>NC_089276.1:38782345-39397595 GCF_963678975.1 Dysidea avara
TTAGTTGTGGTCTACTGATCCTCACTACTATCATCTCATGCCATCACTTTCTGAGTGTTTCTTGGAACTTCTGTAATGCAGATCATCTTGATTATAGTTATCAATTTTACCAGAATGTTAGAAAGAGTACAATACTTACAGTACTTACACTCTATCTCATTAAACCATGTTTAGTTAAAAGATCAATGCCTTCTATATTCTACATAGCTAATCTTTTAGGAAACTTACTTTATTTAGTGCTTAAAACTTCTTTTCATTAAGCCTTCTTCCATTAAAATTACTGATTTTCTTCCCATGTATAGCTACTCACTGAACCTACAAAATAAATTGCAGCTGGGCTACTATAGCTAGTACTATAGTGGCTACCATAGCTAGTACTATAGTGGCTACCATAGCTAGTACTATAGTGGCTACTATAGCTAGTACTGTAGTGGCTACTATAGCTAGTACTATAGTGGCTACTATAGCTAGTACTATAGTGGCTACTATAGCTAACACTATAGTGGCTACATAGCTAGTACTATAGTGGCTACCATAGCTAGTACTGTAGTGGCTACTATAGCTAGTACTATAGTGGCTACCATAGCTAGTACTATAGTGGCTACTATAGCTAGTACTATAGGGGCTACCATAGCTAGTACTATAGTGGCTACTATAGCTAGTACTATAGTGGCTACCATAGCTAGTACTATAGTGGCTACCATAGCTAGTACTGTAGTGGCTACTATAGCTAGTGCTATAGTGGCTACCATAGCTAGTGCTATAGTGGCTACCATAGCTAGTGCTATAGTGGCTACCATAGCTAGTACTGTAGTGGCTACCATAGCTAGTACTGTAGTGGCTACCATAGCTAGTACTGTAGTGGCTACCATAGCTAGTACTGTAGTGGCTACCATAGCTAGTACTGTAGTGGCTACCATAGCTAGTACTGTAGTGGCTACCATAGCTAGTACTGTAGTGGCTACCATAGCTAGTACTGTAGTGGCTACCATAGCTAGTACTGTAGTGGCTACCATAGCTAGTACTGTAGTGGCTACCATAGCTAGTACTGTAGTGGCTACCATAGCTAGTACTGTAGTGGCTACCATAGCTAGTACTGTAGTGGCTACCATAGCTAGTACTGTAGTGGCTACCATAGCTAGTACTGTAGTGGCTACCATAGCTAGTACTGTAGTGGCTACCATAGCTAGTACTGTAGTGGCTACCATAGCTAGTACTATAGTGGCTACCATAGCTAGTACTATAGTGGCTACTATGGCTAGTACTATAGGGGCTGCCATAGCTAGTACTATAGTGGCTACTATGGCTAGTACTATAGGGGCTGCCATAGCTAGTACTATAGCGGCTACCATAGCTAGTACTATAGCGGCTACCATAGCTAGTACTATAGCGGCTACCATAGCTAGTACTATAGCGGCTACCATAGCTAGTACTATAGTGGCTACCATAGCTAGTACTGTAGTGGCTACCATAGCTAGTACTATAGTGGCTACCATAGCTAGTACTATAGTTATGTAATTGGATGTTAATGTCTAGAATAGATAGGTAAATCTGAATTCTTACCATATATGGTAAGGTTAGCTTACTCAGCTACAGCTTTACACTAGCTATATGCCTCACTAGACTAAAAAAACTTTTTACAATTACCTTGGAACATTTTATTCAGTGAATGCTCTATTAGAATATTTCACTACAAAATGACTGCTCTATTAGAGAGTATCGACTAAGGAGACAATCAATAGCAACGTATGTCCTTGGTTGTCACACCTCTTCTGTTAGTATCAGTTAACTGTTGAATATTGAGCATAATTTGTGTGTAGGATGTTGTGGTTGTACCAGTTTATAATACTACAGTACTGGGCTAATTATAGCTAGTTGCCTCAGCTGTTCTGAAGTAAGCCAAACCCAAAGGGGTTTCCGGAAACCTTAGAAATCCCTCTAAAACCGCCCCTGAAATTGACACTGTGTTTCAAGTATATACACTTCTCTGAAAGAGGCAGATACCTCAAAAGTACATACAATTTAACTCTGCACATGAGCATCACACTTTGTTAACCAACCACAACATTTGCATAGCTAATTGAATGCTCTTTAATTAAACTGACACAAAAGCACATGATAGTAAACAGCATTGTCCTGTGCATACATAGTCCCCTTGTTCACAGACATCAGGAAATCAAGCCTCGTGTACACGCAATATATTCGAATATAGTTCAGAAGTACATTAGAGTGGAGACGTGTGCAACTATATATTGACTCAAGATTTACCAAAAATGCAATCTGTGATTGTGTACAACTTGGAAGGTACTGTATTCATCTAACCCTAACAGACCAGTACCAGTCTTCAGTTCACTGATTGCCTAAGTTGCTCGATTGTTTATTAGGAGAGGCTCTTGACATTTCCTTGAAAGCTGGCCTTTCTCCTGCTGATAGACAGACTGAATCAACTCTCTAAAAAAATGGTATCCTTCAAACAGGCTTGGACCATAAATCAATTCAATTTGAGAATTAAGCATATTGATCATCTTCGTAGCTGGAATTCATGTCAAAGTAGTCAATGGCACATTACAGAAAGAACAGCCCACTTCTGCCAAACATTTTGTTTCTGCCTAGCTCATTCCAGTACTCAGATTCTCAGGATATTTCACCTCAGTGACTACCAAAGGACAACATAAATGCATCCAAGAAACAAACACTTAACACTTATCCTGCTAGCTATATATCTGTGGAATGAACAAAGTGTATGTAGCTAAACAACTGACACTCTTTTAAGCATTTACACATACCTATAGCCCAGACATAATATGCTTAACTGAGACCTGGCTTAATAATATTAGACAATGAACTCCTACCTGCTAAATATATATGCCATATATAGAAATGATCATGATGGAAGAGGCGAGGGAGTACTATTGGTAGTTGAAAATCAGATTTCTTCTTACCTAATTTCTCCACACAATGTTGAAATGCTGTATGTCTCATTGTCTATTACAGAGAAGCTTTCACTGTAATTCTCCTCTAAATGTGAACCATTCTGTACTGGACACACTAAATGCTGCAAGCTAATTCTACTTAGGGATTCTAAACTACCATACATATAATGATATTTGAGTACTTTGTCAGGTCACACCTCACAGTCTACCAATTTTTGTGACCTTCTTTTTGAACTTAACCTTGAACAGTTAGTGACTGACCCCACCGACATTGCTGGAAACCTAGTATCTGCCAATATTACCAGCATACGTACATAATATAAGTATTGCCTTGTGGTCTGTTGTCAGACCCATTACCAGATTGGCTGATTCACTTAGCTCTACTTGTGGACCAACCACATCCCCTACACCTAAAGCATGTTAAAGTGTATACTATTACTTTAAAAGCCAATTGGGATGGCATTCTATATTTTCTTCAATTACAAGAATATGCAAAGCAAACTTCAAACAGCAGATCAAAATTACCAATCTGCAGTCAGTGCTGCCGAGCATGAATATGTGAGCAATCTAATTAACCAATTACATCCACCCAACAAAATAGTTCTGTATACAAATACATATCATTCCTTACTAAACACAGTACTTTACCTAACACAATGTTTCACAACAATCATAATTCCAGCTCTTACTCTAACAATACTCACTTATTCAACCAATATTTTTTCTCAGTTTTCACTAGGGAATCCTCGACATCTTGTATCACCAACCATATAAACAGTAGTAACAGGAAAGCATTTCCTTTTCTCCACAAGATTATTATATATTATAATGTGCAGAACCTCAAAAAGAGTGTGTGGCACAACATTACAAGTGGGTGAGTTGTGGGGAAGGGGGGTGTGACATATTACAAACAGTTCGTACATACAGTCATGTTATTATAAGTGTTCTTTTGAAGTGATCTAGAGTTGGAGAGTTAATGGTTTGCTGGCTAAGGCTGTTCCACAATCTGATAGCTGACGGGAAAAAGGAATATAAGTGAGTGTTAATTCTTGAGTAAGGGAGCTGATAGCAGAGTCGATGTTTACAATGTTCTTATTTCCCTTGATCCTAAGAACAATCAACCAGATCAACCAGATCAGTCCAAAGCGTCTACTCTATCCACTCATCATCTTTTCGTCAAATGTGTAACTAACAGTGTTCTCCCCAATGAATGGTTGATACATTCCATCACACCTATCTGGAGACCAAAAAGCAGTAAACAATTTCATTACTATGCATAGTGTCTAAAGTTCTAGTATTACACACACTATCAAATGTCCAGTTTGACTTCCTACAGGTCTGCTTTACAACAACTTTGGCTAGTGGCTAACACAGTACAGGTCTACAGGAAGCATTACATGCAAACAAAGAAGTTGCAACATATTAAACAACTATCATTCATCCTATAGAGACAAACTAATCCTATTTCCTCTTTTGTACCAGTATGAATTAAGTGATTCACTATTTTTTAATAAAATCACACAACTCCTCATGCCCACTTTGACATCAACAACTATGATACAATCAGATCGTTCACTTCTACTAGATCATCCTCATCAAGCAAACTTATTCACTGCATTTCTACAACAAACTCTAACCGACACTTTTACTCTCACAGACTCCCAACACAGTGGAATTCCTTACCCCTGACTGATCTGATCTATACCCTTTTGTGATGACAACTTACCCAATTCTTATCAATACTTGTACATTTCATTTCTGCTGTCCGTGCTCCACATTCATTAACAAGACTTACTATTCCCCTTTTTACTTTATAAATACTAAATAGTTAAGTAGTATAGTTCTGTAATTGTAACCAGCTATAGGCAGTCCTTGCCCTTAGCTGTCAACTGCCCCTATTCACCTTATCAGTCAGTAAGTCAAGTCATTAGGTCTAAGTCCCTGAAATTAGGTTAGGTGATCCTAAGGCTGCAGCACATGTTGCTGTCAGACCCTCAGTGCTGGTCACTGTAAAGTGCTAATAATAATTAATCATTTTCTTTGCTGCAATTTCTACATTTGTGGTTGAGAAACTATAGTAAAAATATATGTGACCAGACTTTAGAAAATCAGCCTTAATGTCAGATTTTACAACTGTGATTAATATAAGGCATTAGTTACACACCTCTACTCAGCTTCACAGTGATTAGATCAGTAGTCAGTGCCCTGAATTACAAGAAATTGTGTGAAATATTTTACTAGGTGCATAATTATAAGGTGGCACATATAAGTGCAGATATATATGTATTTCACATCTGACATTAATACTGATTTTTTCCAATATCTGGTCAAATACCTAGCACACTTTAGCAGTGGCATAGCCAGACCTTCAGATATGAGTGGGCACACCTACCAAAAAGTTTCGTTCCATGCAACATAAAACTTGAATCTGTCTTTGGTGGACTCTATACATAGGCGATTCTAAGGGGGGGGCCAGGGGGGGCCAAGGCCCCCCCTGTTAAAAAATAACTTTTAAAAAATCTTGGGGAAAAGTTGCTGTATAGATTGGCATTGTTATTTTTAGCATTTTTCATGTTTTTAGAACAAATTTTAGGCTGTTTTCAAGCCTTTAAATTGCAAAAATCCTGCAGCTTCTGGGGGTTGCACCCCCAGACCCCCCTGAAAATTCTACTTTATACTATAGCCAAACAACAATAGTTATGCTGTTCCCTACTGGGCCCCCCTGTAGGTCAGGTCTAGAATCGCCACTGACTCTATATGAAATGTATTGTTGAAACTATCACACATAGATTTCAATATTTGGTTTTAATAGTTGAGTAGCTAAAAGCGATGGATGAAACTTATTACCAGACAAGCCAAAGAATTTAGTGCAAGATGAATTGATGATTGAATCAAATCACATCTCAGAGTTAGACTGGCCAGTATATAAAGATGTGTACAAATGCAAAAGAAATAGGAGATCAAAACACTGTTGATGAGGAGGTGTATTATATCAGTTTTCTCAGCTTCTAAATCATTAAGATATGTATATATAAGTTTTGGGAACAGAAATTGTACATAATATGTACAGTAGAAGGCTTTGACATGTACATCATTGTAGGTTTAACATACTGACTTGTGTGACTATTGTTTAGTCTCTATTCCAAAATTTCAGTATTAAGTTTACACTAGTGTACAGTATTGCAGGGGCATATCCAGGAGTTGGCAGGGCAGGGGGCACAAACAGGTTCAGATTCACACCATTAAAAGCAGAATCCACTCTGAGGAATGCATTGATTGTAGCTAGTATATAGCTATAGCTACAATCTGTTATAGTTGATGCATGCACATACGTACAGTAGCAGGAAACAATCACCTCTCAGTAGTGTTTCACTGTTGAATTTTACCATTTATGCCATTGCAGAAGGTTGTGGAGTGTCAAAAGCTGTTACAAAAACTATACAATTATGGTTTAAATTCCTACAACACAATACTATTTTCAGAGGCACTAAATAAGTACGAATCTGTTGGGTGACAAATTGACTTCAATTTCAGATGAATTTGCAAGACAATATGCACGTGCTTTAAAAGTAAACATATTCTACATGTCAGCATTTCTTGTGTAATAAGCCTGTTTTGGCCTAACTGGCATTATCAAAAAGTAATTCTTCCTAAAAAGGAAAGGGTAAAAGATGAGGGGGAGGGGGGGCATTTACCCAAATGACTGTTTTAAGGACGTTGTGTTAAACCTTCTGAATTTACTTTGATTTTGTTGTGTATCTGTGTGTTATACTCCTTGATGGAGTCCTACACAGTAATAAATAAATAAATAAATAAATAAATGTCCCATCCAGGATATAGCTAGGCCACAGTCAAATATACTCAATATTTTGCCAAAAACGTTTTCAGGAATTTCAATTTTCACCAATTATGCTTTTCAGTGTTCCCATTATGTTTGCATTATGCTCCTAGGTTAATAGCATTTCATACAATACAACCTTTAATTAGTGAATGCTCTATTAGAGTATTTCACAACAAAGTGACTGTCCTATTAGAGGGTATTGATCTAAGGAGCTATGTACAAATTCTCTAAGACAATATCAATCCATTAAGCTCCATATTTTTAAATATCCACCTAATTATGCTAGCATTATGCTGGCATAGCACCCCAGCCTATTATCAGTGGCGGATCTAGGGATTTTCAGAAGGGTTTCAGGAAATTTTCAATAACTGATTCCAGACTAAGAAGTGTATATAGGCCAGCTGGGGTGAATGTTAGCTAACTCAGTCCTGATAGCACAGTGGCCGATAACTACATAGATCTATAGTTTAAGCTAGCTAGCAATGAATCAGTAAATATCACTCCACAACATTGTTTCATAGTTGAATCTTACTAATCCAGGCCTTCGCAGAACGATTTGAAACAAAACAGCACTTGCACTCGTTAAAACAATGTATATACCCATTGAAAACCAACACAGTTTCAGGTCTCAGCACCCCTGTGTCACTCAATGTATTTCCTTGTTAGAAGACTCATCATACTCCATGGATCATCACTAACAAACGGATGCTATTCTGATTTTGCAAAAGCATTTGACAGCGTCCCACACCAGAGACTTTTGTAAACCTCAGACATTACTAATAACATCTGTCACTGGATCAGTACCTGGCTTACCCAAAGATCTCAACAAGTAGTATTAGATGGTACCTCATCTGACTCGGTATCTGTTCAGTCTGGAGTACCTCAAGGAACTGTCCTTGGTCCCTTGATGTTTCTCTTATAAACTAATGACATCACAGAGAATATAAGTTCACCATTATGACTGTTTGCTGATGATTGCATACTTTACAGAACTATTACCACTGAAGAAGATGCTATCCAACTACAGAATGATCTTGACCAACTATTTGCCTGGGCAATAAAGTGGCAACTATGAGTGTAACAAAATGTACTATTATGCGCCTCACCAGATCTTCATCACCTAGTCAACACTGAAATTTCATTAGATAATAAACTATCTTGGTCATCTCACATAAAAAACACAGCTGCTAAAGCTACCAAAACTTTAAACTTTCTCAAACAAAACCTTAGTAGTTGCTCACCAGGAGTAAAAGCATCAGCTTATCTCACCAGGATTCGTCCTGTAATGAAATATGCTATCAAACTGGTATCCAACACTTAGAGAAAGTGCAGCATAGAGCTGCAAGATGGTTTTTTTAAATGACTTTAGATACAGTCCAGTCACAAAGATGTTACAACAGCTTTCTTAGCCAAGTCTCCAAGCATGTTGTTCATCTTAAATGTTACTCTTCATCTACCAACATATTCCAGCAGATGCCTTATTTCAGATCAATTCGTGACTGGAACGCTTTACCACCCAGATTAATCGATCATGATAATGTTGACCAATTTACTAATGAAATCCAAAAAATTTATAAGTCCTAACTTCTGTACGTGTGTAATCATGTAACTATGTTTGTAAGTGCTAAATTTTTTTTTCCTGAGCTAACCAGCACTGAGTGCTGCCTGTTCAGTAATAATTAATTACTTAATTAATTAAGCAATTAATTTAAAATTATTTTTAGAGGCGCTTAACGAGTTTTTATTTCAAAGCCAAAAGTACGAAGTTTGGTCAGTACAAAAAGTCCCAATAAACTATGTATAGTTGTTGGTGATTTTATCACCCACACAAATCGTAAATAAATTTTGGGCGTGCACTGTTGTCAGAGAGAGGTTTAAGCTGAAACCATTGCAACCCCCTGTATTCGCCACTCATTAGGTTTTTTGTTATGCTGGCATATTTGATGTAGGCCTAAATATAGCTAGGCATGCATGCAACTTGATAGCAGTAACATGTCATTGTTTCTTGAAATTATTATAGAAACGTTTACTTGTAAGCAGATTTAAACTAATAAAGCAGTAATTAAGTAAGGTGGTCAGCTAATGCAGTTTTGTGGTTAAGGATGTGGGTGTTAGGTATGAATGGAGGTCCCTGGTTCAAATTTTGGTAAGTTTTTTTCTCAACATTGTTGTCCATCTTTTACCCCCGTGGTGACTGCTCTATTAGAGTATCTTGATCCCACAATTTTACACTTGTTTTGGTTTTTACTTGTAACGTTGTAGCTGTAACTTTATTGCTTTTCAAACCATCAAAAGATACTGCTACAGTGATCAGCCTATGTATGTAACAGATTGAATGTAGCTGAAAGTGAAGCGTAATGGTCACTTTACTTTCAAGTCAGTAATTGATAGTTGGGGGGGGCACATGTTCAGATAAAAGCATTAAGTCTAGGAATTTTATGTTTGAATAGGGATAACAGAGTAAATAATATACCTGCACATGTAGTAGTGGACAGTTTGGTCTCTAATCCAGTCATGGGTATAGAAAATAAATGTCCACTAGTACATTTGCAGGTGTAGGCAACCTCCCTTGTTGTTCTACTTTTTACTGTGATCCCTAATTGAGCTTAAAATTCCTAATTTTCCTTATGCTTGTCATAATAGATAGCTCGGTTATAGTTGATAGGACAATCAAGACACAAGATGGTGTGTCATGCGGCCAAGACAGCCAGCGTGCCACACCGTGACAGGAAGAAAGAAAACAGCATTTTCATGCCTGCATAGCTCCATGGCCCCTTCTCCAAAGCACACCATTTTTGCAATATAGCTGTCCACTAGGTAAGGTAGGCCACACAGCAAATTTGATTTTTATGAGATATGGGCATTCAAAGTTTCATTTTTTTCTTCTTAAGCTGTAGGGACTATGGGGGCTTGGACCTATTTTCAAACACTTTGCCTGCAAAAATTGCTATAAAACTCAAAGTGTAACTCATTCGCCTCAATCTTTGGCACAAATAAGAGTGCATAAAGGTGAATTCGCATACCAAGTTTGCTGTGAATCTGGTTAATATCCAAGGAGTTACGAGCATTTATTCATGTAAAAAATGATCAAACTTCTGTCATGGCACAGGGTAAACCGAGTATGGGAATAAATTTGAAAATTGGTGTACAGCGTTACAAACAAAGAACAGTAGGAGAAGTGCCTTTGCAATCACTCTAGTTTCCACAAAAGTATAAACGATTCCTATTTAAGCCATCTTGTGTTACCACAAATCGATACCTTGGGCTGTCAGCAAAAAGAAATGGGACACAAAGGAGGACAAAAGTAATTCCATGATGCATGCCTTAGTCGTTATTGAGGTATGCTTGTCAGGCTATAGAAAATTCCATGGAATAATTTTTAAAAAATTCATAACAATCTATTAGAAGTGTTTAGAGTTGTACTGAAGGCACTTTTGGACTTGGTTATAGCTACCTACCCAATACGTATACTGCCAAGGTGCCAGGATGGTATTGTGAGGTTGGTTTTGGGATGACATTTTTGGCCTGAAAAATCTGCACCTCGGTGACCCCTAATAATGTACTACCGTATACTGTACGATGTGGTGTACTGCATTTGACATCATATGTAACACATGAATTGATTGCTTTGTGTAGTTTGAGCCCCTTAAAGGGGATTCTCCAAACTGATTTTGCCAAGCTTAACATCATTGTGATGCTAACCTTAGTCCCCCTCCACCCTCCTTAATTTCACACTATGATAACAATGTATTAACAATAGAAGCTACAGTATTGCTGCTAGTAGCTTCATTTTCTTACTTTATTACTATATTCCTATTTGTTTAGAAATCAAATACTGAAAACAAAAACTAATAACGTCATGGGCTGAACTCCCCCCCCCCCCCCCCATAAATGTAAAGTAGACACACTTACTCATGGATGCAGGTTACTAGATAGGCTGTTGGCAAACTTTTCAGCAGATATTTTTCAATTATTTTCATTTGATAGTTTGGTCCGGTATTCTCTTACAGTAGCTATTAGGCTTAAACCTCATGTCTCTTGGGTCAAACTCACATCTGGGAAATACCTCTACTGCTACTGTACATATACTGTCTGTACATGCATGTGACTAAGAATGGGAAAGATTAAGTGTTCTCTCATGATCAAATGGGCAGTGGAGCAGAACAAAAGGTGTCTTCAACAATATGTAGTTGAAGCATGGATGTTATTCATGGGCTCTGGAGGGGGAGATTGCCCGCTATTTTTTTCACATTTCAATGAAAGCTCTGGTTTAGATGACCTCACTATGGTTTTGAAAATTTAGTTCTATGAGAGTGATTGCTTTATTAGAGTGATTTACTGCTCTATAAGAGTATCTCGATCTTGCGTACTCAGAGTTATTAATTTAGGTTGACCCCAAACCCCCCTGGCTATGAGCCTGAATCCAAAACACATACTTCAAACACAAAAGCAAAAAGTTTGTTTAGTTTGAAGTACATTTACCTCTCCTCCCCTGGTGTAAAAATAGTTTTTAGCCACTGGATAAGACATAGTAGGATTAGAAGCATGTAATACTTGTACACATATAGCTATAGTAGGATTAGAAACATGTAATACTTGTACACATATAGCTATAGAATCACACACTTGCACAGCAGGAAGGGACTCAGAGTCACTTGAAACTGACTGAAACAAATAGCCACCTGAAGTTCTGGCCCTATGTGTGTACTGGCATAGGAGAGAGACGTCTTATTTTGTTAAGACAATATACAACATAATATAGGGTCTAGACTCAGGGGTACCATGCACTAGGTGGACAGTACAGGAGCCCTGACAAGACTTTCACTATTAAATTACAGTATAGCATGCAGAAGAGTTCAGTTTAGGCAAACCGATAGATCCCATTCTGAGGAGGCTCTAGAATTAAAAACCCTGTATGAGCAGGAGACAGCAATGCGAACAGCCTGGGATCTTATAGTTTTCTTTGTAACCTCATAAACATCAGCCACTTGAGCAAAATTGTGCCTATAGCATAAAATGGCCTAAACAACCAATCTCGATGGAAATGAGATTAACAGAAAGCTGAAGGTCATATTATAAACAGCTGGCCATACTGATCTGTGCTCTAGCAGCCAAAAAATGTATTAATAGATGAAATTATTGGAAACCACACCAAGTCAGGGTGGAGGAAAGGTTGCATGGTGCCAGGAGGGTAGACACTAGCAAAATATCCTGGAAGGTCAGCATAGAGTTTAAATGTAATGTCAGGTAAGTGCTGTTGGAGTCCGTGAACGAGAACCTGTAGGAGTGAATCATAACATTGTTCCAAAGAGGTATGAGAGTAGCTAGCTAGCTTTTAGTTATAATGTACTAACTACGGTCATACACGAATAGACCAAAGTTTAATTATAACACAAAAGAATGTAAAGACTAATTACAAGCTACCAAGCTAAGTACACTGCATACAAACTACACCTACTTTAATAGCTACATTACAAAACCTACATTGGCATGATCTTTAATACGGGATGCCGGATCATAAAGCAGCATGGGTATATCACTCCATAGGCGCACGTCATTTTAACTGGTAGCATCACAGTCAATACGTATGCTTATCTATCTAAGCTGATCCTTAAAAGGGCAGCCGGCCAGACCGAGCAAGACTAGCATACGTCATCAACGATACATGTAACCGTTAAGAAAACAAGGTGATTTTATACGCATGCGCCTACCTTGCTGGGTGGCGTGAAAGAGGAAGATGGTGAGTGTTTTGTTATCCTTGTGTATGTTGCTGGCTGCTTGTATTTCATCGTTAAAATAGTTATGTTCGAATAATGAACGTTATTTTTGTTCCGTTCTTTTAACGTTGTAGACGAAAGGAACGTCTTCGTTCGGAAAGCGGCACAATAAGACGCACACGATGTGCCGCAGATGTGGCAGAAGGGCCTACCACATTCAGAAAAAACGCTGTGGCCAGTGTGGATACCCCAACGCCAAACTAAGGCACTGTAAGTTAATTTATTTGTGTGTTCTATTTGTAGCTCACCACGTTTATTTTCCGTAGACAACTGGGGTGAGAAAGCCAAGCGGCGCCACACTACTGGCACTGGAAGGATGAGACATCTAAAAATAGTCGCCAGAAAATTTAGAAATGGTTTTCGAGAGGGGACTAAAGCTAAGTCCCGCAAAGCCACAGGCACAAAAACTGAAACATCTTAAAATGTATGTGTGTGTGTATGTGGTGTACAACAACAACAAGCAGCAGCAACAACAACAACAATTGCAATTGAATAATTGGGTAGTATGTAGTGGGGTGTAAGGTTGGGGAAATGATGGAAACTATTACCAAGTAAACTACACATTAGATTAGTCTTTGGCTATAGTAAATGGGTGATTGTTGGAAGTGCCTTAATTTACTGGGGAATTTATGCAGTTGGTGTATTAGTAGGCAACAAGTGTACATGGCAAGTTACACTGAAGCAGTAGTGCTCCTTTGGTATTGTATACACACTGTGGCCTATTTTCAAAGTATACACAAGGGTTAATGTGATAACTTAAGATGTATACACACGAGTTACTAATTAGACGTAGTTTTGAATAGTGGAAAAATAGTGCTAGGGTACTTGGTTGTGTTTTTGTGGGATGATTTTGTTTGGTAATGTCACGCTGCTAACAGTCCCTCAACCAGAAAATCCAGTATGTGATTGTATAATAGCAAGAGTTAATAATAGTGGTAGGTTATTAACTCTTGATAATAGAGTTTACAGTTGTAGTTTGTTGTTATTGGAGAACCTATGAATATCACGGACAACCACATAGTCTTGTACCTAATGGACACTGTTCTGGATGTGCAATGCAAACACTATCTTGTAACTGAACAACCAACTTGCACTACATGTGGTCAACTGATGTTCATGTAGCAATCATACGTTTAAGATATTGGGGGTCATATTCTGAGGAGGTTGATAACACGTCAAAACATCTCGTGGCCTCAAACAATAGTTCAACACCTCAGTATAATTTGTTTTGTGTAAATTAATATCAAATACTACACTGCATGTCGTGTGAATGTTGCAGAAGGACTCCATGATAGCAACAATTTCAAGTGTCTTGTTTGGTTGTGCTGATGTGTAGTCATGTTAAGGCTATGACACATGGCCAGTTTCCTCAGGGCTATAATACTACCAGTCAAAAATGGATGATGCAGTTGAAAGGAGAAACTGCATACTCAACACTGATGTGCTTAAACCTGCTTGTTTAAAGGAATGTGCTGGGTTTCTTACCAGATGGCTATGAAAAAAAATTACAATGTGTAGAGCAGTTTGGGGAAGTGAAATGATTAGTTGCAGTAGGAGCAGTGTATGATGAATGCATGATATGGAAATGGTTGCTGTTATATTATACAGTACCACCAACAGTTCAGAATATAATTGTGGGGGGTGGCATGCAATATTATTAAGGAAAAAATGAAAATTTATTGTATGCCTTCATTTCAGGAAGTTGTGAAGTTTGAACCAATTATTAGTATATCATTACTTTGCAAGAAAATAATATTGCATTGGATCAGATCAGAAATTCTAGTATTGCTCATATCCCAAAACAATAATGTTTGCATGTACATCATAATTGCACTTTAGTAATGATATTGTACTCAACTAGCAACTATTCATGTTCCCATCCAATTTTAGTTGGTGACACCAATGAATTTGCTAGCCATGTAGACTAATGCACAGCTGAGACTTACACAATAGGAGCTTGGTGTGGTATACTTACTTTTTGGCTTACAGTGCGTAACTGTCACCAATAAGTCCGTCTGTCCATCCATCCTGACCCGGTTGTCATTGCTCACAATCACATAACTCAACTAATAGTGTTCTATTACTAGCCACCACATGAACATCACCATAACACTTGAACTAATAATTATTGTACTCGAATAAATTACACCAATACGTAAAAATGACGCTTGTATCAATTACATTAATGCGTACAAATAATAATAAAAAAACACCATTGTGGCTAGATTATATAGTTCTAGTCTTATCATTCACAACACTTCACCAGCCACTCCATACTATCATTCATTCCACTAAATGTCTCTATATCAATTGACTGTACCTGTAAGAATAACAAACTTTAACAACAGATCACATCACCATGGTTACTAGTCGGGTTTACCACACTTGCTAAATAAGGTCACTGTGTAATAAAGGTCACCTGTCTAAATAAAGTCACTGTGTAATAAAGGTCACCTGTCTAAATAAGGTCACTGTGTAATAAAGGTCACCTGTCTAAACCTGCCAACTATAACAATGCCATCAAGTGGCTTGTGTAATGTAGTCTATCCCATAGTTCATGAAACCCTGCCAGTAAAACCAGCAAGCTTCACTACACAGGTACTACAAGAGTTTTAGGAGATAGTGTTGTCTAGTTAGAAGGGTGATCTTTGCTGGCTGCTACGAAACAATGGTACATGTACACACCTTCCATAGATGTGTTAGCTGCATTAGTTGTAGTTGATTGGCTACTTCAACTGCTGGTAGTGCCTGTTGACCTTTGGTGAGTGTACACGCCCACACTAATATGGGAGCATCATGTGATGCACACTGTAACATGGTGGACAACATCTCATTGTCTGACTCTAAACCTGGAGAAGACACAAGAGAGAACATGAGATTACAGTTAAACAAATACTTGTACAGTAATTAGAATTGACACTCTTTGCAAAGAACAACACTATAGGCCTCAAGACATTATGTATGTACGTATGATTGTATAAACTAAGCACAACTCTTTCGCATAACATGTTTTAAAGCATTTTTTTAGAAGTTACTCATTTTTCATGGAACATGAAAAAGTGTTGCATAGCTGTGATACCTACCCTAAGCTGATAACAGCAAGGCCGAAATTTAAGGGATAATAAATTAAAGGGAAAATTTTGTGCTTCTAGCTAAAGGCATACACTCGTTTACAATCCGAGAGTTTTATCACCTTCAAACTCGTGCTGCTCTTGGGTTAGACAGACAGATGGGTTTACACAAAATACAACGATGCTAAAGTGGTGCTCACCATCTGTAAGAGCCTTTCCACTATCAACAACAAAGATGTAGGCATCAATGGTTGCACATAGCTCCTGGACAGCTGGGGTCAATTCCTTGTCATCACCATAAACACTTAGTAGCTTGTTAACTGCCTGAACACCATTACTAGCTGCTGACTTGCGCTCACTTCTGTAGTGAATACAGTAGAACACAAATTATGAGATGTGCTCTGTGTGTAGTGTTTGTGTGTGTGTGTTTGTATGTGGTTTAGTATTGAGTGTATATTTGTGTGTAATGGAGGTTAAAGGCATGACAAAGACGGTCATATTACCTAGTGGATGTGTAGAGAGTGATCAAATTCACATCCTGATAGTTACGATGTCTCACACATACACCAGACCCAATTCCTACAGTAACAGATAACAAAGAGATTATAAATATCCCTCGACAAGTATACGAGTTACAACAGCAAGCACTAACACAAGACAAATATACCTTCTTTCCCAGGAAACAGTTTGACTGGCCGATATGGTGAGGCATCTTCCCACAACATGTTACGAACTAACGGCAGTGATTCCAGTCCACTGCCAAACATGACCACCCTTGGAAGATGAGACCGAAATCTTTTTGTTAGTGACCTGAACATTTTGGAGACACCATTGGTGAAGGGTCTGTCTGTTCTAACCATCGTCTGCATTGTAGTACAGCGAGCATATCTGCAGATAATGTGAACACCAATGAACTACAACAACCATATTGTCTGTAGCAGCACTTTATTATATTACCATATAAACATGACACAATGAAACATGTTCCTATTCCAGTTACCAATGGGGCCAAAGTTGCCAAAACAGGTGGCTACATTAGGCATGTCACGATATACACAAATGATACATTTGGGGATTATCAAGTTGGTGAACGTATTGTCATACGTAGTATGTACTATCTATGGTATTGTACACTTCATATGTACTATATATTACTGTCGTACATTTCTTTGTAGCCCAAGTCTGACTCCACCTCCTCATAAACACTGGGATGTGTCAGGTGATCTAGTGTCTGAAATGTTATCATGTCATGGTATAGTCGTTGTCTCCATAGCAACTGATCGGTGGTTATTCGGTGCATGTGACTACATGTCTGTGATAGTCTACATAATGAACTTGCATCCAGGTAGGATAATATGTTCAAATTCACATCATCCTATAAGAAAGTACAGTATATTATCTCAAGTGATCTACAGCCTATTCCATTGTGTGAACTGTGACCATGTATATTTGTAGTTTTCAATTGTGGGTTTCAACTTGACCATTGACCCAACACGAACTTAGCGGTCTTAACCTGTGACTGTGGTCCCTACATTGTGTGCCTGTGTGTCACCCCCTTTACACAAAGAAAATCCAGGTTCTTACAGGGAGGATGACGAGGTAGCATATCTCATCTGTTGCTTGTGAAGCTTCCCCTCGATGTCTTCTACTTGTACGTGACGTATGATATCCGGAGATGTTCTGCCAGTAGTTATATAGGCCGGTAAGGTAGTGTAATGGCGTCTTGGTAGGTGATGAAACTGTTGGCGCTCGATCCCCATTAGGCGAGGCTATCCAGTTGGCCATTGACAGTGCGCTAGTCGATAACGTATCCATTTGCGACAATAAACTTTCATCTTGCTGCGCCTAGTACAGTTCCTTTTATAACCAAGTGTCGAGTCTCGCCTGTCATCCGAGTGAATGTCACAACTGCCACGCTGGAACATTACGTCATTACTAATGTGATATTGTACGCATGCGCCCACGTGATTTTTCTTGATGTGTTTTGTTTCATCTTTTGTTGTACTCCTATAGGTTAATCCGCCTGTGTCTTATATGACTAACTGCGAGGAGACAGCGCTCACTGTAAAAATGAAGTGTGGACCCTTGGAAAAGATAATCTTAAATATCTGAAGTACTGCAGAACCAGTAAACTAAAGGGACCATGATTTGATTAGACTCCAGCAATCCTTAGCAAAAAAATAAATGTATTATTACTGAATGGAGAAACTGAGCCGGTATATAGCTACATAGCTAACTAGCTGTTTCGGTACCATAGTTTTAGACATGCTTCAGTGTTGCGGTACACTGTGAACTCAAACTCAACCAATATGTACAGCTATCTATAGTGTGTAAGTGTCTTGCATTCTCTTATGCTTTTCCAGCTCAATCTATGATACTGTAGTTAGTGATATGCATTGTCTAGCTAACTCATGATAGGTCAGCCTCATGCATGGCATCATGTTACTTTGAGTAAACTGACTGATTGGTGGAGTCAGAGACTGTACTCTGAAGGGAGCCTGAACAGGAGAAATGGCTGCAATACTATAAGCATCATTTGTGGCATCACTTCAGTATACCCCACATGGTATACTCACTAGCAAAGTGCAGCATGTAATGCTTATCTCACCTTGCAGTGGAATTAGTTTTGAAGAGCTGCAAGACGGTTTGTTACAATCATTTGTAGCAGTAAGGAAAACACTTCCTTTTACTGGTGGCTGCCACTACCATGCAGTCTAAAGATTATTGGAATGTGCCGGTGTAAGGTTCCTTGTAGGCACTTAGCTATCTAGATTAAAAGTTGTCTGGGCTTAAGAATTAACTATATGAGCTTTCAACAGTTCAATACCAAGAGTCTTATACCATGAAGACTTCCAGCCTTGGCTACTGAATTGAGTAGCAAAACATGGCATCTGGCAGTATTGATACCACTTCATTCATGTGCACTGCAGGTTATAATATCATGACAATGAGATCAGTTTTGTACGCATGCAAAGTAATGCTATGTTACCCATGAACATGCAGAGTTTACAGCTTCAGCCAGCTCGGTTACATGAATCAATCACTTGAGATTTGCTATATACAGACTTTAAAGTTAGGCTAGCTAGCTTGTAGATTACAGAGAGGCACGTAAGCACTTTTATAGCTAACTGCTATATAGGCACATGTAGTAGGACATATCTATGCACAATAGTGCTAGCTGAAACAGAGGAGCTAAAGCTAATGCATGCATGCAAATACAACTTGTAGGGATTCTGGAGACAGTCAGGCTGAGAGTGATGGAGGGTATTCTGGACAAATATGGGTGCTCACAAAAGGGGAAGTGGCAATCGAGGTATGTGGTATTGAAGGACACTAAAGTGTATTACTACTCGAGGCAGGGAGATGAAGTTCCGCTAGGGTGTTTGGATATCTGTCGCATTGAGAAGGTAGTTGGTGGGTATTCCGGGAAAGAACACTGCTTCGCTATTTGTACATTGGGTGGAGAGCCTTCTAAAGTACATTACATATCTGCAGAAACTAGAGAACTTCACGATGAGTGGCACAAAGCATTACAAAAAGCGACTTTGCCGAAAGCCATTCCGGATTTTACAGAGTATGCGGTTGTCGAGATTTTTGGAACACAAGGAGTGCGAGTCACTGGAAACGTTAGTCTCAAGATTTTATCCATCTTGTCAGGACGTGCAGCTCCAGAGAAAAAGAGAATTGAAGAGAAGGGATGGTATTGTGATGCAGACATTCCAGTTAGTTTAGTATTGAATGCATTCTCCTCAAATGGCTGGAAGATGGAGAAGATATTTCCTTGTACTTCTGTCACTGCTCTAGACCACACACTGAGCAGTGCAGTAAAGATCGTGTTCTCTTTGAGCCCCACCCTCAAGCATTCAGCCAATCAACTAGCAGTTCCTCAGATACGGTCCATATGTGGTTCAATGTCCCAACTGCCACTCCCACCGAAGGACATGCTACTTGAAGGTACTGATGAGGAGCTAATAGCACTCATGAAGGAGTTCCATATTCCTCTGACTTTGTTGAGAAAAGATTCAGTGCCAGTCTGATAATCAAGGACGCATTGTTTACATCAATTGTGACGTATAGTGATTGGAATGCGGAAATTTATATTATATTACGCGTGGTTAAAACGTGATCAAATATTTTAACCAATCGTTGGCCAAGTCCGGTTTAATGGTGTGATTGTGGCTCAGCCACAAATTGATAGTACCCACCCTGGGGGTAGTGATGACTGTTCCAACAGTCGGCAATACGATCAACCACTACCAATTCAACCACACGTAAGTGTATGATCGCCTATTAAGATCTCAACTTTACAAGAGTTTGCCACTCCCATTCGTAGCGTTGCATAGGAAGGTCTCACGTTTAGTGATGGCCTCTGGGTACGTACCTCAGCAGCGAGCAGCAACAGCGCCCCGGCTGAGCAGTAAGGTGCCAACATCGTCACATCCTCGAAGTTCTTCGGTGAAATATCCTGCTAACAACAGTGTAGCGATCAACGTGAACGGCACAAAGTATGAGATCGGTGAGTTGGCCATTTAACACGTAATGATTTAGTGGACGCGTAAACTAAATGCTATGTGGGGTGGAATAACTAAGACCCTTAACCTCTAGCTGCTGTCTTGTTACTCTAGTGCGAAAAGTTGCTGAAGGCCTTGGCATGACACTTGTGGACGATGACAGTGTGGAGTGGTGAGTGGTTATGGCTTCTCTCTGTCACACACACCAAAGTGTTAATTTTGTGTACTTATACAATTGTTAGTGATAATTACTGGTTGTTAGGTACCGGCAATAATAAACATTGTTAATAGAGTAACGATTTCATTGTTTATTGTTAACATTGCTTAGCAACATATACTGGGTGGACAGTGGAATACCAACAGAACGATATCTAGAGTTGAAGCCTTACCAACGTATAAACCACTTCCCAGGTATGGGTGAGATCTGCCGCAAGGACAGCTTAGTGAGAAATATGAAAAAGTAAGTTACATGCAACAATTTATTAGCATGAAAATTTCTCTCTTTGTATGTGTAGCTACGTACCGTAATTAAGGTGCCATTAGCATCAGATGTGATATATAGGCTAGGGCAGAATAACATAAGCTGTTAACTAGCTATACTGCAATCTTAACTGTTTAGCTTTGCTACTACATCTTATCATGGCAGTGGTGTTCCAAAGGTCATGTATAAAGTACCATGTATAAATTTCAATAGGAGAACCTGTTGCCCTAATATTCCAGCTTACTATGGGCTTCAACTATGTGCGTGGATTATCCACATTTTGTGACAGGTTATGAAGAACACCATTTATTTGTGACCCACTGAGGGAAAACCGTCATTTTTGCAAAATTATGTTTTGCAAAACTGGTAAAATTACATGTGTTACATTACATAGAGGTTAAATCAGTAAACCCTATACAGCATCAGATTTACCTGTTCGGGGAGTAAGAAAATATTTGTTTCATGTTCATACAGCATAAGGCATGTGAGTTAAGGGTACTCTTTTACAATGCTGTAAAAATAAAATTTACCATCATCATTTCTTTGTTGGAATGGCCTTCTTCTTTGTCTACACAAAGGAGTGCAGGGAAAATACTATATAATATATACCTGGAAATGCAATAAGTGGAATTTGAAGAATGTGCTAAAACGACCACTTTTTGTGCAGCCGGTCACATTTATTGGTTTGTGGGCAGCAACGATAAACAGTGAAGCAACTTTGTCCTGGTCGTAGTGTGGTTTTCACTTTCAACTTGTGATTTGTTGATGGTATATTATGTAACATAACTATTTGTTCCACAGAATGAAGAAAGCCTACCATGGTCATTACGATTTTGTGCCAAGTTCATGGGTGTTGCCTGCCGAGTATCCTTGTGTACACCATTCGGTGTTGAATAATATTAATTATGACATCAGTAACACATAAAATTGTATTAGGAGTGTAAATATATTGTGCCTTTTATTAGCCTTTGTTTTCAAAAAGTGTTAACTCAAAGTGACATGCGTTAAATAATAACATATTACATAACACTACATGTCCTTGACTTGTACAAGATATAACACTCTAGACACATATTGTAGGGAGCTACAAAAACGGAAGAGGACTAAAGTATTCATTGCTAAGCCACCCTGTGGAGCTATGGGGATTGGGTAAGTAGTATACATGTCCCATAATATCATATAATACTTAAGAATACAATATCTGTACTTGAAATAGAAAAAATATTGCACAATGCATCACATGAAATATGTGTTCTAACTTGCATTTTGTTTGTCAAAATTACGTTATGCGAAGATCCAACTAGTTTGTTTTTGTAATACGCAAATAGTATTGAGTAAAATATGTGTGCTACATAAATAAATTTCTCCATGTTTTAATCACTTTAGTGAATATTATACCATTGGACAGCTCTATAGCCCATGACTTATGATCAATTAAACGAGCGCCTATAATTTATTTTCCGTATAGTTGTTGTACGAATCAATTGCTTTGCTCTTCCTGCTGCCTGTTGCCGTAACTGTAAAAGTGTCCACCAAACTTTAACAGTTCATTGGTGTTTTTCCTTTAGGTGCACAAGAATTTCTTTTGAGAAAAATGGGAACTAATTGGGATTTTGCTGAACAAGTCACAAGTGCCGGGATTCTGTGTGGAGTTAATAATTGTTGACAATAGTGGACCCCACAATGTTTTCATTGTTGGAGAGTTTATTCTAAAGAAGGATAAAAGTAGTGGATCATGGAAACAGTTTTAAATCGAGTTTTGTGACTGCTCTATTACAGCATTGACTGTTTGTTCAATTAGAGTATATCATTCATTCAGTGCTTGGGTAACACTCATCTTAATTGTCATAACATCTGTTTACTACTCCTTGATGATCATTCATGGGAGGGGGACATTTACATAGAAAAATGCTATAAATCAGTGGTGTTCGGTTTTTGCACGTACAAACATACGTACAAATTAAAGCTTACCTGTGTTACTGTTTAGCCTGCATCTATTTTTTGTTCTTGCAATAAATCTTTGTTATATCACAGAACTGCCTGTAAGATAGGTTGTTGGGCCAGATCCAGGTCTGATGTTATTTACTATCCAGATCAGTGAGTCATCCTCTGACCTGGTTTACCTATCTCAACTTTGGTGGCATTTTAGCTGTTCATTCCTTTCCATACCAAAACAACATATCCATGAATTAAAGAAGTGCATACCATCAGTTTTGTAGAATGATAGTCATGTGACTGATGTGTGGGGTGAACATGATGATTTATGACACACACAATTACAGTTCTTCATTCTAATATTGAGAGCACGAGAAAGTTGTTTGATATCACGATTAAATTTGAGCAATTGTAGTACCATATAGCCTAAATATTTCGAGGGGGGAACTTTTTGCTGATTTCGTGGTTTTGGGGGTTATCAGCAAAAATTTTAACCTCAAACTTTTTAGACCTCCATATAGTTTAATACATTTTGGGAGTGTTTGCAAATTTGCAAAAAATTTATTCTTAGCAAAATTGCTCAACCACAAAATATTTGCCCCTCAAAATAATTATTTAGGCTATATGGTAATAGTGTTGGTAGAAGGGTAGAACCCAGAGAAGTTGAAGACTGCATGCTTTCACATCTCTGATGAGATGTTAAATTCCACTACCCAGTTGTATCTTGCTTGAGTTGCTTTCTCTTTCAAAGCAAACATGAGTGTGTGTGTCTGTGTGTGTGTGTGTGTGTGTGTGTGTGTGTGTGTGTGTGTGTGTGTGTGTGTGTGTGTGTGTGTGTGTGTGTGTGTGTGTGTGTGTGTGTGTTGCACCTTCATCACACATACACGTTATAGTCATCTGATGATAATTTTCAATATTAATTTTGTTATGGTTATATATTCAGTTTGTTCTACAGGATATTTCTGTTCAGTTCAATGGACAAAATACCACAAGGAGAATCATTGGTTGTACAGGAGTACCTTGATAAGGTATTAACTGATACTATAGTATTGTATAGTATCCACCTTGTACTGTAGCCATTTCTGATGGACCGCTACAAGTTTGATCTTCGTGTGTATGTGCTAGTGATATCATGTGATCCATTAAGATTGTTTCTATACAATGATGGACTGGTTAGTGATACAACACGTGAACATTGCCAGGGTTGAAGCTGGGTCATCCAGATTATCCAGTTCAGCTGGGTAACGTTTTGTCAAAGTCAGTGGACCATCATCCTTGAACTGGTTTCAACCCTGGCATGTGTCAATAGCATACATTAGCTATGTGTCATGTTGTATGACAGGTACGATTGTCAACTGAACATTATGCAGTTCCTTCACAATCCAATCTGGTTAGTGTACATGTCACTGTGATCTTCAACATCTCTATAATCATCATATTATTGATTTCTGTCCAAACCCTTTGCTATACGGATGGCTAAATTCTGCTAAGCATAACATTAATTTTCCTATTGGTGACTAGAATTGGACAATATTCCTACCAATGTATGCATAATTTGTACTGATAAGCAGCTTTGATAAGAATTAGATACCCTTGATAATAATTCACTTTATTCATCTTGTCAATTTACAGGCTAATCACTACATGCACTTGACTAACTACTCCGTCAACAAACACAGTGAAGCTTTTAATAATGATGACAGTTGTGATAAGGGCAGTAAAAGAACTATCAAGTTTTTTAACAGTTGGTTATCTGCTAGAGGCTACAGTGTCAGTGAACTATGGGCCAAGATTACAGTGAGTTACTGATGTAACTGTATAACATTAACAAGCTGGTTTAAAATCGAGATGCAGGAAGGAGGATAAATGGGTTATTATGAAGTAGGATTTCAGGGGGTCTGTGGGTCAACCTTTAGAGGTTATAGTAAATCATTATCAAGTATTCTCTAATAATTTTTAATTAGGGGAGTGGCTGTGCTACTAGTTAGTTCCTTTAAACTCCAGAGCAGAAAGATCAATGTTTAGTAATACTTTCCTGGCATTTTAGCTACTACATTGATAATTTGTTTCTTTGGTGATTTCTGCTACATGTTTAATTTCAGACCAAAAGCACCATAAGAGCAGTCACCACTCTATTACAACATTCAGTTGTACACACAGGAACACATAGTGCCACAATGCCCTGCAGCACTAATGTGGTCCTGGTACTAACTATTCAACAAAGTCATAGTATTGAGTGGCATTGTTAAAATGTTGTTTGATTTCTTGGAAAGTGTTGTTTTGCATTTATGGAAAGTGTGATCTTTTGAAACATGTATTGTAGGTACGTACGCACGCACTCACGCACGCACGCACACAGCAGAGCTTTAACTATAACAAAGCATCTTTTAATGGATTCAGTTATGGCCAATTTTAATATGCTATATTAAAAATAGTAACAAATTTGAAATGTTCATATTCTCCGATACATAGGACATTATAATCAAAACTCTGATAGTGGCTAACCCACATGTCACTCACTCCTACCAAGCCTGTCGTCCTGGTGCTAACTCTGTTGAGGAGAGTTGCTGTTTTGAAGTACTAGGATTTGACATCTTCTTAGATCACACCTTGAAGCCATGGCTACTAGAGGTTAGCTTGTTTACCTTATAACAACTTCATTATGTTGGGTTGTACTTCAGGTGAATAGGTCACCTAGTTTTAGTACTGATGCTCCACTGGATTTGGAGATCAAAAATGGAGTACTGGGTGATGCGTTTAGACTCCTAAATGTCAAGTGTGTGCATACGTAACTTATCTCTGTGAAATTATGCGTGTGTCTGTGTGTGTAATGTGTACATATGTACGCATGTGGTTGGATAAATCAATTGCTCTTTTTTGTAAACAGGCCTAATGATAGACTCCGATGCTATGCACTGCGTAAAGCACATTCCAGAAGAAGACTGTTATTGAGGGCTCAGAAAACTGATGTGAGTAATCATAGGGGTTGAGTGCATCAATTATTATTAATTTTGGTTAGGAAAATGATGAGAAGACATGGGAACTATCTAAGAAGCAAGAAGAAATTGTTAGTCATCATAGTAGAACTAGGGTGCCTACAATGTATGGCTAACAAGAGTATAGTAAGATATGCTACATGCTACAAAGCAACAACAACTTCGTAAAGATTAAGCATTTTCGGTTTATCAGTTGGCACAGTTTCTAAGAACTGAGTATTGTAGCAGTATAAAATAACTATTTTCTGTGGGTACTAATATTTTCCCTCTATGCCCACTTGTTAATCTGTTGTAAAGATTTTATGATTTATTTTGATATTTTAGCGACAAAGGTTGTTTGAGCTACGAAAGGAAAAGTATCGTGAAGAATTTGAAGCTGTTAACATGGTACATATTGTTGTGTAGTGATCATTGTTGACATGGTTACTTTAGGGGAATTACCAAAGAATATATCCGACAGGAGAAGCCTTAAAAGATGGGATATATTCTACATTGTTATCAGGTGCTGAAACCATCAGTCTAATAGGTATGGAACTAGTTGTACTTGTTGATATGTTGACTGAATGGTATGATGCAGGTAAATTAGGGTCTCCAAAGAGAAGTTACATAACAAATCTACATCAGTTAGAGGTATAGTAGTGTACAACATGGGATATATCACGTGAGGTGTTGATCATGTAGGAATATCAGTTAGTTGATCAGTTGGTACAGTATGAGGCTGAAGAGATGTATGGACATGTTAGTGTTGGAGGTCGTGATCAGATGTGGTCACAAGGAGTGAGTTATTGACTGAATGTGATTGTGTTATATGATTTAGCTTTGTTTGGACCTTTATTATTCGATTGACCATTTTTCTTGGCTTGTACATTTTGCCTTGTAGCAAGTATGTAAGGTTTTCCCATGGTAAAATCTGAGGTCTGTTTGTTATGTTATGTATTTCATTTATTTATAGTCTTCTAGAAGTCAAGTTTCTTCCCATTATCCTCCTCCATTTCAAGCATCTGCTTTACCGGACTCCTCAACTTTGGTAAATACCCTTTGTACCAATAACATAGTAATGTGTTAGTTATTGCTCATCAGGACGCTTCATATCAAGCAATGGTGGCAAGAGAACATGAAGAAGAACAAACTCAGCGTTCAATGCTAGCTCTTAACAAACTGAAGTTGATGGTCATTGGCAAAACTTATGAGGAAGCAGAAAAAGACATAACTAAGGTTATACTGCATAATATTAGAGCCATCAATATACTTGTCTGCAGGTTAAAACAAACTGGACAACTTATCAAGACAGTATTGCTTCATTTTGGTTGACTACCCTGGACAGATCAAAACGAAAGCAGGTATGAATGTATGTAAATGATTTAATATTGTAAGAGTTCACAATGGGGACTGGTAAGTGTAATTATGGCCTTTTCTGAATCTTGATTGTGTTTGATAAAATTCACACCGATAGAGAAGTATTGGTAAGGTCAAGCCTTTATTCTGAGAACAAACTACTGAGTTGTGTGTTTGTATATGATCTTATATAAATTATTATAAATATTTTGTTTTCCACAGCTGATCTTGAAGGTACGAGATGTAGTGAATGAGATATTGAGGACTCACTGGCAGCTACTAAATCTTGAGTCAGTCCGACTCTACCACATTACTACTAAACTGTTCAAGTTCTTGTTATCAAAGAATGGTCAAGGCCTTTGGTCATGTTTCATCTCTCCAGGGTAATTTATCAAGAGTTCATAGTATTTGTTTGTATTTCCCCATCATACAAATATTATGAATTCTTGTTTTTATTACGACATGGTGTTTGTATTGATGATGTCATATTGGGTAGTACAGCATTGAGATAGTTAGTGCAATTTGTTTCTCATCTTTGTGTTGACCTAACACCTCATTCCTGCTAACTAATAACATCCTTTGTAAAACTGTTTAGAGAAGACCTGTAGGTGTGGACGTGACAAGTGATATTCTATTGTTAACATTAGCAGCAAAAGTTATGGCAAGAAATGGAGTGTCACTTTTGGTTGTCGTTATTGTGGGCAGTGTGGCAGTTTCTGCTCACAATGAGTGCCCCATGGGGGGAAATGATGTCATTGAAGGGAACCTGACCAGAGAAGATGTTGAATACTGTCTCATTGACAACTGTACTATCATGAGGATAGATACTAGCCAGGAACTGGGAATTGTGAATGTTGAAGATGATGTCCTTGTTGCTGTTGCAACTAACAACCAAACCTTCGCCATTATGAGGCTACCAGATGAAGAGTATTGTGAAGATGTGCTGGCTACTGGCTATACTGTGGAGTATATTGTACTACTGGTGTTGAAGTTTGTCATTCTACTGTTCTTAGCTGTCCCCAGTGTGTACATCATCGCGCTTCACCTACTAAAGAGAGAGCTACAGTATTCTTCTATTGGGAAGATCCTGATTGTCTACAATGCGTTACTGGTTGTAGCAGTGTTGTTCTACATCTTGTTGCTCTCCTTTCATACATTGTTCCATGCTAGTGCTCCAGTCTGTCAAGTCATCTTGTACATCAGAATTTATTTCCTTCTTTGCTTTGAGGTGTCCTCTGCTCTCGTCTTTGTACATATTGGTCACCTGATGTACCACAGTCACCTCAGGAATTTTGAGATTGCCAACAAATGGATGAGAAGGCTACTGGCATTCTATGCTCTCGTCACATTCACGATCATGATCCCGATGGTTGTCTACTTGATTTTGCTTGATGTATTCTCTGGTAGTGGGAAGGAAGCAGTCTTGGAGACTGGCCACTGTGTACTGCCACCTGGAACAACCTATAGCACCCTCACCCATCTCACTGGCTATGCTGTACCATTCAAAGTGGGCCAGTTGATGATTTTTGTGAAGATCCTTGTCTACTCCAAGCACATCTACAGGAGTGCCCCCAATGAGATTGAACCAGTTGATATTGATAATGAGCCAAGATTTATCCACCTCTTCCAACTGGCTGTAATTATGATGCTTACCATCTTAATCTTCAGTATTCTCTGGGTAATAGGCAACATCGTAGGTGGTATAACTAGTGTTTACCTCGACCTGTTTTGCACCTTGGTGGTAGCAGTTCAGCAGTATTGTATCGCTATCGGTGGGACAATCGCTTTGTACTCTGCAGTGAACATTACCAGTATGAGCACTTCTCCTAGTAGAGTAGTGTAGGACGTGAACCGTAGGGAACATTAACTATACTGCGCACACAGGCTTGATCATGAATTATTACATTCTTGTATTATTATTGTGTTATTGCTTAAGCTTATATTATATACATGTATTAATGGTATAAACGTACTATCCATTACATTGAATTTTGAAGATACTATGATACTTACTTAGCTAGCATGTTATATTAGTTGACACACTCAATATTGACAGACAAGTGTGGCCATTGTGTATACATTAGGGATGAGTCTATTTTGCTTTTTTTCCCACCTATTTTTCTTTCCAGCAATTCTTTTATTTCTTACCTATTTTGCTCAAAATTTTTCTATTTTGAGCATCAGTAAAAACTAATTGCAGTATCTCAAGCTTACAAGCATTTGCGACTGCTCTATTAGAGTATCTCGATCTTTAATCACTCCTATGAGCATAATTTATGTTGTCCTTATACTATGCGTGACTGTTCTATTAGAGTATCTCGAAAAATGTGCTAAGTTGCCAATCCTTGGTGCCCATTTTTCCAATTTTCCACCTATTTTTCCTGCATTTTGCTCTTTGCTTTTACAAACGTATTTTTCCAAAAATTTTGCCGGCAAAATCGGTGCATCCTAGTATACATCTCACTTGTCACTGTAATTTTTGTTATATCGAAAATTACTTCTAAATTAATAGTAAATTTGTGTTTTACCTCACAGACTATCATGGGAGAGTATATTCAAGAAACCATCTGAAGTGATATCAGTGGTACGTGTGTATAGTAGCTGTAGTGTAGTAGTCAAGTATGACTATATACTCCACTATTAAACATGACATTCTTGTTGTCTTGCAGACGGAGATGCACTGTTGCAAGAGAGTGGTACAACTCTGTCAACAGGTGTTGATAGCAATGTACACATCAAGAGAGGCCAAAAAGTAAGGAAAACTGCAATTTGTATTAAGCATCTTTGGCTTTAGTAAATAGCAAGTGTTAAATATAGCAAAAACTAATTTGCCAACTGGCATCTCACACTTTATTGGACATTTAGGCCTTGAGATACAAAGATGGACTTAAAATCTATAAAATGAATTATACAACACAATTTTATAGGACAAATTGTATTCATTAATATCCCTGTCTGTTTTAGACCTTTAGTTAAACCTCATCACAGCAAGTTCTCATCAGCCACTACTACTACTGTCACTGCCAGCCTGTCCCACCTGCAGCTACAGAACGTATCTCTACCACATTTGTAATTAAATGAAATATTTATTTATTTAAAAATCTGTATATCAACTTATTTATCAATATTGTAGACTTATAATACTTTTTGTACAATACATACTACACCATTTGATGGTGTGATAATAATATCATGTTTTCACTGACTGCTGTGAGCTGTTCTTGTTTTTAACTGATAACTGTTTTGTGATTGACTTTGTCAACAATTCCAAGTCCTTAGCAGTACTTGTGTTACTAGGACCATGAAGAGCTGAAAGTGTACGTGACTTTACTATTCTCTTTGATGGTGGTTTTCTCTGCGTATTACTACTCTGTGGTCTTGAAGGTGGTGGTTTTGATTGGCTGCTTTCCTCTTTGTACACAAAATCGGCATTACGTTTAATTGACCTACACGACCAATCATCATACTTTCTAGTTGGTTTTCTTGCAGGCGATCGTTGCTTATTGTTGTAGTTACGAATTGTTCTGGCCAGAGCAATCTCTGTCCCAATGAGGTAAGTCTTTTGTTTGTCAGTCACACCACTGATTTTGCTGTCTACTGCAGTAGAAGGTAGTTGATGCCATACAGATGATGTACGAGTCATTTCAACATCTTCAAGACTGGTAGCTTGTGTAGTATGGTCCATGTGAGCCTGATTGACAGTGTCAGTTATTTCTGATGAGAGATTCTGAGAAAACTGTAAACTGTTGTTGGGTGACAGTTTCAACAAATCTGGTAACAGTTGTGAAATGACTACAAAGCAAAAAGAGAGAACACTTGAATGAAACAATGTGAAGTTGATACAGTGGAAGAAGTGCTGGGGTCTGTTTTTCCCTTGTACTAAGCCAAAATTGTTTTGTTGGGACCAATCCTCATGACCAACAAGTCCTTAATTCTGTGAGTTTCTATAAAAAGTTCCTAATGATCAATGGATTTTAGTGTGCCAATAAAATCGCTGTACTATCCCCATTATATACTCTTGATTACACTATAGTAGATATTCATTAGAAAACACATTCATGGTTGGCCAGTACTTTATATTTATTCCTAAAGTATATTTGGGGACTTGATTCGGCACAAGTTCTTAGCACATTACAATATCACATAACAACATACACTAGGGGACCATAACCAGGGGCGTATGGAGGGGGGTTTCCAGGGGTTTCAGGAAACCCCTTTGGATTTTATACACTACTTGAAACATTAAGAAATTGAAACTTCAGGTTTCCAGAATCTGGGATCTATCATGGAACAGGACACATTTTAAACTTTTATCTTAGTTAAATAATAGTTTCTAACATGATAGCAACGCTTATAGCATTGTTCTGAATTATGATTTTGGTGAAAAGATCGAGATACTCTAATAGAGCAGTCAGGCAATATAAACTAACAGTCACTTAGCTGAGCTGTAGTGGAAACCCCTTTTCAAAATTCCTGCGTATGCCCCTGATAACATAGAAACTTTAATAATACCATAGCTATGTGGGAAAATCCTTACATTGGCATGTTACACTGTAAACAAACAAACTATTTTGATGTCACAATTAGCATTCTAATTCTTTGTACTACAGTGGTCCCTCCATTATCCAAATTCATCAGGTCCTTAGTGTGTTCGGATAATGGATAAACGAAGTCCATACATTTATACAGAGCTCAGTTTAAATACTCTAATAGAACATACACTTTAGGTAAGATACTCTAATAGAACTATCACTTCCACAGTTCGAGAACGGATAACGGGGGGATCACTGTATTATGCATTCAGCATTTTGTATTTTCTATATTTCAATATCATCAAGAGTATGTAATAGAAACCAAGAGTATCAAATGGGTGTATTACCCCGTGAAGTAACACGGATATTTGAGGATTAATTTTTTATTTTATTTTTTTTTTTAGAATTATTGCCCTTCAGGCAAGATTCTCATAGACTATGTATTAGTATTATATAGAATAGTTATAACTATTACTTAACAAAAGATAAAGTCAGTCAAATGAGCTAATCCTACCCTCTGCACAAACAAGGTCAATAGCTGCAGACTCTTTAAAGCTAAAGCGATGGTAGGAAGATCTAGAACCTCTCAAACAAGTAATGACTGCACGAAGTAGTGAAAAACTCAGTTTACATCTTAACCAGTGCAGGGTCATGCTGTAAGACCGTCCATTTTTTTCTGACAGCAGAGTGGCTATTCTCTTGTACACTACTGTGGCCAGGGGTCCCATGCCTCCAGTACATGAAAACACTAAGGGAGAGAATGTCCCATGCTCCACCTCACGGATCCTTTCTTCATATTTCCTCTTCTTCTCTAGCTCCGCACGCCTGTAACACTGGGGTAAAGACACTGAACAGTGTGTGGGAGCAAAAGGATTAAACACCTTTACATCAAAGTATGCCTTCTGACCGCGTTCCCAAAAACCATTGGCCACAACATCAAGACGGGCCCATCTTCAACATTAGCTGATCTATACTGAAAAGATTCTCCTGAGAGTGGATGTAATGATGGTTCAACTTGAGGATTAATGATTGCATGAAGTAACACGGATATTTCAGTAATTGTTTGTATTACCATTAAGGGTTGCTGTATTTAGCCCAATCTGGCCACTAAACCAAGTGAAAACATGATAGTGTTAAATAGTGTTAAAGGGAAACGGCTAATGTTTAAGTTCTGGCACTGCCAAGCGGATCCCTGAAGGTGTAGCAACATATTTGTATTTGCAACTGTTGTTTTACCACGCTGGAGTTATCTTGGGTCCTTACTACACTTTCCTTGTACAATAACTGTTGAATACTTGGTTGAATAACATGGAAAAACTGGCAAAGACCCGTTTCCACGTACACATTTCAAATCATTAATCACAGGCTCATACACTGTTCGACACTCTTGAGTTCTATTATATATTCTTAGTATCATGGTTGTGGTTTTTGACCCCAAATACCTTGGCATGACTGTATATTGCAGAGCCCAGCCCAACACTTTATGTGGCTTTCCCAAAATACTATTTACTCATAACGCTTCATTATTACGAAGTTCTCATACAACTGTGCAACTGACACATGTAACAACATGTTATAGGGCTCTTGGTAATACATCATGGGATCAACTGACGTATGAGATGTGACAACGTGTGCTAGTAAACCTAGTAATATCGGCATTTCAACAAATACGTACCTCAATATTAAGGGATAAAAATAGCGCACAGTGTTATCTATTATACCAACATGTTCCCAGACAGTAGCAAAATTTGCTTATGTTTTGACAAAGTGACTTAATGAGCTGATGTCACAAGTATTGCAGCATCCCTAGCTTACACACAGTAACATGCATGTCACTATGCATAAACGTACCCATGCACTCGCACCCATGTACTCACTCACACGCACACACTACACACATCAATGTCGGTGTACACATACACACACACTACACACCTAGTAGATCAGTTCGGTCTTCATCCAGATCTTCAATACTACTGATATGGGTCACAAGATCAGTAATGGTACGAGGATTACACCAGTTGTCACCAAACTCTGTACCCAGTTGGACACTTTCTGACAGTAGTGTCAACTCCGTCCCCCTGTGGATATCACACACATACTAGTACAGTGATGTGGCAGCTTAGCAATGACTGCAGCTATTTAAACAGTACCACCGCACTGTTTAAGTAGGAAACCCCCCAAAAGGTGACATGCGCCACCTAAAATTCTGCCTTTAGAAATCATCCCAGAAATGATGAAATCAACTTTATGGAATAATATTAGTCCATCTAACATCAAATACAGTATTAAAACGAATATAGAATTCTTTTAAAAATCACCGAAACTCAAATTTTTGCCTGTCAGCCTGCCTTTTTGGGGTTCCAACGCGTGTGTGCCCTCTGCACCTTGTCTTTCCCTTTATCTTCAATCAGGCTGTTCGTCCTCTTCTTCATGCAACAAAACCATACCAAGGCATTAATCCATACCAACACTTTCTATTTAGATGCCACAGCAGTACGTGATCACGATGACCACACACCTTCTAATGGTTTAGCTGTACCTGTAATACTAGCACAGTGAAAAATATGAAATAGCAACACACCCTGGTAGGTGAAAGGCTGACTCAAGATACTCTAATACAGCAGTCACCCTAACACGTGTATACCTGTATATATGCTATAACAAAATTATGTTAATTTAATAATGAAGTAGGAATCTAAGCAATAAAAAATAGTTCCAGAAACAAGAGTGATGGTACTACAGCATAGTTCGGTGAGAAAATCCCTACTGTGGCACTGAACAAAATAATTGTTATAACATGCCAATATAGTAGGGATTTTCTCCCAGAACTATAGCTGTATGTCCATCATTCATTTCTTGTTTCACTACTTTTTATCCCATGGATCCCTACTTCATTTTTAAATTAATAACTTTTAAACATACTAGCTTGAAAACAACAGTAAGCGTCAGACAAATTTCAACACTTGATTGACTAATACGACTTTCAGTCAGACAAGTTTACTATACAGTTTCAATAGGGAAGCCATTAATAATCAATCACCAGTCAATACAGTACTTCTTACACTAGCTGACTACTACACACAATACTATGTACAAAATGTGAATATTAGTGAAGGTGAAGATTTCTTCCTTTCTTACACATCCTTCTTCGTTACATGCAAATAATGCTAATTTTTAATTAGTACAAAAATGAGAAATGAGAGAACAAAAATGTTATGGACAGTATCACGTCCTTTCAACATTTGTATGGGTCGTGAATTGTACGTGTAATACCAACTCAAACAAAATGCAATAATCAGATTTCACGTACAGTAACATTAAGGCTGGTTCCTTTGTACTATCATTTAAAATTGTACATCTGGGTACTTCATGTGATGTGCTTATTGGTACCCATATACATGCATCCACAGATGGATACAGTAACACACACTCACCTGTGTAAAGGGTTACTGTTACATACTATTGAGATGTTGACCTGTTTGCCTTGTATATCTGACAGAGTGGACACCCAGGGGAGATCCCTCACCAAATTAAAGTGCATCACTTGGACATCACCATGTGCCATCCTAGCCCTAATGCCTCGGAATGCTCGGGTACACACCGGACCGTTATCAGTAATAAACACATTGTAGTCAGCATTGTCACTGTTGTTCACACGTATCCACGACAACCAGATGCAGAGGGTACTGTCAATATGTCTCCACTCAATAGAGTGATCATGTTCTCTAGTATGGTCCAGTAGGTCTGTGAGACTGGGTAACAACGTTGTGAGGTAGCTGTTATTCTTAGGTTTGTCATTGTCAGTTTTGGAATGGAGATGTGGTGCTAGGTAGTCTTTCCATTCCAATAGGCATGTCTTCCCCCAGGACAGCATGATGTGTACAGTAGGAGACAGCTCCATCTTCTTCACACACTCTTCATCTTCAATAACCAAATGGTCCTTCATGGAAGAGGATGACAACTGGGGAAGATGAAACAAACTTCACTAACAAAATCAGGACAGTTGCCCATTACTCCATTGTCCTATTTGTATCACATTCAGACCCCTAAATGGTGTCACTTAACTTATAAGGATACCTTGATAAGGAGGACACTTGTCCATGTGTCCCATTTGTATTAGTGTACACACATTTAGACCCCTGAAATCAGGACACCTCACTAATAAGGACTTTTATAATGTGTCAATGATCTCATTCTACACATACACAAAGTTCTCTCTCTCTCTCACACACACTCTCTCTCTCTCTCACACTCTCTCTCTCTCACACTCTCTCTCTCTCTCTCTCTCTCTCTCACACACACACACACACACACACACACACACACACACACACACACACACACACACACACACACACACACACACACACACACACACACACACACACACACACACACACACACACACACACACTACACCGACTATACGACACTACCCATGTACATGCACACACACCACACTAGAAACCATCTCAGCAAAAACTTGAGTTGCTTGCACAAGTGTGCAATTCAATTTTTTAAAACATAAATTAGACAGGTTTTAACTGAGATGGTGCCAAATATTAAGATACCTCTTGAATTGAATCAAGACATTTAATACCTCACAAACAGAGAGATAGATTGCTTTATATAATTAACTACCTTATACTACTATACCTTTTGGCAGCTCCCATCAAAATTATTGTTACCATCTGTAGGAGGAGTTCTGGTTGCCTCACATATTCTCACCTGTATACAATTAAGACCGAATATTATAAACATCATGACATCAGCAAGCACACCATACCTTAAGGTGACTAAATTTAGTGATACACTAAATTTAACAAATTCGTACATTGGCGAAATTAGCGCATACGAAATGTAGTGATTTTATTAAGTTGTGAATTGATGTAATTAATTTTTGCCGGTTTAGCGTGTACTAAATTTAGCACAAAACCAAAATCGTTAAATTTAGTATATCGCTATATTTAGTCACCAGAATGCTTGTCTGGTTTTGTATGCCTCCAAATTATTGGCAGCTTAAGGTGGACACTATAGTGGAAATTATTTGTTGCAGCAAAAGAGGTTTTTCTTTTAAGAGGTACAGAGTCAGACCTGGTCTTATTGTAAAGCATTGTTTATTGTGCCCTAAATTTGAGTGGTGTTCTCACCACATCAAAATCACTTCATACACTCCCCAGTACACTCGGCCAAATGCACAAGGCTTTGAAACAACATTAAACTTTACCAAGTACATCAAACATTTATCCTCAAAGATAAGACCATTTAACACATTCAGTTTCAACCCCTCTGTATTGCCACATTAAAGGTAGTCAGAAATCATACAACACAAGAAGGGAGGCCTTACAGTAAGGTCATCATTTTCTCACCACATCTTTATCTTGCAGCTGCTGGTCCCAGCATAAAGGAACTATTTCATGGGTTGACTCTCTGAAGTCATCTTCCTCATCACTTGAAAGAAATGATGTGTCCACATCAGAGCCAGTACAAGGCTCTGGCTTACTTCTCTTCATACACTTTGTAAAATACTCGTCATTACTAACCACCCCATTTTGTCCAATGATAACTACGCCTTGCCCGTGGTCTAGATGTTCTTTTAAATTGTAAGCTTTAGGAGTTCTGTTCTCAGTGCTATTCTTTGCCGCTGTTTTGTTCCTTTTCTTCATTTCGACGAACGAATCTTCATAGACCTTTGCTCGCTCCATCCACGATGCTGGCCTGGTCTTGTTTCGCACACTAGCTCGCTCGTGACCGCCCCCTCCCACTGCAACAGTCTGTGGTCTTCGCTGCAGTTGCTGTTGTGACTTTTTCTTCTCACGAGTCGTGTACGCGCTAGACACCCATTCCCTTCTAAATGTGGTGCCGGCCCCGTAGTTCATAATGAGACGTCTATTAGAGGCTATTTCCACTGCTTAGCGACAATCAACCAAACAGCTACGGTAAACTAAACAAGCCTGCAGAGCCATTTAACAACTTCCAGGTGACAGCCGCACCTCCTCATTCAATAATTATTTGACAATGCGCCTACATTTTTCTTCACGTGAGTTGAGTGGGCGCGCCTGAGTGGCTTGTCTTCAAGTGTCAGCGGATATAGTTACAAATTTCCAAAGGATAGAAGAACCGGCCTAATGGCCCACCACACTGTGACATCCTACTTATGCTGCAATAGTGTTTGATTATTTTTGTTCTCTGGATTTTAAAAGTAGCTACAGTTTGATGTTTCTTCAGACCCTACTTTCTAGGCAGTCTTGAAACTCTGGTTAATGTGAAAAATTGTATAACATAATATCATTATTTACTCTTGATAATATGTGACCGTATTTAGCAAAATCAACCATATGGGTGCAAAATATAAAAGTGAGATAACACCAGCATGAAGTTGCTGCACTATCAGGCTAACAATTTCCATATCAAACTCACCTTCAACTTGTCGGGTCTGCTTTAGGTGGACTGTTCTCTGGCGGCTTGTATAACCACCCCAGACGTCTGTACAGGTCTGTGAATAACAGGGAAGTGCTTTGGGGGGGGTTCATACACTCTGGACAGACAAGCAGGGAGCTGAATGTGTGATGTATGTCTGTATTGTGAGATTTCAGTCTATTTCCTACCTCTGACAGGCTGTTTTGTGGTCTGGTACCGTCAGTTTACTTACCATTCTTGTCCATTTTGTAGTCTATCTCTTCCCCACCCCACCCCCCCCCCCCACCCCCCCCTTTTGAGGACTTGTGATACAGCAACACTGGTGAAAAACGTTTCTAAAATGGCGGGAAACTCTACAGGGATTACTTTGGCCACTAGCTGCTCTTAAAGGTTGTGAATCGCTCCATCTTTGCTGAAAATTCCATACGTGTAGCTGCCAATTAAGGCTGGTGAGTAACAAAGATTTAAATTATTAAAATACATTTTTCTCTGAATCAACAATGCACCCGTAAGGGTGATTTTCCAACATATTATGGAGTACAATTCATGAAAAGAAAAGAAAGCAAGAGAGTGGACAAATTAATCAGTATTCTGTTAAAAATTTCAGCATTTGAATGGATGATTGCCAAAATTGTCTGCCTGAATACCATTAGAAAACGTCATACAACCAGCCTAAAATACTTACAGGGAGGCTATAAAAGGTGGAACGGAATAGCGGAATAATGGAACAAGTGAAAATTACATTCTAAACACTCATACTATTATTTAAACACTATAGAGCTAACATTTATACAACCCTTACGTCGTAGGAACTCTGCAATCGTGATGACAGACAACACTCAGTCAATCCTCAGGGCAATCTTTAAATAGAATGTTCCCTAAACTAACCATTCTAGGACAACCTAGCCGGCATAGCTAAATTACTTTCTAATATGGGAGCTAAAAAACAGCACCTCAGTATTGAAGTGATGTTAAACTTGTTTGGCACTGGATGACTAGCACATTTAAGGACAGGTTAATTAATTCAGAGTAGGTTCTGTGGGGTGGGTGTTTTGTCACTAATAATTTGGATAGTACTCGTGTGTGACAGCTGGTATAAGCAGGTTTATTCAGTTGTTGCAAAACAGTTACAAATCATCTATCAACCTCATACCAGTGCAGCTACCAAATACCACGTGCAAACGGACCAGTGAACAAAACACAACAAATTAAGACAATGAAAGTATTAAGAAACCACCAAGACATCTACAAGAATACCAACAAAAACATCAGAGATGCTCTAGTAGAGAACCAGTTGTTTTTTATTCAAGATACAGGTACACTTTTATAATTATTCCTCAGCGACTATTTATTTGGCAGTAAGTAATGTACTATTCAGCAGGGAAATTTTCGATATCAGAGTTATATTGTATAGGATGGAATATGATCAGGATCAGGATTGTCCTTTGAATGTCACATCTGCAACTGTTAAAAGTTTCAAAAGCTCCCCTTTTCTATAAGCTTCCTTTTAAAAGTTTAATTTTGGTATTTCATTTTTCATTCAGCATTACACTCTCCCACAATTATAAGCTATTAAACTATTTTGTAGCTAATTATTCAACTTATCAGTTCTTATTCTAAAACTTATTCAACTTATTTAGTCGACTGATTGTCGAAAGGATAGACTACTATAAATACTACACTGTAATTAAAATAAAAGGAAAAAAACAACAAAGAAACTGCACAGTACAAATACAAGTTGATTCTTTTAGCATGCAAGTGCCGCCAGACTAGGCTAGCACTTGCATGCTAAAAATCAACTAAGATAATTGTCACTGCCATAGACCATAATACATTTTCTCTTGGGAGATTGTACAACTAAGTTATGCCGTCTATAATCTAGAGGCCAACTCAATGAAACTAAAACAACATTCATGAGAACAGACTCTTACACTCATTTTGATTTAGAATGGCCTCCTGATTACTGTACACCCCGTATATCATCTCATCCACAACACTGAATCACTTTAAGAGGGAACTAGTAGGACAGCTGGACTATCATAGATTAACCTTGTGAATTCTTCATACCTAATCATTTAATCTGTGCTTCTTTTTGTACTTGAAGGTTTCATACAGCAAAAAAAAACAGAGCCCGAGTAAGGTAAGTGGAGGTAACTTTGTGAATTTTTATTTTGATGGGCTGTAACTCTTAAACCACTTAGAGAATAACTGCAGGATACAGTGATTATACCACCTGTATTAAAGTTTCTAGCTGCTGTGGTTTTCACGCCATGCAGCTCAGTTTGATTGAATATTTGACATACTGTTTAGTTGTCACGCCATTTTCACCTTGTTTCCATGAACAGTCACCATCCATGCATGACCAGTTACTGGCCACTCCATAATGTCACCATAGTAACATGAGCTGATAAGCTAAAAAAACGCAACTGTACAACAATACAATATACAAATAAACTAGTGTCCATTTGGTTCTACTGGGTGCACTCTATAGAGTATTACAATAATATTATCAAATATTGAATTAAATCATGCAATGAAATACATTTATAAGTCTGTCTTCAATAATCATCATTGTATCTACATAGAAAAGAAGAAATGTGAGTAAAGACAAACCTCAAAGTCAGCCATAGGCTGGCTTTGGGGCCTTGTAAAGTACAAAAAGGAGTGAAATCCACACAAAAACAGCCAAGCTGTGAAAAAATGGTGCGGCCTTAAAAAGCCTGGGTGAAAAAAGTTGTGAAATCAAAAGTGGCGGCCAAGAAATGGCTGCAATGATGTTAATGCTAAAAATTTTAATAATGGCTGTGTGCTTTGTTAAAATTTATTAGCATTAACATCATTGCAGCCATTTCTTGGCCGCCACCTTTGATTTCACAACTTTTTTCACCCAGGCTTTTTAAGGCCGCACCATTTTTTCACAGCTTGGCTGTTTTTGTGTGGATATAATTACATGAAAATAACAAGGAGAAAACATCCTGACCACCTGGTAGACTCCTGTAAGCATTCGAGCGTAAATCGGATGGCTGCAGGTTCGAGGCTACCTAGGTCCAGTCATGGATTTTTTTCTCCTTTCTCCAACTTTTCAAACACATCTTAAGTAGCTAAAGTCTTTGAGCAGGCTGTAGGACCAGGTGTCCTACAGACCTTCAGCATGCTGTAAAGCGTTAAATAAAAACAACAATTACATCATTGTGGCTAGGTAACTAACAGTGAGGTGCAGTCTTATCATTCACAACACTTCACCAGCCACTCCATACTATCATTCATTCCACTGAATGTCTCTATATCAATTGACTGTATCTATAGGAATAACAAGGCTTTTCTTAACTCTTACAACAACAACAGAATAATTTATCAACATGGCCTCTAGTGGCTTAATACGTATAACAAGATCATTTGTCTAAACCAGCCAACTTGAAAATTTGAAGTGTGACATTTGTGCCTAGCCACCTATTAAGGTCAGTCCCCATAATATAGTTGATTGGATTGAAACAGTTTCATTGTACTTTGAACAGGCTTATGCTAGGAGTGGAATGCTTAAAAAGATGCTCGATGCTAGTGGAGGTTATACCCTTAGTGGTGTGGACACCATAATATCCTTTACTCCATTGCACTGTTCAAAGTGATTTTTCTACAGGTAGCTAATATAAGGCTTTTCATCGCTTTATTGCAATTACGTCATTACTATGGATGTTCCTATGAAACAGAAATTAATTCTCAGCCGTACTGAAGGACCAATGGTAATGCCGGAATGAATTGCTTTGATCTCTCCAAATGTCATGCGGGTATAATTATATGTTTAATTTTACTTCCAGTACTACAGGATTGACTGTAACAAAATTTTACAAAAGTAGTGTTTCAATTTAGGCCAAGCAAACTTGATTAATTGTTTTTCATCCCCACCCACATCCCTTTTTACACCCCACCGCCTCTAATTTCATTATTGCTGTTATCAATCATGTGCACACGTATTTTGATGCTTATTTCACAGCAAAGCAAACTTGCCTTGCACCTCAGAAACAGTGGTAAAACGTAAATATTAGCTAGTAAAAGGCTTTAGCTAATCTTTATAGTAACAGACAGTGGGATTTAGAGCATTTTCTTTAATAATGAATAATGAAAAATGACCTTCCCACATGAAAATCCAAAAATCTGTGGATGAGAAACAAGTAATCAAGTTTGCCTGGCCTAAGAGGTGCATATGCTAGGCCCTGGCCTATTATGCCCAAAATTTTACCTATTATGCATTTGAGTAGTGCTCAAAAATATCAAGGTTATGCTTGAGAAATGACTCAGTATTATTTACATTAGTGTTTCCTATTAGAGTAAGTGACTGCTCTATTAGAGTATTTATTATAGTTTTGCAAAGTGTGTAACCAACAAAAAAAAATGGTTTTATTGTTTATTTTACGTGTTTCTAAAATATGAAATGCAGTACTAATGCGTGTTGGCGGTATCATTTGCTTTCTTTCGGGCGCACACGCATTTAGATTTTATTTATTTTGAAAAATAAATAAAATTAGATTAAATAATTCAAATGTCATCACTATTATGCTAGCATCATGCTTGATGCTAGCTTTTCGTTACCTATTATGTTTTAAATTATGCCAGCATAATTGGCCTGGGCCTAGCATAGCACGTCATCTGAAGTGTTGTATCAAAAGTTCATAATATTTGTATGGGGGAGAGTGTCCAGCTCAAGCCCCTTGGTCCAGCTTGAATGCATTCACCAAACACCCTGTGTAAAGTAACAGTTCAGCCTTAATTCAGAACAAATCAACAGTTTTCTATCCCCAGTGAAGGAAGGTGAACTTTACGCAGGGTGTTTGTACAGGCCATACTGAGTTAGACACTCTCCCCCATACAAATATTATGAACTCTTGGTTGTACTGTTTGTAACTTTAACTCAACTCATTGAACAGTTGGTGAAGATAATAGAAGGCAATTGTCAAAACCCATACAATGGTACCTGCTTGATAGTATTTCCATTCTGTATTACTAAACACTCCTGTGATGTATTACTAAACACTCGTGATGTATAAACAATACAAACAACACATTGTGAAATATACAATGAATCATGTCATTTAAGTGATGGGAGAATTGTCAGTCAGTACATAAAATATTTACATCTTTAATTTCTAAATAGAGCATGCTTCAACAAATCAGCAGACTTTGGTCGATCTTCTGGCTTCAGTTCCATGCAGCGGATACCAAGGTCCCTCACATCTATTGTGAGGCCGTCTGGCATCGGAGGACTTTCAGTTGCTGTGGCAATCTATGTAAGAGACAAAAATAAAATGCCGCCATTCTTTGCTTCCAAACTGACCTTGTAAATCAGGGCAAACTTGTTAGTAGAGCCTGTGGCATTCCATGGTGGCTTGCCTGTGGCCATTTGTATTATACAACACCCAACGCTCCACACGTCACAGCTCCGACCATAATGCTCTCCCCTAACAACCTGTACATATGCTATTGTTACACTGTATCATATAGGGAGACCTTCCCATACCTCAGGAGCCATGAAGGGGACAGTCCCTTGGACATCATTCCTAAATTCATCATCCTCAGTGATGTGGGCAGCTAGTCGGGCGGCGGCCCCAAGATCTGCTATCCTTAATCGCTGACCAGTAGAGTCCACCAGAATATTAGCACCTGAAATGGGAACCTAGCATAATACACACCTCCAGTGTGTGTGTGTGTGTTGTGTGTGTTGTGTGTGTTGTGTGTGTGTTGTGTGTGTTGTGTGTGTTGTGTGTGTTGTGTGTGTTGTGTGTGTTGTGTGTGTTGTGTGTGTTGTGTGTGTTGTGTGTGTGTGTGTGTGTGTGTGTGTGTGTGTGTTGTGGAGTGTAAGGGACACAATATATATCAAGTGAACATTTACAGTTCTACACAAATGACATTATTACCCTTCAAGTCTCGATGGATGATGCCATGATTATGAAGGAAGGCTAATCCAAAGATGACCTGTTTGGTATAGTTAGCTATCACCAAGGGATGGAAGGCACCAAAGTCATGAAGTAGTCTCTCAATTGATCCTCCTGCAATATAGCAGCACAAAAAACATGATGTGATAGCTGTGCTCTGTTAGAGCTTGACATATACCACAGAATACAGTAACATATAGGCCAGTGGTCTGTGTGCTCGCACCAGGGGCAGCTGACGGTAAACTTAACTATAGTCAGCACTTCTTAAACTCACCACTACTTAAATCTAGACAATTTCCTGTAGTATATTTGTATATCAAAACCTCAGAAGGGTCTTCCCCTTTTAATTTACCAACCACACAAAGGACATCCATTTTTGTTTTTAAAGAATCAAAGGGACCTTCACATCATAAGGCCAACATTTCTTAAACTCTTGACCTGCTCACATACCAGTTTGCCTTACTGCAATCATTACTGTAGTGAACAAATACAAAACATTTCTGTGTTAAAGATTGAAATAATCCTCAATCAGTTATTCTGCTATACCAATCATAACCATTACTTGTTAACTGAAAGGCACTTTACAGGTTCAAATGGCAACAAGGAAAGTTATTATGTTGGAGTAACAGTGAACACTTCACAATTGCATTTGAACCCCCAGTATCATCTAGTACTAGTACGCATCTCTACATTTGTGTGTAGTCTTTACAATGCCTTAAAAATTATGTACTCTCAACCACTCTAAACAACACTCACTGTTAAGTATTCAGTTTATACAAAACCAACTTCCTTTGATTTGCTAGTTCCCTCCACAATAACTCACCTGCCATCCACTCCAAGAAGATATTAAAGCAACCTGGTTGTTGGGTGGCTCCGAGGCAGCGGACAATGTTAGGGTGTTTCAGTTTCATCAACAATGACACCTCCTTGGTCAACCTCTTCTGTTCTTCCTCTTCTTCTGATGAAGTGTTCCGTATGTAGGACACCTGACAACAACAGAGATGACGGAGTGATGTCATACTACAATAAATTGTATGAGTAGCCTCTATCAAGAGGTCAAGACACACGACAGTGTCATGTGGCCAGTGAAAACATGCAACAGACAAGTGTATATTTTACAAGAACCAAGAAAACACCATTCTCATGATCTATACCTATGAAGGCAAACCAGCCATTTTTGCTATGGAACTCCAAACATGGGCTGAATTCGTACAGCAATCACTGGCTTGGAAGTTGTCTTGTATTTTTCTTTGTTGAGTTGACATTTGGCTGGTTGGCAATGTGCTACTGTAAAAGGACACATTAAACAGGAACTATATAATGCAAATGTAGTGTAAATAGAGTCTAAAGCAGTTACACAGGTAGTCGGGTACAATGAGATGTATAAATCTTCAGGTCTTTAGTAGCTAACACTCTTGCTGTGCTCATGTGCTACAGCCTCAGGCCTAAAGTTGGGTTTACACTCCACATTGTACCCATATAACTATTACTTAAATGAACATCTAAGAGTAGCCTAGGGCTGCTACCTCAGTACACAATGTGGGACCACTCACACAACTTTAACTGCCCGTGATTATAACAATACGATATCTTAAGAGCCTCTAATAGCCAGAAAACGTATAACTAAGTAGAGGGCAAGTTGAGCTATCAAACAGTGGCTTATAATTAAGTACTGTCTTACAATCAAGCAGTTGCTTACTTGTTTGGTAGCCATAATAGTTCCAGTCTTAATGTCTTGTGATAGGAAACATGAACAATATGCTCCTGATCCGATTGGCTTTCCCTTCACCCACTCGTTGTCTTGACGATACACATCATATTTACCATCTGTTGTGTCCTCCTAAACAACAACACATGATATACACCTAGCTAGCATGACAACATATACAGGACAACAGAACTACTCTCAATATATTGAACACATTAGCCTAAAGCATAACTTGCTTTGAAGTTTGAGCATAATATGCATATTACCTACGTAAGTAAATTGTACAAGTAGCTAGGGGATCTCTTTACACAACATACCACAAAGGTCATTCTACTTGTGTACATTTCTCCATCAGGATATTTTTTAACTTGTTCTTAAACCATATTTGTACTACAATAAACAATTCTGTGTATATGTACTTCACAGTACTGTACAGCTGGCGTGTGTAACAACCAGTATTGGGAGTAACGCGTTACATAATATTATTACTTTTGTGCTAACAAAGTAATATAACGAAATACGCTATGAAAACAGGTAATATAATGCAAGTTACTTTACTTACAAATGTAATGCGTTACATAAGTAATATAGTTCGTCTAATATTACATAATGTTATTACTACAAGTAACAAAGTTACTAATCTTGTTAGTTATCCTATGAGTAACGCTTAACCACAACGAAGTAACGAGGCCTACTGAATGAAGCTTATTAACTAGCTTCTTACGATTTACACATTGTCCAACAACGCAATCATGTCACGTGATAAGGTGGTAGCTTCACATGTAACAGCTTAAGGCTGTGGACACAAAGTAATATAATATGTAATATTATTACAGTTACTTTATTTTATGGGTAATATGTAACTGTAACAGTTCAGTTGCAAGCAATATGTAATATGTAACTAGTTACTTTTACAAAGTAACTTGCCCAACACTGGTAACAACAACCATTTATCAGGAAGATTTGTGGACTACAGTGTGCATTATATAGAGTGTACTCACATTGTCAGGTTGCACATGGATGATGACAGTTTCAGTGGGTGGGGCTAGTGATATAGGTGGGTGTGGCTGGTCCTCTTCCACCAGTGACTGCACTTGAGCTAATGCCATTGCCTCTTCCTCCTCAACTTCCCTCTTGCAGTGTAACACTTCTGTACCATGACCTCCACTGCCAGTTGACTCTTGGTGCTATAAGGGACAAACGCAGTGATGTCATTGGCTGAGATATGTACCATATAGAGTATATACACATCACCTTACCAATGAAGATACCTTAAGACATTCCCAACACTAAACACACACCTTAATATCATGATCTTTAGTCATTGTAACTCCCTCCATTTCTTTAGAGAACTGTCTAGCCATTACAGCACTGATGTGGTTGTGTTCATCACTGCTCACATGGTCTCCATTACTAGAGGACTCTGATGTGGTCTGCTTGGGAACGTCACTACTCTCATTAGATGATACGGTGGGCTTTGCTCGTGAGGTAGTTGATCTGTCCTGGGACACATCCAGGTCAGAGCATGAGCTGTCATGTCTGCCAGCTCTTACATGGTTGTAACGAGACTCCACGTACACTGGTTGTTGAAATACAGAATCCATATTACCAGCAACAAAATCCTGGTTATAGCCTTGACTGGTGCTGACATTGAGATTTTCATGCGTTCCTGACATGTCTTCAATCTCCGATGAAATATCAAGGTTCTTGGAGAAATCTCTAGAGAGGTCATTCTCTACATAACTCTGGTCTGGTCTGGGTACTGATAATTTTAACTCATTATCCACACTATGCTTGTCTCTGAATGCTGTACTGTTGAAATTGATGCCATACTTGCGATGCTTCTTGCTTGGCTTAGCAATGCCCTTTTGAGCCAACAATTTACCAACGACCTCTCTCACAAGTCCCTGAACAGACGAGTGACACTGGTCTATGGCTTCCTTTGACTGGTCCAAAATGGCAGGACAGTCTAATGCTAGTTCTATTGATTTCTTGTACACTCTTATTGCAATCTTAGTGACCTTCTGCTGTTGCACATGCGTCGCAGCTGATGCAAACCTCCACACATTTACTAACAGCAAATCAGAAGGATCTCCTGGGGCTGAACTGCTGGCAGAAACAGTTGAGTTAGTCGCCTCACAAACTTTAGGTGGTATAAAGTGAGGACCAAATGCAGACATGGCATGTTCCAGAAATAGTAATCGTCCGAGCCACCAGTGGCCGGAAGGGCTGGGGTTAGCTATTGGTGGCATCTCAAATGCCAAAGAGCAGACAAAGTGGACTCCACCAAATTCCTGAACTGTTGGGTGACCACAAGCAGAACCAATGGCTAGAGGACCATCTTGACCCATACAAAGATGATGAAGGAAGTCTTGTGAACAATCTCTTGCTCGACTAGAAGAAACAGAAACATAAGTAACAAAGGTAAGTAGTTACAAGAAGCAGTGCACTAGATACATACACACAAATAGCAAAACCTCCTGTGGAATGTGCACAAAGTCACACCTACCCAGGGACACCTATACACTACTTGGATATTATGAGTCAGCACAGGCAAATACTCCTGGGACAAGACTAGTAACTCACACGAAGTCACACACACACACACGCACGCACACACATACACGCATGCACACTACACACACACACTATTACTCACTTTTGAGCATCAGCACATCTGACTAATATTACACAGAGGATTGGTTTAAATATTCTCCTCAGTTCCTGTAGGTCCTGACCACAGTCACACAGAGAGTGACACAAGATCACTCTACACAACTCCTACAGCAGTAATAATAAATGACACGTATGAGAAACTATGTATGTTATTATATTCACTATCCCACTATGGACCCACTGAAGCAGGCAGTAAGTATTACGATGTGTAAAACTGTTGAATATAGAAATAATTTGATGACTTGGATCACTAGACAACTTTTAATCTCAGCAAGTGTCCTAGTAGCCACACAGTACTTTGTGCAATTAAAAAGAGAATCAAGGATGAGGAATGTTTACAGTTGATATTGACGACCTGAGATGTCATCATCATAAATTATTCCTATATAAAACATAACACTAACTGTCACAATATACTCTAATAGAGCAGTCAGCTTAAGGTCACCTGCCAACTTGGAAACGTTTGGCTTATCAGCCCCCCCGCTTAATGAGCATAGCAGTTCTTTGATCACAATAGAACATAACACAGATACCCCTCTCTGCACACTCACCAAAGATGCCAGATACACTTTCAAAACAGAGTCCGTACTGCTGTGAGCAATGATTGGACAGCACGCCTCTAGGGCATAATGAGCAATTGATGACTGTTGTACATCTTCATCAGAGAGTTGTCGACTGCTGTGATGGCGATGCGTGAAGCTGGGCATTAATAAGGATACCATATCTCTGGCCAGCTGTTGTAGACCAGCCTCTCGAGACTTCCATGTGCTGGAGAAGATCTGATCTAGACAATGCTTGGAGACATACTAGAAGAACAGAACATTTCTTTAACATTTAAGTTTGTACAAGTATAAATTATGCTATCTACAATAGCTATCACATGTATAGAAATATCTGCTAATTCCTCAGTGTAAAACTTGTATAGTATCTACTCAAGAAATGAGCAGATGATCGAACGTCTTAGACAGGTTACACAGCAAAAATTAACATTTCTAAATCCCAACGTGCCCATTTATGGAGTTCTACTGTTATTATCAAGGATTATGGCAACAGACAATTTAGTGATGTGCAATACATATCGATATATTGGTGATACTCTGGTTGTATTGTGATACCAATACCATACTTGCGTATCATCAATATTTTGATTGTACAATCATGGCAATATTTTGATTGTGCAATCATGGAAATATGAAGGTCTGGTTTGTGTAATTTAGCAGTAGCAGTGTAGCTTGGTTGTTTACCAGTTTCCTAGACTCTTTAAGCACAGTGCAACAGAGTAATAGCTGGTACAAAACCCTGAAAAATTATCACCACCCACGCATTTTTTTGGCACTATAACAGTGTAGCTGGGTTGCTTACCATTTTCCTTAAAGCTTGTTATATAGCATAAGTCGCCAATTATCGGTACTATTTCATCACGCAATTGTAATTCCTTAATTCAATGGTGTATGAACTTCTGGTTTGAACCATTTAACAGAGCAGTCTTTCTTCTCTTAGCGCACCAAATTTTAATTATCTCACGTGAGTGAACGTCTTGTTATGAAGAAAATCGCAATGTCTATCATGTGCCAATTATTGGCATGGGGTACCTATTATCGGCAACTGTACTTCCCTGATTGACCAATTATCGGCACAATGTGCGATTTTGTGTGTAACTCCATGATGGTTCGTTGGTTAAATTTATGGGAGGTGCAGTCCTTGGGTAACTCCATTTCACAGAAGTTTTACGAAGATGAGACCAGCCGTTCGAGAGATATTCAGGTGAGACGTAAAAGCATACTGATTCCAATACAAAATTACTTTTACGCAATTCCATACTTAACCAGAATGGCTTGTAAAGTTAACAACAATTATAGAGCTTTGCGTGGGCGAGATCAAAGAAAAAAGTGTACTTTAAATTTCATAAAGTACACTCTCAGCCGGCCAATAGTGCTTCATCGACTACAAAGAGGGCTTTATTGCACCGCAAAGAGTGCTTTATTCGTTCAATAAAGAACTCTTTGCGGTGCAAATAAAGCACAGTTGCCCACGTGCCTTGGTGCAGGCTAATAGCCTGCGGGACTTGCGCCAGTACAACTAATCACTCTAGCCGGTGAAGGCCGATAGCCTCGCCGCGTTGAGTGATCAATCACCCCAGCCAATATGAATTATACCACTGGATTGCTTTTATAGACATACCTAAACGCTTCAACGATGGGTGGGAGAAGGTAATGTTGCTGTTACGTCTGTTAATGTAAACGGACAAGTCCTGGAGATATCACGAAAATACTTCTGCATGTGACTCACAATGGAATCGATTGTGGGTTGCGAGCAAAACCTGCCAAAATACGCGATGAACGTCTACCATGCCAAACTATGGTGAACTATACGTGAGTTACTTTGTTAAACTAGTTTGTGTGCATTCAGGCTGCTAATAGTTCGTGTAACGCGTGTTAATTACGAGTCTTAGTGTATGGTGAAGCTACACGACTAGAAAGTTCCACAAATCATTTAAAGCATAGCCTTGCTCATGTATGAAAAATAAAGCACTTGGCACTCGGTACTTGGCCTCGATGCTAATAAAGCACTCGGCTTCACCTCGTGCTTTATTAACATCTCGGCCGCACGCTTCGTGCTTTATTTTTCATATAACACTCGCAGCTATGCTTTAACATATACTAATCACTGAATGAAAATGATTCTAAGAGATGTTTTAGAGGCGGCCCATTATGGAACTTGGTAGCCTCTGTATACCCTGCAGTCTCTATAGTTTACAAGTGCCGATAATTGGTACCTGCCGATAATTGGCGACTTGCGCTAACAGTGCAGTGGGATATCAGGTACAAACTTTATTAGCAGCCCACACATCTAATTGCATTTTTAGAAAGTGTATCGTATTGTATTGGTGGCTGCATAGCTGTTACATAGATATGCTCTTTCAACACACACCACTAGACAAATAGCGACCATAATCAGATTTGGCAGGACACATTATGTTCTTTCAAAGTGTAAGGGGAAGTTCAATGTCTGAGATGTGCATGACTGTTTACTCTATTAATAGTAACTACCAGTTGGTTGCTAGGAATGCTACATTCTTACAAACCAAGGCAGGGACCACATATACACCAATGCCAACCCCTCTGCTGTACTGAAACCTCATAAAAGCACACAGTTCTGTGGCTATGACACAGGCTACTTAACAGCACAACAGGCAAAGTACAGTACATTTGTGTCTATACAGTGTATTGGTGTGTCCAGTCAACTCCAACCAACTACAAGTTTGTTGTCATGACACTCATAAGTTCTGGTAGGTTATTAACTTCTATGTTTGTTACAATACCTTCTCCAACTTCATGAGATAGTCATATAGTTTCTCTGGTAGATATGAGTCAAGGAAGAAGCTTGTTGTGTCCACTCTGCTGAGGGTGCGTTGTCGTAACAATGGCGTTGGGGTAGATGTGTCAGGGGTAGAGGCGGGCATGGTACTACGTGTGTTGTTGAGTAAGGGGGAGTCCCTGAATTGACAAGATACAACAAGCTAAATATCCATATATGCGCGCATGCAAGCACAGTTGGAACTCTAATCATGATTATAAATACAAATCTCAGAGAAATCCACATAATTACAACTAATATAAATCACACAATTACAATTACTAACTGGTTTCTGATGGGGGTGGTTGGGAAGACAGGTGCTGGTGGGTTATCATGGGAACGCATGATGGAGGATGGTCTGGGGGTCATGTGATCCCAAGAAGCCATACAAACTGGACACTTAACAAAGTTGTCACCACGCCTCCTTTGTTCTGTACCCCCTAAGGGTGTAAACAACATGAAATGTTAGTAATGTAGCAAGCACAGTATTACATGTACACACAATTTCCTTTTACCAGAATGTTCACATCGAACTGAAACCTCAACACATTTTCTAGTAGGGATGTAACAATATTACAATATATCGATATATTGCAATATTTTCTACCACAATACAATACAATATTGCTATTGCTGTATTGCAATATACTGCAGAGCTGTGATTTGTGGATAACTATTCAGCATCAAAGGCACCAGAAAGTAATAATTGATGATTTAGTGATGACCAGAAGCTACACTCTGAACGAATAGCACTGAATATAGTACTAGTGTACTTGTAAATGTGTTTAATGATGGTTGCTTGACTTGTGGTTATACTGTCTGCTGTACTTCAGCGTATATGTATGGTACATACCCACAAGTCAGATATGGGTTATTTACAAGTGTAACATTCACTTCACTACATTTCAAAATCACCAAAGGTCTTATTCATAATATTGCAATACAGCAATATATTGCAATATTTTAAAAAACAATATGCAATATGGAGTATACCCATATTGTTGCATCCCTAGTATTGCTTGACCTGCTAAAAAACACTCCATTCTACTTTAGTTATGACCTATCAGAGTATTCAGCACACACTTCCTATAGAAAAGCCTCAAAAGTGCAGACTGGCACAGTCTCTTTTGAACTTGTAACACAAGTCTATTCATCTTCACTGTCACCACTCATCATCTAGTCAGCTGAACTGTTACTTCTCTTGAGGAAAAGAAAGAAGAACAAACTTTTCATTTTTAGCTGTTTTCTCAGTTACCATGTCAAAGGGATGATACAGTACACAGTTGTGATACTACAAAAACAGTGTACATACAGTACGTCAGATTTACAAGACCAACAAAATGTCTTCTCTGTATCACTCTCTGGCAATGTATTGATACATCATTATATCCCATCTACACATATCAGCTGTACAAGTAACAGGATGACAGGTAACAGTGTGATGGAAATGAGGTACACTTGGTACTGGGAGATTATTTTATACAGAAGTGCTAGGGCTGGGACTAAATAAACTTGGTAACAATGTTTCTAGTAATCTTATAGCAATATCGCGATAGTAAGCTGTAATTATCAAATCGCGATAATGATTTTTATATTGAGAGTATCGAATTATCGCTCAGCACTAACAAATATTGAAATTTACCTTTGAACATTTCCTAATAAAATGTCCAAACATTCGAAGCTTCAGTGTTAGCTGTTAGCTTTCAAGTTACAGGTTTTCTTGCATTTATGCACATCCTTCTTAAATTTTATCTTTCTAATCCTGTTTAATAAGTTTGTAAGCATTTGGAAAGTGCATAGTAGCAGTACTGAATGACATGATTGATTGACTGCAAATGGGCGTGTCCACTATATTGCAATCATGCATAGGTAAACACCAACTAATGGCTAAAAGCACACGAAGATCAATCACGAAAAGACGAACATCAATCTCGCAAGATAAATAAGCAGCTGCAATAAAGATAACAACGTTTATTTGTAATTCTTTCGTAGACTATGAGTGCATTACAAAGCTTCAAAGGATACTTTTATTATTCGAAGTTTACTTAACCTTCGAACCCACCAAATATTCGAACCTTCATCCCAGCCCTAAAAGTGTTACTTCTAAGTTAATTTCTTGAAAACTGCTTTGCTGTCATTGCAAAAAGCTTCAAACCTCCATTATAGCTAGTCTGTGGTTGGAAGCTAATTAACCGGTGGACAGTGTATTGTCATTTAGCTTCACCAAAGTAAAGAAATTTAATAACCACCCCCCTCACTACCTGGTTGCACTCAAGGTGATGGGAAACAAGGGATCTTTTATGTTTGGCAAAAGGAAACTTATTTATCTTTTCCAAATTTATTCTCTAGCTATAATAAACACTTCATTACTACCTCACTATGGAGCTTGTATAGCAGGGAGTGACTTGATGTTGAAACTTTGTAGGTGGTGACTTGATGCCAAGAGGACTTCAGAGTCAGCCACTAATGCTAAGACCCTTCCCATTCACCTTACTACCACAACCATGAGAACACCAAACAATCAACATCGACACTTACAGATCTCCATGCAGTGACGATGTAGTTCAATATGACAGCCATTAATACACTCCAATAGATCTTCTCCTTCAACAATCTCTAATAAACAGATTGGACAAATTTCATCTTCCTCATCACTGTCAATACCAGCCTCCATGGTAACCATGCCATTATCATCACTAACAAACACTTGTTCTTTCTGCTGTTGCTCGGCAACCATCATGTTGTCATTGGTAACAGTACCTGACATACTGTTTTCAATAGTGACATTTTCTTCAATGTTGCCACTGATAGGAAGTACTGATTGGAGACTACTACCCCCGTCTGACCCTCCTGTAGCCATGAAACTAGTGACAGAGCTTGACGATGAGTAATGGTGTTGTTTAGATGGGACTGACTTGCTGCGTCTCATAGAGTTCCTCTTGTTGGGGGACATTAAACGTCTACTGTGGTAGTCATTCATTAAACTTTCCACCTTGAAAAACACAACAAGCTTAATAAAATTGAAATTTTAATTAAGAAGTTGATTTAATACTGGTAAACCACTATATAGCAAAATCTGTACAGCAAAGGGAACATGCTACATGTAGCAGCAACAGGAAAATATTTCCAACTGCATGCTGTGAATGAGTTTTAATGTGTGTCTTTCTCTAAATTTTTCATGAAGGCTCACTTGCTGTGAACAGCACGAACTGCTCATGAACTTTACCAAACTGTCTAACTAACTGGGCAATTATAAAAACTTATGTTCACAACAAATTCATGACAATTATTTCATGAATGGTTTATGACGTACGCTTGGAGCAGCATTCATGAAAATTAATGTTGTAATTGTGAAGTTTTTTTTGTTGATCCTACCATAGCAGGTTTACTGCTCTTGCTGGGTAGAACTCTGATATGGACATACATGGAATGGCAATGTGACTTAAGTCACGTTCATCATTCAGTACAACATGTGAAGACATGTGGCCTATAATCAGGGGGTAGTTTATACAACATGTGACTTCACCTCATAATTCTTCAATTCCCTGCTCCACAACTTGGGGTCATTCTGACTGACCTTCAACACTCTCAACATCACAAACAACAGGTGGATACAGTCCGGCTTGTTACAGCTACACTTCTACAGTGAGTAAATATGTGTGATTATGTTGGTAATGATAATGACAATATTACATTAGGTATAGAGATTGAAATAATGGAGCTTTATGTTTTCCCTTAATGGAGTAACCATAATCAATTACAAGATTCCAAAGTAATGATAACAGTAAAGTAATGATAACAGTAAAGTAATGATAACAGTAAAGTAATGATAACAGTAAAGTAATGGTAACAGTAAAGTAATGGTAACAGTAAAGTAATGAAACAGTAAAGTAATGATAACAGTAAAGTAATGGTAACAGTAAAGTAATGGTAACAGTAAAGTAATGATAACAGTAAAGTAATGGTAACAGTAAAGTAATGGTAACAGTAAAGTAATGATAACAGTAAAGTAATGGTAACAGTAAAGTAATGATAACAGTAAAGTAATGGTAAATGGAATACATCATTGAAGTAATATCCTGATGAGCTCCATGATTACTTAATATATTGGAATATATGGTGATACATGTACAGCAGCTATAACTATCATTTGTGGTAAAGTAAACACATTTATAAAACTCTGTAACTGTAATGACATTATTGTAGAAACCTTTGTCCCCTAATAAATGCTTTAAAATACAGAGAACACATTTTATTATTATTTTCTATTGTTGGACAGAACATTATTAATTAGTCTTAAACAAATAAATAGTGCTTAATATTACAGATTTTATGGTAGTCACATAGAGTATGGACTAAAGGACAACAGTTGACTAGCCAAACTGAACAATGCCACAGTAAACATATTGTCAGTGTGCCCATCAGACTACTCACCTGGGTACCAACAATGACTCTGAACCGACTCTCATTAGAGTCTCCAGTGACAAGGAAGGTGTTGGGGCCGGGTTGTTCCAGGAGATATAGTCTAGCTCTCATAGCCTTCTCTACTGTCCTCTGACGTGACGATTGCCGGCTAACTGTGGATGAGGCAACAGGGAGCTTTGATGGTAGTGGAAGCTGTGGGAATGGCTGCACAGGATTGATCAAATATTTGGGGGACATCGGGATGGGTGAGGTAGATGGTTTAGGTACACCATTGGTCGGGGTAGGGTATCGTTTATCAACACCTCTGGATACTAGTGGTTGGTTTAGGGTCGGAGTAGTATGATTGGTTAATACTGGCGGGGGTTTGACTAGTGGGGTATAATGGTAGGATGGGTTAGCAACGAAGTTCTGTACTGGAATGGCTGAGGGTTTCTGTGAGGTGGCCATCTTGGGTGGTGACGTCAGCTTTGAAGAATGATCATTAATAGGAACCTATAGAATATAACATGACAAATTGGGGGTACAAAAAGCACATCACTTGAATGAATTACAAATGGTATATTTACAGCATTTCTAATAAGGTTGTAAATTATTGAGTATAGTGTAACTATTTGATGATCGAAGGAAAAATTTGACGAATCAGAATCAAACATTTTAACAAGTAAAATTTGACATAATGCTTCCAATATTGTAAATAAATGTGAAATTCTGAGGGAAATTTTGTAATCCAAGTCAAATTCGTTAAACTTTTGTACAATAATTATGGTAGTTGTATTTAGACACAAATTGGCATTCAGAGAATGCTTTAATGTTGGTGAAGCACACAGGGTTAGTGTAATAGTTATACCATGGCTGCAAGGGATTTTGCTGATATATACACCCAAAGCCCGAGGGCCGCAGGTCCAAGGGCTGCGGGTGTATATGTCAGCAAAATCCCAAGCAGCCATGGTACAAGTGATATATATCACTTGGGGCGCACTCACCTAATAGGTGAAAGAACTAACGAGAACTCATCCCATTTGTTTTATACAGTAGCATCTGAAGATTGATCGTGGTTTTAATAGTGTGGGCTAATAGCCATCAAAACGTTCTCCATACGTTAAAATGTCATTAATACGTTACTGTGCTTCAACACACAATGTTAGAAAACTTGCGATTGTGGGATGGAGTTTATATTGTTATCATTTTTGTACTAAGTTAAGCCAACTAACTTCGCTATTGGGACAGTAAGTAAGTTATTATATTAAGTTAAGTACTTAGGACTGTAAGTTACTAACCTATTTCAACGTAGCAGTAGTAGCTTTGCTGTTCCGTGGTCTGTTCAAAGGCTGATATGCAGTGGGTAGAAATACGCATCCACAATCGCCCAAACGATTATTTTATGCCTTCATTAACCTTTAGCAACAACCAACTACCCTATCTTAACAAATGTGCTAAGCTTAGCAACGACTACAAAAACAAGTCCCACAATACAAAGCTCTATGTCGCTCAATATAATGAGTCAAAGTGCATCGATTCTTTGAACTGGCTGGGTATCAGTCATTGGCAAACTGCTTTCCCATGATATTGCCCAGGCAATATGCGAGTTAAACACTGAGCGGTGCCTTTGAACGCCCACACGCTAAAGTGGTATATATTCTGGTAAGAGACCTCTTACTGACCAAGCCACAAATTTTGACAAAATGTACACTTTGTGGGTCGCTAATAAAATTCGGGCCATTGTCTAAATTACTACGACATACAGTATTAGGATTATTCAGTTGATAAACACTCCTGAGGAATGATGTAATAATCACCTCAACTCCTCCTAGGTGATTATTACATCACTCCTTCAGGATTGTTTACTGCTTGTCTCTACCTATACACATAATAACTTATTCTGTTGGTTAGTTAAAGACTACTGCACTTGCTGAGAAAGAATTCTTGTAACAACAGTTCAAAAGCCTGACTCAGAAGAATTTCATTCACCACTCCCACACACTCACCTGTTGGCTGAGGAATCTTGAGAACTGAAGGCTCTGGTCTGGTTGGGTCTCCATGACGACTGGTGGAGGTGAAGGCGGTCCATCGTTATAGTCACTCAGAATAGAGGACAGCTCCTCGTTAGAATTACTATTAGGTAGACTCATCTGATAGTCCATCTCTGCCAGTCCCCCAGTGTGGCCAATACTCTTACTGGTTGTCATTGACGATGGCATTGGTTTACGAGGAATAGCAGTTGTCCTCTTGTTAGCTAGCGGTGGTGAAGACTTGGGGTTTGATTGGGCGGAAATTCTCTGTTGCTGTTGTATGGCGGATACAGATTTGTTGGTCAGAGGTAGAGATGGGTTGATAGATTGTTTGGACTTGTCCACCATGAGAGGATCACCAGCGACTTCTGTCTCCTTCGGTGATGGTGGCTTATGGAAGTTGTCTGGTACAGAGTGTTTCCTTGTGTGTCCAACTGAAGGGTTGACCGTCAATACCTCTTGCTGTGAAGGACAAAGAGATTGTAGTAGATACTTCTATATAAGGGCACATAAATGGCCACATAAAGTGTTTATCACCACAATAATTTTTCTTTTCAATCATTACTGGCTGAATGTAACAATTTAGCAACTTTATAACAGTATCGGTAAACAGCAAGTTGCATGTGAGCTATCTTGCTAATAAAAATAAAATATACACACCTGCCAACTGCATCGTTGTTTAGAGCATTGGCATATGAGAAATGACCTAGGGATTAAAAAACAAAAAACAAACTATGGCTTATTTGGTCCAAAGAGGTGTTCCTCTTTTAAAAGTAAAAAGGTGCAAAGTCTAAACAAGATCATTGTCATGGTTGTGGTTATTTTCTGTTGTTCCCTAAATTTGGAGTTTGTTCTAAATTGCATTGTTAATCATTGTACTGCAGGTCCATATTCTAATATATTCAGCCAGGACTCATGAACCAAATAATTATGTCAAGTGTTTGTACAAACACAAATTATTACTAGTCTTGTCTTGTACTCACACTTGTTAGTACTGGTACAAATTATCTGATGAGATAGGTAAGACATCATCAAACCATTAGCTTTCTCTGAAACGATGTCAACCCTTATGAATTCTATTTGGGGAAGTTTTGTACATTAGTCCCACGATGGGGTAATCAGTAAAGGGGACATGTTGAGCAAAGGGATTAATTAGTTTATACTGGTAAATGATTTTCTTTTGCTATTGTTTCACTTGCAAAAAAAAAAAATGACCACATGTAGGAAATGACCCTGAAATATCAAATAGAAAAAAAATCAACATGACTTTAGTTATTGTAAATTTAAATCATGTCAGTCACATGCTACAATCCTTGAGACCTCCTATATTGTCATATCGCGGATTGCGTGACCGTTGTCACATTAGAGTTTCTCAGAGATTTTCTTATAGAGGCAATAGCCAATCAAATTCGCTCGTATCACGAGATCTAGCGCGGCAAAAATGGCTGAGAGCGGGACTTCTAGCGGGACTGAGCCAAACAGAGTGATTGTCAATGTAGTGCACCAGGACCACCATTCAAACAGTGTCACTACCGTGAGTGGAGAGACAAGACCGGCTGCCTCTATTTCGTCTGTGAGTACTGTACAGGCTAATCATGCTAATGGAATTCGTGGAAACTTACTGCCAGTTAGCAGTGGTATTGTGATGCCAATTCTCTCCCAAGAAGGTTTGTCGGCATTATTACAGTCATACAACTTTGCCAAGTCTCAAGAAACAGTCAGCCTATTTCAGTGTCAGCACGTACTTCGGCAGCAGTGACACAACCAAGATTTCAACAGTCTAGTACTAGTAGTTCCCGTGGCACACAACTTACAGGTGTCAATAATCCATTGGTTACTAGCCATGTAAAATATAGTACTGCTACAAGTCGTAAAGTGAATTTCAATGTCAAGGTAATTAATCCAACTAAGAAAAAAGAATTTGAAACGTATGTGCTGAGAGAGGTGTCTAAGGATCGTATTTCTACACCAACTTTACTACGTAAAGAACTCATTCAGCAGTTTGGAGAAAGCATAGTGTCTTCTGCTCAGGACTTTGCAGTTGGATATTACAGGGGTTGTTGTAAGCTGAGTATATGCTCTCCTGCAGACATTGAAGAAGTTTGGAAATGTGCTTGTAAAGGGGAGAACATTACACTTTGGTGTAATGGACCCAAGCAGACCAGAATTGAAATTGGTTCTGACAGCGATGAGGATGTTGTACCAAAACAGAGAAAGAAGCAAAAGAGATGTGCATTAGATGAAAAAAAACAGGCGAGTAGAAAAACTTGCATCTTCTCTTCGAGAAAAGCATGGTGACACATTCACCAAGATTCAATACAGGTTGTGGGCCGAAATGGTAGATGTGGGAACTCACAAGTATGTTTGTAATATTAATATAAGGCTATATATTGTAATGTGTTACAATTGCAGTTAAACCTGACCACCCATATAGCTATGCGAGACTGTACCGTATAGTCTAAATATTTTGAGGGGGAAATTTTTGTGATTTTGGTGGGTACCAACGAAAATTTTATCCTTGAAATATTTAGACCTCCATAATTATAGTCTAATACATTTTGGGGATGTTTGCAATTCCATGAACTATTTAAATTAGGTAACACTGCTCAACCTCGAAAAACGTGCCCTTTGAAATATTTAGGCTATACAGTAAGTCTTGGCCTCAATAATGAGGTGACCTTATTGGAGGTTATCAAGCACATGTAAATTGTGTTAGGGGCTAGTATTGTATAGTTACAAGGTGGTCTTATTGAGGTGGTCACTGAATATGGTTCATTGTATATTCTATAGGTCTTTAGAAGAACCACCTGGGATACCTGCATTTTGTGGTCGTCACAAACAGTCAAGTTATGTGCAAGCTCTAAGCAGTGCAATGGCAGAAGTGGCAAAGAGTTTTGTACCAAAACCACAGAGACCATTGCCAACAAGTGATACTGATATTCCAGGGTCATCTACAGTGTCTCCTGGAAAGATTGCTAACTTGAGGGCCAGTTATCTTCAACAGCTGAAGGATTTGCATGGTCTCTATAACTGTGGTGCTCTGAATGAGTCAGAATTCTTGGAGCAGAAAAAGCCAATATTGCAGCAGTTGACAAAGCTTAAGCCCTAGTGCTTTCTGCCAGCAAAAACATTTTACACATGATTTTAAACTTTGAAATTGTTTTGTTAGTTTAGTGTGTCACAGTATGTACTGGCTACTTGTACCCTGAGTATGTTATGTATTTTCTACAATTTTCAACTGATACAGACTGGAATGCCATCAGTAGCATGGTGGGTATTGAGAGTGATGTATCCACTAGCAAACCATTGGCCTGCATGTACTGTTTCACCTCACCAAAGACACATTCTATGGGGTTATAGTCTGGTGAGTATGGTGGGAGAAATCTAACCAAAGCTCCAATGCTACAAATGGCATCAACAACATCATCAACATGATGAATTGATGCATTATCCGTCACCACCACGAAATTTACGCTATCAAAAGGTCTAAGGATAGGCAGCAATTGTGTATATATGAAATCCAGAAAAACATCACCATTTACTGTTTGTACACGTCCTGAATACCTTCCATTGACAATATTCCAATGGCAGAATATCGCACACCTCTCAGCTGCAGCTGGTAGTCCTGTGGTGGTAGTCCTCTAATCCCATATCCAAAGTAACGAAGTGCACTTCTCCTGTCACACCCAGTTTCATCAATCCATACTATCGTTGAAGGGTCAAATGCTGACATCTCAGCCACGTATTCAACACGTTTCACTTCTGATTGCTGCAATGCAATGTGAGTAATCCGTTGACGACTCAAACCCAGCTTTCTAATTGTACGACATATAGTTGATACATCCACTACAATTCCACGCATTCTCTGCAACTCTGCCTGTAGCTCCCTTAGGTATATCCCAGGATGGCACGAATTCAGCTCAAGTAATAATAGCTGATCATCATCACTTAACTTGCAATAACAACCATTACGCCTTTCAAATGGATGGACATGCCCTGTTACAAGAAATCTCTCAGCATACCGATGGACGGTTCTATCGCTGACGAATAACATACGCGCTACTTCATCAGCAGGCTTTGCTAACATCATGTTTTGCCAAACAATTTGCCACCTCAAGTCTACTGAATAGGATACAGGCATGAGTAACTGCTTGCATGAATCGGCCAACTTATAATTTTAAACTCAGTCTATAATGGCTTTCGATTGGTTACTTTTCACGTGATATCATTGACCTAAAAAACTTATTGACAACGGTCACGCAATCCGCGGTATGTGATGTAGTGTTGTCTTGATACTCAGACTGGTAATGTGAAACCCCAATATGGCTATGTATCAGCAATATGAGGGATTACCTGCTTGTTGTCTTACAGGACTGGTCTCTTGTATCGTCAGATATCCAAGCAAGTTTCTGAACCAGTGTTTCAGGTCAGCTAATGTAGCCAAAACAAAAGGTAAGTAGTCAAGAAGACAATCCACTCTGACACAGCTTCAGCAGCACAAGTGAGTAGTCACACATCAGATGTAAATGAACACACTAGAGGTATGCATCAGAAGCTTCCCAAGCTGCCACTGCCAACCTTTGATGGGAATCCCTTACAATGGCAGACCTTTGGGATTCTTTCTCTGCAGCAGTAGACTCTAAGTGCCTCACATGCATACAGAAATTCAATTACCTTCGTGCCCAGCTAAAGGGAGATGCATCACGTATTAGTGACTTCCCACTATCTAATAACAACTACTCATATTCAGTGGAATTGTTGAAGGAAAGGTTTGGTCAGAATCACAAGTTGGTAGAGGCTCATATGCAGGGCTCAACCCAGAATATTAACCTAGAGGGGGAGAAGTAAGTTGCTTCGGATTCTAGGGGGGTCTGGGGACATGCTCCCCCAGGAAAATTTTGAAAATTTAGGTATAAATATACTCAATTTTGGTGAAATTTTACTGTGATGCCATTGAATATTGACCATTGGATTATACTTTGGGATCAATTAAACCTTTCCATTTCTCAAGGCTTTAGGTATAAACCTAGGGGGGGGGGGGCAATAGCTAACCCAGAGGGGGCCTGTGCCCCCCCCCTAGATTAACCCCTGATATGGATGCATTGTTGAATGTGCTGCCACCCATCTAACAATTTAAAGAGCTTACAGACATTTTATGACACTTTGCAAAGCCACATCAGAGCACTACCAGAGTCATACGGAGCCCTTTTAACCACTTCTGTTCTGAGAAAACTACCTCCTAGTGTTAAGATGAATATGGCCTGTGATCACTATAATAGCAAGTGGACAATCGACGAATTATTAACTAGAGTGTTAAAAGAAATACTCATCCTTGAAGCTGGTCTACCTACTGGACACAACCACTCCGACACTCGAGGCTATTCCAACCACAGCATCCTTCTATACAGACACCTACAAGACACCACAGACTCATGATATACCAAAGAGAGATCCAGTGTGCGTATTCTGTAAGGGTATGCACAAACCCATTCATGTCTTTCTTGGGGGGATAAACTGGTTTATCTCCCCAAGAAAGACTTGACATTGTGAAGAGTGCTGGTTTGTGCTTCAACTGTCTGGCACGGCATAAAGTATCTCAATGCACCTCTAAGTTCAGTTGCCGTGAGTGTCATAAGAAACATCATACTAGCCACTGTCACGCCTTCACCACCAATTTAGAAGCACCTCCACCTCCACCTCAACCAATTCCTACAGAATTTACTTTATCTTCCACAAATTCAACCATGACATCTACAAATTCTACTGCCACTAGTTCATTTACCACCATGACTCCTGCACCATTGTCTGCATTTTACACTAGTGTCTGCCTCCTAAAAACTGCCATTGCGGATGTATCAGCTAACTGAACAACTGTTGAGGGCCATATCCTATTCGATGAAGGGGCCCAATGCTCATTCATTACCCAACAGCTGGCTGACACTATACAACTGCAACCAATCCGACATGAACTCATCACAGTGTCCTCCTTGGTGAGCAAATTTCTACGCCAACAAGGTTTGCTGTTACAACAATCTCCATTCATACATTGAATGGAAGTCAGATCCCTATTTAGGTCCTGATTGTACCCAAGCTAGCTGCACCAGTTCGAAACTCCATCAGAACTCACCTCAATCAGTTCTCTTACTTACAAGGACTAACACTGGCTCATCCAGTGACTAGTGATGAGAATTTTTCCATATCAGTTCTCATAGGGGTGGACTACTATTGGCAGTTCATTCAGGACCATGTTGTCCGTGGTGATGGAACAACAGCTGTCCAATCCAGATTGGGGTATTTGCTCTCAGGCCCACTTCCTCTACCCCAACCAACTTCAACAACTAGCCTTCATATTTCAATCCTTTCCTGCACTACAGAGAATGCTAGAGATAGCAACCCAATTGACACTCCATTTTGCAACTCAGAAGTGTTTTCCAAGAATGAGACACCTGCAATAGCCTGTGATATCTACTCTGTGACAACTTGTATGAAGAATGACGTTAAACAGCTACCAGTATCAAGGTCTCCAACAACCTTGATTACTACCAGTGCTGTAAATGGCAATGAAGATAACCAGAATTGCAGTTCCATGCTAAGTGAGGGATCTAGTGAAGCTTACTATCCTCCCATTTAAAGACAGAAGTTCTCAGCCCAAGCCCTTACAATCTACCAGTAGGTGGCTACAATCCTAAACTATCCAGCTCTTCCCCAGAAAGCCTATTCCAGCTTGAACAGAATCTCAAAACAAACACTATCCATCTTGTGTTGGAGGATGCTGATCCTTTTAAGCAGTTTGACACTCTGGAGACCACTACTAAAGCTGGAAAGAGGAGCCATGAACCAAGGAAGTCTGCAACAACTACAGCTCTTATAACTTGTGATGAAACCAAGAGAGGACAACACAAAATTAGAGCATGGATTGACCCCCCCCCCCCCCCCCCCCGAGGATGTCCTGAAGACATGTTAAGCAACATATTAAGTATATACTCCGTATGGAGTTTCTGTATAGTTGAAAAATACAAATACAATACTACTACAAACATGCTAAATTGGACTTTTATAATCAAATAACATTGTTAAGAATGGGTGTTGTTGGGTCTTGCACTGATGCCTCTGTTCAACAAAAACCAGATCAGCTTTGTTTATTGGTTTGAATTCTAATATACATGTATTGGCAAACACTGTGCGATAGTGTGACCAAACAGGAGACTTAGTGTTAGCTAAGAAAACAATGTATTGTGTTTGGATCTGCAACACACATGGCATGGAATCTGCGATTTATGAAGGAGCCATCATCAAAAAAAAATTTTTTTGAGATCACAAGATGTGTGACTGACCTCCAATGGGATCACATGACATGCATTCTATTAGAATACAGTAAAAGAATTAAAACCTCCATAATGAGATATTGGTCCCAACAGGCCTATCCCCTATACGTTACCTGTGAAAGAGGAGAGCAAGCAAAATGGCAAAAATTATTGGTTGGTGAGTGTCCATTATAGAGAGGTGTGGTGTACATGGTTGTTGAGTCCTTATATGGTGGATATCATGACCAGTCACAATTTTTCTTTTTTAAATTAAATAACTAATCAAATCTTTGGCTTGTTTTCATGTGACAGCATTGACTTTATGACAATGGTCAAACAATTCACGATAGATTCTGAGCTCATAACCAACCCAGGTGCTCATGTGACCAGATGTGATGAGTAAACACAACAATTGGATTATTCCATATACTATAGACACAACACATGATACACTTCACTGGGTACCCAGAGGTGTTCAAGTGTCATCATCTCTCATCTCATGATCTCAAAGAAAGGATTGAACTAATTCAACCTTCACACCTCTTAATATTCTAAAAGATGGATTGTATATTCATACTGAAGCATCCCAGCACTCTCACAAACCTTCTCAGTACAATGTACTGCTTTCCTAAACAAGCCTTAACACCTAGAACAATGCTTGGTTGCACAATTTTACATCGTTAAACATAAGCTTATGACACGTGACCAACTTTTTTCTGTACCATACCACATTACTGCTACTGGGTGAAACTGTAGATCATAAGACACTATAATTGTTATAACAATAGTTATTGTCCAAGTGTTGTGGAAATAAGCATTAAAAAACTTAGCCTTTGTTCTTCATGTAATGTACTTATTAGTCACTTGAATGGCTTAACCTCAACCAGTAGCTAACTCTGGTAGTGACACACCAACAGTTTGCATTTGCTTGTGTAAACTAAACTCTAGTAATTATTTCTCTGTATGTGTTGTTGCTATACAGCCACTACAGGATACACTGTAACACAGGTACTCATTCACTCAGTTGATATATTTGTGTTCATACACCACACTATTACACATTTAACTACATGTTGAGCTCTACTTAGATAGCGCGTTGATTCGCGCCACTCACCTTGACCTGTGGAGACTTGGCGGGAGCACGAGTGTTAGTGGACTTGTTCAAAGAAGTAGATGAGGTGTTGTATCGCTTCTTTCTGTCCAGCGATCCTGTACGAGAGTGTCTACTCAACGCCCTAACCCTCTGGTCGCTGTCGTTATTATCAGCGCCTTCATCATCGTTCAGATAATCGCTAGACACATTAATGATTTTATATTACTGCTCATGGCGAGGTGATTGTCTAACCTGCTGTGTGACCGAGTCTGAGGCTTTGGGAGGTCATTTTTCTGAGGAGAACTAATCGTAACTTTCTTTACTTTCTTGAACATTTTTAACCTCACTGCATGGTGATCTCTTTTTAGAATATATCCAAAATATCGCGCATGCGTCTAGACCACACTGCACTGCTAAGGGGCGGGCGGCAGCCAGACTACAGTAACTGCGCTACTGATGGGGAATCCCCACTTCCATCCCCACACACAAGACTGCCGCCCGCAATAGCGGTCTGTAGGCCTGAGTGTTGGGGCTCCTCAGAATACATACATAGCTACATACATACAGCCTGCTTGCACCGGATAAAATAACCCGGTGTACTCTTTCTCTGTGCCCTACCAAAGTAGCTTTCTTTTGCGCACGCGCAAATAAATTAGCAATTACCATGTGATGCAAACTATTATCACCCGATACTGTAGCTGAGGATTTGGGAGCTGACCAAGGTTTGACATAGCTACCAGTAAACGGCGTCACCGTACGATGGAACGACTTCCAGGACTACTTTTAACCGTACTGTGCAGCATTATTGTTGGTAAGGTCATGTAACCTTTTAATTCTAGCAGTTTTCTGTGTTTGTGTGCCGGCAGTGCATGCAAGTACGTAGTCTTGCCAGCCAGCCTGTATTATCGTTTTCTTTTGTCATCTGATCAGGAAACTTTCGACCAAATGACAAAAGAAAAAATACAGGCTGGCTGGCGAGGCTAGTATGCAAGTACTCCTCAATGTGTCAGAGGCTCCAACCTTGGATCTTTCTTGGGAGTGACACTTTTCACAAGGGGATGCAGTCCTTCTGCCGCAAGCATGCAATTCAGCAAAGTTATATTATACGTAGTGATATTCGTCCGGCTGCCAGATGCTATTTTTGTTTGATATTCGTCTGGCAGTGTCACCCATAACTCGAGTATCAAACACACTAGTTGTATGAAGGTAAGTTTTGGGGTGAGTTTGAGGCAAGCTAGGGTTGGAGTGAGCGAAACAAGTGTCCTGGCAAAGCCAGGCCAACCCCAGCTTGCCTCGAACTCACCCAAAAACTTACCTTCATACAGACAGTGAAAGTTATCATTGTGCTTAACAGGCAAATATCACGTTAAGGTTAGGGTTGGGTTCAGCTTTGGTTTCTTCTTCACTGGGCATTCTTCTTATATAGGTTTCTTCTTCACTGGGTATTCTCTGATATAGGTTTCTTCTGGCATATATAAGGTAGAAACTAAGAAAGGTAGGTAGCTGGAAGCCACATAGCACAGTGGTTACGATCGTGTGGCTTACACACTGGACGTACTGGGTTTGATTCTAGGACAGGTCATGATTTTTGTTTTCCTTTTTTTTTTTTCGTTTGAGACCCTTTTTGTCCAAGTTTTTTTTTTCACGTGACTGTCTATATTATAACCAGCACTTCAGGATTTCATGACATATAATAACCTCAATAATATCATGGCCTCCTTTTGCTAGTTATATTTGAAAGTGTTTTTGCACATACAGTTATATACAAAAAAGAGAAGTATTACTAGCAACTACAATTGAGTTTACAAATATTAATAACTACAAGGCGTGTGTGCTAGCTATACATTATATATTGTGGCAATTCGTTACAATTACCATGACAACTGTAACTGGCTCACGTGATCAGCTGGACTACACATTTTAATGATCATCTTGTGTATGTATGAGATGGCTTGCCAATTCAACTACCTGGCTTCTATCATGTCCACACAGTGTAGCTATCTTGCAGCAACAGAATTACTGAACTTTACAATTATATCCTGCCTGCAAGGGTAGATTCAGGGGCCTGGCAAGGGGAGGGGCACAAACAGGTTAAGTTGTAAATGGTTGGGGAGAGCAGATTCTCTTGTATTTTTTTTAAGCAGCAATGATCACTCCTTAGTAGGTTGATTTTTGTCATTATGGCCTTTGCAGATGATCATGTTAAAAGCTGTTTAAAAGGCCGGTTATGAAAGCCTTAAACACCAGCAACACGATGATTATTTTTTGAGGTGTTTATTGCGAATCAAAGGTAGTTTGACAGCTGTGTTTCAGGCAAGTTTGCAATAAATGGTGGTAATGTGCAGTTTTCATGAGATATATAAATTGATTTTGGTCTGACAAGGTGTATAGTATTTCTATCAAATGGCTCTTCTACAGAGGAAGGAGGGGGGGGGGGGGGGGGATTTGGGGCTGGATCCACCATTGGCCTGGATTCCGAGTGATCTTTTTTAGTTCCAGCACACTGTTTGCTATCCTTATATAATTAACCGCTGTTGAGAACTCTGACCGCCAATCAAATTTTTAAACAAGAGATCACGTGACCACTGAAGCATAGTGTTGCTATCGCGGTGCACGCCGCTAAGTTTTGAGTTGCTAAACATCAAACAAATTAAACCTCAGGAAGCATAACCAGTCATAGAAAATCCTGGGAGTGAGGAAGAATTTGTAGGCATAAGAATACAAATGTTGGGCGTGAGAGCATAAGATTGAAGGCCAAATCATGAGAATCACACCTAAGGCATGGGAGTTGGAGCCTCTGATGTGTTTTCACTACCAATAACCCTGTAGAATCACAGATCAAAATTTATGGATAATTGCTTGATTTCAACTGAAAAGGTGCCTTGATTGCTCGACAAAGTAGCATAAACACCTGGTAAATTCACTTTGTCAGGCTTGCTTTGTGTTTACAAGTTGGCTTGCTAAGATGCTTGATCTCCTAGATCTTGTAATCTTGATTGCTTGATTTAACTTGATTCCTGCTCACAAATGGTTCTACAGGACTATCACAATTAAATATAAACTATTGTATCACCATTAATTCTAAGCCCTCCAAGCCTCCTAACAAGAAAGAAAAAAAAGGAAGTGGATACAATGCCAGCACTGGTTATGAACGTGAGCAGCTATTTTACCGGCACTGGTCCATCATTTAATTGGACTATGATTTAACTGGACTATCAAATACGAGTTGTATAGAGGTGAGCTAGGCTCAGTACATGTTCAATATTCCCTAAGCATTCAACTTAAGGGCACGCGTCTAGTATACCCCGAGTATTCAACTTTAGGGCATGCAACAGTGTCTAGCATTATAATTCCAAACCTACTCACCACAGAAGGCTGAAACTTTGGTGATTCATTCATTGGATACTGCAGACAATGCTGAGAAAATATATAAATTCTGAAATTGTGCGAACAAGTCAGGTTTTTGCTGGGACGGTCCATTGTGCAGCAGGCGAGTGGCATATAAAATTAATGCAGTCAGCTTCATACACTTTTTCAGAAGTACTTATAGTTTTCTAATTGGTGTAAACATTGTGTAATGGGGGAAAGTGGATTGGCCATGCAAGACTACTTGCAGAGGTACCTAGTACAAGTATAGAATATTGTGAAGTATATAGAATTCTAAGAAGAGTTGGATTCCCGTAAGTCTCCTGGTCCCGGGTCCTTGGTCACTGGGTCCACTGTTTTTACCTACCCTAAATCTACAGCACTGCTACAACTTACAAACCATACAATATGATCAAATTTAATATTCGTTATGATCCTTTATAATCAAATTTCCTATTGAGGCAGTGATCAAACTAAACATTAATTATAATAATGATGACATGTCCATGTCTATAATATAATTGGATTAAGTGTCTACACCACCTGGTGTAGTTTATGTGAATTGAGTTGAATTATAGTAGTTTCATTAGTTGAAGGATATAGCAATGATAACAAGCAGTGTACAATATAAGATAAAATTATTGCTCAGACAGAATGGCCAATCAAAAGTAAATTTGATAGGCCATTTCTGAAGTTGCATGGTCATAAGATAGAACTGTACTATCACGCAGGGCGAAGCACAAGCCTTCTAGGGGGTCTGGGGGCATGCCTCCCAGGAAAGTTTTGAAAAAGGATCACTCTGAGATTGAATTTGAGACCACTTTCAGCTACTTTTCACTGAACTTTATGCACATATATTTTACAGAGAATTAATTGTGTTTATTAGTAATACATGTACAAAATTTGTATTGCTGCATACATATCTTACAAAAAAAACAACTATGTGAATCAATGTATTGTATAGCCAGTTTGTAGACTCAGCTGGGCTAAATGCTTTGTTACAAGTGGTGTTGAGTCTACACAGATTGAATAATAGCTATCCAACTAGCTATTGTTAAAGCTTCTCTTGTGAATTGCAACTTACTCTCGAACTTGCCACGTGCAGAACACTTTTATCACCTGACTTTCATTCCACTCTCTCCAGCCAGTGCATTCTCTACACATTCTAACCACAAAATGGCCGTCTTATACTTAATATCGTACCTCCACTTCGCAAATATTACCTTCTTTTCTTCTCCTGGAAAGTGCCACTCATGTAGTCAGTGTAGTGATCGCTATTTCACAACATCGACTGTAACCCACAATCGATAATTGGGGTAAACATGAGGTGCAGTGTTCTAGCTTAAGCATGCACATCGAGTCAATGCTTCGATGGGATCAAGACTTCAAAGTAGCTTCGGTAAGGAAAGGTGACGATACGATAATAATAATAATAACTATAATAATACATGTAATAATAAAGAATTGCAGTTTTGAAATTTTTGATTGGCACAAATGACTGACCAACGGCTACATTGATCGTCACTTGGTCGGAAAATGGCCAATGGCCGACCATTATATTGTACTCTGACAAGCTTGTCCCATGATGAACTACATGGGATATGGCAGATATCAGAATTACTTATTAGTGACTATTACTATTAGTCATAGATAGAGGGGTGTATGTGTTAATTAATTTTAGGTGTAACATTTGTGCATCAGACAATGTATCGAACTGGCATAGTGACCTCTTACAGTTGTTTTATAATCATAATCATATACAATACTTTAAAACTGCAATACATACAGCACACATGCACTGAGCTGTGTTTTGTACACTTGGAGTGTTTGTGCTAGTAAAATGGTTAAGGAATATCACCCCCTGGTAGACCTTGAGGAGCCAGTAAATAATATCCCTGAGGGCAATGAAGAGATGACTACATCATCGAACGATAAAATATTAGATGTACCTGAATTGTAACATATTAATAACACATCATTCATAATACCAAGAGTTCATAATATTTGTATGGTGGAGAGTGTCTAACTTGAATACATTCACCAAACACCCTGCATAAAGTAACAGCTCAGCCTTATTTCAGAATAAATGCTTTGCCTTCATCAACACTAATCAACACCAATCAGTGAAGGTGTTGATTTGATGAAAGGTGAACTTTGGTGTACTTTATGCAGGGTATTTGTACAGGCCATACTGAGAGATAGACACTCTCTCAGCAATAAAATAGCAATACGTAGTTGGTTAATTCATAGTAGCACATACTATCTATGGTTAATTCCAGATGAGTTAGCTAGCTGCATGGCGCCTGGTTTTTAGAAGTAGCACAACATCAACTTGTTTCAGTACTTTTTATTGCAGCATTATACACTGTCCCTACTCTAGCTTAAATTCCGAATTTTTTCTTATACTTGTTTGTGGAGTTTTTTACCATATGTCTACAACAGTAATTTACGTAAGTGGGCATGGATTCATGCATACCTGCACACTGATGAATGGGCATGGCTACCATATCTCTACAGATAATAATTTATGTATGTGGGTGTGGCCCACAAAAGAAGCAGAGCTATGCTATGACGTGTAGTAACACGTCCACATTTAAGTTAGTGTGTGGGGTCAAACCCAAATAATCTGTAAGGCATGACCCGACTCGCTACTAAATAAAATATATTTATTGACTTACACATTGCTGTATAGTTGGCTGTGCACTGTAAATACAGTGGTAGTCACAACACACTAACACAGGTGTGATATTGTTGTCCAAACTGGCACATCCTTACAAGAGTAGTATACACACCATATTAGTCACACTAATAATAGTGTAACCATACATGTACAGCTGAAAAAAAAACACTTGTGCATTCAGGAGTGAAAGGGTAGAATGTGATGGCTTTATTATCAAATTCAACCACTCATCATAGTATTCTTGTGAAATATTACATCATCTGCAGTTTAAAACAACAAAATGTGTCACATCACTACAACAAAATGTGTATTTGTGCATACCACACACACATCACATACGTTGGTGGAATATGTGATGTGTACATCACATGTACATACTTCGGTGGAGTATGTGATGTGTAGGAGATGATGGTTCACATTTGCTAACTAATGGACAAATGTGAACAATCATCTCCTACACATCACATACACCACAGGAGTGCATGCTATGTACAACTGACACATTTAGAGCATACCACATAATTATGCACAAATACACATTTTATTGTAGTGTCTCTGTGTAATATGGCTTAGCACAAAATGAGTTTATTTATAGCACATAAATTCAATAAAACTGATGCTTTTCTATACATCCTACTACCTCTAAATGATAAAGGATACCAAAGAACACCTAATTTTTAACACTAGAATCATCTATAATAGCAGAAAATAGTTTTCATTTACAAATCTTAGTGTCACGTACACCAATATACAGTCACACTGCTTGTCTTGTGTGCTTCACACACCATATCCTAAAAGTGTGCCTGCACCCCAAGGGTGTGCTGCTGATTAAGTGTGCTATGACCACCTCAGTTTTAACAGTCTGAGTTGCTCTCTCTGATCAATATCAACAGCGAGTCACATATGCGTGCGTTTTTGGTGCAACTGGCGACCACATGTATGCGAATAGTTTGATGCAATATACACTGGTATGGAAGCCGTACTGTAGTCTATTAACACTCAGTGGTAGAATCTTGACTGATGGCCATGGTAAAGAAGAACAAAAGGTAAGACAATAGCGCAAGCATTGTATATTTATCAATATACCAAAAGTTTTTTTCTTAGGTGAACTAGAAACGTTTCTGTGAAAAAAATTAGGGCTGTAGCTGTAGCCAGTTTTCTGCTACGCTTGACTGAAGCATCAGGCAGGCGGGCAGTAGAAAATTCCGTTGAACAATTAAAAAAATTCTTTAGCAACTTGACAGAAATGTTTCGAGTTGATCTGAAGACAATTTTGGGCATAATCCGACCAACACTGTCGTGTTGTGAGGAAAAATCGCAGCAGGTTTTTGGGTTATATTGTATCATGGATCGCCCCTACACCTTCGATGTCCCTACTATACAGTACTATTGTACTGTATGATATAGCCAATGCAGGAGGATTCTCCTCCCTTGAACATGCTATCACACCCTTGACAATCAGGGGCAACTACCATGCCTCTTGATAATCTATTCGACTGCAGTTTTGCTGTAGAGAACACTCGCTTGAAATAACCTGTGAGATTGAGATACTCTATAGTTAACAGTATTCACTGTCACATTGCAGGAAGATAATATGAATGATGACCAGGACACACGATAGTGTGTTGTGTGGCCAATGTACAGCTAGTACAGGCATGCGACAGACAAGTGGGTATTTTACAGGAACCACTGTTTTCATGCATCCATAGTGCCTGACCGTAGCCTTTGGACTTACAGGGCTATATTGACACCAGAACAGAAATCATGAACTCACACTGTATTCAGAAGTACAGCAAACCAATGGACAAATAGAGAAGGCAACAGTTATAATTGCACTTTATAGTTTTAAATTGTAACTGCAAGAACTCTAATAGAGCAGTCAGTACTCTAATAAAGCAGTCACAAATCTGATGTCATCAATTGATAATATTTACAAATTATAACAATACTACCTTATTTTACTTTACCATCAACAGGTTTTTATCTCAAGTAGGCTTACTAGTTTTTATGTGCTTTGCAAAACATACACTTTGTTAGCTATTACAAATGCTCTCAAATTCAAATATGAGAGGTCTAATTTTTAAAGTTTTCTCAGAAATTATCCAACTAGTGTCTTAGGAAGTATATGCCCTTTATTCATCCAGCTATACAAAGCAAACTTATGCAAATGAATATAATTTGTGCACTAGAATTCCATTCTTCTCTTTTTAGTGGAATAAACATTGTTTGTCCTAAAACTTCTTGCACCCCTTGGCCCCCCTAACACTGTCTCCTAGATCTACCTATGCCTGGTAGAGCAGCTACAAATGAATTCAGTTACAAACAAGTCAGTCTGTAGAGGGTTCAAGTCATCCAGTAGAGAGTTCTGCTACAAACAAGTCACTTTTTAGGGAGTTTAGCTGCAAAAAAATCACCCTGCGAGGGTTCAGCTACAAACAAATCATCCTGTAGAGAATTCAGCTACAAACAAATCACCCTGTGGAGAGTTCACAGAGCTCAATATAATGGTTGGTCAATGGTCAAGATCTGGACAACAGAATTGCATGACCAGTAGTAATTAGTATAGTCAGACAAACAATGACCAATTGAAGAAAACATATGAAGTGCATTTCTAGTGGTGATAACTGTTAAACAGCAAATTGGTTATGCAGCATTTCAGCACTCACTTGGTTACATTGTGACGTGGAACAGGTAACACATGTGTAGCATCATTGCCGTGGTGTGAAGTTTGTCAAAGCTATGAGAGAAATTTGCAGCCAAAAATTTTTTTTCGAGAGTGTTGATTGATGGGTCTGGAAACCACAGAACTAGTAATATTATCAATCACGCCACCAGTTCCCAGCACAGGAATGTTTGAAGTTCAATCAAGCTAAGAAGAGCCAGCAACTCTTGGTAGCGGTAGCTCCCATAGTCAGCTGTTTGACGAAGTTGGATACTGTTGTGAAAGATTATGCTGAAACTTTAATATCAACCAAGGAAGGTATACTGTTTACGGAGTATGTTCCACTTTATGAATTAGAAGTTCAACATGAGGTAGGCTTAGGCAAATCTTACAATAATGATTTGTCTACGAAATACTTCACACATTATAGTGTGGAGAGTCTACGGAAAGCACACAAGAATTTTGTTGAAGAAAGTGTTTCTTTTTTTATTTTCTTAATGGATGGTACCACAGATGTGAGTAAGATGGAAAAGACAAAGCTGTAGTGATGTTGTACTACTGCAAGAAATATGATTTTTTTTAAAGGAAATAAAATCATGCACAAGATACCTGTCAGTTGCTAACCCCAACAGAACTAACACTAATGGCCTATCACAGTGTCTTGGAGAAGTGTTAAAACAGGCCATGGGTATACAAGATATTTGTGAGCCCTCCAGTATTTTGAAAATCAAGTCTGTATTAGTTGGAGGTGGTAGTGACAGAGTATCTGTGAATATTTCACAACACAATAGTCTCAGAGCGAAATTACTAGGGAGTTACTGTGGATCTTTTTAGAGATGATGCTGTGCTCACCACTTTAAACTTTCTTCCTTAAAGAGTAAATTGTTCAAGAATACAAGTTTCAGCAAAAAAATCTACTAAATTCAATCTCACAGTGTAAATTTTCCCCTTACTTTGGCCCCTTTTCTGTTACACTTTTTCAGCTAAAGGTCACTAAGTCTAAGTCCTTGAAATTAGGTTAGGTAATTCTAAGTCTGCAGCACATGTTGCTGTCAGACCTTCAGTGCTGGTCACTGTAAAACACTAATAATAATAACAATAACAATTTCCTTGGGGGGGGGGGGCATGCCCCAGATCCCCCCCTAGGAACCACATGCTTTGAATTTCGCAGAGTGTGCATTGTACACTGAGTAGTCACTTATATCAGAATAGATCTACCATGTAGCATGACCAACCCAACTAATCTACACACCTATCACTATTGTTTTGGTCTGACAAAATGACAGATCATTCAAGCACTAGCTATCAGTTATATTGAGATTTAGTCTCAGCTACAAACAAGTCACCTTGTAGATAATTCAGCTACAAGAAGTCATTTTGAAGACAGTCCAGTTACATTGGAAGTCACTCTGTAGCGAGTTCAGTAACCTTGTAGAGAGTGCGGCCAAAGAAGCCGCCTTGCCACACCGTGAGTATATTAACAGGAAGAAAGAAAATGCAATTTTCACACCTATGTAGCTCTGTGATCCCTAATCCGATTGGACCAAATTTGCTAGAGAAGTGCTGGCCAGTTAGGGGAGTCTACATACCAAATTTGAAGAAAATCGCTCCAGCCATTTCCGAGATACAAGCGAACAAAATTTCGTTTTAATTTCTTCATTTTTTTCTTCTACTTCATTTCGCACACTTCACAAAATCCGCCATAAAACATGAATGCGTGTTCCAATCGGGCTGAAATGTGGCACACTTGAAGGGCTCATTAAAGCGGATCTCAGTACCAACTTTGGTATGAATCCGATGAACATTCACGGAGTTATGATCGATTATTCGCGTAAAATAAGGTCGAAGGTCTGTCACGCCTACAGGGTAAACTCCTTGAGGGAATGAGCTGAAAATTGCCATGTAGATGGAGTAACCATCGTAGGAGTGCCTTTTTGTGGTTTGAAAAGAATCAAGATAAAGATCATGGAGATATGACACGAAATCCAACCTGTGTCACAATCACGAAATCGATTTTTATGAAAAAAAAATTGTTTTCACGCCTACCAGGCAAACCGCTAAGAGCAATGAGCTGAAAATCGGTGTGTTGCTGGAATAATCATCATAGAAAGTCCTTGCAGTAGTACAGAAGAAACGGAGTACAAACTACTGAGTTATAATTCAAAACCCAACTACGTGTAGCAAATGCGAGATCGAGATACTCTAATAGAACAGTCACTCTAATAGAGCATTCGACTACGTTTATAACTTACTCAAAGAATTATATTACATTGCAAGTTATTCTGTATAAAGTTCAGCTACAAACAGTTAATCTTATAGACAATTCAGCTAGAAACAAGTCACCCAGTAGAGAGATCAGCTAGAAGAAGTCACCTTGTAGAGAGTTCAGCTACAAATGTAGAGAGTTCAGCTGCAGACAAATCACCCTGTAGAGAGTTCAGCTATGAATAGATCACCCTGTAGAGAGTTCAGCTAGAAGAAGTCACATTGTAGAGAGTTCAGCTACAAAGAAACCACCATGTAGAGAGTTCAGCTGCAAACAAATCATTCTGTAGAGAGTTCAGCTACAAACAAATCACCCTGTAGAGAGATCAGCTAGAAACAAGTCACCCTGTAGACAGATCAGCTAGAAGAAGTTACCTTGTAGAGAGTCCAGCTACAAAGAAACCATCATGTAGAGAGTTCAACTGCAAACAAATCACCCTGTAGAGAGTTCAGCTACGAACAGATTACCCTGTACAGAGTTCAGTTAGAAACAAGTCACCCTGTACAGAGATCAGCTAGAAGAAGTTACCTTGTAGAGAGTTCAGCTACAAAGAAACCATCATGTAGAGAGTTCAGCTGCAAATAAATCACCCTTTAGAGAGTTCAGCTAGAAACAAGTTATCCTGTAGAGAGATCAGCTAGAAGGATCATCTTGTAGAGAGTTCAGCTACAAAGAATCACCCTGCAAATAGTTCAGCTACGAACAAGTCATCCTGTAGAGAGATCAGCTAGAAGAAGTTACCTTGTAGAGTATTCAGCTACAAACAAAACGCCTTGTAGATAGACCAGCTAGAAACAAGTCACCCTGTAGACAGATCAGCTAGAAGAAGTTACCTTGTAGAGAGTTCAGCTGCAAACAAATAACCCTGTAGAGAGTTCAGGTAGAGTCAAGTCACCCTGTAGAGAGAACCCTGTAAAGAGTTCATCTACGTACAAGCAAATCACCGTGTAGAGAGTTCAACTACATTTCAAGTCACCCAGTAGAGAGATCAGCTGCAAATTATCCTGTGGGAAATAATTGACATGTAATAAATATATGCATTATATATATAATTTGTACATTTACTGATAAAATCAGAATGAATTAAAGTATTTATGAAATCTGCTTCATCTTTTTCTTTTTCCTGTGGTAAAGAAAAAAAATGTATGTTAAAAAGCCCCAAAGCTGGCCATAAGCCGGATTTGGGGTATACAAATACACAAAGAAGTGAAATCTAACCCAAAACAGCCAAGCTGTAAAAAAAGAAGTGCGGCCCTTGAAAAGGCTATGGTGAAAAAAGATGTGAAATCCAAGGTGGCGGCTAAGAAATGGCTGTGATGGTAGGTTAATGATAAAAATTTTAATAACGACAATTCAGGTGAATTTTGTGCCAAGACCAAGCGGAACCAAATTCACCTGAATTGTCGTTATTAAAATGTTTGCAATTACAGCCATTTCTTGGCCACCACCTTTGATTTCACATCTTTTTTCACCCTAGCTTTTATGGGGCTGTACCCTTTCTTCACTTCACAGCTTGGCTGTTTTTGCATAGATAGCTATTACTACATAGCTTTGTATGTGTGAAAATCCTTACTTTGACATTGAATAACTGGTGGTGGTAGCATGCTAATGTAGGGATTTTCCCACATAGCTATAAATTATAGATAGCTATCTACTCTATCATCCAATACTCAATGAATATGTGGTTTATGGAGTATGGGTTCACCTTTACAATCTGATATTTCTTAGAATTTATGTTAGATTATAAATTAACAGAGAAGTGAAAGCACACAGCTTTGTGTGTAGTTTTTGAATTTTCAAATACAGAACACTTACACTTAATAGTAGAGTGACTGAGCAACAAATTTAATGAAATTGTTCACTTTGTGATAAAGCACCAAATTTTCTGTGGAAGTTGAGTAATGTATGCTAAATCATTTGAGAAATTATGGTGCCACATCAAAATCATTGCGTTAAGGCATGTTTTAAACCTTTAAACTAGATTATAAGCCCTTTTCTAATAAAATATCTTCGTTTTTGCTTAAATCACATGAATGTACAGTATTTCAAATTTACAGGTGCAATCAGAAGATCGATGAAGTTTAAAGCATTTAAAACGAGTTAAGTGTAATACTTACCGTGATGCAGGTAAAAAAATACTAATATCCAATGGCTCTCAGAGTAGGGCATCAATAAGAGTAGCAGTGCTATAATTAGAATACTGACGCATGCGCAGTAACACATGCAACTAATCAAACGAGTCGACAATTGCTCTTCGTAATGCCATGCAGAGGAAGAAAGCTACGGCTTCTCACCAAATACGATAAACCTTGAATGACCAGGTGGTGGTTTTCTGGGACTTGGTTGCAAGTGCACATTAATGGCAGCAGAGTCAGCCATTAAAATTTGTTTTTAAATAAACTTAAAAAAAAAAAAGAATTAAAAAATAAAATAACAGAATTCTGATCATAGCGTTACACCAGCTATACCATTCAACATTACATTATACATGCTCACAAAGTCTATGCAGTAGCAGCATAGCCATGGTACGGTATATTATGTTGTGTTACAGTCTATTTGTATTATTATGCTGATAAAGAAAAGGTGATGCCGACACACATACATACTGTGGTAAACATATTAACTTTCCACCACTGTAATATTTACTCGTTAAATACTTAGTTAGCTGATAATAGTTCAGACCCTCATGGTTGTCAAGCATGCAAAGTGTGTTAATTTCATCATGCTTCACTAAGTGTTCAGGTCGCACCCCTTCTGCTGATACAAAAACAAACATTATAAACAACAAATAGTGACAATACTTTAACAGCTATATGTATAGGTTAGGAGCCGAGGGCGTGGTTCCTAACCGACTTAGAAAATGTGGGTGTTATATATGTCGCTATGTAGGTGGAACCATTGTGAGATTGTGTTATATGACGTTTCAAAATTGTTACAGTGTTAAAACAAGTCATGCGACCATGGCCAGTAGAGAAGATTGAACATGTTTTCGAATTAAAACTTGTAACTAGCTACATTATTGCTACTTCTGTTAGCTGGTGGACCAATCAAAGAGTGATAGCTACTGTGACAATAAAGTTAAAGCCAGCACTACCAAGGGTTTAAAGTAAGTGGTAACATTGTTGTCAATGGTTAATAATACTTGTTCTGGCACTAGGCCTTCTGTAACTAAGCCAGTATATACACGATTTCACACCTACATAACTTTTTTCAAGAGACAAATAAACATTCTACAAGAAAGCTTATCTATTTAGTTCTTTTAATAGGGAGTCCGCTTAAAGTACAGTAAAAACATATTAAACAGGCTTGAAACATTGACGGGCATTAAATAGAACTCCATTATTTTCTGAAATGCTCCACTTATGATAGCAAATTAACATACCTACAACATTATAGTCTAGCTCTCATGGTCGAATTGGGTAGGTGTGCTTATAAAAGGAATGGAGTAGGTCAAGCTCTGTTGGTCTATGGGCTATTAGCCTGTATATGCTTTGCAGAGCATGCATAGCAAATCAATGATCGAAAGTGAGATTTGCAATGCTGTGAGGTCTATCTGCTAGCAGGTTTCTAACTAAGTTAGTTAGAGACCTGCTAGCAGGTTTCTTCATGGTTTTTAAAGACCTCATTATCTGCCAAAGATCAAAGCATACTATGCATAGCATTTTCTAAATATTGTTAGCACCTCACATCTGTCATCATCACCAATCAACAGTTACTATTTACCAGTGGAGCTCCAAATCAACAGCTCTCCACATTACATTAATAAAGGCATAGACGTAGCAACATATGAGGGCTAGAGATCATGAGGTGGTTTTCTGCAGTTCGGTTGCAAGTGCACATTAACTGCAGCAGAGTCGGCCATTAACATTTGCTTTAAAAATAATATAAATAAGGTAAAGAAGCTGTCTCACTGGATCAGATTTACCACTGAGTTCAAATCTGACTTACGCTGGTGGGACTTGTTCATTACATCCCGATCGCATCAGTTTTCTGTACCACTCTCAGGAAATTTTGTTGGATTACCGGATACGGACAGATGCCTCTGGCACATGGGGCTGTGGTGCACGATTTGGAGATCAATGCTTCCAGTTCCCCCTGGCCCCCGAGTGGAAGCCAATTACCATAATGGCCAAGAAACTTGTTGCTATCGTCTTCAGCTGTTCAGTATGGGGAAGTTTCCTGAGTAGAAAGAGGGTACAGCTCTTTTGTGACAATCTTGGCCTTGTGGAGTCCATTTGGAAAGGTGCATCTAGAAGACAACATAATGATATACTTTCTCAGATGTCTTGGGTTTTGTTTTTTCACAGCCCACTATGACATTCACATCACAGTTTCACACCTTCCAGGAGTCCAAGACACGGCAGCAGACCTGCTGTCAAGAAGCAAGCTCCAACAATTCCTTGTCTCACAGCTAGCTAGTGTTGTTTTAGTATGGAGTTTTAGTTTTAGTTATAGTAATCTTTCTTAATTCTTTTTTGTTATTGATTTAGTTATGGTTATTCACTCTTTGTGGTTTTAGTTTTAGTTACAGTTAAAAACTTGAAAACCTTTTAGTTTTAGACGCAGTTTTAGTTATGTATCTGAAAACCTTTTAGTTATAGTTTTAGTTGTGCATAAGAAAACCTTGTTTAGCTTTAATAGTAAGCACCAACTGACTATATTTTATGTGAATGAAACTCTTGTTATAATTTCAGTACCATTTTTCCAGCTTAGTAATACAAAATCTTTGTATTACAAGACCTGTCAATTTTTTAATAATATAGATTAATACAACACTTAATACAGTGCATTTGATGCAATCTCTGTCACAGGTAATCCTTATTCTTTCTTAGTAGAACTTCCCTTTCCAAGTTACTATCAGTAAGTCTGTTGTGTTTGCCAGATGTCGATTCCCCACTTGTAGAAAATACTCTTTCAATAGGGGCTGTTGAGGCAGGTATGCATAAATGTAGCCATTAGCTAAAAGCATTAAATTACAGTGACCATTAACAAAAACAGTTAGCATACTATAGGCCATCACTACTACCTAGTACCTACATTACTGATTTCGTGAATTTTGGTCAAACAGTTTTTATTAGTTATAGATTTAATAGTATGTACGTAACTATATGATATAGATATTTTAGTTGCATATAGTTTTAGAAGTAGTATCAAATACATTTAACAAGCAGTTACAGTTTTAGTAATAAGATCAACTTGCTATATTGTAAGCAGTTTTAGTTTTAGTAATAATATAGATTTGATTTTAGTTATAGTTTTAGTGATTATATACGTTTGTTTTAGTTGTAGTTATAGTTTTAGTTAACTTAAATATATTCACCTTACTAAAAGTACTTTTAGTTTTAGTTACAGTTAACTGAAACAACACTACTCACAGCCAACAGCCACTTGCTTACCAACAGCCAATTCCACTTTGCCTTGCTCAAATTGTGTCACTAAGACAGTTCAACTAGATGTCGCCTCAGTTCCTCCGACACTCCAAGTCATCCAGATGCCCCAGTAACCTCTGCTACTAGTCACAATTGCATTACGCCGCACTCAATACACCACATTTTTTCAAACAGGACCTATGTTGCTAGTGCACTTGGTATCCATGTACTGTTTTATTTCTATATATAGCTGTATATGTAATCATGATGTATGTACATATAACGTGTGTGTGGGCACGCATAAGCCTACTCATAATATTTATGGGATATATGTCATGCACATTGCATATGGGCCCTATATAATTCACTGGCCTAGTTGCTTATATGTATATTTCACACCGGTACATCCATGCCTGGCATGTTGACCAAGAATCTCATACTGGCGTGTTTGCTCCAAGCTGTATATGTTGCAACTGCCCACCTATATTTACTTCCCACAAGCACTGTAATCATGTTGTTATCCTTATCGTTTACCACCATCATCTCCTTCTGTAGATGCATGCCACCACCCTGCACCCTCCCTGGATGTCACACATTTAGCCAATCTCCGCAGCAAGGCTGATCACTTCCTTGCTCCAAAAACTAGCCCCATATAACAACGTACTCTGCAGGAAAGAAAAAGTACATCCATTTCTGCAAACATCTAGGACCTCCCGAATGCTATCATCAGAATCAACAGTAATTCTATTTGTCACACATCCTAGCTGAGGTCAACATCTCTCGCACCACTATCAAAGTGTATCTTTCAGTGAGCAGCTCACACCTCGACTTCAGCTAGTTGTACGTGGCATCAAAAAAGTCTCAAGCATTGGACTCCCCACAGAGAGTCAGATTGCCAATCACTCTCCAAATAATGCTAAGTATCAAGCAACCACTATCCAATCAACCCTACTCTTATAGAAATATCCTTGAGTCCTAAAAATAAAAAGTCACTATCAAACAATCAAACACTGACCCGTTTCGACAGGGTGTACAAATTTACTTGGGAGCAACTGACACCCCTGTATGCCCCATACTAGGGATGCTTCCATATCTGGCACGAAGAGGAACACAAACTGGCCCTCTATTCCTCACAGCTAGAGCATGGCCAAGGACTCACCTGGTGATGGTGTTGACGCAATGTGATTTCTGCTCAGTTTTTTTCTATACGACTACACATACATTCATTGCAATACACAAGTACGTAACACCTTCCTCCACTTCAATGACATCATCTACACAGCACCCAGCGTATAAAAGGTAACTCAACTTTGCACTGTTCAATTGTTCACATTGTAGTATGCATTCATGTATAACAATAAGTAATAAGGCATCATCGAGTTCAAGTGCCAGAATCCTTGGGGCGAAAGATTCTCATGTGCACATGGTCCCCTTTCTATGGCTTCTGCAGCAAGAATTTGGACGGTCAATTTTGCTGGCCCTGCTCCAACATTCTTACCTGCCCAAGTATTTGTCGCCTAATTTGTAATGTTACTCTTGGCCTTTAATCAAAAGTAAAATGTCTTGACCCAAAAGCAGTTGAGGCTTTGCACACCTACCAACTCACCACAATCAACTACAGATCGTGGTTGAGCTAGATGATTTCGGGAGACAAGTGAGGCTACGGATTGTGGCAGAGGATCACAGAATACAGTTGTCCCAGGCAAGGTTAGTGACAACATTAACCTGTTTTTAAACACTTCTAATGAAGCCAATATTTCAGTGTTAAAAGTACAGGCACGATCCAAGTACACAGAAAAATTTGGAATTTTCAACTAGAGTAGGGACCATAGCACATCGATAAAAAGTACTGAAACAAGTTGTAGTAGTGCATGATATTAAATCACAGTAAAACAATAAGAAGTGTTATATCCCTACTGTGCTCAAGATACCATAATGGAAATGCACAGTAGGGATATAACACTTCTTATTGTTTTACTGTGATTTAATATCGTGCACTACTCCAGCTTGTTTCAGTACTTTTTATCAATGTGCTATGGTCCCTACTCTAGTTGAAAATTCCAAATTTTTCTGTGTACTTGTTTGTTAACTTTTTTTGTAAATAATTATTATGACTGGTGAACCCACGTGTATATACCGCATATGAAATGGCACCGCGCGCCCCAATTATTGTCTAAAAAGTGAAGTATCCATTATGCTTCGTTGTCAGCTTTGTGCAACCTGTTACGCAGCATTTTGGATCAAGAACTGTTAGAAAAGCACCTCTGCAATCCACGCATACCGAAAGAAATTGTGCCGCGCGCCCCAGTTATATCAATTATTGTCTGAAAAGTGAAGTATCCATTATGCTTCGCTGTCGGCTGTGTTCAACCTGTTACACAGCAGTATGAATCAAGAACTGTTTGAAAAGCACCTTCACAATCAAAATAGCCACTATGAAAAATACAGATGATTTCCGTTACGCGGAAGGGAAGCCATCACGTGCTATCACCAAATAGACACTTTTCGCTGTCAGCAAAGATGAATGGGACACAAAGGAGGACACTGGTAAATCCATGAAGAATGCATTGTATGTACTGTGGTATTGCAAAAGGCACCGGTCAGGCCAAAGTGACGTCAAACAGTGAAAAAATCAAGCCAGTAGCCTTAGCCGTTATCGAGTTACACTTGTCTGAAGGCATCAAGTCAGCCAGTCACTAGAAAATTCCATTAAATAAATTATTTTTTAAATTCCTTAGCAACTTGTTGAAAGCGTTTCGGATCGATCTGAAAACTTGTTTGGGCTTAGTTTTACCTAACCAACACTGCCCCATCATTGTCAGAGGAAATTAAAGCTGTTTTTTGGGTGATATTTCGTGGGCCACGCCTACTCCTTTGTGATCCCTACTATACAGTGACTATCATACTGTATGATTAGCCTAAAACTAGATATCAAACGAAAGTTTATTCATTGGGTTACAAGGGGAAGGTTAAATAACCACTGTAACAACGGTGGCTTACTTGGTATGAAGCAATGAAGAACAGCGGATGGTTTTGTTGCCACGTCACATTCCACGCTTTGTCTGCCATCTTAATTAATGTCAGAATCACGTGAGCTGTATATGGCCTTACTCGCCATTGAATGGTGAATCAACCAACAGTTATTTGGAGTGAATGGGATCAACTGGAACTGGGCTATGGACCATTTTCTAAAGGATTTGTGTGTTTGTAAGCTGAAATTTATTTTCATGGCGTGTTTTGGTCCTTATACTTTTGTTGCAGGCTAAATCCCTAGGTATAGCTTATTAAGTCATCAGTAAAATGATGCTGATTGTGTAGCCATAGGATGAACACTTAGAAAATTACAACGCTTTGTTTGCAATCATGCAAAGCGGCTTCTATATGGACCTATGTGACTTTAAGGGTTAAGCTTTGCTGTTACTGTTTGAGCCATCGATAGCGTCCTCGGCAAAGCTGCTACAAGGGTGAAAAATGTACATTGTAGTTTATTGTGTGAATTGGCCTACTTGAAGAATTGACCTATGGTCCAGTCCGGTCTGGGTATTATCCATCCCCAGTGGGCTTGCACCTAGATTCGCTTGCTTTTCAGTCTGTGATGTGGCTTCAGATCTTTTCAGTAATTTATGTAAAGGCCCTTGCATCACAGAAGAAAAGTTTAAGTACAAGAAGTAAATAATTAAAACATGGGAATAAAAATCGCTGAGAAAAGTAAAGAAACAAAAGTCAAACAAGCCAGCATGTTAAACAAACAGAGATCTCTATTTGGACTCAATGGATATGGTAGAAACTAAAGAAAATAACAGTAGTTTCTCCATAAATCAGGGACAGATAAGTACTGAGAATGTTTCTGTATAAATGTTTATTTGAGTCCAAATAGAGATCTCTGTGTGTTTAACATGCTGGCTTGTTTGACTCTTGTTTCTTTACTTTTCAGCGATCTCTATTTTTAAAGTTATTTTTGCACTAGTTTGTTTACATTTATAAATCCATTTTTCAAATGGCTCAGATCACAAAGTGATTGCTTGCTATTTGGAATTATATTTCAGAAGGCTCAGTCTCACATATCAATAGTGTTTAGCCTAGTTCTCTAAATACACAGCTAGTTAGTCGTTTTAATGTTTTAGAAGCATGAGTAGCATGTGCAGCTTTATGCATGTGCAACAAACCACACTATAAAGAGTGCCATGTGTTTGCCACCTCAGCCTTTTGGTGAGAACGATGTGTGGGCTGCCAAGCTGGCACAGGGTGGATGGGACCATTGATATGCTCAACTTCACTTTCTTCATGTAATTCCAAATAGCATGCAATCACTTCGCCATTTGAAAATTATATTTCAGAAGGCTCAGTCTCACATTTCAATGGCGTTGTTTGTAGCTTCATCTAAGGTACTGTGACTCCCAATCTTGGTACTACCGAAACACTAGTACTACTGTGAAGTTGAGCGTGCAATTAATCATTAGCTACTGAACTATTATTAATTAGTTATTCACTGTCATTGCCACAGATTTGGGACTGTGACAACACTGCATGTCTGTACCCAGGATCATAGATAGAACAGTAATAGAATTTTTGGAAAACCAATTCAGAACTCTTATTTGCTACCTTCAATATGTCATTTGTGGTAATCCCTGCTCCTGCGGCTGCTGAAGCCGAGGCTCTTCATACTGAGTGTGCAGAGAAAATACTCACATTAATTCCTGCACCTTTCAACACTTCACGTAGCCATCTTGCAATTGTGCAAGAGGTCACCGGGTGGTGAGGCTTGACTGCAGAAAGGAAAAGCTTACCAAGGTCTGACTTCCCAGACCTAAACTCCTCTGTCAGACGTTCATAACACTGAAGAGTCCTAACAGGGCATAATTCACTGTTATGCGGAAAGGTAGGAAAGAAGAATTCCACCAACTGTTTGTTTTGTCTTGATTGTTTTGTCAAAGCTGCAGGTAAGAAGGCTATTCCTTTTGGCTTGTGCTGTCTCCTGGGTGTATGTGCAGTGAAGCTAAGTCAGCTGAACATAATGGCCTTTTCAGAGCAAGCAACATTAGTAACTTGTATGTCAGCAACTTCAAAAGTAGAGTAGTAGATGGCCCTAAACATTCTATACACTGAAGAACTACCTGAACATCCCAGATAGCTCTGTAGTGGGCAATGGCCACCATAGGATGCTTTCCAACCTCCATGCCACCCACCTTATCACAAACTGATGAAATTGCTGACGTAAAACTGTTAAGGGACCTAGATTGGTAGCCATCTACGTGCAGGGCTGCCAAAACATTTGCTACCTCTGACACAGGACCCGAAGAGGGATCATGGCCCCATTTACCACACCAGCTTACCCACTTTCTAAAGTGAGAGTCATATGACTTTGAAGACTTTGATCATCATGAGGCCCACATGAGTTCTGTAGCCTGTTCTGAAAGGCTATATATTTCTTTAGAATTTATTCCTGAGATAGGCCACATGGCTAAATGTGGCATTGCTGACATGATTGTTGTGACATCTGACATTCGCTAAAGTAGTACTGGGGTGGTGGGCAGCAGGAGAGCTGGAATGTCCACCAGCATTCTCTGGGTACCAGGATTGTGCTTCCCGTACTGGAGCTACAGTGTACCAGAACTGTTTGGACTTGCTGTTCGCACACGTGTGCCAGTACTCTCCCTATCAGGCACCAGGGGGTATTAGTAAAGCCTTTCCCTATTGACCAGTCTTGTAAGAAGGCATCTGTCGCCTCCACTAATGGATCTGGCTTCCAACTGAAGGATCGAGGGAGTTGATGTGACAGACGTAATGCAAAAAGGTCGATCAGCAGAGGTCTCATACTTGATTGATGATTCCAAATACCTTTGGGTAAAGTTTCCTGGTCCTGCAGCAGGTGAGATTCCTCGTCCACTATGAAGTTAGTCACTCCTAGAATGTGCGGGCTGTCAGGAGAATATTCCTGGTAAAGACCCAGAGCCATAGCGATTTTGCTAGAGCTGTCAGTGTGGAGGACACAGTTCCTATCCGATTGTTGATGTAGGCCACTGCCATTTGGTTGTCCAGTTCCAGCAGCACTGAAATGCCTTGGCAATCCTTGAAGAATGTCTGAACCGCCTGTGGCCTCCTTCAACTCCAAACAGTTGATGTGCATCTCTTATGTCCTGAGAGGTTGCCCCAGCCTGACTGAGAGGCATCCAACTGGATCATGATTTGATTTCCTTTGTATGTTGTAGCTGTGTCCGGCCATTCCAGGATGTCAAATGTGTCTGCCACCAGGCCAGTTCCTCATGTACACTGGAAAAATCGCTTGAGAGGCTGCAGTTAGCTTGCCCAGAAATTGAAACATACTATGAACCTATACCTGATGCATCTATACCTGATGCATCTGTTGAAGTTTTATTGTTTCCACCCAAATGTACCTGATCTTTTCCCCTGGCAGACTGATCTGCATGGTTGTTGTATCTACCATTAGACCCAGGAATTCTAGTCTCTGGGTTAGGGTGATGACAGACTACGGACTTCTCTATATTCAACACAGATCCCAGGTTCTCTAGGACGAATTGGAGAACCTCCACGTGCTCGTTCTATTGTGTGGGACTGTCTGCTATCAGGAGCACAGGAGCATGTAGTTAGCTGGAATCTCTGCTCTAGGGAGGTGTGGGTCTCACCACTTGATGTGGTTGGCCTGTTAATGGTATTGGGAAGCCCTTCACTGTCTCCCAGACCCATTGGTCCCTTTTTATAACTTTCCAGTTGCCTGGAAAAGCTGTAACCTTCCTGCCACTCTTGTTGGGGACTCCACCCCAGGTAACATTCGAGCAAAGCCCGACTTGCAACATACAATTGACATCTCTGTTTACACTCAAATGAGTACAAAGAGTATCTATTGGAGTTAATTGTCAATCCTTTGGCTTCATCTTCAGGCAACCGCTGTTGCCTGCCTTCCCAAGCTGGGAGCTGTGCCTCCCTCTGGCACTGTAAGGAGAATGCCTACTGTGTAACGAGTTGTTGATTCGATCCCCCCCCCCCTGGCCCCGTTGTGTCACTTGAGGAGGGGCTTTGAAAAAACCTGACTTTTCAGGCACACATTTGCCTTTCTGAGTTCTCTCACTTGAGTAAGGTATAGGAGGGCCTTCTCTCAGAGTTCTGCCCCAAACAGGTCAGGAGCTTCAGCCTGGTAGTCTTCGAAACTTTGACAGAAGGACATAAGGTCCTTGTCATACTTTTCCACCACTTTCAGCTGTCTGAGAGTTGATAGCTGGCTTGAGGCATTTCCAAATAGAGAAAGAGCTGTCTTAACATGCTCCTCTACATCATCAATGGGCAACTGTTTGCCTGTGTTGATGGTGTCTATGATTTCCACCAGCTGTCCAGTTGCATCCAGGAAAAAAGCTTGGCCTTGTGATAACTGCTGGTCGAGGGACTTCACGCCCTTGGAGCACTCTGCTTCCCACACCATATCCAGCCTTGGAGTCAGGGTGAAGGGAAGATCAGGAGCAGTGAACTGGTTTTTCAGCTACTGCTTCTTCTCTGTATTAGTCAATGTCTTGAACACCCCTTTCAAGAACTCCTCTGTTGGGGCAGACACAGTGACAAGGCGAACTCCGTCGTGATCACTTGACATATTAGTAGCAACAGATACCGCATCAAAAGAAAGGATGGCACCAGAATTAAGGTTTTCATCTGAACGCACGCCCAACTATCAAATACTGCTTCAAAAGTGCAGTGGCCATTATGCTTTGCTTTCAGCTATGTTCAGCTCATTACACAGTGCTACAGACAAAAAACAGTAGAAGAAGTGCCTCTACAACAATCTAGTCACCTTGGTAATATGACAATTCGCATGCCCTTAACTATTAATTACTGCCTCGAAAGTGCAGTGGCCACTACACTTCGCTATCAGCTATGTTCAGCCTGTTACACAGTGTCACAAATGAAAAACAGTGTTAGAATCATCTCTGCAATCAGTCCAGTTACCATGGAAAATACGGATGATTCCCATTTACAAATGTACTGTAGGGAAGCCATGCATCGTGCTACCGTGAATTGATACCTTGGGCTGTCAGCAAAAAGAAATGGAACACAAAGGAGAACAAAGGTAAGTCCATGATGTGTGCACTGTATGTACTGCAGTATGCCAAAAGGCACGTCGCAGGCAGAAGCGATGTCGAACAGTGAAAAAATCAAGCCCATAGCCTTAGCTGTTATCGAGTTATGCTTGCCTGAAGGCATCAGGCAGTTAGTCAGTAGAAACTTCAATTCCATTTTTTTTTAAAGTTTTGTTACAATTTATTGTGGAAGCCTTTAGGATCATACTGAGGGCACTTTTGGGCTTGGTTATGCCTAATCAATACTGCCAAGGTTGAGTTGGAATTAACTACTTTAGCACACACAGTGCTTAAAAACTGAAAAGGTACAATTTTTTCTCCAGGCTCCCCATACATATTAAAAGGAAAAATGGTACAATTGAATCAGGAAGCCATCTAGCAACCTGCACTGTCTTGAAACTGCAGTTGTTTCTAGCTGCAAGTTTGTACATGTAATGAGAGTAACACGAAGTCTTATTGGATCTCTGATCTTTGTATGCTTTGTGGTGAGCAAATATGTTTCACCTACTGCACACTTCTCAATACAATGGTGTATACTCATAAGCAAGTGGCTATCTCAGGTAAGTAAAAATATCAAGCTAACAACTTAAAAAGGTAAACAACTAAAGTGGAGGTGCCACAATAATGCAACAATACCTAAGGTGGAGGTGTGGTTTCAATTATGGCATTGTTATGCCGACTTTGAAGTGGTTTATACTTTTGAGCTGATGGCACAGCCATCAGAAAATTGCTGTTGAGCTGAAAATGGCTAACCCAAGTGAGGTAACTACGCCCTTTATAGTAAGCACTGGTGACCACCTTTCACACAACAGTATGTTTTTAAAAGTTTTAAAGTATTCTACATACATTACAAAACAACACAAATTACTTATATGTAACGTGTACGATAAAACTAAGATTTTCATGATGATCAGCGTGTGGACAAACCCCATAGTGATTTCATACTCATTGGAGCTTGGATGACAGAGCAATCCTAAGTTAAATGCGGGTTGTTATTTTGTGCCAGAGTTCTATTGGGGAACATATGGAGAACTTTTTAATTTAAAAATCTCGAATAAATGCCTATTAAAAATTTTTAAATGAAGTAGGTATCTATGCAACGAAAGTAGTGAAACAAGAGACGAATGATGGTATTGCAGCATAGCTTGGTGGGAAAGTCCCTACTTTGGCATTGAACAAAATTGTAGCTAATGTGCCAAAGTAGGGACTTTCCCACTGAGCTATGCTGTAATACCATCATTCATCTCTTGTTTAACTACTTTTATTGCATAGAACTCTAGGCCTTTTCGTTTAACTAACCAAATCATGTGACCATCTCAGCGAAAACCCATCTAGTTTGCACAACCTCTGATTTAAACAAAAAAAATTCTCAGCATTATCTGCATTGTCCAAGGAATGGTTCACCAAAGTTTCAGCCTTCTGTGGTGAGTAGTTTTGGAATTACAGTGCTAGAAAGTAGGAACTAGGAAATCGATTTGTACGGTGACTATACTAAAAATATACTACAGGCGCTTGCATTCGCAACCATGACTTCACCACGGATTGGCAGATCAACCAAGGTATAGTTTTAGCCCAGCAGTCACTTGCGCGCAGGCGTATGAAGGCGGTTTTGTTGAAGAAATGGCAATGGTTTTGTTTATGTCTACCGCATCGCGAGCAAACGTATGTGACACACAAACCATTGGGGCTACAGAAATGAAACAAAAAGTTGCAAACTCCCCATGAGTAGGCGAATAAGATGATGTATAGTCTTAATCGATTTGAGTCTGCCTTCTTTGAGATTAAAACTTGAATATTTTTTCTTGTAGCATGCGTAATTTTACGAATTATTTTTAAATTTCGATTTTCTCAATGCGCATGCTTGTGTGAACTAGACAAGTTTTTGTTGAGACGGTCACATGTGTCATTAGTATTAATTGCTTCCTTCACTTTTCCGGAGTGCGATATTGCTAACCACAACTCACGGTTCCCATTGACTCCTGTACAAAAATACTTTTTTAAACAAAAAAAGCTGAAACTTTTTCATACTACCACATGTGGATCCCAAGTTGTTAGATGTGGTCTTTCTCTCTCAGGAAAAGTTTGTTTTGTTATGTTACAACAACCCGTCTTTGAGTTACAGAAGTTGTATTAACGGCTGTTCATGTACTTAATCACTTCATTTTGTGCTGTAGTTAACGAAGCCACTGGTGATAATTCTAGTGCTAATGATAGTTCTCACCACTAGCAGCCATTCAAGCAAAGCTAAGGATAGCAACAACAGAAAATAGTAGTCTTATAGTGAATGATATACCTGGAACAATAGTGAAGGCACCGTTTGACCTGTGTACTGTTCCCTAACTTTGATGGTAGTTATTGTGTAGAGGAACCAGCTTACTAGAGATGCTATAGAAAGTAAAAATAGCTGGCAGTGATGCTATGAATCTACGCACTGCTAGGAATTTATCTGACGCTATTGTAGCTCTTAGATAGCTTGTGAGTGCCATGCTGTTGATCTGGGCTACATTGCTGGGCTAACTGTATGCAGTACTCTCATTTCATGCTGATTCAGTGAATTATACAGGACTAGCATTCACCTAACATGACCACAAAGCTAAGACGGCTTCAACTTGATAATCTCAGAAATTACTTACGAAGTAGTAATCCACCACTCACCAATGCTTACCCATTCATACGAAATTATTAGCGATATATACGGCAGCTACACTGTTACTAACACCGTCTATATCAATTCCTTAAATGAAAAGGCCTATTAGAATATCATACATGACCGTTGTATTAGAGTGACTGTTCTATTAGAGTATATCTCAAGTCAGACAAGGGGTGTGTAGCTAGCTAGGCCAATAAGGGATGAGGTCATCTTGTACTGTTAAGTAAATAGCTAGATTGTGTTAAGAGGTGTGGTCTCCACAGTCTGTTGCTATTAGTACATCTAGATTTTTATTTGATGGGTGTGGTCGTGAACCTATCGCGAATGGGATCACAATCGCAAATTTGCAGATATCTAGCTATTATACCTCTTATAGTAGTGCCGGCACTGAGAAGCGCTTCTGAAATCCAGCTCTGAAATAATTCTACGATGTCTAAATATGCTGCTGAAAGAAGGTGTTGATATGGAAAATTAATGCCTGGTTTCATTGGATGAAGAAGACAAGCAGTCTGATTGAAGATAAAATAAACAGCAAGGCGCAGAGGGCATACACTCGTCGGAACCCCAAAAGGCACATCCCACTGGTGAGTTTGTTATTGTGGCATAAAATGGTGGCTATGCGCTGCTTTATTTGGCCTCTAGGCTTGCAGCTGCAGCCAGGCAGTGAGTGAGCAAGGCAGGCAGGTAGAACAAATTTCAAGTATTGGCGATTTAAAAAAAATTCTATATCCGGTTACCAGTAAGTGTTTCTTGTTTTTAATACTGTATTTCATGTTAGATGGACTAATATTATTCTGTAAAGGTGATTTTCATGGTGTAAGATGTCTCTAAGATAATTTTTGAAGGCAGCATTTTAGGTGACGTGCACTGGTGTGTGCGTAGATCGATGGTTTTCAAAAATCTGGTCACATTTACGTATGCACACTTGTGCAGCTATGTGATTCATCGCATGTGGATGCAAAGATGTTCAGTGATAGCAGCTACTGGAGGAGGAGGGAAATTTAACTTGTGTATGGGAATCTTGAGACGAATAGTAGACCTTGGTGTGAGGGCGAAATACTCCTTTGTAATTGTGACGGTTGCTATATTTTTGCTGTGAAGGGCTAGAAAAAACAATTAGTTGGCGTGGCTCAATGTAAGCCTGTAGGCAGCAACACACATACATTTTTACAAACCTACAGAATGCAGTACTACTGATAAATGGGCAAGGTTGCATGTATGCCTACAGATAGTTGACCCAATAATAGTATATAGAGCGGCATAGTGCGATAGTTATGCACTTTTTGATACAATTATGAAACTTTTCATATAAGTTGTACTCCTTGTAACATAATTTTTTGATATAGTGCCATCACATATTTGACCTTTGGTGATCTTTACAGCCATTTTTGGATTGAAGATTCATCATTTTTGTCTATATCTCCCTGAGGCCCACAGTTTCAAATTAAAGGTGCTGCTAAAACGAACTACCCGGCTTTATTTGAAGTCAATAGGTGATTGTATTTCAAAGCTATGATCATTTATATTAGCCATATGAATTATGTGCCCATTAGTAATTTACACCCCAAGGGCGATGATTTTTATAACTTATAAAAATGATCATAACTTTGTAGTGGAATGAAATACTAACTTCAAACAATAGTCAATATAGTTCTTAGATCAACACCTTTAATTTGATACCATGGTTTAACAGTGTAAAATAATGCCTCAGGGAGATAAAGACAAAAATGATAAATTTCAATGACGAAATGGCTGTAAAGGTCACCAATGGTCAAATCTGTGATGGCTCTATATCAAAAAACATATGTGACAAGGAGCACAATTTCTGTGGAAAGTTTTATAATTGTATCACAAAGTGTAAGAAATGCTCATTTTTTGGTGCTATGCCACTCTACTATAAGCGGTGTGGTTCATGAAAGAATAGCAGGACTTTTGTGAGCCACCATAATAGCTGATGCAACTCTAGCAATACACTCTTCACTTTGTCTTGAGATTGCCTTGTGCATATTAACAAATTTTTCAGTGCTCATCAAATTTTTGGAAGAAAATTTTGTAGGGTTACTATAATTAAAAAAATTAACAGTGTTGGGCTTTTATATACAAGTATAAGAAATTTTAAGCTCAATTTTAGGGACCATGGAAGAAAAAGTAGGGAGCCAAGGAAGGTCTATAATTGCCACTGTATTGTTGCTCCAACTGTCTATCTCTTATAACTCCTAAGACTGTTATCACAGAAGTTAGCTGTCAACTTCTTTGTTACTTTGCTATAATTAATGGAGAAGTAACAAAATAGAATTTGTGGAATGTGTCAAAATGAACAGTTTTTGCTCAGCCACTCACAATTGATCGTATTTCATACACTTACATATTAATTGTGTGTATATAAACTTATTGTTTGTACATATTGGTTGTAACTGTTGTTACTTTATCTAGCTAATTATCCAATATGTAAGTTGTAACTCCATCACAGAAGTTCTGCCAAGTCAAATGAAATCAGTTTATTGTTTAATGCTGTGATGTCGTTAAGTATATATTTTATACATTTCAGGTATTAATGGTCAGTTCACAGTCACCATAGTCAGTACTCCAGCTGGTACACCAGTTGATGGATCTACTAACACATTTGACTATCCCATATTGAGTAGTGTCACTCTGACATGTAATGTGACATCAGATAATGGGTCACCATTTACAGTAACTAGCTATTCATGGGACACTACAGGATGTTTTGCTGATGATCGTGGTACTAGGAGGTGCTTCCCTATTGGTCAGGCAACACAAAGTGTTAGTGAAGATGATGTGTTTGCAAAGGATGCTGGGACAGTCAGGTGTACTGCAATTATCAATAGTGGTTCATTCACTAGTGGACCCTTTACACTTCGTATTTCAGGTACTGTGTATATGTATGTATATGGTGTGTATGTTATGTTGACTCTATGTGCGACTGTATTCCTATTGTGTCTTTTCTGGCTGTGCATAATTATTATGTTACAATGTCATAGTGATCACACTTATTAGGTGTATCAGTGACTACTTCAGGACCAGCTCATAGCACTCCAGCAACTGATGTAGTTAGTGCTAACCAACTTGCTGACTACTCATACATCACTGCTCCTATGCAAAATGACACTTTCCTAACTGACACAAATGGTGTAGCTTTACGTTGTGCTACTGGACAAGGACCTACTGGTAGTCAGAGCAATAATGCACTAGGTGATTGGTACTTTGGTGGAGCTATTATACCTGTAGCCCAACCTTGTGCTTCTGTGTTTCAAGTACGCCAAGCAAGTTTTAGGGGTAATCCAGGAGTAATCAACCTCTATCCATGTGGACCATTATCACCTGATGAAGAAGGTGTTTACTCATGTACAATGACAAACAGTTCAATGATGGAGCAGACCACAAGGGTGGGTTTGTACCTTAGTGGAAGAAGTGAGTCACTTGATATGTACCTCATCACTTCATTGTTAACCATCTTTCATCTCTATACACAGCTGCTCCAATGATAGATCCTCCATCATCATCTACTGTAACAGTTGCTGTTGGTGATTCCCTCACATTGTCCTGTACCTCACAAGGTTCTCCCCCAGACACATCCACCTGGATGAAGGATGGTACTCCAGGAACACTGACCTCTACTTTGACTGTAATAAATCACAATACTTCTAATTCAGAATTCCAAACTCGGTATACCATCAGCAATGTTACTACAAGTGCTAGTGGAACATACACATGTACTGTGACTAATCCTATTGGAAGTGATAGTGAGACCATCACTGTTGTTGTAGTTACTGGTGAGTTGATGTTGGTGTAGTGTCCTAATCATTCTAAATATGCTGTCAATAATACTGTAGTGAAGTGCTCTACTCTAGTACTCACCTAACATACATTCCGTGAACTCAACCTATATGGTTGTAACTATCAGTATATATGTCATTGCCTCACTTATTTAGAGCATCTAGCAACCTGTAAACCATTGTTTATGTTTATTTAAAATTAATGATAAACTACCTAATTCTCACATGTATTTTGTTTTTTAAGTTTACCAGGCACGTGCCTGGTTTACTGAAATTGTTTTCGTAAAAGTGTGTGTGTGTGTGTGTGTGTGTGTGTGTGTGTGTGTGTGTGTGTGTGTGTGTGTGTTAATGCTAAAAAATTTTAATAATGGCTGTGTGCATTGTTAAAATTTATTAGCAGTAGCATCATTGCAGCCATTTCTTGGCCGCCACCTTTGATTTCACAACTTTTTTCACCCAGATTTTTGAGGGCTGCACTCTTTTCTTATAGCTTGGCTGTTTTTGAGTGGATTTCACTTTTTCAAAAACCAAATCCTGCACCTTTTTACTGGGATATGATTTCCAGGCTGTTGTATCACAAGTTTTGCTAGTATATAGAACTTATTATGATGATGATGATTGGCGCGAGTTGGTCATACTCGTCTGCTCGCAAACCACCTACAAATATACCACTGATCAATACAAAATTGGCTCTGATTTGATGAAATAGCTACTAGATTGAGCCTCGAAGTGTTGCAACAATAGTATGGTGCTAATGCTCTAATAAAGCACACGTTTTTGCTTTCACTGAAATCATTGAATAGAACACGCATAGAATGTTCTAGAACAATCTAGATTTTCTATTGGTAGATCAGTTTTACTTATTAAGCTAGAATTTTCATTTATAAGGTAGAAATTAAGTGAATTGATCAGCCGAGATAGCAGTGGTTCAGTGGTTAAGGAAGCAGGTGTTAGGTATGGATGTCCTTGGTTTGAAGTGTGATCATGATCAGTTCATTTTTTCGACATTTTTTATGCACTTTTTTGCCCCCCAGTGACTGCTCTATTAGAGTATCTTGATCTCGTAATTTTACACTTGCTCGGTTTTTGCTTTATAACTTTGTAGCTGTAAGTATGTTGTTGTTCTAACCACCAAAAGGCACTCCTACAATGATCAGCCTATGTACACACAATTTTCAAGTTATTCCTCTACTTGGTTTACCCTGTAGCCATGACAAATTTTCATCTTTTTTTGCATGAATAAACGCTCGTAACTTCTTGGGTATTTATCAGATTCATAGCAAACTTGGTACGCAAATATACCTTTATACACTCTTTACTTGTGCCAAATATCGATACAATGGAGTTACAAGTTTAGCAATTTTTGCAAAGTGTGCAAAAAGAAATCGAAGCCCCTGTAGCCCCCGTACGGTGAAGAAAAAAAAATGAAAAAATTAAAATGGAACTTTGGCCACTCATATCTCAGAAACGGCTAGGGAGATTTCCTACAAATTTGGTATGTGGCATGGCCTACCTGGCGGGCACCACTGTAGTGAAACTAGTTTCAATCGGATAAGGAATCATGGAGCTACAAAGGTGTGAATATTGCGTTTTCTTTCTTCCACTCATGGTGTGGCGCACCGGCTTCTTGGATACACTACTACCATATGTCTTGATTTGGCATTTTAGTCAAGTTATATGTTGATGGATTAGCAGTGACTACAAGCCATGCCCATAGTAAACTGCCGGGTTTTAGGTCATGCCCAACGTACAGTGAACTCAGGTTTTAGGTTTCTATGTATGTACCACTTGTCTCAACTGTATAGCAGTAGTAAAATGTACTTGTAGTATACATCTAACTTTACATTTTAGCCTAGAATGAGCTGTATATCAATACTAATGTTACTAATATGAGTGATTTAATAGTAATGATGAGGAGGAGTGTTAGTGATATTTGTGTATATTGGATTGGTTATTGGCATTGGCTAATTCTGTTGCTTAGTATTGGTTATTGGAATAATCAGCTAATTTGGTTTATCAGTACAACACTACAATTTGGTCCTCTTCTGCTAAATATCGAGGCATTAGTAGCTGCTAGCCTGTCAGTCAAGTACTTCATGTGTGCCTCAATAGAGCTGTCTTCTTCATCTCCATGTGGAAGTATTGCTTCTTCAGCAGTGGCTTGTTCACAAGTGTGTCATGCTCAAAATGGATTTGTAATACTGTCCATGGTGCTGTTGCTGGACCTTTGCATGAAATCACCAGGTAGAGTTACGATGAACTTATTGCCATTACCAACATAGAGAAAGCCTTCTGGGATCACTTGTTGAAGTCCGCTAGCTGCTGGGAATTTGCTTCAGCCTGTGGAACCATCAATCAGTACCCACAGCTCTCTTACCAACATAAGATGCTTAATCTGGAATTTCCATGTGTCCAGTTTGACAAGTCCAGCTCATATATAGATCACCTGTTTACTTCAACCATTGTTCTGCCAGTTGCTGTAAGCCAGGAACAAAGGTCACCTTGAAGGTCACAGAGTTCTCTCTTTTATGTCTCTTCCAGATAAATCAGTTGAAGCCAAAATGCAGCAAGACGCTCTGGGAGACCGTGTGTAAGGCCAATACAGAGTTCAAATGGTCTTCTTAAATGCTTCACTCACTGCTACTGGTGTAGTGGATAGATGTTGACTGGCTCCATAACTTGTTGTAAATTTTACAAAGAAACTTTTATAACTGATTTAAAAGCAAACTAAAATTTGTGCAAGATATATGCTCTTTTATATTACAGAAAACTAAAGGACCGGACATAAGTACAATAAATTTAAATAAATGTCAGAGTCAATTTACTCCACCAAGAATTTCCACTTTGCATCTTTATTGATGACTTCTGAGTAATATTCAGTCATCAGCTCATAGTCTTTTCATAACACATAATCCATTTATAATGCATGCATGCATTTGTGATCCGCTAAGCGAAAACTGGCCATTTTCACAAAATTCTGTCATACCATAAAGGTGGAGTCTATTCTACAGAACGGAACAGAACGGATTGATGTACTAAACTACGGAATGGAACACTTTCTCATATTGAAGCCTGTAGCTTACCATTGCTGAAACTACCCTTACAATTTATCGACAGACCTCCAGTAGGTGATTAACATACCCTCAAGAAAGATAGAAACAATTAAAGAACTGCATGATTGTGGGTTCTTGTTGGTTGTCATTAGTAGTAATGAAGTACTTATTGTAGGATTAGCTATCTCAGTGATGCTTATCTCTGACAAGGGCATTTAATGTATTGCTTGTTTTCTCTAATTCTCTAAGGCTGTGAGTTGTCTATGTTTACTTTGACTTTAGAGTACATTCTGGGGCTGGGACCGGTGTTTCAATCAAAAATCGGTACACTGAAAAGCAAGCAGGAAGGCATTGGTGACAAGAGAGAGGTAGTTGAATTAACTTAGTCAAAAACTTAAAGGAATTTTGTGCAGTGTGTGAAGAGAAAACATTTGGTTGAGTGTCCTCTATTTCCCACTACCCAGTTGCGTGTCTGTTCATCCTCAATTGATTCTTATGGTGACCATCTTCTTGGCTGCTCTTATGGTCTTTTGCATATCTGTAAGCATGATGCCTTAGTTTCCATTTTGTATCACTCCTTGCTGTTACATAATTCTGCTGTGTTGCATGAGCTGAGGGTTTCTGGTGATCATCAGTCCTGACCTGGTGATCTATACCATCCTGATTCTGTCAAGGCTGTTCAGCTTTCTTTGATGTTTCTGTTCGCAGTACTCTCTCTCTCCATCCATCATCTCTCATGCGTCATTTTCTGCTGGGGCTGCTGCTGCTGCTGCTGCTGCTGCTGCTGCTGCTGCTGCTGCTGCTGCTGCTGCTAGGGAGGCTCTCAAAGATAAACATCATGAGAACAATGTTGTAGGTGCTGAAGGAGTGCTCTATCCTTTGATTGTGGAGACTTTTACTCCGTTTGCTATAGAAAATTTAAAGAATATTGTTGCAATGGACTGCCGACCAAGAGGGCTTTCAGGAATCCGATCCAGCAACTCTCCACATGTCTTTGGAGACACAATGCTAAGACTGTCCTCTGCTACTGGGCCCTCCACCCAGTTGTGGAGGAAGATGTCTGACTTGTTTGTTCTTTGTGTGTATGTGTGTGTGTGTGTGTGTGTGTGTGTGTGTGTGTGTGTCTGTGTGTGTGTGTGTGTGTGTGTGTGTGCGTGAGTGCTTTTTTGTGTGTTTACAGTAAATTAAATTCTTTTGCATTAGAATTAGTTGTGTTTGCACAAGAATTTGTCCGTGTTACGATTAGCAGCTACACTAAACATGAAAACAAGATGTAGCAGCTGCTGCATAATCTTGAAATACAACTGTTTTAAAATGCCAATTTACCTTAAGTTAATAGACAGGCACTATGGGAGGGCATAGGGCAGACTTGTGCAAGTGGGCCCATCTACAATGTGCTAATGAAGCATTACACCACCTCTTTGCATGTCATGGAATAGCAATTTCACACAACAAGTTGTAGTACCTGCCATTCTGCAACCTGTGTTGGCACCTAGTGTTCAATTTGAGTGTTCAGCAAGTCATCCTGTGATTGCCCAGTGTAGCCATCAGCAAGTCCTGTGTATCAGCAAGACTTGTATCAGCAAGTAAACTCCACGCATCTGGATAACCACTGTGTAACTGTTCCAATGTGTCAAGCCTTAGACTAACTAGGTATCATGCCCAAGACTACTCGTACACCATCCATTGACGGAATAACTGATGTAACATGATGCATGATTTAACAGCTTACTTGCCTACCTGCTGAAGTCCTCTGTCTTCATTTATCTTCACACAATCTTGTTGTCACCAGCACTAACTGTTGTCTTTATGATGGCGTTATTCATCCATCATTGCTGAGCGCCAGTAAGCATGGCCATGACAGCAGTATTATGGAAAATGTATATACATGTAATATGCAAACAATAGTACAGTACATTAACACAGTCCACCAGAAGCAGTATGAAAAGGGAAGAGTGTGGCAGGGAGGGGTGTGGTGAGGATAGTACTTGAATTTTGACACATCAGTGCATTGCTAGAATGAGGGGAAAGATGGCATCCAAATTGACTGTGCTTGCTAGTTAGGAAGATGGCGGTGTTAGGCAGGAAAGGGCTGAAAAATGGAAGAAATAGATGGAGAAAAGTTAGGACGTGGTCTCCAATGAGTTAGTTGATTGGATTGGTGCTGGTGATGGTGAGGGGCTCTTGGTGAACATGGCGTGGGAGGTGAAAGTGTTATTGAAGATCTGGTTCCACTGTAAATCCTGTAGCCAAGGATGGAGGAGCAGCCCACTCATACATATAACACCTCAGATGCACGATAAATGGCCACATTAGGTAGTGCTGATGAAGCAGCTTGTCTACCATTTTTCTTCACAATAGTTCTGTGAAGCTGTGGAGAAGGCACCAAATGAACTGGGTCTGGAGGCTCTAAGTATTGAGGATTCTGAGGAACCTCCTCCATAACAAGTAAAGAAAACCTGTTTGTAACAGGAACATGAAAACAAACACTACAATCAGCAGAAAGAGAATTACTACTGTCAAAATCATTATCTTCTAACTTGGAATGAGAGGCTTCTTTAACTTTTTACTACCAGTTCACTACAGGCATCCTGCAAGACTTGCTCACCATCAATAACACAAACCTGGCTGCTGGGACTCTCATTGCTATGATCATCAAAGGAATTGTCCTCTTTGACTTGAGCAACCCTCCAACCAATCATCCTCTAAGAGACCAAAATCGTAAAATCATTTTTGAATTATAACTTTATAGTTGAACACTAAAATAGTCTTTCAATAAAGCAGTGAAAAGCTTTTCCCACTAAAAGTCAAACAGTGGAAGAACAAGCGATAGATCGTATGCTAGATGGTGTCCACACTCCTCCACTAGGTTGTTGTGTTTAGCATCCTCCTTTATTTCACCCTGAAGGGCTGCAAACCCAGAAGTAGAGGTGGAATGTATTAGAACACCAGGATGGAGTGCACTTCTTACTGATACATCAAAATAAGTAGGACTTCCATTGCAAAAGTCAGGGTGAAATGCATCTCCAGGACGAGTAGCTGATTCTCTGACACCCTCTGTTCTCTTTGCACATCCGAGTTTTCTTCCAAAAGAACAAGTAGATAATATCACACAGAGCATCATGTCATTGTATGTGCAGCAGACCATGACCACAGCCAATCATGTGACCTCTAAAATAATCAACATACTTTACACAAGTGCACAATGGAGAATCTGCATTAGAAAATACTGGGATGCCCAGTCCAAAACCGGAGGACTAACAAACTCAGCAGGTGGAATTGCAAGACCAAGTTGTGAGCAAGGTATCACTTGGAGCCAAGCACAAGCAAAACCAGAAGAATCTGATCAAGCCAGCAAACAAGCCCAATCGTGGATACTCTGTTGAAGCAAACTTCTGAATAAAAGTGTTCATCAAGGTATGATTGCAACACTGACTGTGAAGCAGGGGAGAAACTGAAAGAAGTTGGTAGTAAATCAATTAGGCTTTGCAGTGCTGAGGTTTCTCCCATCAACATAAAATCTGTTCCACTGAATGGACAGTAAGCAGCAAATTTAGGTTTGATATCTAAACAGCTGCCAATGTAAGCTACGTAAACCATATCAGAGGCTCTACGAATGCCCAAACCACCCAGACACAAAGGAAGGGTAGCTTGTTGCCAAGTGAGATCAGACAGAGAATGGTGGACAGCATGAGAAAGGCTCAAGCAAAGTAGATTAACACAATCTGAAAGGTTGCTCAGCAAATGTGGAGGTACAGTATGAAGAATATGAACAATTGTACAACAACTTAAGCACTGATGCAAAAGCAGGAGTTCCACATGAGGATCTTCTAAGTCCAGTAACAAATCTTGCAAACATTGGACTTCAAGTTGTTAAAAAACAAAGAAAGGAAAGGTAGGAAATGATGAGTCACTACTTGGCCAAAAATCTTCATATCAGGTTGAGGTTGAGTCCAAATGAAGAACCATGTGTCAACAAAAGATCCAATAATTCTGTAACAGCAGACCTAGATCCCATGAAGGTACCATCATCACAGTACCATAACTGAAGAGATATGTTTGAAGGAAGAGTAATGGACTCCATCAAGTCCATCATAACTAAAGAAAAAATTAAAGGTTCTAAGGGTTCTCCTGATGAGTACAGCAGTAATACCTGTAGGATAGATTCTGGTTACAGCATCAAAACACTATAGAAGTCAAGGATGAACTGCACGCTACAACAACACTACATGTGTTACTATTCTTATTGAGGCACCTTACACACACGTGAGCAATACTACAGTAAATTAAAAACCACAATACAATGTAACTGTTATGTCATAGTAAGTCTTTGTGTCTTCAGGACACCTCCTTGTTGATCACCCTTGCTGCATTGAAAAGCCAGGGGACCTAGCTGTAAATTTCACTCAAGAGTAAATTCCAGGAAAGTGACGTTTAATCTGGTGAAGAAAATGTACCTGGTGACTTCATCGAAGGCATTATACATGTCAGTTTTAAGTACACACATGTCAGGGTTGTCTTTGTTGCAATCCAGGTGATAATGAAGGGGGAGTGAACAGCTGCTTTGAGTCTCCCCTTGACTCGGTTGTCCAGACATCGCCATCATCTACAAGTGCCACCCGTACATCGACATTGCAAGCTACTTCATCATCACTCATGCACCCTTAGCCAGCCACCTCAGCAAACATTTCACTGTTAAGCCTGCCTCCGTTAAGCCTGCTATGCAAGCCCAGCTATCATCACTTATGGCCCAGTTCTTGCAGAATACCACACCAATTACTAGTGCTCCAGTTACCAGTACATTGACTGACAATCATTCACCAGCCTTGATCATTAATGGTCCTCACCACCTGCCGACGACCATAGTTCATCCCCCTTTACTGCCACCAACGACAATGGCCTGCGCTCCTCAGGAGCTGCCAGTAATGATTGCCCATGCCCAGCTACAGCCAACGACAATGGTTCACACTCCTCTGTAGCTACCAATGACAATGGTCTATACCAAGCTACAGCCAACGACGATCATTCATACCCAGCTACAGCCAACAATGATCATCCACACCCCCTTACAACTACTGATGGAAATTGTCCATATCCAGTTAGTTGATGATTGTTCATGCCACTCAACAGCTACCAACAACTATTGCCCATGCCCCACTGCAGCCGATAACGATTGCTGGCGCTTCCTTCCCAGCAACGTATGCAACTCTTACTCTACCAGCCCATCAATCACTCAATATTACCATGCCACCAGTCCCTCCCCACCCTTACAATGGCCCATCAAGCGAATATCTTCCTTTGCAAGGTGGATGGAGGCCTGAAACCTGTACCTCTCTGTAATAGCTAAACATAACCCAAGCCGAGTGCTGGAAATCTTATCTTACCACTGTATCTATACTGCAAACAAGTTGTTGTCACTTAACGCTGGCTTCAATATGATGCAAAATTCTGTACCCTAGTAGCTGCCCAACTATTTCCTCTGCTGGGATCAGGACTTCTGGATGAGTGCTCATATCACCAGTAGCAATGAGCAACATCATTGGCCTTGTCCAGATTGCAGATGAACAAAAATTGTGCCTTTTCGTGAGAGCAAACCATCTCATAAACCTCCTGATCCCCGATCACCTTCTGATCACACACAACCAATTTGTGCCAATTTGTGGGGAGTACAAGGTCAACATATATGATGTATGCGTTGCTATGTTGTCACTGCGGTCATGTTGCTTTTGCTGTCATGTTCTAATTATATTGTTATTACTACCATATTGTTATTGCTGCCATATCATTATTGCTGCATATTTGTTAAAGCATTGCCGAGAGTGCTATATGAAAAATAAAGCACAAGGTGCATGGCTGAGATGCTAATAAAACACGAGGTAAAGTCGAGTGTTTTATTAGAATTGAGGCCTAGTGCTTTATTTTCTCATACAGCATGAGAAAAGCAATAGTTTACATGATTTATGGAACTTTCTAGTCGCCATACACTAAGACTCATAATTAAACATGTTGCACACATTATTAGCAGCCTGAATGCACACAAACTGGTTTAACAAAGTAACTCACACATACGTTCACCATAGCTTGGCGTGGTAGATGTTCATCGCATATTTTGGCAGGTTTTGGTTACAAACCACAATAAATTCTACTGTGACACATGGTGAAGCATTTCTGTGAAAGCTCCAAGACTTGTCCATTTACGTTAACAAACTTAACAGGAATGTTAGCTTCTCCCACCTGTCATCAAAGCATTTAGGTATGTCTATAAAAACAATCCAGTTGTAGCACTCGTGCTGGCTGGGGTGATCGATTGACCACTCGGTGCGGCACAGGCTATCAGCCTTCACCAGCTTGTGTGATTGATCATACTGGCGTGAATGTTGTGGGCTATTAGCCTGCACTAGAGCATGTGGACAATTGTACTTTATTTCCCACAAAGGATGCTTTATTGCACCGTAAAGAGTGCTTTAGTTGTGTAATAAAGCACTCTTTGGGCAATAAAGCACTGCTTGCCCTAAAGTATACTTTATGAGATTTAAAGTACACTTTTCCGTTGATCTCACCCACACAAAGATCACAACATATTGTTATTGCTTCCATATCGTTATTGCTGCCATATTGTCATTACTGCAATTAAGGCCAGCATTGAACCATCTTGTTAAGGGTCAAACGATTAGCTGAATATTTGGATTAATATTTGTTTGCTTTGTAGCCGAATAATAAAATTAACAAACGATTATTCGCACGTGATCATTTATATAGTGACACGTGATTAGCTGTCAGTAATTAACGAAGTGGAAGGTGATGCTAATGAAAGTAGCAAAAAGGAAAGGACTATGGCATAATAGAATTAGGCAGTCACCAATTGGTGAAGATGTACTAATTCCACGGTGAATCACCATAAGCACAAGACTTCCTATGATTTTGTGGCTTACTCCAGGTACTTCTACTTGTTACAGTCACTTTCTATCACAGTATCGCTGTGATAATCCTTTCAGAAAGGGAATTATGTCATCTCTTTCTTAGTAAAGTTATTCATATGAAGCCACAAAGCTGTTTGTGGTTATTTGTAGGCTTCTTGGTAGTGGCCACCTTAATTGCAATGAAACCTTACACCAATTATTCAACTAATTTCATTAGAGCTAAGCAAATATTCAAATACAGTAAACCACCATTCGTTTCAGCCTTTGTCTTGATCCTGCTTCACTCTATACATGGTTACTTCATATAGGCATTGTGTGTATTTACCCACCAGCTATAAGAAATCTTAATTAGGGAAAAATTTGGTGCAGTAATACTGCTTGAAGAATAGCTGTAATGCTGACAGGCATAGCCATCTCTCAAGTGCAACTGATCAAAGGCAGAGATCACAGCGACAGCCTAAACTCTTTGGTTTAGAGATTTTGCATGCCCCAGCAAAGTCCTGGGCTTGCTCAATTTTCCCCCAAAATTGGTCTGTAAGCTAAAGTGACAGTGTTCTCTGGCTTGCCTGAGATGTTAACTATTCTTTTTGTATTAGCCAATAATTCTTCTGCTACAGCTTCTTCAATGGCATTTGCAATTGTGCTCCACCATGCATTGACAATGGGTGTAGTCACTTGCGATCAAACTAAATGGTTTTGCATACAACCAGTTTCAGTTACCCTGTAGGGTCTCAAGTGGTACTCTCCATGGCAAAATTGATTCACCTTGTGATGAGCGGCTGGTTTATTGCAGTCAATGTAATTATCACAATTTCTTGCGCAAACGCAACAAATTCCAATGCAAAAGTGATGAATTCAATTGCAAAACTGACTACTTCAATTGCAAACGGGACAAATTCTACTACAAAAGTGACAAGCTTCAAATGGGACAAAGTCAATTGCAAAGGTGACAAACGCAATTGCAAAAATCTCTAAAAGCACAATTACTTAGTGTGTAACTTATAATCTAATCTAAAACAGCCAAGCTGTAAAAAAAGAGTGTGGCCCTCAGAAAGGCTATGGTGAAAAAAGATGTGAAATCCAAGGTGGCGGCCAGGAAATGGTAAAAATTTTAATAACAACAATTCAGGTGAATTTGGTACCGCTTGGTCTTGGCACAAAATTCACCTGAATTGTCATTATTAAAATTTTTACCATTAACCTATCATCACAGCCATTTCTTGGCCGCCACCTTGGATTTCACATCTTTTTTCACCATAGCCTTTCTGAGGGCCGCACTCTTTTTTTACAGCTTGGCTGTTTTGGATTAGATTTCACTTCTTTTTGTATTTGTATACCCCAAAGCCGGCCTATGGCCAGCTTTAGGGCTTTTTAACCTATCATTTTTTGTTTACCACAGGAAGAAGAAAAGATGAAGCAGGGTGATTTCTTTGTAGCTGAACTCTCTACAAGGTGATCCATCTAGCTGATCTCTCTACCGGATGACTTGTTTATAGCTGAACTATCTACAAGGTAACTTCTTCTAGCTGATCTTTCTACAGGGTGATTTGTTTGTAGCTGAATTCTCTACAGGGGGATTTGTTTGCAGCTGAACTCCTCTACATGGTAGTTTCTTTGTAGCTGAACTCTCTACAATGTAATTCTTCTAGCTGAACTCTCTACAGGGTGACTTGTTTCTAGCTCATCTCTCTACAGGGTGACTTCTTTCTAGCTGAACTCTTTACAGGTGATTTGTTTGCAGCTGAACTCTCTTACATGGTGGTTTCTTTGTAGCTGAACTCTCTACAAGGTAACTTCTTCTAGCTGATCTCTCTACAGGGCAATTTGTTTGTAGCTGAACTCTCACATGATTGTTTCTTTGAAGCTGAACTCTCTACAAGGTGATTTCTTCTAGCTGATCTTTCTACAGGGTGATTTGTTTGTAGCTGAACTCTCTACAGGGAATCTTCTTGTAGCTGATCTCTCTACAGGGAGATTTGTTTCTATCTCTACAGGTGATTTGTTTGCGGCTAAATTCTCTACATGATGGTTTCTTTGTAGCTGAACTCTCTACAAGGTAACTTCTTCTAGCTGATCTCTCTACAGGGTGATTTGTTTGTAGCTGAACTCTCTACATGATGGTTTCTTTGTAGCTGAACTCTACAAGGTGATTTCTTCTAGCTGAACTATCTCTTTCCATAGTTGAACTCCCTACAAGGTAACTTCTTCTAGCTGATCTCTCTACAGGGTGAATTGTTTGTAGCTGAACTCTCTACAGGGTGATTTGTTTGTAGCTGATCTCTATACAGGTTACTTGTTTCTAACTGATCTCTTGAATTCTGTTCAGGGTGACTGCTCTATTAGGATGACTGCTCTATTAGGATGACTGCTCTATTAGAGTATCTCGATCTCGCACTTGCTACACCAAGTTGGATTTCGTGTTATAACTCCGTGGCTTTAAGTCTGATTCTTCTACACCATTGAAGAGCCTTTCTAAGATGATTACTCCATCTGTACAGCGAATTTTAAGGCATTACCCCAAGCGGTTTATCTGGTAGGCGTGGCAAGTAGTCGTTTTTTTATTAACTAATCTCGGTTGCATAATTGTTACACACTGTTGGTTTTTTCGTTGTATCTTCCTGGTTTTTAGCTCGATTTCTTTCAAACCACAAAAGGTTTGAGGTTTAATAGTTAACCTATTCATCCACCGATTTTCAGCTTCTTCCCATGCACTGTTTACCCTGTAGGCGTGACAACATATTGGTGTTATTTTTCGTAAATAATCGTTCATAATTCTTTGCCTGTTTATCGTATTCCAGCCAAAGTTGGTACCGAGATGCGCCTTTATACTCCCCTTCTGTGTGCCAAATTTCAAGGCAATCGGATAAGGCGTTCGCGTTTATAGCAGTTTTTGTATGTGTGCGAAAAGAGGAAGAAAAATAAGAAGGAAAAAAAACGAAGAAACTAAGCCAATTTTTGAAGTTGCATATCTTGGGAACACTTGAAGCGATTTCTCTCAAATTTGGAATGTGGAGTACTGAAGTTGGAGGGAGTGTCCACAGCAAAAATCGTCTTGTTTCATCAAGGCAGCACAGAGCTACGGAGGTGCGAAAATTGCGTTTTCTTTCTTCCTGTCGATATACTCACGGGTGTTGCGCGCCGGCTTCTTGGGCCGCACGACACACTACTGTGTGTCTTGATTGCATATCAGAGTTTCATGTCTGGTAACAAGTAGTTAGCTCAGTAGCATCTTCTGTGTTTTCATGACTAAGAGTCCTGAGACTATAACTAATTACACATGTATTTTGACAATAGCTGTTCAATATTAGGAATGTGCAATATAATATACTGTCTTTTGCACAGCCAAGAACACTCACATAAATACTCTAAGAATGCAGTTAAGTGTATCTGACAACAACAAAGCTTGCACTGAACTTGACAGTTATAAAAGACACTAATGTAAATAATATCTAATCCAAAACAGCCAAGCTGTAAAAAAAAGAGTGCGGCCCCCAAAAAGGCTATGGTGAAAAAAGATGTGAAATCCAAGGTGGCGGCCAAGAAATGGTTGTGATGGTAGGTTAATGTTAAAAATTTTAATAACAACAATTCAGGTGAATTTTGGTGCCGCTTGGTCTTGGCACAAAATTCACCTGAATTGTCGTCATTAAAATTTTTACCATTAACCTACCATCACAGCCATTTCTTGGCCGCCACCTTGGATTTCACATCTTTTTTCACCATAGCCTTTCTCAGGGCCGCACTCTTTTTTTACAGCTTGGCTGTTTTGGATTAGATATATAATACATATATTTATTACAGAACTCTCCATGGTGATTTCTTTGTAACTGAACACTCTACAAGGTAACTTCTTCTAGCTGATCTCTCTACAGGGTGAATTGTTTGTAGCTGAATGATCTACAAGGTAACTTCTTCTAGCTGATCTCTCTACAGGGTGATTTGTTTGTAGCTGAACTCTCTACAAGGAAACCTCTTCTAACTGAGCTCTGTACAGGGTGAATTGTTTGTAGCTGAACTATCTACAAGGTAACTTCTTCTAGCTGAACTCTCTACAGGGTGATTTGTTTGTAGCTGAATTCTGTATAGGTGATTTGTTTGCAGCTGAGCTCTTTACAGAATGGTTTCTTTGTAGCTGAACTCTCTACAAGGTAACTTCTTCTAGCTCATGTATCTACAGGGTCACTAGTTTGTAGCTGAATTCTCTACATGGTGGTTTCTTTGTAACTGAACTATCTACAAGGTGACTTCTTCTAGCTGATCTTTCTACAGGGTGATTTGTTTGTAACTGAACTCTCTACAAGAAAACTTCTTCTAACTGATCTCTGAACAGGGTCACTAGTTTGTAGCTGAATTCTCTACATGGTGGTTTCTTTGTAACTGAACTATCTACAAGGTGACTTCTTCTAGCTGATCTTTCTACAGGGTGATTTGTTTGTAACTGAGCTCTCTACAAGAAAACTTCTTCTAACTGATCTCTGAACAGGGTGAATTGTTTGTAGCTGAACTCTCTACAAGGTAACTTCTTCCAGTTGACGTCTCTACAAGGTCACTAGTTTGTAGCTGAACTCTCTACATGGTGGTTTCTTTGTAACTGAACTCCCTACAAGGTGACTTCTTCTAGCTGATCTCTCTACAGGGAGATTTGTTTGTAGCTGATCTCTCTACAGGTGATTTGTTTGCAGCTGAACTCTCTACATGATGGTTTCTTTGTAGCTGAACTCTCTACAAGGTAACTTCTTCTAGCTGATCTCTCTACAGAACGATTGTTTGTAGCTGAACTCTCTTACATGGTGGTTTCTTTGTAGCTGAACTCTCTACAAGGTAACTTCTTCTAGCTGATCTCTCTACAGAACGATTTGTTTGTAGCTGAACTCTCTACATGATGGTTTCTTTGTAGCTGAACTCTCTACAAGGTGATTTCTTCTATAGCTGATCTTTCTACAGGGTGATTTGTTTGTAGCTGAACTCTCTACATGATGGTTTCTTTGTATCTGAACTCTCTACAAGGTAACTTCTTGTAGCTGATCTCTCTACAGGGCAATTTGTTTGTAGCTGAACTCTCATATGATTGTTTCTTTGTAGCTGAACTCTCTACAATGTGATTTCTTCTAGCTGATCTTTCTACAGGGTGATTTGTTTGTAGCTGAACTCTCTACAAGGAAACTTCTTCTAGCTGATCTCTCTACAGGATGATTTGTTTGTAGCTGAACTCTCTACATGATGGTTTCTTTGTAGCTGAATTCTACAAGGTGATTTCTTCTAGTTGAACTATCTCTTTCCATAGTTGAACTCCCTACAAGGTAACTTCTTCTAGCTGATCTCTCTTCAGGGTGAATTTTTTGCAGCTGAACTCTCTACAGGGTGATTTGATTGTAGCTGATCTCTATACAGGTTACTTGTTTCTAACTGATCTCTTGAATTCTGTTCAGGGTGACTGCTCTATTAGGATGACTGCTCTATTAGGATGACTGTTCTATTAGAGTATCTCGATCTCGCACTTGCTACACCAAGTTGGATTTCGTGTTATAACTCCGTGGCTTTAAGTCTGATTCTTCTACACCATTGAAGAGCCTTTCTAAGATGATTACTCCATCTGTACAGCGAATTTAAAAGCATTACCCCAAGCGGTTTATCTGGTAGGCGTGGCAAGTAGTCGTTTTTTATTAGCTAATCTTGGTTGCATAATTGTTACACACTGTTGGTTTTTTCGTTGTATCTTCCTGGTTTTTAGCTCGATTTCTTTCAAACCACAAAAGGTTTGAGGTTCAATAGTTAACCTACTCACCCACCGATTTTCAGCTTCTTCTCATATGCGGTTTACCCTGTAGGCGTGACAACATATTGGTGTTATTTTTTGTAAATAATCGCTCATGACTCTTTGCCTGTTTATCGTAGTCCAGCCAAAGTTGGTACCGAGATGTGCCTTTATACCCCCCTTCTGTGTGCCAAATTTCAAGGTAATCGGATAATGCGTTCACGTTTTATAGCAGTTTTTGTAAGTGTACGAAAAGAGGAAGAAAAATAAGAAAAAACAAAAAAACAAAGAAACTAAGCCAATTTCTGAAATCGCATATCTCGGGAACGCCTGAAGCGATTTCACTCAAATTTGGAATGTGGAGTACTGAAGTTGGAGGGAGTGTCCACAGCAAAAATCGTCTTGTTTCATCAAGGCAGCACAGAGCTACGGAGGTGCGAAAATTGTGTTTTCTTTCTTCCTGTCAATATACTCACGGGTGTTGCGCGCTGGCTTCTTGGGCTGCATGACACACTACCGTGTGTCTTGATTGCTCTATCTACAACAATTGCCATTATCAATAGAACGAATCCATTGCTGGATTATAGAAAATATGTAAACTGGTGAATAAAAAATTGAAATTTTTAAGAGAGGATAATAGGGATCGCTGAATAAAGCCATAAAACAAGAAGGGATCGCTGGGGTGGTAATGTAAACCACAAATCCCTAATTTGACTAATCTCAAAATGATGGAGTATGAAACTAAAAATTGATCTATGAAAATCAAAATAGGGATTTGTGATTTACATTACTATCCCATTGATCCCTTCTTGTTTCATAGCTTTCTTCAGCAATCCCTATTCTGCATTGAAAAATTCAATTTTTTATTCATCTAGTCTGATATGAAATGGTGTACAAATATTTTACCAAGTTTAGTGCTTTATAAAAAAGTGAACGGTTTAATACTTAGCCACTCTACTACTGTGTCTTGACTTTTATCCTTTTTAGAACTTTTGGGATTGCAAATGATAGGTGCATATGCAGTGTTGATTTTCATTTCTTAGATTGTATGTCTTGTACAGCAATGAGTCTATTATCCGAACTTCATTTGATTCATGAATGTGAAAATGGCTGTTCTATTAGAGTAGTTTATCAATAATTGTACAATGCTCTGTAAATAAACAAATGGATTTTGTGCACTTTTCAATTATATGAGCACCATTCCTCCAACATTAGTTTAGATAATTGATTCTCCACTGTACTAATTGAGCAGTTAGCAGAAATCAGTCTGAGAACAACTGTGACCGGATCTGCGAAAACCTGACACAATCGCACAAGCCTAAATTTACAGTATAAAACATTGAATACAATGGGTGAAATACTTACGTATTATTGGAAAATTTTTGAACCCTCTTTCTTAGTGAAGGAAGGGACTAACAATAAAACCCTGGATGTCATCTTATTTGCCTGCTCAAGAGAAGTTGGAAAATCTTACAGTAGACCCAAGAATACAGAAGTTATGAGCATTTGTTTATGTCACGTCAAAGCAATTGTATGCGATCGATTTTTCTTCATGAATTCTGCCTTTGTATGCAATGAAGAAGGGTGAGTAAAGGAAAATCTACCCAGCAATTGATTTCTCTGTTCATGGCAAACACGATGGTGAAAATTGTAGCTCTGTACTTTGATTCATTGGTAAGTTACAACCATTTTTGTAGGCACCTGTAGTTTATTTTCCTTATACTTGTTGTACAAATTGATTTTTCTGTTGTTGCTACTTTGTAGGGCTGTAACTCCTAAAGTTATTGGCATATAGGCTGAAACTTTGCCAGAGGGTACACTTGGCTAAGTAGATTATAAATATTTAATAAACAGGAATTTGAAAAATGCACGATTGTGTCGGGTTTTTGCAGATTTGATCACAATTTTGTGATTTGTATAATGCATACATTTTTTTATAGCTTTGCAGACAAGATGTTATCATGTAGTGATAATGTAACTAACAGTCTGGGTTTTTCAACAATTTTTTCTGCTACTATTGATACATGTTGTACTCAACCTAATGTGATCAGTGTACAGAGGATTACCTGTGACCTATGTGAGATGATGAATTAGTATTAGCAAGAGTTCATAATAATTGTGAATACTGAGAGGGGTATCCTATTTCCATTTAAACCTGTAGAAGGATGTATCGTAAAAGTATAGTGTAATGACAAGGTTTTGTAGTGGTGATGTGAGAACTCATTAAAATGAAAATAAAAATGTGTTAGTGCTGTATCACAGATACAAAACTCATAACCTTGCTCAGAACAGCCTGATGGTCTAGTGAGGAATCATTTGTGAAGCCACTCTTGTAGTCTAGTGAGAATACTGAGAGGTCAAATTAGTTTTGTTGCCAGACACGTGTATAATCAATTTTTCTAATGACATGATGTTTAATTAATTATACAAAGAGAAACTTGTGAACTTGGAAAGTTTACAGTATGTCCTTCTACAGTGCAGGGGTTTATCAGGGCTGGAGGAGGTAGTGTGGTTGGTCAGGCCTGAGCTGGAGCAATAATAATTATGAAGCTGGACCAGCTCAAACTATATTACTTCTGCATAATAATTATTTGCTATCTATGAGCAATCATATCTACATGTGATTTACGGATGTTGTTGAAATTGCAAGGCATAAGTAGTTGTTACCTATAGTTTCTAGCCAAACTATAAAGTACACAACTGCACATACAGTACTTACAATTACTTTACAGCATAGCGTTCATATTGTTTTGCACAGTGAGTAATGAATGTGAGCTCTGCATATCATGTGTGCTGACAGTTGCATTGTGGGAATTATCACGTGTACAGAAGGTGCCTTCTTTGATTCTAAACCAGCACACTTAAACAATACAGTCTTCATAAAATAATCATCAGCATTGGCTTGTAACTCTTGGCTTCATTTTACTGAGCGAAAGGCTGACATTGACAACCTAGGCACCTCATTCTGCCACAGGAAGCTGCACACCCATACATGACATGGATATTGAGTAAAATCACTCCTCTTCAACTACTGGTCGAGATACTGAGTAATTCTCTCACCCCACAATGCGCCATTTTCGAATAGTGGTTAATCTCATTATTGCCCAGTAATTGACATGATGATCCTCTCACTTCATCGCAGACTATACTCTTTCAGACAAACCAGTATAGTATTCTGTATTGCAGCTATGTTGGCTTTTATTGTAGCTGTGTAGTGAAGTTAATCGTAAATAATAAATTAATCATTGGCTATTCTATAAGAGGGCCATGCTACATGGACTCCTGTGAACTTTGTACCTCCTAGTTTTTTTGGGCTCCTAGTTTTACTTGCTTTTAGCATCCATTTTCAAGCATTATAATTGCAAACATCCTGCAGCTCACCCTCATACAGATCCTCTCGAACTTCTATACTACAACTATATAGTGTAGCAAGATTCATGCTATGTCCCCTGTATGATAACCTACCTATGTTGTACAGAACGTCTGAAGAACAACAAGGTATAGGCTAGGTTATTTTTGGCATCTTTATATAACTAGCTAGCATTGAAATGTCACTAAAATTTCATATCTGAGTAACCAATGTTTCAAAAGTTTCCTGAGAGCATGCCAAAAACTCATACTTTGCACTTTGCAGAGTGTGCTTCACACACTGTGCAGCAGCTCCTTGCTCAGGCAACACCATGCATATTAGCAGCCACAATTTCAACCTCATACAATGGTCTGACCAACTCAATTTTCCTTCTTCTGGCCCTGTATACAAAAATAATATACTCTTCTCGGTATAGTACATATGTATATAAATAACTCTTTTCACGTAAGTTGTGTTGATATGAATACTTTATTTTGATATACCCCCATAAACTGAATCATCACTGCAAAACTAGACCTCTTTTTGTTTTAAGTTTATGGTGGAGAAAAGGTACCTGGGGTAAATTTGGTATTTGCATTGTTGCATGTTCCCAATTTTGGGGATTATTTTACATAATGATGCTAAGCTTGAGTCTGTGCATGTATAATGCTTTTTAATTAAAACTTTAATTTCCTTAGTGTGCTTCCACAGTAGTAAGCTTTTAAAGTGGTCTGGTTTGATATACATGTGCAACAAGTTTTCATGTCACTCTTCCCCAACCACATAGAAGTTCAGGGACGCCAAAATCTTTTCAAACTGACTAGGGATGTACTGCCCATTGTGTGTACATTACAGGTCCAGTGTATATCACTCGTAGTCCAGGAGGAGGGATCAGTTTCCCTGTAGCTCAGTCAGTCACTTTAAATTGTATGATATCTGGTAATCCAACTGGTTTAGAGAGTTATAGTTGGAGTAGTAGTTGTTCTCCTGATTGTGATGGTGATTTGACTGGTACTGATCAGAGTGTATTATCAGTAGCAAATGTGAGAGCTCGTGATACTGGTAGTTACACTTGTACAGTAACTGATGGTAATACAATGATGTCTACTGCTACTATTAGTAGAGTGGAAGGTAATTAAATATTTAATCTCTGTGTGCATGTATACTACATATAAGTGCAATATAGATTGTGATGGGTGAAATGTTTAGTTTGACTGTTTCATTATAAACCATGATAGAGTAGTTCAAATAGGAATCATTCATGTCTTTTTCAAAAATCTAAATAGAATGCACACAAATAAAACCACGAAATCTTTAATTAAAAAAAAACCTTTGATGTTAAGGGAGAAGTACAGGTAAAAGGAAGTGGCGAGTGTATTTTTTAAAAACCTGAATTTTCCATTTTGTTCATGGTATTGTTATTGCACCAAGTGATCAGTAACAAGGTTTGTTAGATGAATTAGTGTGTATGTCTGAGTTTTTGACTTCATTGTTAATTTTTAAGCAAGGATAAGAAGCTATATAAAGTTATAAACCACACAAAATTGGTATGCATATAAGTTAAGCATGATAGCTCAAGCCTTTTGTGGTTTAAAAGAAAATTTTATAGCTATAGAGTTACAAGGCAAATACCATATCACAGGGTTGAGATACTCTGACAGAACAGTCATTGCAAGGTTAAAAAGTCCATGAAAATGTTGAAAAGCTTACCAGCACTTGAACCAGGGGCCTCCATACTGAACACCCAATTTCTTAACCACTGAGCCACTGCTATCATGGTTGTTCACTTCACTAGATTTCTACTTTATAAATGAAAATTCAAACATAGTTAACCCTTAAACTCGCCGCTGTTTTTAACAATGCAAGCACTGAAAATGTATAATCCAGAAAACTGGATTATATGTATATGCAAACCTTTTAAACAAACTCCTAAAGTACTGTGCAAGAACCGTCAAAGCTGTCTAAATACTGCAAACACCATGTTACTCACCGTTGAATTTTGGTTTAAGTGGTGCTATCCTTCATTGCAAACTTCCATCCCAGAACTTTACTCTGCGCCTTTCAAGTACAAAAAAACTATCTCTTCGTCTTCTTCACATATCGATACAGAAAAAGCCATAACTCGGCCATAGCTTGCCGTATCGCAAGGGGGTGTCACTCAGGCTCTTGCTGTAGGTCGATCTGCGACCGTGGTCAAACTCTAAGTCAATGGTCAAGGCCACAAAATAACTCTTACAGTGGGTCAAGGGTCAAGACAATACAGAAGGTTCGAAACCCACAATCAAAAACTGTATGTAGCTATTATCAAGTTGACAGAATTATACGTAACTCACAAAAAGTAAGGATCTCCAAGAAAGTGTTGCAAAGCTCCAACAGGCATTTTGCCGTAATTATAATGATTTTTCTCTGACAGCTGTTGGTAGCACCATAGATAATGTATGTCACATGGATTGGAAACGCCTGTATTATTTACATAGTGACGTCATGGGCTATCCTCATTTCGCTGCACATAAACTTTATGGCCTCGACAGGTGGAAGATTTCGCTGTTCTTGTAACCAGCAAATTGTTTACAGCTGGGTTAGTTGCCACCTACATTAATTGGAGGCTGGACTAGGTAGGGCCGCTGGAGAGTAGTAAGCAACAGCGTAAGAAAATTCAGGTTCAAAGGTGAAATATGGTGTTTCAAAACGGTTGTGCAAATTTCCTGAAGAAACAGAAAGTGTAGCATTGTATCTTTGCTGCTGTTTACACCACTTGTAGCAGGTAGAGTGTAGTAGGCTAGTTAGATATTCACTGCTTCGCTGTATATTTCCACTGCTTCAATAAAACTTCAGAAAACAGGCACTACTTTGTACTATTGTTTAGCTCAAGCTGAGCAGTACTGTAACATAAAATTTATTTCAATGTATCACACATTTCTTTGGTTGTGTAAATGTGGTGACGAGAAGTTGGCTAATAGCACTGCTGCTGAATTATTAGCTGGTGCGTACCTGCCATTGTCACCTGTCGCAAACAATATTTCTCCCAGTACCCACAGACACGCTGTGTTCTTGTTCAGTACACAACACAACACAATAAACAATGTAAAAGGAATATCCACGCCTTCAAACCGGCCTTCAAACAAGCAAGAGAAAGCCAAACAGCCACTCAAAAAATTTCCCAATGTATTGGCGCACCGTAACTAGGATAGGAAAATAATTTAACGGGCATTTCCAATCCATTAGGAACGCATACATTATCTATGGTAGCATACACCAAGAAAATATTATACTAGGTTACAAGCGCAGGTGCGTATTGGAAAATAGAGCAATAAGCAGAGGTCAAAAGTTCAGCAAGAACTGCTCAAGTCACAGGTCAAAGACGATAAGTGCTGCAAGTCAAGGGTCAAGGTAAGATTTCCTCCGGTCAAGACTTTGACCACGGTCGCTGATCTACTTACAGTGTGTGCCGACGTGACACCCCCTTGTATCGCCTTTCTTTGGGCATCATCTTGGTCGTCACATGATGGTGATTCAGTTGATATGCAAATATCACGTGACTGATAAAATGGCTGACAAGAACACTAATGATACAGATGTGAAAGGAAACAAAATGATTCAATACTTTGTAGCAGGTGATTTCCTTGTTGTTTGTTAAAAGTTTATAAGGGAAGCCCTTCCCAAGTAAGAAAATCTCTATTTCTAAGAGATTGGATAAATGCTTCACGAGATATGCCTGTTTAAATCCACGTATGTAAAATGGCAAAAGTATTGTGCGTTTTTCGTTTGTGTTTTATCAAATCCAATTTTCTGGATTATGTGGGTTTTAAGGGTTAAAATGTACAAAAATTTATTATTTCATAGTTATACCAATGGAAAATCTAGAATATTCTATGTGTGTCCTATTAGAAATCCTCAAAAAATGTGCACTCTACTAGAGTATTACAAAAGTAATCAAGTAAACTCTGTATGATCATAACACGAGGAAGCCACAATCAGACTAATAATCACACGTGATACATCTTACATCATATTGCATAACCTATTTCCTACATCTCCCCCTTTTCAAGCATTTGTAGGGGATTAAAATTACAAAACAAATGCTGCACTAATCAGAAACAGTCCTAATCACAGCCAAAAAAAAAAAATCAATCGCTAATCTAAGTTTATATAATAATTATAATTGCAGTTGATCGGGTCACTTAAGTCCAGTTTGGATCCTCAATCAGCCTTCCGGTGGGGCGTTTGTCCCGGGTAGATCTGTGTTGAGTATGAGAAGCTCCAGATGTGGTGAAGTCCATGGGTTTGCAAGGTTCAAGTCCATTGGGTACTGAGGTTGGGACACGATGGCGTAGGAAGTGTCCATTGCGGACTAGGGATCTGCCACCTGTTGTCTTGATATAATATCTACGGTGTGGACTAATCTCTGTGACTATCCCATAAATGTCCCAAAGCCGAGACTGAGGATTTTGTACTGCAACATGTGACCCAACATGAATGTCTGGCAGGTTGTGAGCGTGGAGATTGTAGTAGGCTGCAGATGATTTGGAAGTGTCTTCAGCCTGCTGTGTAGCCTCTTGAGCTGGTCGCTGCCACTGTGGAAGGAAGGACCGCCTGTGAGCTGGTAGTATATTTTGCACAGGGTGGCTGAACAGTTTCTGAGCTGGTGACAAGCCATCCTTTCTACTGGGTGTATTGCAGTATTGTAGCAATGATCGACAAAGTTTCTCATCATCTAGGGCTCTGCCATTCCACGAGTTTTGAAGTAGTTTCTTCATGAACTTGACGGTAGCTTCAACTTTGCCGTTCCTCTGAGGGTATCTTGATGAGGAAAGTTTGTGTAGAAAACCCCAGCACTTTGAGAAGTCAGAAAATGCCTTGGATGTGAACTGTGGTCCACCGTCAGACCATACAGTGTTAAGTATAGCTGTACAGCTGAAGGAATGCCGGAGAGCTGAGATGACTGTATAGGTAGTAGTGTTAAAGCGTGAAAGGATATCAGCTGGCCAATCAGTGTAGCAATCAACTATGATCAGGTAGGTGTGGCTTGCGTGTGAGCAAAGGTCTATTGCAATCTCCTGGAATGGGCGGTCTGCTCTTGGCTTTTGAACAATTGGTTCTTTGGCATGGCTGGGGAGATGGTCTTGGCAATGCTTACAAGACAGGATAGTGTTGTCGATGTCATTGTCTATTCCTGGCCAGTACATGGAAAGACGAGCACGTTGTTTTGTCCTTACAGTGCCCTGGTGAGATTCATGGAGTTGAAACAAAATTACAGGTCGCAGTTTTGTGGGAATAAGAAGTCTGCAGCCATAAACAATAAGGCCATCATCAATGGTGAGGCTGTCTTTAGTATTCCAGTATTGTTTGCAAGTGTCTGGTAGTTGATTACGATGGGGTGGAAATCCCTGTAAGATGAGATGTTGGAGCTGTTGATATTCTGTGTCTTCTTGGGCACTTTTCCTGAGGTCATCTAAGCAGTATGGTAGTGGTTCAGTTTGTGTGAGAGTTCGTATCTCAATAATGGATAGGGCTGGTTAGCTAAGAGTATCTAACTCAGCAAGACTATCTTCAGGTGATGGGTCTGTCACTAGGTTCCTTGACAGGGCATCTGGGGCATCATTCTTTGTGCCTTTCACCCATTCTGTCGTAAAATTGTATGTCATCAGCTTAATCTTTAATCTCTGAAGACGTGGATTCTCTATTTCATCAAGTCGATGATGGTTAAGGATAGGGATGAGAGGATTATTATCTGTAATAACTTGAAAGTGTTGTAGTCCAGCTAGAAACAAGTGGACTTCAAGGTAGCCCAAGCAATGGCCAACATTTCCAGCTCTATGATGACGTAGCAAGATTCAGCATCAGTGAGAAATCAGGACTCTGCCTGAATCAAACTCCAAGTGCCAGAGTTGTCTTGCTGTTGGAGTATGAATCCAAGGCCTTGGCGGCTAGCATCTGTGCATAGTATAGTGGGTTTACTCATGTTAAAAAATGACAACACAGGTGCATCAGTAAGGGATTCTTTGTCAGTTTGAAATCCTTGGCCGTGGGTGGCTGACCACTGGATATCATTCTTTGTACTGAGCAAGGGGTGCAGTGGTGTGAGTAGTGTGGAGATGGTGTTTGTGCTAGCTGATACTTGATTAACTAAACCAAAGAAGGATCGGAAATCTGTACGGTTGGCTGGAGTTGGAAATTTCGAGATGGCATCTATAATAGTGTGGTCTACTTGGTAACCTGTAGCAGAGAGCTGGAATCCTGTGAAGGTAACTGAGGACTCACAAAACTTGCACTTGTCTAGGTTCAGGGTGATCTTTTTCTCAGCACATCTTTGTAGAAATTCTCGGACATGTGAAGCATGTTGTGTGACATCACTGTCATAGATAACAATGTCATCCACTATGCGGCGGAAACCCGAGAGACCTTCAAAGGCTTCATGCATACGTCTATCGTAATGTTCAGATATAGAAGAAATTCCGTATGGTGCACGCATATACTTAAATCTGCCAAATGGTGTTATGAATGTGGTGAGAAGCTGACTTTCTTGATCAAGAGGACATTGGTGATAGCCCTTCATAGCATCCAAAACAGTGAAAAACTTAGCTTGGCAAGCATATATGTCAGCAATGGCCTCGGCTGGGGTGGGTGATCGGTACCTTTCTCTCTTTACATATCTATTTAAGTGTGAGAGGTCAACACACATACGTATCCGATCAGTATTCTTCTTGGGTGCTACGACAATAGGTGCACACCAGTCAGTGGCTTCAACAACAGAGGCGATGATGTTCTGCGATTGTAAGAGGTCAAGTTCAGCTTTCAGCTTGTCACGGTAAGCGTACGGAATAGACCTGGGTGTGTTAACACAAAATGGTCTCGCATCATCAGTAAGGTAGATATGGAATTCTTCACCTTCCATGCTGTTAATGTTACCATCAAATACGGTGGGAAACTCCTGAACTGTACAGTGCTTGTCAAGGGATAAACTAGCAACTGGAGGGGTGGCAGCTACAGAATTGACAGTAGTGCTGGAAATGGTTGGGTTGGGATAGCAATTTGGTAGGATTCCAAGTTCCTTACATGTCTTCCAGGACATCAGTGTGCCTGTAACATTAGGGTAAATGTGCAAGTCATCAAGGTATTCCTTGTTGCCTATCTTGAAACATACCGGCAGCCTGCCAACAGGATGCATCTCTGCTCCATTCGCAGCTTTGGGAATGACAGAGGAAGGTAAAAGGTTGTCAAAGTGTTCATTAAGCTGAGAGAGAATACTAGTACTGGTTGCTGAAATATCTGCACCCGAGTCTGGAAGAACAGCTGTGGTGGTGGCACCATTAAGAATGGTAATGTCAATCTTTATCTTGGGTGCAGGGTCAGTAGATGTGACATGGTGGATGTTAGACAGACCTGCTTGTTCGGACCAGGAGCTATCGGACTGAGTAGATTGAAGGGTAGATGTATAGGGCCATGGTGGATGAGGTTGTATGGGTTTGGAACAGCAGACTCTGGAGAAATGACCCAGTTTCTTGCAATTGTGACATGACACACAATATGCAGGGTATTGTGTGCGACCTGCTGGATGTGGCTGGGCCCCACAGCCAGGACAGAGAGGTTGTGGTGCAAATGTCTTCTTCTGTGAATGTGTCTTGAGAGCTGCCACAGATTCGTGGAGATGACCAGGTCCTTGCTGTATGGAAGCTCGTTGTTTCTTGGCTGTCTCTTGGGCTTGGCACATGCGGACTATTTTATCTAGAGAGAGGTCTTTTTCTTGTAAAAGGTGTTCGACAGTTTCACCATCAAGGAGGCCTTTGATTATGTGGTCACGTAAGCTCTTCTGTGTGCAAGCATCATTGCAGAAGTTGCAAGTTTTCACTAGTTATCTCATAGAAACAAGGAAATCATCGATGGACTCCCTGGGCTGCTGTGTTCTACGATGGAAATTCCGTCGCTCCACTGATTCATTAATGTGTCCAGTGATGTACTTCTTGATGGCACTAATAATGGAGGCTACACTTCCACGGTCCTTGGTGGTGAGGCCAAGGTTGTTGACTATGGTAAGAGTTTTGTGTGAAAAACATAATGTCAAGGCTTGTACTTGTTTCACAGCAGTTTCTTCGCCAAGTCTGGACAGGCTCATGTACGATTCCCACTGCGTTTGCCAGGCTGAAAAGTCAGAGCCGTGGTCGATTTGTAGATCCAACTTCGGAAGATCTCCTTGGTGAAAAACATACGACAACCGTGACATGGGTGATATCTGATGGGGTGCCTCAACCCGGCACCAAGGATCAGCGACGAGGGTTAGAAGGACGAGGTTGACAATTACAACGGTGAGATGAGGCATTCTACTGCTCACAGCGCCATGTATGATCATAACACGACGAAGCCACAATCAGACTAATAATCACACATGATACATCTTACATCAATATAACCTATTTCCTACAAACTCTGCACTATTGTAGCTTCTCTAGTATTCCATTGAATCAAAGTTGATATTATAGCCGTTGAGGTACAGATCGGTGGGGGTATTAGACTATGATTAGGCCCACTGGTACCAATCGTCATCATCATAATCATCATAATAAATGCTATGCTAACAAAACTTGTGACAACAGGCTGTAAATTTAACATATTCCAGCATAAAAGGTGCATTTGTTAGAAGTTGGGCAAATACAATTTGTCACATTTTGCAGGAAAATTGAGATACTTTAATGGAACAGTCACTACAAAATAAAAATAAAATTCTAATATAGACAAATAGTACAATCATGCGTATCAAACTTGGAAGGATTATATAACACTATTGTGAATAAATACAGAGGAACTTTATATAGCCATAGTCGTGAACAAGCGAACACAAAGTTATACAGCAATTATAAGTTTAGTTGTTTGGTTATTGCATAGCTAGATCCTTTAGCTTTTGGTATCAGATTGGTAGGTATTTTTCTGTATTGGTAGAGCACTAGTTTGTCTTCTTTCATCATCATTGTATCTGTAGACAAGAAGAACAATGATTTGTGTAAAAACAAGCCTCAAAGCCAGTTTATGGTTGGCTTTGGGATGTTTAAAATACAAAAAGAAGTGATATCCATGCAAAAATAGCCAAGTTGTATAAAAATTGTGTGGCCTTTAATATAATGTTATGAAATCAAAGGTGGCAGCCATGAAATGGCTACAATGCTGATAATAGAAATACATTTTAATACCACAAATATACTGTATTTTTATTAAAATCATTGTAGCCATTTCATGGCCGCCATTTTTGATGGTCCAACTTTTTTCACCCAGGCTTTTGCAAGCTGCACCCCTTTTATATAGCTTGTATTTTGCATGGATTCTCTTTACATTATGAGCTATTCTGAGTTTGTAGTTCTTGAAGCAATATTTTAGTGCCACATTACTTGTCTGAATTGTGGCAGGTAGTTCTAATTATACCACAGCATAATTTCTTGTGTATTCTATGGATACAGTTTTAGTTATGAAGTATGCAAACTCCCCCACATTACTACTACATACAACAGTGTTCTACTGTTATACATATGTATTGTTCAGGTGTTACCCTACACAGTCCAGACTTCACTATCACATACAATAGTAGTTCTGTTCTACTATATCAAGATATGGAGATAAGAATAGTATGTCGTTCTGGTAATACTACTAGTAATGGTCAGTGGTCATTTCCTGATGGTAGTCCAATCCCTACAAATGGAGCAATACAAGCTAATCCTGTTATTGGTGATGTTGGTACTAGTGAACTAGTCATCAGTTCTAGTGCAGCCAGTACATTATCATTTAATACTGGAGTGTACACTTGTACTATACCAGATGTTGATGGGATTATGCAGACTAGGAACCTTACAATATATGATTCAACAGGTGAGGATCAATAGCACAGTTTTGTTAGTTCACTTTAAGTATTCTACAGCACTACCTAATGCTACAATAGCCAGTATTGATCCAGTACCAATTGGATTTAATGCTACACTATCATGTAGTGCTACTGGTATAGCTCCACTAACTTATAACTGGACCAAACAAGATAATTCATCTGTTGTGTTACCTACTGATCAAGTGTATACCTTTACAATATCTGATAGTAGTGGTTATGGGAGTTATGTGTGTGGAGTATCTAATAGTTTAGGAAGTGATACTGAAACTATCACTGTTGTACAAGCAAGTGAGTTTTTATACTGTAATACTGTGTAATGTTCATACAAGTTAAGCAATTTGCTACATTGAAACATACATGCATAGCAAAAATTAAATGCATTTCACTTGCACGTGTGATTGATGCAGCATAGTGTCAAGACTGCAGAAGAGTATCTTCTATTCAACTAACTAAGAGGACATTGAATTCTCTTGTGTTACATGATCAAGGTTGCATCAAAACTCACGGTAGTGAGTCGCGCGGCCAGTAAAGCAGAAATGCGTGCCGCAGACAATAAATGATGCAACCACTACGTGAGGATTTTACAGGAACGAACGTTGTCAAATTTGGCTTGTCTATAACTCACCCATCATTTACGCTATTGCTCTGAAACTCTAGAGTTAAACTCATAGTGTCACTAGTAACTACCACACAAGCAGTGAAGCAAATCCATGCCGATTGTTTCGTGATCGAGATTGCCGACATGAAAGGGGAAGTTTTTTTTTTGTTTTTTTTTCGCATGCGGTTAGACGTAACCTCAGGTGCATGCCTTGCATTTCTTTGTGCATTCCGAACATTGATTGCCCTGCTATCGCTTCAGTACTATCTCGATCGCCTCAAGATTCACATCATCGATTTCACCATACATCATTACCCTACAGTCGTAATTTCAGCACCAAACGAAGTTTCAGTCGTCCTCAGTCGACCTAGAGGCCAAATACAAACCCTATATTGTTGTTTTCTGCAATACTCGCTTGGCATGTAGGGCAATGTGTCTTTAAACTGTTCTAAAATTTTCGTTGAGATTGAATCATATGTTTTCGAGAATGGCTAGTTTGAAATTTGAATTTAGTCGCCCACACGTAATTTGCTCTCTGTAAGAATTTAACTCGGAATGTAAAGAATGACGCAAAGCACAACTGCGGTCACTGGTTATTGATGAACTGGCACTGTGTGTAGTTAATCAGTGTATGTAGCCACAAAGAAGTATGCCGCCATAGATTATAGACTATAATCTATGGTGCTGCATAGCTACCATCGTTCGACTTGAATTTAGTCACCCCCACGTAATTTGCTCTCTAAGGGCCCGGCTTAAAGAATGACACAGAGCAAAACTGCGGTTACCAGATGTTGACACAAGCTGTGAGTAATTAGCACATGTAGCTAGCCTAAAAAGAAGTTTGCACAACCACCTGAAAAATTTACAATTGTCACCATGCATTTTATAGCACCCCAAAACAAAATTACACATGTAATTACAACATACAGAGGACACATGAATACCAAATAGTTTTCACAACAATAATGTAAGAATTGTACAACAATGACTGTCATATAACTGCTATGAAAATCTTCTCTATTGGCCCGCCATGGTAGCAAGTCTCACACGTCAGCATGTACAATCATCCAAGCACAATGGGAGTAATGAGTAAGTGCAGTCACAAGTTGGTATGACTCCATTTGTAGAATCCAGAGGAGTGGGTGTGGCTCCAGTATGTCTAAACAGTTAATAAACATTCCTGTTATAAATATCTAATCAAAAACAGCCAAGCTGTAAAAAAAGGTGTGGCCCCCAAAAAGGCAATGGTGAAGAAAGATGTGAAATCCAAGGTGGCGGCCAAGAAATGGCTGTGATGGTAGGATAATGGTTACATTTTAATAACAACAATTCAGGTGAATTTGGTGCCAAGACCAAGCGGCACAAAATTCACCTGAATTGTCGTTATTAAAATGTAACCATTAACCTACCATCACAGCCATTTCTTGGCCGCCACCTTGGATTTCACATCTTTTTTCACCATGGCCTTTTTGGGGGCCGCACCTTTTTTTACAGCTTGGCTGTTTTTGATTAGATATCACTTCTTTTTGTATTTGTATACTGCAAAGCCAGCCTATGGCTGGCTTTGGGGCTTTTTTAACCCATGTGTTTTTTCTTTACTACAGGAAGAAGAAAAGAACTTCAAGAAGAATTTTAGTACTTCAATTATTTTTGATTTTATTAGTAATTATACAAATTATATACATATATTTATTACATGCCCATTATTCCCCACAGGATATTTTTTTGCCGCTGATCTCTCTACTGGGTGACTTGAAATGTAGCTGAACTATATACAGGATGGTTTCTTTGTAGCTGAACTCTCTACAAGGTAACCTCTTCTAGCTGGTCTCTCTACAGGGTATTATGTTTCTAGCTGAACTCTCTACAGGTGATTTGTTTGCAGCTAAACTCTCTACATGGTGGTGTCTTTGTAGCCGAACTCTCTACATGATGGTTTCTTTGTAGCTGAACTCTCTATAAGGTGACTTCGTCTAGCTGAACTCTCTACAGGGTGATTTTTTTGTAGCTGAACTCTCTGCAGGGTGATTTGTTTGCAGCTGAACTCTCTACATGATGGTTTCTTTGTAGCTGAACTCTCTACAAGGTGACTTCGTCCAGCTGATCTCTCTATGGGGTGATTTGTTTCTAGCTGATCTCTCTACAGGTGATTTGTTTGCAGCTAAACTCTCTACATGGTGGTTTCTTTGTAGCTGAACTCCCTACATGATGGTTTCTTTGTAGCTGAACTCTCTACAAAGTAACTTCTTCTCTACAGGGTGATTTGTTGTAGTTGAATTCTCTACAAGGTGGTTTGTATGAGGCTGAACTCTCTACATGGCGGTTTCTTTGTAGCTGAACTCTCTACAGAGTGATTTGTTTGCAGCTGAACTCTCTACATGATGGTTTCTTTGTAACTGAACACTCTACAAGGTGACTTCTTCTAGCTGATCTTTCTACAGGGTGAATTGTTGTAGCTGAACTATCTACAAGGTAACTTCTTCTAGCTGATCTCTATACAGGGTAATTTGTTTGTAGTTGAATTCTGTACAGGTGGTTTCTTTGTAGCTGAACTCTGTACATGATGGTTTCTTTGTAGCTGAACTCTTTACAAGGTGACTTCTTCTAGCTGAACTCTCTACGGGGTAATTTCTTTGTAGCTGAACTCTCTATAATATGATGGTTTCTTTGTAACTGAACTCTCTACAAGGTAACTTCTTCTAGCTGATCTTTCTACTGGGTGATTTGTTTGCAGCTGAACTCTCTACATGGTGGTTTCTTTGTTGCTGAACTCTCTACAAGGTGAATTCTTCTACCTGATCTCTCTACAGGTGATTTGTTTGTAACTGAATTCTGTACAAGTGCGTTTTTGTGGGTGATCTCACTGCAGGTTGATTTGTTTGTAGCTGAACTCACTAAAGGGTGATTTTGCTTGTAGCTGAACTCCTTGCATTGTATCTAGTTTCTAGCTGATCTCTCTACAGGGTGATTTGCTTGTAGCTGATCTCTCTACAAGTTGATTTGTGTGTAGCTGATCTCTCTGCAGGTTGATTAATTTGCAGCCGATCTCTCTACAAGGTAATTTGTTTGTAGCTGAACTGTCTGTAAAGTGATTTATTTGTAGCTGATCTCTCTGCAGGTTGATTTGTTTTAGCTGAACTCTCTACAGGGTGATTTACTTGTAGCTGAACTCCTTACATTGTGCCTAGTTTCTAGCTGATCTCTCTACAGGGTGATTTGTTTGTAGCTGATCTCTCTACAAGTTGATTTGTGTGTAGCTGATCTTTCTACTGGTTGATTTGTTTGTAGCCGATCTCTCTACAGGGTAATTTGTTTGTAGCTGAACTCTGTACAAGGTGCTTTTTTTGTAGGTAATCTCACTGCAGGTTGATTTGTTTGTAGCTGAACTCACTAAAGGGTGATTTGCTTGTAGCTGAACCCCTTACATTGTGTCTAGTTTCTAGCTGATCTCTCTACAGGGTGATTTGTTTGTAGCTGAACTCTCTATAAGGTGATTTGTTTGCAGCTGAACTCTCTACATGGTGGTTTCTTTGTTGCTGAACTCTCTACAGGGTGTTTTGCTTGTAGCTACTCTCTACAGGGTGATTTGTTTCTAGCTTATCTCTCTACAGGTTGATTTGTGTGTAACTGATCTCTCTACAAGCTGATTTGTTTGTAGCTGAATTCTCTGCAAAGTGTTTTGTTTGTAGCTGACCTCTCTTCAGGGTGATTTGTTTCTAGCTGATCTCTCTACAGGGTGATTTTTTTGTAGCTGACCTCTCTTCAGGGTGATTTGTTTCTAGCTGATATCTCTACAGGGTGATTTTTTGTAGCTAACCTCTCTTCAGGGTGATTTGTTTCTAGCTGATCGCTCTACAGGTTGGTTTTTATTGTAGCTGAACTCTCTACACGGTGATTTGCTTGTAGCTGAACTCCTTACATTGTGTCTAGTTTCTAGCTGATCTCTCTACAGGGTGATTTGTTTGTAGCTGATCTCTCTACAAGTTGAATTGTGTGTAGCTGATCTCTCTGTAGGTTGATTTGTTTGTAGCCGATCTCTCTACAAGGTAATTTATTTGTAGCTGAACTCTCTATAAGGTGATATGTTTGTAGCTGATCTCTCTGCAGGTTGATTTGTTTTAGCTGAACTCTCTACAGGGTGATTGCTTGTAGCTGAAATCCTTACATTGTGTCTAGTTTCTAACTGATGTCTCTACAGGGTGATTTGTTTGTAGTTGATCTCTCTACAAGTTGATTTTTGTGCAGCTGATCTCTCTGCAGGTTGATTTGTTTGTAGCCGATCTCTCTACAGGTAATCTGTTTGTAGCTGAACTCTCTATAAGGTGATTTGTTTGTAGCTGATCTCTCTGCAGGTTGATTTGTTTTAGCTGAACTCTCTACAGGGTGATTGCTTGTAGCTGAAATCCTTACATTGTGTCTAGTTTCTAACTGATGTCTCTACAGGGTGATTTTTTTGTAGCTGAACTCTCTTCAGGGTGATTTGTTTCTAGCTTATCTCTCTACAGGTAAATTTGTGTTGATTTGTTCATTGCTGATCGCTCTAAAGGTTGATTTGTTGCAGCTGAACACCCTGCAAAGTGTTTTGTTTGTAGCTGATCACTCTAAAGGGTAATTTGTTTGTAGCTGAACTCTCTCCAGTGACTTGTGTGTAGCTGAATTCTGTGTAACTGAATTCTCTAGAGAGTGACTTAATTGTAGCTGAATTCTCTACACAGTGCATGACTTGTTTATAGCTGAACTTGCTTCAGTGTGACTTGTAATGTTCTGAATCTCTATAGTGATATATTTGCTTAACTCTCCACATGGTGACTGTCTTCTTGCTGAACTGTCTATAAGATTAACTGTTTGCAGCTGAACTCCCTACAGAATAACTTGTGATGTAATAAAATTCTATAATGGAGTAAATAAATTAGCCGAATGCTCTATTAGGGTGACTGTTCTATTAGAGTATCTCGATCTCGCATTTGCTACACGGAGTTGGCTTTCGAATCATAACTCAGTGGTTTGTAATCCGATTCTTCTGTACTACTGCAAGGACTTTCTATGAAGATTATTCTAGCTATACACCGATTTTCAGCTCATTGCTCTAAGCGGTTTGCCTAGTAGGCGTGAAAACTAATACTTTTTTATTCATAAAAATCGATCGCGTAATTGTGACACAGGTTGGGTTTTGTGTCATATCTCCGTGGTCTTTATCTCGATTCCTTTCAAACCACCAAAAGGCACTCCTACGATGGTTACTCCATCTACATAGCAATTTTCAACTCATTCCATGAAGCGGTTTACCCTGTAGACGTGACAACAAATCGATCTTGTTTTACGCGAATAATCGATCATAACTCCTGAACCATTCATCGGATTTGTACAAAATTTGATGCTAGGATTCGCCTTTGGACTCCCTTTCTGTGTGCCAAATTTCAAGGCGATAGGAGTACGCGTTTGCTTGTTATAGCAATTTTTGCAAGTGTGCGAAAAGACGAAGAAGAAGAAAAAAAAAACGAAGAAAAAAAAACGAAACTTTGGCAGCTCGTATTTCGGAAATGGCTGGAGCGATTTCCTTCAAATTTGGACAGTAGACTCCCTTGGCTAGCGGGCAACTGTGTAGCAAATTTGGTTCCAATCAGATAAGTGATCACCGAGATACAAAGGTGTGAAAATGACATTTTCGTTCTTCCTGTCAATATACTCACGGTGTGGCGCGCCGGCTTCTTGGGCCGCACGACACACTATCGTGTGTCTTGATGTACTAGAGTTGCAATATAATAGTATAGTATTTAAATACAACAATACATAGTCTCCATTGTATCACTATGAAACGACACTAAGTGGAGGATATTGTTACATCTCTAGTATGTACACTCCCATCAGTACAACCTGTCTTAATGGCCACCAGTATAGAAAGACAACCTTTCTTGAAAAGCCAATTCCAAATTGAGAATTTATACACTGCTACCATTTTATTGAGTGAAGATGGCAATAAACAAGTTCCACTGTAAGTGATCTGATCTTGTATATTCTGTCAGTGGACTTGGCCAGGACAAAATGTGACCCAAATTGTCCTGGATGATCCATAATCAATCCACTTATGACCCAGTGGCACAATGGAACTGAGTATTTATAGAAAATACAGTTATAATTATTTCTAAGATGTGTGGACACATTACAACACATTACATGTACATACAAGACATGCTACGTACCGTTTTAGCATTTCAAGTCACCACATTATGCACGGACCAATCAACAATGCTTCATAGTGCCAATCAATAAACCTGAAGAAGAAAAGTTACAAAAAATAAAATGCACATAAACCTCATTTATAGGGCCAGCTCTGGGACGAAAAAAAATTTGGCCTGAATAACAAGGTGGCCTTATTAATGAAGTCATAAAGTACTGTTTATCTACATTTGGAACCTTCTATAGGCGGCCAATATAATGAGGTGGCCATTAAGTGAGGTTTCACTATACATACGGTTAACAATGGTGAACAATATTAATGGTTAACAATAATACGCTGAAACCTTACTCAGGTCACTTCTTGTGGTAGATTGCTCTGTACACAAATGACACATTCGGGGATCGTATTTAGAGGGATGATAAAGTAACGCATTATGACTTAAATACTCATGATGTGTCACTACTAGGCAGTATCTGATATGGCTACCATTTACACGGCACTGCCGAAGCACAACATCTCACTTGCTTGCACGCACAATTTTGCTCAAAATTTTAAAAACTGATGATTAAGGGGTATGGAAAGTGTTTCGCTCGCAAGACTGTGTGGCAGCTGTTTCCCTTCTGTACAAGTGGCCACCAAGACAGATCCACTGTGGATGAAAGCCAGGCATTACATATTTGATATTTCATGTGTTGAAGGCATTCCAGGGCTTCTGGTAGTCTCAAATCTCACCACAGTTTTAACTCAGGCAGTGTTGTGGTCACCACTAAACCACTGGAATGCTGTGTTATGTTCATCTTATGCTTGGCTACTATATAGTAGAACTGAAGGGATACTCTGAAAAGTATAATAGAATATCCTATGGATAATGACATCACTTTCGCTTATAAGGACCAAAAGTGAAAATTTTTACACGTTGGGCTGACAGCCAACTGTCTATGTCTGAAGCAGTGCCTTTGGTGCTATAACAGATTGGCTGCCACCTTGCTGTTGGTACTCACTGTCTCATATGCTGTTCACACTAAATCCAAATCTATAGCCAGTTAGAACAGCATGCTTCTTACCATTTTAAGGCCGCAAAATGCAGCCACCTCCTTAATAAGCTAGGTCAAAAAATTTTGTCTGTACCTGAATAATGACCAGTTTTCATTGTACTATTAAAGATTAGTGATCATGCAGGATTATTTATTATGATACTAAGATATACAAACGCTACAACCTCTAAATATAGCAGTAAATTTTTTACCCTGGTCCAATAGAGCGATAACTTTTACGTCACAAAATTATCTTAAAATGTGTAACCGCAACTTCTGCGGGGCAAAAGTGGGGCAAATTCAATGGCGGAGCACCTTCAAGAGGCTGCAACTTGGCTTCTGGTGCTCCATTCGGCATGAAACTTACTCAGGACATAGATCGCTAGTAGCTTTGATAATAATATAAATCCATAATAAATGCTCAAACAGTGGGCACAGAGGCAAACTCTGTCCAATCTTGTGATGAAGGAATTGTCAGGTTGTTTTTACCCAGGTTATGATAAAATGGCTGTTAGTTAGGGCTCAACTCGAGAAAGCCATTGTCACTAAACAACACTTCAGTAAGAAAGAATGAACAATAATGAACCATTGTATGTCATATAAACGTTGTGGGAATCTTCTATCGCACTTTTCAGAAGTGTCAAAATCCTTGTGTGTGCCCACGCAATTATCAGCCATATCTCGCCCAGCACGGATCAAACTAACCTGCACTACTTAAATATCTGTTATACTACTTTCTTCCTTGTTCCTGACAACATGGTTAGAAAGACAGTCTCAACAAACCTCAGGCAAAGTAAACTCGTGCCTCAATGACATGCGTACATTTTCTGCCCCACAGAAGTGATTATGTAACGACTGTGACGTCAGGTGTTACCACTCTATCTCTAATAATTGTGAGAGACTCTACTGTGCAAACCGAGGTACAAACACATGTTTATTTATTTTTTATTTTCCAAGAAATGTGCAGCCTCAGTTTGAGGATTAACGCACATATGAAACATGCATACAAAATGTTTTACAATGTGATTGATTATGGGATTACTGATTGGTAGGGGAACATAAAAATAATAGAGGGGCTAAGATTGTTCCTTGAGGGACACCCGAGCTAACTGCATGTGACTCACTGGTTGAACCGTCAAGAATTACTTGTTGATGCCTACTGATGAGGAAGTTTTGTAGCCATGTTTTATCATGGTATGCGCTAATCGCCTTTTTACAATTAAGTTTTACAACACAAATGCATGTATAGTTAGACTCACCAATTGTGTCTCAGTGGCACTAAATCTCTTCTACACGAAAAGACAAGCAATGAGACAACAGCCTCTCAAAGATCACAGCCGGCTATTCTGGTGCACTTATTTAGTAGTAATATAAATTTTAACGGCGTTTATTTACGACAGGACATAATTACGCGCCCCTCTATTGTCTCTACATACTTGCCATTTCTCTACTATTCTTATTTCATTTCACAAGAGTTCCTATTGTTATGGGTAAGGGCGTGGTTTCTCCGCTTGAATTAGTCGATGCTTGAAGTAGATCGAGATACTCTAATAGAGCAGTCAATCACTCTAATAGAACAGTCATGTTTCTACAAGTGCTGTATTTTATATTGTAATGTCTGTAAGTAGCTAGTAATTTAAACTATACAATTCAGTGTTGTAAATATGCTGTAATATTGATTGCTGTGTTACAGCTGTTTTGTGACTGCTCTATTAGAGTATCTTGATGCAGTACAAGATGAAAGGCAAAGTGTTGCTAAGGGGGTTTACTAGTTAAAATGGGTGTTAGTTGACTGCAGTTGCATGCCACTAAAATTACAGTTGTATTTTAATATTCTATCACTGTAATCTGGGGTTTCTGTCAAAACCATGGAAACTCACCTATTGTTTTCAACATGTATGCTTATTCTAACAAAAAGTATTGGAATCCCATCCAAAAACAGCTTGTAGCTGTAAAAAAAGTGCGCGTCCAAGTAAAGCAGAGTTAACTGCGACAAAAAGTAATGATATCATAATGCGGCCATGTACGAGGTGTGCAAGTTGTAAAATTAATATTAGCTAATCAGATAATACAATATTATTGTTAAAGTGTTAATGAGAACTATGTGATGCTGCTAGTTATTAAGTGTGTGAGCATCTTCATAAATGCCACACAAATTTGATTCTCAATAAAGCAATGTGTATAGATTCTGTGATAGCAATAAATAGTTTGAGTTTGGCCGCCTTTCCTGTGTACGGCAATGCTACGAACAAAGGAAAGGTGGCCAAACTCAAACTATTTATTGCTATCAGAGAATCTACACACATTGCTTTATTGAGAATCAAATTTGTGTGGCATTTATGAAGATGCTCGCACACTTAATAACTAGCAGCATCACATAGTTCTCATTAACACTTTAACAATAATATTGTATTATCTGATTAGCAAATATTAATTTTACAACTTACACACCTCACACATGGCCTCATTATGATATCATTACTTTTGTCGCAGTTAACTCTGCTTTACTAGGACGCGCACTTTTTTTACAGCTACAAGCTATTTTTGGATGGGTTAATCTTTACATGTAAGCTTTAGTACTTATACATATGTAGAAAAATTTTTGTGTGCTGTCAACTATGTAACATCTTTTATGATATGTACTGCTAAAGTTATGCATAAAAGGTACTACTGATGCATTGTATGGATCTATATATGTAACCACAGACACTGTATATTGTAAAATAATGGAAGTTTAGTGTAAAATACATTTATACCAAGTGGCTCTGTGCAAAAGGTTACATAGGAGCTAAGTCAGCCATACCACTTGTCCTTTATTTATGAACTCCATATAACAAATGAATGGATTATTTGTACTGATTTCTTCAAAATTGTTGTCTGGATACAAGTTTCCTTTAATCCTTGAGTAGTCTACACACACACACACACACCTGGGTTTTGAGTGGGACATTTCAATTGTTCACATAGCATAGTTATGATCCCCTAAAGAAGTACTTTATAGTCAAAACACTTACTCATTTCATTTTATGTCATACAGCTCTTTATGTCTACTGTATGAATTTGGTTACATACGTACCACACCACTTATCACATACAGCTCATCCAGTGATCACTCTTATTGGAGATACTACAAGAACAGTGACATCACCTGAAGATGTTACCATCTCAGTCACCATTGGATCATCCAACCTTCCAGTAACTGTCCAGTGGTCCTATAACAATCAACCATTAACTACTAATAGTGACTATACCATTACCACTATATTATCCAGTGATAATACCACTGGTAATTCATCACTGACTGTACATAGTACCAATACTGGTGATGATGGAAACTATATTGTGAATGTGTCAAATATTGCTGGAAATGATATGACAACTGTTAGTGTTGTGATCCATGGTGAGTGGAGTAGTGTATGGTTGTATTAGTTTAGGTCACTTGATCTATTTGTATGGATGTGTTTGACCCGAGTGAGCACTCTGCTCTTTAGAAAATATGGTGGTATTTGACCAGCAAAACAAAATTGTATTATGTTTTCCAATTTAAACTCATTTTTAAAATAAGCAAAAATGCTTGCTACAAAACTTTTCTAACTATTTCATTGATTCAGTGCTCAGTGTAACAATGTACAATAATAATTTAACATGAATATTACTAAATATGTTTCCTCAAGGAATTTTATGTTATATCATTACTGTATTCTCAAGAATATAGTTATTTCCATTGTAGGAATCGCTAACTTTCTTCATTGAACTCCTTATGTAATAGTTACGCCATGCCTGCTAAGGATTTGCTGCTGAAGCCAGAGGACCGCAGGCCTGAGGGCTTTAGGGTGTATTACAGTGAATCATGAGCAGTCATGGTATAAGTGATTATACCACTTCGAGCGTGCTACTCTAATACAGTACAGTCCACTTATAACTTCACATATGTGTGGCGTTTTGCTTGTGTTTCCACACGTTTTTCTGTGTGGAGAATGCAATGGCCATGCATGGAAAATAATTACCATGGCCATGTGTAGTAATTACCACATGCCATGCCATTCCATGCCACAAATAAGTGCTCCATGGCATAATTGTTTAGCCCATGATATTTGCTGTAATTTTATAACTGCATAGCCATGTATACTTACCTACATAGCTATATTGGCTAATTGCATTTCAATACAGTGTTGCAACTCTGGAACTAGTCTACTGTACGATCAACTCAACATCTTAAAGCTTTAAAAGGGCTCTTTGTGATTATAATAAAAGGCATTTTACATTTATATTACACAATTATTTCTTTTTTCATGCAATAATGTATGCAACTTGTTTTGAGCAAGACACACAGTAGTGTGTCATGCGGCCAAGCATAGATAATATACCCCCTGGATTGGAAACTAGTAAGTGCCACTCATTTTAATTTCTTAGCTTTTTTCTTCTTATGCTGCACGGGGGCTACTGAGGCTTCAAATTATTTTTGCACACTTTGCAAAAAAATGCTATAAAATGCAAACGTGTAACTTGATTGTCTCGATCTTCGGCACAAATGAAGAGCGTGTAACGGTGGATTCATGAACCACGTTTGCTCTAAATCTGAGGAATATTCAAGGAGCTATGAGCGTTTGTTCACATAAAAAAGATCAAACTTCTGTCACAGCTACAGGTAAACCGAGTATAGTTGAAAATTGGTGTGTAGATAGACTGATCATTATAGCAGTGCCTTTTGATAGTTTGAATAGCAATAGAGTTACAGCGACAAAGTTATGAAGCAAAAACCAAACAAGTGTAACATCGCAGGATCGAGATACTCTAATAGAGCAGTCACCACGGGGTACAGTGGTGTAGCCAGGAAAAATTTTTTACCAAGGCTAAGTTTATACATTGACCTATATAGCTAATTGAGAGGGTTTGCTTCTGACTCAACCGGCTGATTTGCAAATACTTTCAAGTATGGGTGGTACAAAATTTGCAGGTTGACTACTTGTTAACACTTTACAGTGACCAGCACTGAAGGTCTGCTTGGTTAGATGGAAGAAACTATTTCAGAAGACTCTGAGTGTTGTACTACATGTCATAAGTAATGCTCCAGCTTAGTTAATGTACAGACCCTGCTTCAATTATTAGACTATACTCAACACAAAATACTGACTTATTCTGGATATATTTAGAGTAGTCAGGCCATCCCATGGACTGCAACGAAGATCATGATCATGCACACTATACTTATTTGTTGATCTGTTGTGATGTTTAAGTCAGAGATTATCTATTTCATGTAATGCTCAACTGCATGTGCTAAGCATGTTGAGCTAGGGAGACTGGGAGCATGCTCCCTCAAGGAAAATTTTGAAAATATATGCTTTGAAATGGCATGTAGAGGCTATTTTTTATTGTGACTGCTGATGCATGATCAATTAGTTCAATGCAATGCCATGCAGTTGACTCATTGGAACTTTTGAAAAGTAATGTAAAGACAATAACAAGTATAATCAAACAGTGGCTATAATCTGTACTAAATGCTCTATTAGAGTATATTATGATGGCTGTTCTATTAGAGTATCTCGATATTTTTACAAGTAGCTGAAAAGTGGTCCAGCACCGTGTCACCATGGGCTCTACCACTGCTTAGTACTACAGCCATAGATTCTATAATGTGTAATACAGTAATCAGTGCTGTCATGTTTGAGTTTGAGTAAAAAATCCATGGTGCCAAAACTCAGGCTGTTGTTAAGCATTTTTACCAAGGCAGCTGCCTCGGTTGCCTCAATGGTAGGTATGCCACTGGGATATAAAAGGTGTACAAAAAAAGTTGAAAAAAAATCTTACCACAGTTCAAACCAGGGACCTCCATACCTAACACCTGCATCCTTAACCACTGAACTACTACTATCTTGGCTGATCACCTCACTTAATTTCTGCTTTATAAATGAAATTTCTAGTTTAAACTAAATTGTTCTGGAACATTCTATGCATGTTCTGTTAGAAGTCCTCAAAAATGTGCACTCTATTAGAGTGGTTTTGGGACCTTATAAAGTACAAAAGGAAGTAAAATCCACACAAAAACAGCCAAGCTGTGAAAAAATAGTGCAGCTTTTATACTCGTAGGAGTGCTGAAGACAGGTACATTTACTGTAGTACCGGTCAATTCACTTCTTACAGGGGATTGAGTAGTTGGCCCACTTGGATATTGATGTGTGCTAGCACTACCTATGCAGACAGAGGAACTGGCAGCAAACAAGCCAAATGGACCATTGTTGTGTGAGTGAAAACCTAAAAGTCTGGGTGACAAAGATTGTGAAATCAATGGTGGTGGCCAAGAAATGGCTGCAATGATGTTAACACTAAAAGATTTTAATAATGGCTGTGTAAACTTATTAGCATTAACATCATTGTAGCCATTTCTTGGCTGCCACCTTTGATTTCACAACTTTTTCACCCAGGCCTTTTAGGCTGCACCATTTTTTCATACCTTGGCTACTTTTGTGTGGATACAGTTAGCTAGTCTGCATACATAGTCTACATACAATCGTGTCAAAGTTCAGCTACTGGAGACATTTAAGTGATTACTAATCCGGGTGTAGCTCACGTGTAAATTTTTGTTCAAGTTTAATCAACTAATGAAAACTTCAACAGAAAGTTGATTTCTATTTACTCCAACAGTGGTAGCATAATGATAATTTAATGTAGGTGCTTCTGCCATGGCGTGAATTCTATGCTACATAGTGTTGAAGGTATCAACGAAGGTAATTTCTTGTGATTCTTGTTTATGTTCTTCATTGATTTAAAACATGCCATGGCTCCTTGCTGTTCCTGTGATGGTAGAAATGCTATATGTAATAGATGTGCCTGTGTTCATGCTGCAAGACCCTGTACTTTGTGTTTACCACTAAAGATGAAATGATGCAGCAATGTTTTAGTGACTCAGAGTGCTTCTGGAGCGGATTCTGGCGTGATGCGCCTTAATAAGAGTCCTAACTCTGCCGAGCCTTCTCACGTGACTGGTGTCTCAGTGATGGAGAGCGATACAACCTCCGGATACACAGTACAAGCATTTTCACAGCCAGTGTTGTTGCAGCAGCATGCCAGTGATTCTCCGAGGTTGGATAGTTGTAATACTGATAATGACAATAACATTGCTACCTCTTCACTTCCTTCATACATTAATGATCTGTTTATAAAAGTTTATGGAGCTCCTCTAATTCATTCAATGGTGGTGACAGACTTTCTCCATGGTGTAAGAGACGGGTTACCATTGTTCGGCACAGAGGTTTGAACTATTCCTTTCCTGGTGGTGCTGTTGGACGACATTATGTAGATCAGTTGTCTGAGGAGTTGAAATATCTTTGTGATGGAACTTATCCATATGTTACAAGAAAATGTCAGGGCTGCAGTACAATGGATAACAGAGAGCTGGTGGAGGTTTGCTGGACCCAAATGAATCGGTTGTGACAACTCTAATGTCAAATCACCCTGATTCCCAAATTCCTTCTGAAACTGTTCTTCCCAACTGTGATGATTTGCCTTATTTTGAAGACTCAGAGAATGCTACAGCTCATGTCCAGATTATTGCTAGTCGCATACAGGATGGAGCTGGTCCTGGTAGTTGTCAGTCTGCACATTGGAGAGATGCTCTACTCCATCATGGGTCATCACGTAGAAGATTGCATGAGGCAGTGGCAGCTCTTTGTAGGTTGTGTGTAATTTTATTGTCTCTTGGGAGCAGTGTTGGCCAGTAGATTGATTGCATTGGATAAATGTCTAGGTGTATACCCAATTGGAGTGGGTGAACTGTTACGGCATATTGTGGGTGAAAAAATATGTTTAGTGACTCGTACTGATGCTTCTTTAGTTTGTGGAAATGACCAGATGTGTGCAGGCTTACAAGCTGGTATTGAGGGTGCAATTCATACCATGACCGAACTGTTTGAGGTCCACCAGTCTTTACCATCTGGTTGGGGTGTATTATTGATTGATGCATCAAATTCTTTTAACTCTTTAAATAGATTAGAAATGTTGTTAACTATTCGTAAGTTGTGGCCTTGCTTTTCTCAATTTGTTTTTAATACTTATCATGGTTGTCCTGCATTAGTGTTGCGTGGTCATTCAGAGCTCCTGTATAGCAAGGAGGATGTTACCCAAGGAGATCCATTGTCCATGCTCGTTTATGCTATTGCAATTCTTCCTTTGATTCACTCCGTTAATGATAGGAGTAGATGTAAACAGATGTGGTATGCAGATGATGTCTCTGCTGATGGTTTGTTGACTAATTTGTATGATTGATTTACTCTCCTCTGCTCTCAGGGGCCAGTATTTGGCTACACTCCACAACCTTCTAAATGCTTTGTTGTAGTTGCAGCTCCTTTTCAATGTCAGGCTGAGGACATCTTTGGTATTCTGGGAGTAAAGATTGTGACTGGGCACCGGTTTTTGGGTGGATATATTGGAGACCCTCTTATGAAAGATGACTTTGTGCTTCAAGAGGCTCAGCAATGGAGTAATCATGTTCGGACATTTGCTGCCTTCGTTTTATCCCAACCTCAGGAAGCTTTTGCAGCAGTTACTAAATCTAATCCAAAACAGCCAAGCTGTAAAAAAGAGTGCGGACCTTAAAAAGACTATGGTGAAAAAAGATGTGAAATCCAAGGTGGTGGCCAAGAAATGGCTGTGATGGTAGGTTAATGGCAAAAAATTTTAATAACGACAATTCAGGTGAATTTGGTGCCGCTTGGTTTTGGCACAAATTCACCTGAATTGTCGTTATTAAAATTTTTACCATTAACCTACCATCACAGCCATTTCTTGGCCGCTACCTTGGATTTCACATCTTTTTCACCATAGTCTTTTTAAGGGCCGCACTCTTTTTTACAGCTTGGCTGTTTTGGATCAAATTTCACATCTTTTTGTATTTGTATAGGCCGACTTTAGGGATTTTTTAACCCTTTTTCTTCTTCTTTTCTTTACCACAGGAAGAAGAAAAACATTTTAAATATTTTAACTAATTCTGATTTTATCAGTAAATGTGTACAAATTATATATATTTATATATATATATTTATTACATGTCAATTATTTCCTACGGATAACTTGTTTGCAGCTGATCTCTCTACTAAGTGACTTGAAATGTAACTGAACTCTGATTTGCTTGTAGATGAACTCTTTACAGGTGATTTGTTTCTAGCTGATCTCTCTACAGGGTGACTTGTTTCTAGCTGATCTCTCTACAGGGTGACTCGTTTCTAGCTGAACTCTCTACAGGTGATTTGTTTATGGTGGATTCTTTGTAGCTGAACTCTCTACAAGGTGATTTCTTCTAGCTGATCTCCCTACAGGGTGATTTGTTTGTAGCTGAACTCTTTACATGGTGGTTTCTTTGTAGCTGAACTCTCTACAAGGTAACTTCTTCTAGCTGATCTCTCTACAGGGTGACTTGTTTCTAGCTGATCTTTCTACAGGGTAATTTGTTTCTAGCTGATCTCTCTACAAGGTAATTTGTTTCTAGCTGATCTCTCTACAGGGTGATTTGTTTGTAACTGAATTCCCTATATTGTGTCTAGTTTCTAGCTGATCTCTCTACAGGGTGATTTGTTTGCAGCTGAACTCTCTACAGGGTGATTTTTTTGCAGCTGAACCATCTGCAGGATGATCTGTTTGTAGCTGAAATCTCTACAAGGTGACTTGTTTCTAGCTGATCTCTCTATAGGGTAACTTGTTTCTAGCTGAACTCTCTACAGATTGGGTTCTTTGTAGCTGAACTCTCTACAAGGTGACTTCTTCTTGCTGATCTTTCTATAGGGTGACCTGACCTCTCTGTAGGGTGACTTTTATTTAGCTGAACTCTCTACAGGGTGATTTGTTTGTAGCTGAACTCTCTACAGGGTGATTTATTTGCAGCTGAACTCTCTACAGGATGGTTTCTTTGTAGTTGAACTTTCTACAAGGTGACTTGCTTCTAGCTGATCTATCTAGACGGTGACTTCTTCTAGCTGATCTCTCTACAGGGTGACTTGTATAGCTGAACTCTCTACAGGGTGATCTGTTCATAGCTGAACTCTCTACATTGTGATTTGTTTGTAGCTGAACTCTCTACAGGATGGTCTTTTTGTAGCTACAGAGTGATTTTTTTTGTAGCTGAACTCTATATAGGGTGATTTGTTTGTACCTGAACTTTCTACAGGGTGATTTGTTTATAGCTGAACTCTCTGCAGGGTGATTTGTTTGTAGTTGATCTCTCTACAGGGTTTCTTTGCAGCTGAAATCTCTACAAGGTGACTTCTTCTAGCTGAGCTCTCTCTTGTTTCTAGTTGATCTCTCTTCAGAGTAACTTGTTTGTATAGCTGAACTTTTTACAGGGTGGTTTTTTGGTTGCTGAACTCTCTACACAGTGACTTGTTTGTAGCAAAATTCTCTACAGAGTGACTTGTTTGTAGCTGAATTCTCTACAGAGTGACTTACTTGTAGCTAAACATTGTATAAACTATAAAGTGACTGGTCTGTAATTGAACTCTCTACAGGGTTACTTGTTTGCAGTTGATCTCTATAGGGTAACTTGTTAGTATAGATGAACTCTCTACAGGGTAGTTTCTTTGTAACTGAACTCTCTCCACAGTGACTTGTTGTAGCTGAACTCTCTAGAGAGTGTAGCTGAACTCTCTACAGGGTGCCTGACTTGTTTATAGCTGAACTCTCTTCAGTGTGACTTGTAATGTTCTGATTCTTCTGAATCATCACAGCGATATATTTGTAGCTGAACACTCTATAGGGTGACTTGCTTCTTAGTGAACTATCAAATTAACTGTTTGCAGCTGAACACCCTACAGAATAACTTGTAGAATTCTATAATGGAGTAAATAAACTAGCTGAATGCTCTATTAGGTGACTGTTCTATTAGAGTATCTCGATCTCGCATTTGCTACACAGAGTTGGCTTTCGAATCATAACTCAGTAGTTTGTAATCCGATTCTTCTGTACTACTGCAAGGGCTTTCTATGAAGATTATTCCAGCTATACACCAATTTTCAGCTCATTGCTCTAAGCGGTTTGCCTAGTAGGCGTACAAACTAATACTTTTTTATTCATAAAAATCGATTGCATAATTGTGACACAGGTTGGGTTTTGTGTCATATCTCCATAGTCTTTATCGTGATTCCTTTCAAACCACCAAAAGGCACTCCTATGATGGTTACTCCATCTACATAGCAATTTTCAACTCATTTCATGAAGCGGTTTACACTGTAGATGTGACAACAAATCGATTTTGTTTTACGCAAATAATCGGTCGTAAAGCCTGAACCATTCATTGGATTTGCACCAGATTTGACACTAGGATTCGCCTTTGGACTCCCTTTCTGTGTGCCACATTTCAAGGTGATTGGAGTATGCATTTGCGTTTTATAGCAATTTTTTCAAGTGTGCAAAAAGATGAAGAAGAAAAAAAAAGAAAAACAAAGAAAAAAAACCAAAATGTTGGCAGCTCGTATCTCAGAAATGGCTGGAGTGAGTTCCTTTAAATTTGGAATGTAGACTCCCCTAGCTGGCGGGAAACTTTGTAGCAAATTTAGATCCAATCGGATAAGGGATCACTGAGATACAAAGGTGTGAAAATGATGTTTTCTTTCTTCCTGTAAATATATCCACGGTGTGGCGCGCCGGCTTCTTGGGCCGCATGACACACTATCGTGTGTCTTGATATATAAGGCAAAACTAAAGGAGTGATAAATTTGTCAGTTCATAGAGATGCTTCATAGATTGAATTATTTGAAATATACTACTGTGTGTTAAATGTTGCAATTAATGTTGAAGTTCTTATTCTTTTGTATAGTTCAACCTACTACTAATACCACAAACATGGCCAGTGCTACGGAAGGAGACACTAGTGCAACTATCACTTGTACAGCAACTGGTGTACCAGTACCAACAGTTAGTTGGACTGGATCAGATGGTAGTATTATGAATGATAGTAAATATACTATCAGTGACACCAGCTCACCTGTGATGGTAACTGATGGTAGTAATGAAGTGTTCCAGGTTACTAGTGACCTTACTATTATGAGTGTTGTACGAGGAGACACTGGAGTGTACTATTGTAATGTTACTAATGTGGTGAATAGTGTACAGAGTGATACTACCCTCACTGTGATGTGTAAGTGATATGGTGTAAAGTAGAATTACTTTGTGGCATGTCTTGTGCAATATCAACTAAACATGTTTATCCACAATGTACCTCAAATCACTGAAAATCCTTTACTACAATCTAGGACACTGGATCATTATTGTTATGAAATAACAAAGTAATCATAATCATGCACTCAGGACTTATTGTAGTTTCTTGTTCACTCTTCTTTTATGTATTGCTGTAACAGATCCAACAATTGTTCAACAAGTGATGGACCAAACAGAAAATGAAGGAGAAATAGCTTCCTTCACATGTCAAGCTACTGGTGAACCAGTTCCTACCATCAGTTGGTACTTTAATGATGTTCCAGTGGATGTGACTAATACAGTGAAATATGATGTGCTCTTTCCAGACCATCCTATGGGTGCACTCAGTATCTTAAGAATCAATAATGTACAGTCATCTGATGTGGGTACCTACACATGTAATGCTACTAATTTAGTATCTAGTGACACTAGTTCTGGAGTACTTACTGTTAATGGTGAGTTTATACCTTAAGTTTATTTGTAGTTATTCTATCATTAGTTTTGTACGTACTTTTATAATCTAGCATATGCATCGATATAATTATTTTCATGTGTGTAGAATTCAAATGGATAATTTTCAGAAATGAGCCTTAGAACTGTCTACATAAATATACATGAACAACTGATGAGCTTGTGAGTACACTGAAAAGTCTATCTAGTGCAATAAAGTCTACAGGCAACAGCCACAATCTATCAACGTACTTGAATACATAGCACACTCACTACAATAGAACATGGGTCTTTATTCAACACCACGACACTTTACAGCCACATACAGCCATCCCCAGGCAAGCCAGGGCCTCAGACTACTTGTATACATTACCACTGTGCTTGGGAAAATCAGCCAGTAAAAGCAAGTCTAACAATATAATTTTATAGTTTATTCATGTGTAATTAAATCTGCTGTCATTGATGATAAGACTGGTTTTCTCAGAGCCAGTGGGTGAATAGGTTAACTGTTGAACCTATGTACCACATGTTTTGGTACATGGTAGTAACAAGGGATACTTCTATGACTTAAATGTTGTAGTGGTAATAGTTTGCAGCTACAACTACTCCAGGGTTTATGTCACTACTATTCTTTGATGTTTTACTCAGTGTCACCAAATGTTACCATACCATTGGAAGGACAAGAGTTTACTATCACTGAAGGAAGTGATAGATCAATCACATGTACAGCTACAGGTTATCCTCCACCAACAGTTGTATGGCAGAACAGTGATGGGAGTAGTCTAAGTAATATGAGACTAGTATCTGGTAGTGAAGTGATGTATTCTACTGGTGTTGGTAATGTGACTAGTGTAAGTGTAGAACTGATGGTGACAGGAGCTATGAGAGTAAACACTGGAATGTACACATGTTCAGCTAGTAATATTGTCAGCAATGATACAGATGTTACAGTGACTATCACCATACAATGTAAGTTGATCGGTGTGATATACAATACAAGTGTAAGGAAATTAGGAAATTGATTTCTGAGTATATATGTGACTGGATTTTGGAAAAACGATCCAAATCGCACATTAGAAGTTTCGAGATAAACGGTTTTAAAGAATTGAAGCCAGCATAACTCTCCAAGGATAGCAAGCACGCGTATGAAATTTACACAAAAGATGCATCAATCTGTTACCTTTCAAGCCACTTCCAGTACTTGTAGCTGCTTGTACAGTTTCCCACCAAATAAGATAGAAAATCTGAGCAGTTGGATGAGCGAAGTAGTATCACAAGTGCTCACAAAGGGGTGGAGGCTGGGGGGTGGCGGGGACGGCAAAAGATAGGCCTCAAAATGGAGGCAGACCACGATTGGAGTCCAGACACGAGATTACAGGGCTGTGCTGTCTCCTTAGTGGCTGATATGTAGCAAAATCTACAGAGAACATGTCTGGCCAACATTATAAGGCTGTCCACCAGTAAATCACTGATTCTTGCCAAGTCAGGTCCTTCACAAGGCCTGATACCGCCATTTGGGCACTCCACACCACCCAGAAAAGACGTCTACTAAAACCAGCCTCGTGTAGTTTGAGTAGTGCTGAGGGTCAAAACTTGTAGTACGATAGTGTAGCTATCCACTGGTGGTGTTAGTTTGATTTTGCCTGATGTGCGATTTGGTTCGGTTCTGTAAAATCTGGTCACATATACAGATCATAGAAATGAAAAGCAATGAAACAAGGGAGGTTGTCTACACTATACTTGATGTCTTACTCCTTTGTTGTAAAGAAAGTTGAATATTTTGTGAAGGCTCCAACCTCAATGGTAAACCAAGACTAAACTAAAACCAATGGAACTTTTGGTTCAAAAACTAAAACTAAATCAAAACCTTGAGTATTTTTGGCTCAAAAACTAAAAATAAATCAGTATTTTTGGTTCAAAAACTAGAGCTAAAGGAGAATTTCTTGAAATTTTGGTTCTAATAATAGTACCAAGAGTATAATAATGTGGAAGGAGAGTATCGAACTTCGCTATAGGCTGTGAAAAATAAGCCCGTAAAGTAACCCGCTTACTTTTGTTTCTTCTCATTAACCTGACCACTGTTGATTGTGTATGCATGTATGTATATTGATTGATTGATTGATTTATAAAGTATCCTCTGACAACCGGCAACTATCATTCTTCCTTGCCAGAGTAGCATACAATACAGACAAATACACATACGTAGCTAAGGCCATACCTATTTGAAAAGTTGTTGCTTGAATTTATTTTGCAACAGAATGGGTCGGTCGGTAGGCAAAAAAAAAACAGCTAGCTAACTAGAATATTCTTATTTTTATGCTTATGATTTCTGGTTACAAGCCATATAATAGATCAGCAAGTCACATTAAAGCTGTATACAGACCTATCAAATCCCTTCTAATGAAAAACAGATATTGCTACCGTAGGTGGGGAAAGTTACGCGTGGGAAAAGTTTCGCAAATTTCGCGATTGCAGTAGCTATCGCGAAACTTTTATGCCGGTTAGCTTCTACATGCTTGTATTTGTACAGTAATAAATTAGTATGCAAAATCAGCATCGCGAAACCTTTACGCCGGTATACAAAGTAGAGTGCAATTCGCGAAACTTTTCCCACATGTAACTTTCCCCGCCTACGGTAGTTCAATGAGCATTGTACTAATGCTGTCATAAATTTTTTTCGCCAGGGGTGAGGAACACGCTGATTTTACGTTTACAGATAGCTAGCATTATAATTATTTGAAATCAAAATTGTACCAACTGACTGCTCTATTAGAGTATCTCGATCTTTTGCAGCAATTTTTAAGGTGTCACGCGATCAATTTTTTTCTCTTCTTAATTAAAATCTGTGCAAAATTGGGTCGGTTGGGTCCGAGCAACAACTTTTCAAATAGGTATGGCCTAACAAGTACAAAGAACTTAACACATGGACACAAAACAAATACGTGGACACAAAAAAATACAAAACAACAAATGCAACATCTATCAGTATAGGTACAGCGTTGTCATATATCAAACAGTATGGTACAGTCGTAGGGTTCCCTCCTACAATGATGTGCACCACTAAAAAACTGCATCTAAAAACAATTATGAAATTTGCATGCGCAGTGAAAATACCTTTATGAAATAGTCATGCTACATTCAGCATTTACAGTATTAAAAGCAAGAAAATACTTACAGTTATCTAGATTTTTTTTAAAATTGCCATAACTCAAAATTTCATCTGCCTGCCTGCCTGCCTGCCTGCCTGCCTGCCTGCCTGCCTGCCTGCCTGCCTGCCTGCCTGCCTGCCTGCCTGCCTGCCTGCCTGCCTGCCTGCCTGCCTGCCTGCCTGCCTGACTGCATGCCTGCCTGCCTGCCTGACTGACCACAGTCACAAGGCTAGAGGCCAAACAAAGCAGCGTACACAAAGATATACAGAGAAAACTATCGATGGTGAACAGACTTAGCTAAATCCCATCTTCATAGATTGCTTCACTCATGAGTTTTGAGATTAAATAAGTACCTGCAATTTATTTGCTGTATTGTTGCTATACAAATCAAATTTATTCTTGTTCCAATTGTCTAGCATTATAACTCATGATTATTCATCACAGAAGACTGAAATTTTGGCTGTCCACTCCTTTGTTACTATAGATAACAGAGAAGCAATAAAATGGAATTCAAGGAATGTGCAAAACAACCGGGTTTTGCTTAGCTGGTCACACAGTAATTATAAGCATTCAACACATAAGCATGATAAAGGTTGTATACACGTACATGTGGTGGTGTATCAACACTTTTAACTGTACAGATGGTAATCATATGTATTGCAGGCTATATACATACATGAAGCAGGTATGGTCAAGTCATCAGCATGAACAGGAGCGACGATTATACATTTGTGCCTTCATTCACAGGTGAATCTATCCCCGGTTAGTTCATGTCTCTAGACCTCGTAGTTTTCGAGAACATTATTTATTATTTATTAATTATTTATTTATTTATTCATGATGTAATTTTAACCGCATTTCGTATTATCTTTAGTACTTGGTTGTATAATTATTACTAGGACCGCGTCACATACAACCAAGTACATACACCAACGTGACAGCCCCTGGTGAGGCTATTAGGTGGTGAAGGCACGATCCCCAAATCAACTCAATATGTCACAGTAGTGACAGATACAACACAATAGTGGCATCATAACTAAAGGCCACCAGTAGCTAAGTGTCAGTACATCATTGTTGTGGTAATGGCACAGTGATTTGTACATAGTATATGTAATGATGTATACAAAACGTACAGGAGAGAATTATACATTATTGCAGTATTGTATGCAGCAATACATTATAGGCAACATCAACAGATAAAAATTATTAGCCAATATACAGTAAAGTATCAACATCAACTAGAGTTAAATAAGGTTCATCAGTGGTGTAGCAATGACACAGTGACGGGTGTCACACTATAATTATGCATACACAACTTGCAGGAGATAACTACACAATACTGTAGGAGTATGCAAGCCAGATGAACCAGATAAAGGAAGACAGCCAAGCCAGCCAGAACCTAGTAGTGGCATCTTCAAGTCAGTGGAAGTGGAATAAATTGATATTCAAACATATGAGCATTTTACAGTGGTGATAATCTGCTCATTTCAAAGTCCTTTAGCATAAACACACCCTCTGGATGGCTCATGCACATTGTGTTGCAACAAGTCTTCTTCATCACTGTGTTCTTCACCTTGTTAGTGATGGTAAGTAGTGTTTGTCATTAGTTTAAGCTTCTTGTGTAAATTTCCCCTCTTAGTTCTCCTACCTTTTGTGATGGTTCAGTGCTACAATGAATTTCTGTATCTTTACTGTGACATTATTCCTCTTCATTGTTATCAACAATAGCTGTGAAAATAACAATGTCTTCCATTGTCTTCCACATGTTTATATCTTTTCACTGCTCAAAAATAAAATTGTGCCTCCATAACTCACATGTTATGCATGCCTTCGACATGAAGATATTGTGTGCTTATAACTCTTGAAACATGCTAACAAAAAATCTTGGTAGTCGGATAAATCTGCCTATACTAGGCAAACTAAGTAGGTGTGTTGAATAGACCAGCTAATTCCAGAATACCATACACTCTGATTATTAAGGGCACATGGTTAATATGTGTATTAACTGTTAAGTGCACACAGTATACTTATACTAGACACTTGTTTATTTAGTGCAAATAATTAAAATCACTGCATGCTACATAGAATAGAAACTGAAGATTAGCAAAGCAAAACAGAAGTGTCAGAGCATACTTGATGTCTCACCAGGTATCTGTCTAACAAATGCTGCTGCTTGTAATAACAAGAGCTAGGCATGACTCACCATTTCCTTGATTGAACAAAACATTTTATTGATTAGTGATATCTGAAGATATGACAAGCATGAATAACAATCTCCTAGCAGAAACTCGTAGTGATCATTTCTAAGCACATGCGCTTAACAAGTATAGTAAATTTCACAACCAACTGTTCCAAAATTATAATAACCACAGTCTACTGTAGAATGTGTTGGGTAACACATTACCTATGAATTGCATTACATAAAACATTGCAGTGAAAGTAATACATTTAAGCTGTGAAAATCAGGTCCCCTCCCAAAAATAATAAAACAGGACAAAAGCATTGTGAAATCAAAGGTGCATGGTGGCTAAGAAATGGCACTACAATGATGATTATGCCACTATTTTTGTGATGACAGTGATCATTAAAATGATTATTATTACACTAGGACATGTGATGTATTGTTATATCAAACCCCTGTAGTTCCTCCATCTATCAGTCCTGAAGTGATGGACCAAACACAAAATGAGACAGACACAGCTTCCTTCACTTGTCAAGCTACTGGTGAACCAGTTCCTACCATCAGTTGGTACTTTAATGATGTTCCAGTGGATGTGACTAATACTACAAAATATACTGTATCAGTGACATCATTAAATGTCACTACTAACAGTAGTACACTAACAATAATGAGTGTACAGTCATCTGATGTGGGTACCTACACATGTAATGCTACTAATGTAGTATCTAGTGACACTAGTTCTGGAGTACTGACTGTTAATGGTGAGGATTATTTTATTGTTTAAAATGTGATCATTTGATGTTTTATAGTATCACCAAATATTGTTGTACCAGTGGAAGGACAACAGTTTACTATTACTGAAGGAAGTAATGGATCAATCACATGTACAGCTACAGGTTATCCTCCACCAACAGTTGTATGGCAGAACAGTGATGGGAGTAGTCTAAGTGATATGAGACTAGTATCTGGTAGTGAGGTGATGTCATCTACTGGTGTTGGTAATGTGACTAGTGTAAGTGTAGAACTGATGGTGACAGGAGCTATGAGAGTAGACACTGGAATGTACACATGTTCAGCTAGTAATATTGTCAGTAGTAGTACTAGGAATATTACCATCACTGTACAGTGTAAGTTAATAAGCTGTTAGCATTTAAATGTACAGGCAGTTTTTATAAGAGGTATTTTCACTTCTGCAGCATAGTACCACATTTATCCATACTCTTTCCAAGTACATTACAAAACTGGTGATTTATATTTGCAATATACTGTTAGTTACACCAGTTTAGCTTACACCAATACTTGCAAGATATTTACTTTATTTGACATCTCTATACAACATGTTGAGCTGGATCTTGAAAAACAGCTAAAAATGAAAAGTGGATTTTTCTCAAGAAATTTAACATTTCAACCAACCAGATGACAGTAACAGTGTCAACAACAGACACATGTGGTTCAGCTCCATCACAAATTCAGGAAAGGGTGATGCTACACTTTATGGCTTCTCCTTAAATGTATGATGTAAATTTTGATTGACCGTAAATATTGTCAGGCATTTGATTTTGAAATATTTTTTAGCTAGAAAAGCAGAGCTACAAATGAGCAAAATTTCAAGATTTTTGTGTAATTGCATCCTTGAGTTATCAAATGTTTTTGAGGATCCAACTCAATGTGTGCATACTATAGCTATTTCTTGAAATATATTATACTTATAATTTAAGCATTGCTAGAATTGGCTGTCACTACATGAACGTTGTGTTTTTTTTTGTTAAGATTATGGTACACAGTATAGCTGTAAATGAAATATCAAACTTAAATTATGCAGTTGAATTTAAAATATTTATTATATGCATACACTATGCCCTAGCCTATATATCTGGTATGTAAATCCATCAATAGATATAAAGCAGTATTGTGTTCTAGTGATTTTCATGTCATTGAGTTTCACTTATATATTTTTAGTCTTTAAATTTCCTTTACTCATATCCACTACAGTTCCTCCAGCTATCAGTCCTGAAGTTATGGACCAAACAAAATATGAGAGAGACACAACTTCCTTTACCTGTCAAGCTACTGGTGAACCAGTTCCTACCATCAGCTGGTACTTTAATGATGATCCAGTGGATGTGACTTATACCATGAAATATGAGGTGTTGTTTTCAATGTCCTTTACCAGTACACTGAGTACCTTAAGAATCAATAATGTACAGTCATCTGATGTGGGTACCTACACATGTAATGCTACTAATGTAGTGTCTAGTGACACTAGTTCTGGAGTACTGACTGTTAATGGTAAGTCTCACTTCATTATATAATCTTGTGTCTACACCTGACCTTGTGCCATTGCCTTACATTTTAGGTTCTATGCCATTTATTAACTGAAGTCTTATCATCAATTGCATTTAGGCAAAGTGTAAAGCAGTATCACTAAATGTAGTGGGGGACACTGTGTATATGAACTGTATTTCGTATAGAATAGTGTCATGCAAGTCACTTTGTATAGTTTTCTTGATGGCATGTCACATGAACTGATTAGGGGAGGCTTTCCTGTGTTTTAAAACCAAAAATGTTTGATATTGGTCTTGTGTGGTAACAGGAACAACAAAAATGCTTTGGTCAAAATGATGGATGTGCCTAGTGCTAATATCCATACAAATGTTTAGCCACAAATACTAGCTAAAGAATTTGATGTAAGGAGCACAATAAAAAGTTTAATACAGCCAAGAAGCCACTATTTGGCATGTATTTGTGTCTTAAGTGCATTTAAAAGTTATGGATTTTAAAATGAAGTAGGAATCAATACAATAAAAATAGTGAAACAGGATAATTATTTGGGTGATGGTATTATAGCAGTGTTCTGTGGGAAAATCCCCACATTGGCATGTCACAACGATTATTTATCCAATGCCAAAGTAGGGATTTTCCCACAAAATTATGTTATAATACATTACTTGTTTCACTACCTTTTATCGCTTGGATCCCTTTTTGCACTGATTTACTCAGCTTTTTGTTATAGCTAATAAAAGTTATAATATACACATGTGACTGTTCTATTAGAATATCAAATGTGGCTGTTGCATTAGGGTTACTGCATTATTAGAGTATCTCAAGTGTGCTATAGCCAACTGGAAATGTTTCTTGGGCTTGGTCTTTCCATGTTTGTCACTATGCTTCCAATAAGAGGCTTGTATTTTATAATCATTTGCTATAAGATCATTAATGGGCATGTTTCTTGATCATTATTGGTCCAGCTAGATCATAAAAGGGCGCGTTACTTAATTGTTACTGATCCGGTCAGACTTGTAATGGAAAGTCTGGTACAGTGCCTACCAACTGTCAACCAGTAATATATCTCATTGAGACTGTAAGTGCTTTAAATAACTCTGTAGTATCTAAGTAATAAAAGTGATGATATTGAAAATTAATGCCTCATAATGATTTTGTACCATGAAGAAGGTGACTAGCTTAATTAAAGATAAAAGGAAAGACAAAGAACATAGGTAAGGATTTGTTGGAACCCCAGAAAGGTACATGCCACTGGTGAGAGTATACTATTATGACAAAAATGGTGGTCATACAATACATGCAGTAAGGCAAGCAGACTAAAGTTCAAATTTTGGTACTTTTTAAATGTTCATTATTGGCACGTTTATTAGGTTTAATGCTATAATTGATGATAGGTACACCAAAAGACTAGTTTATTAAGGTACAGTCTAAAGATATTTCTAGGATGGCTTTAGAGGTGGGGGCGTGCATGTCATTTTGGGGAATCCCTACTACTATGCTACCATACTGTATGATAAAGGGCACCCTGGTTTTTAGAAACCTTATAATCTATGAAACCGCTGTTGTGTAATAATAACCCACAAAATTAATATGCATGGTTAGATTAGCAATGTGGGCATGCCTTGTACTAGAATAGCCACAATAGTACTGTTAATTCTTGCTGGAGTGTTTTCACATGTAGAGAATACATTGTAACAACTCCTCAGGCTCTTGCAGAATAGAAACCTCACAGAAGGCTGTGACAAACATGCTACTGTGAAATCTGCATTGATTATGTAGCTTGTGCAATAATTGAGCATGAATTTTACCACCACACCTGCTGAGCAGGTTTTTTCTATAATGGCTCATCGTAACAGGCTAAACTTTTGAGTACTAGTCATAGACAGACTAAAAAATATTCCCTTGTACAACCATCATGCTGTGCGGTTAGGCATTTAACAGTAGAACTGCTTTTTCCCAAACTTAGTGTGTGTTTTGTGTATTCTGTAGTGTCCATGTTGATGATAATACATGCACAGTAGCATGAGCACTGTTAAGAATCACTGGTTATCTAAAGGTCGGGGGAATTATTGCTTCATGTTTGCTTATAAACTTGCTTCAAGAAATCATCTTATAATATAGCATTAAAGATCAGATATATAGGTCCTTGCCTCCTCCTTGTTCTTAGCTCTGGTAGTCTTCCCTTGAATTCCGTATGGAAAGTTTCAAAAGTCTTAATAACAATAGTGGGTGGCCATTTGATAGCTACTTGACCACCAACTTAATCCCATAGAAATTAGTAGAATAGCTAAACAAAAAATGTACTGTTTTATAAAACACCAAACTTTACATAACAAAACATTTGCTCAGTCCTTACTACTTCACTGGGTGCCATTAAAACCATCAATGGTATCATGCACAAAGAACCCATTTATCAAATTCAAAACAAAGTGTTCATCTGGGTCAGTAAATCATAATCATAAGAAGCACTAGGGTTGTGCTGTGTGGAACCATCCATGTGCATTGTACTACACTGGAATATTGACATCTTCAAAAAAACAACAAATCAGTCAAATTTAATATGCTTTGAAAATGGCCTTTTTATGCATTCTAAGTTAAGGTGATGCTGTCCATCATGCAGCTTAGCTGTCAATCTCTGTGCATATCGACATGATTAATACTCATCATCTCTGACCGCTTCAACCCAAAGACATGCCTGTTTACCAACTGCAGTATCCATCATACACTTACCTTTGTCCTTCTTTTATGTCCCATTACTTTCTCAACAACCACGTAGATAACATGTTTGGTTTCAGTGCTAGTTACAATATCACAAGGATCATTTGTAATCCTGATAGTGACTAGATTGATTGCAGATGCACTTCTCATATTGTTCTTTGCTTGTGACACTGTATATTGGGTGGAACATTGCTGAAAATGAAGCAAAATGGCCACTTTGCTTCTCAGCAATATTGGTCATAGATACTCTGAAAGCCACATTATAGACTAATTATTATGTAATCACAGTCTAGCCACAGCATTTTTCATTGCCATCAATGAAAAGGCCAATGCGTTACCATTTAACAGTGGCAATATTTATACCAGTGCAGCTGCCTCATATATCGCTAACAATTCCTTATGAAAAGGTAAACATGGTGAGTGGTGGATTGTTATACAGGGTGACTTGTTTGTAGCTGATCTCTTAAGGTGGCGGCAATAACCCACACAAAGAATTAAAACATATTTTACAATTGTCTAGTACGAACAAGTTACAGTACATGTAACCAGAGTGATACCAAGGCCATCTAAGTACTGTATTTTTGCCAGGCTTCCTTAGACCAGAGAAGCATCTGCGTAACCTGCAAAGGGAATCATAAATGAGTTACTGTGATGCTGCTGTGATGCATTATCACTGCCAACAGTATAGTGGCTAAACTTACCACAAAGGTTGGATATAACAAGTTTAATACAGCAACATGTACAGAAAATGTACAGTGTATCATCAATGTAGTGATTGACAAAATTATTACCGAACCTAGTATGATTTGGCAGTATAACTCAGTGATTTTAATCTACTTATGTAGTACGTACGTACTTTTTTCAACTCATTCCATTAACTACTTTGTCGTGTAGATATTTTCTTATCAGTGAAACTCAATTGCACATTTCTTATATGTGACCAGATCTGCAAAAAGATACCTTTTCTACACATTTTATATACCAGCAAACAAAATGATTTAATACTTGATTCCTTATACAGATTAACTTGCTCTTAGTATCAAAATCAGCCAGATATATACGTGTACTGTAGCTACACTCATGCAAAATTTCAGGCAATAATATGCCATGATAAAGAAGTTATGAAACAAAATTTTAAAAATGAGTCAAATTTTGTGTGTGAAAAGGGTACCTTTTTGCAAATCAAGTCACATAATATGCCCTGAATGGTTGGCATTTTTCATTGCTGTTATTGCGATTTCTTTCAAACCACAGGAGGTTGCAGTACAATGGTTACTCCATGTACAGACTAATTTTCAAGTAATTCTTTCAAATTGTTTATCCTGTGGTGGTCATGGCAAATAGTTGCTTTACTATTTTTTCAAAAATTGCACTTAACTCCATTGTTCTTTATCCGATGTGTACGAAATGAGACTGCAATTGTGTTTCATTGTGCTCTTACTGCTGTCCAAATTTGAAGTAAAGTGCATGTGAATTATAGCAATTTTTCTGCTTTTTCTGCAAAGATGAAGAATAATATAAAGAAACTAAGATGAAGTTTGAAGATGCATATCTCAATGATGGCTGAGCAGATTCGGCTCAAATTTTAACACCTAAGGTGTCCTACCCAAAAGGAGTTTCCACAGCAAAATGGTTAATTTTCATTCAGGCACAATTGAGCCAGGGATGCATGAAAACAGCATTTTCTTTCTTCCTGTAAAACACACACTTGCCTGTCACACACCTGTACTGACAGTACTTGGTTGCACGGCATTGCATGCGTACTATTGTTTGTCTTGATGGCGCTTAGCATATAGTTACACAGTTCATGTCAGTGAGTACTAAGGATGTGAATGTATTTGTGATTATTATATAGTTTAGTTTTTGTACACTCAATCATTGGTGTATTATTATCTGTACTGTAGTCCCTCCATCTATCAGTCCTGAAGTGATGGATCAAATACAAAATGAGACAGACACAGCTTTCTTCACTTGTTTAGCTACTGGTGAACCAGTTCCTACCATCAGTTGGTACTTTAATGATGTTCCAGTGGATGTGACTAATACAGTGAAATATGATGTGTTGTCTCCGTTTTCTGGTCTGAGTTTATTAAGAATCAGTAATGTACAGTCATCTGATGTGGGTACCTACACATGTAATGTCACTAATGTAGTATCTAGTGACACTAGTTCTGGAGTACTGAATGTTAATGGTGAGGATTATGTCATTGTGCATAATAATCAAGTGTCTTATCCCAACTAATCCTTTAGTGTAAATTTGGTGTCATTATCCTTATCCTCATTATTAAACATTTAAGCTAGTTAACTAGAAACTTTAAAGAGTTGCAGCACATTTTAATAAACTGAGTAAATGACCAAACTGATGTGAAAGTGTAAGGTAGTAATCACCAAGTCCTATCTAATACAGTGTGTTATATGTAATGGATGATACATTGTATCTAAACCAAAACTGCCAAGCTGTAAAAAAAAGAGTGCAGCCCCCAAAATAGTGGGGTTTTACTCCCAGATTTTTAGTTTTCGATAGAAGTAGCTGCTGTAAACTATATACTGAAGCAAAACTCTGTAGTTAAATTATCAAGACACACGGTAGTGTGTCGTGCGGCCCAAGAAGCCGGCGCGTAACACCCGTGAGTATATTGACAGGAAGAAAGAAAACGCAATTTTCGCACCTCCGTAGCTCTGTGCTTCCTTGATGAAACAAGACGATTTTTGCTGTGGACATGCCCCCCAACTGCAGCACTCCACATTCCAAATTTGAGCGAAATCGCTTCGCGCGTTCCCGAGATATGCGACTTCAAAAATTGGCTCAGTTTCTTCGTTTTTTTTTTCTTCTTCTTCTTCTTCTTCTTATTTTTCTTTTTCTTGTCGCACACTTACAAAAACTGCTATAAAACTCGCACGCCATATCCGATTCCCTTGAAATTTGGCACACAGAAGGGGGATATAAAGGCGCATCTCGGTACCAACTTTGGCTGGAATACGATAAACAGGCAAAGAGTTATGAGCGATTATTCACGAAAATTAACACCAATATGTTGTCACGCCTACAGGGTAAACCGCGTATGGGAAGAAGCTGAAAATCGGTGGGTGAATAGGTTAACTATTGAACCTCAAACCTTTTGTGGTTTGAAAGAAATCGAGCTAAAAACCAGGAAGATACAACGAAAAAACCAACAGTGTGTAACAATTACGCAATCGAGATTAGCTAATAAAAAACGACTGCTTGCCACGCCTACCAGGTAAACCGCTTGGGGTAATGCTTTGAAAATCGCTGTACAGATGGAGTTATCATCTTAGAAAGGCTCTTCAATGGTGTAGAAGAATCAGACTTAAAACCACGGAGTTATAACACGAAATCCAACTTAGTGTAGCAAGTGTGAGATCGAGATACTCTAATAGAGCAGTCATCCTAATAGAGCAGTCATCCTAATAGAGCAGTCACCCGAAGAGAATTCAAGAGATCAGCTAGAAACAAGTAACCTGTATAGAGATCAGCTACAAACAAGCCACCCTGTAGAGAGATCAGCCACAAACAATTCACCCTGTAGAGAGATCAGCTAGAAGAAGTTACCTTGTAGGGAATTCATGCAACTATAGAAAGAGATAATTCAGCTAGAAGAAATCACCTTGTAGAGTTCAGCTACAAAGAAACCACAATGTAGAGAGTTCAGATACAAAGAAACCACCATGTAGAGAATTCGTTTACAAACAAGTCACCCTATAGAAAGATCAGCTAGAAGAAGTTACCTCGTAGAGAGTTCAGTTACAAAGAAACCACCATGTAGAGAATTCATTTACAAACTAGTGACCCTGTAGAGACATCAGCTAGAAGAAGTTACCTTGTAAAGAGTTCAGCTACATAGAAACCATTCTGTAAAGAGCTCAGCTACAAACAAATCACCCTGTAGAGAGATCAGCTAGAAGAAGTTACCTTGTTGATAGTTCAGCTACAAAGAAACCATCATGTAGAGAGTTCAGCTACAAACAAATCTCCCTGTAGAGAGATCAGCTAGAAGAAGTTACCTTGTAGAGAGTTCAGCTTCAAACAAATCACCCTGTAGAAAGATCAGCTACAAACAAATCTCCCTGTAGAGAGATTAGCTAGAAGTTATCTTGTAGAGAGTTCAGCTACAAAGAAACCATCATGTAGAGAGTTCAGCTACAAACAAATCTCCCTGTAGAGAGATCAGCTAGAAGAAGTTACCTTGTAGAGAGTTCAGCTTCAAACAAATCACCCTGTAGAAAGATCAGCTAGAAGAGGTCACCTTGTAGAGAGTTCAGTTACAAAAAAACCACCATGTAGAGAGCTCAGCTACAAACCAGTGACCTTGTAGAGACTTCAGCTAGAAGAAGTTACCTTGTAGATAGTTCAGCTACAAAGAAACCATTCTTTAAAGAGCTCAGCTGCAAACAAATCACCTGTAAAGAATTCAGCTACAAATAAATCACCCTGTAGAAAGATGAGCTAGAAAAAGTTACCTTGTAGAGAGTTCAGTTACAAAGAAACCACCATGTAGAGAATTCAGCTACAAACTAGTGACCCTGTAAAGACATCAGCTAGAAGAAGTTACCTTGAGAGAGTTCAGCTACAAAGAAACCATTATTTAAAGAGCTCAGCTGCAAACAAATCACCTATATAGAATTCAGCTACAAACAAATCACCATGTAGAGAGATCAGCTAGAAGAAGTTAACTTGTAGAGAGTTCAGCTACAAACAAATCACCCTGTATAGAGATCAGCTAGAAGAAGTTACCTTGTAGAGAGTTCAGCTACAAAGAAACCACCATGTAGAGAGTTCAGCTGCAAAGAAATCACCCTGTATAAAATTCTGCCACGAACAAATTGCCCTGTAGAAAGATCAGTTAGAAGAAGTTACCTTGTAGAGAGTTCAGCTACAAAGAAACCATTCTGTAAAGAGCTCAGCTGCAAACAAATCACCTGTACAGAATTCAGCTACAAACAAATCACCCTGTAGAGAGATCAGCTAGAAGAAATTACCTTGTAGAGAGTGAAGCTACAAACAAATCACCCTATTGAAAAATCAGCTTGTAGAAGTCACCTTGTAGAAAGTTCAGTTACAAAGAAACCATTCTGTAAAGAGCTCAGCTGCAAACAAATCACCCTGTATGAGAGATCAGCTAGAAGAAGTTAACTTGTAGAGAGTTCAGCTACAAAGAAACTATCATTTAGAAAGTTCAGCTTCAAACAAATCACCTGTAGAGAGTTCAGCTACAAACAAATCTCCCTGTAGAGAGATCAGCTAGAAGAAGTTACCTTGTAGAGAGTGAAGCTACAAACAAATCACCCTATTGAAAAATCAGCTAGAAGAAGTCACCTTGTAGAAAGTTCAGTTACAAAGAAACCACCATGTAGAGAGTTCAGCTACAAACAAGCCACCTTGTAGAGACATCAGCTAGAAAAGTTACCTTGTAGAGAGTTCAGCTACAAAGAAACCATTCTGTAAAGAGCTCAGCTGCAAACAAATCACCTGTACAGAATTCAGCTACAAACAAATCACCCTGTAGAGAGATCAGCTAGAAGAAGTTAACTTGTAGAGAGTTCAGCTACAAAGAAACCATCATTTAGAAAGTTCAGCTTCAAACAAATCACCTGTAGAGAGTTCAGCTACAAACAAATCTCCCTGTAGAGAGATCAGCTAGAAGAAGTTACCTTGTAGAGAGTGAAGCTACAAACAAATCACCCTATTGAAAAATCAGCTAGAAGAAATCACCTTGTAGAAAGTTCAGTTACAAAGAAACCACCATGTAGAGAGTTCAGCTACAAACTAGCCACCTTGTAGAGACATCAGCTAGAAAAGTTACCTTGTAGAGAGTTCAGCTACAAAGAAACCACCCTGTAGAGAGATCAGCTAGAAGAAGTTACCTTGTAGATCGTTCAGCTACAAACAAATCACCCTGTAGAGAGATCAGCTAGAAGAAGTTACCTTGTAGAGAGTTCAGCTACAAAGAAACCACCATGTAGAGAGTTCAGCTGCAAAGAAATCACCCTGTAGAAAATTCTGCCACAAACAAATTGCCCTGTATAGAGAGATCAGTTAGAAGAAGTTACCTTTTAGAGAGTTCAGCTACAAAGAAACCATTCTGTAAAGAGCTCAGCTGCAAACAAATCACCTGTACAGAATTCAGCTACAAACAAATCACCCTGTAGAGAGATCAGCTAGAAGAAATTACCTTGTAGATAGTTCAGCTACAAACAAATCACGCTGTAGAAAGATCAGTTAGAAGAAGTTACTTTGTAGAGAGTTCAGCTACAAAGAAACCATTCTGTAAAGAGCTCAGCTGCAAACAAATCACCTGTACAGAATTCAGCTACAAACAAATCACCCTGTAGAGAGATCAGCTAGAAGAAATTACATTGTAGATAGTTCAGCTACAAACAAATCACGCTGTAGAAAGATCAGTTAGAAGAAGTTACTTTGTAGAGAGTTCAGCTACAAAGAAACCATTCTGTAAAGAGCTCAGCTGCAAACAAATCACCTGTACAGAATTCAGCTACAAACAAATCACCCTGTAGAGAGATCAGCTAGAAGAAATTACATTGTAGATAGTTCAGCTACAAACAAATCACGCTGTAGAAAGATCAGTTAGAAGAAGTTACTTTGTAGAGAGTTCAGCTACAAAGAAACCATTTTGTAAAGAGCTCAGCTGCAAACAAATCACCTGTACAGAATTCAGCTACGAACAAATCACCCTGTAGAGAGATCAGCTAGAAGAAGTTACCTTGTAGATAGTTCAGCTACAAACAAATCTCCCTGTAGAGAGATCAGCTAGAAGAAATTATCTTGTAGAGAGTTCAGCTACAAAGAAATCATCATGTGGAGAGTTCAGCTGCAAAGAAATCACCACTGCCCAAATTTCAAGGCAATAGCTCTTTCCATTCTGAAGTTATCAATTGTCAAAGTTGGCAAATTGGATGTGTATGGAAGGCCCCTTTTCGCAAATCCGGTCCCATATGTATTATATATATAATTTGTACATTTACTGATAAAATATTTAAAGTACATCTACTTCATCTTTTCTTCTTCCTGTAGTAAAGAAAAAAAACATAGGTTAAAAAAGTCCCAAAGCTGGCCATAGGCCGGCTTTGGGGTATACAAATACAAAAAGAAATGAAATCTAATCCAAAACAGCCAAGCTGTAAAAACAGTGTGCGGCCCTCAGAAAGGCTATGGTGAAAAAAGATGTGAAATCCAAGGTGGCGGCCAAGAAATGGCTGTGATGGTAGGTTAATGGTAAAAATTTTAATAACGACAATTCAGGTGAATTTTTGTGCCGCTTCACAAAATTTACCTGAATTGTCATTATTAAAATTTTTACCATTAACCTACCATCACAGCCATTTCTTGGCCGCCACCTTGGATTTCACATCTTTTTTCACCATAGCCTTTCTGAGGGCCGCACACTGTTTTTACAGCTTGGCTGTTTTGGATTAGATTGTATTGACAAGATGTGCTAAGTGTCTGGTATGCCAAAATAACCTGATTGGAGAAGTGTTTGCTCTTACCATGACTGTGCCGTCTGTTTTTTATAATTATGGTACATAGTGTATGCTACATTTGTAGCATCATGGTATAACAGTCACTATGTAAAGTGTATGTTATGTACATGCATAAACCCTCAACTTGACAATACAAGATCTCCCTACTTCAAAGGCACGTGTCAACTGCATAGTATGCATGTACAGTATTTTTAGCAATTTAAATAAAGTGTAGTAGCGTATATAGATAGGCTATTGGGACTTCAGCTATTAATTTGAAATACGTAATGTGAGAAAGTAACCAAGATAAAGATAAAGAAAATCAGGCTCTTCGTATGCTCTTAAGTGGATGAAGACAGATGATTATGAATATAATGGACTTCATAAATGAAGTAGATTTTTGAAACAATGAATGGATCCATTGGTTAGTTACAGATGTTGTTGAGGCTCAATTCCCCAATATGCAATGTACCTTTCTGTGTTTATATCAAAGGTTGTGACTGGGTCATCAATCAATAAGATTATCTGAACATTAGCACAATGAAATGGACACTGAATAATAGTAACTTTCTCTGACTTACAGCTAAATATAATTATTGTAATGAATAAGTGAAGTTTTCACAGGTAACCAGGACAACAAGCCTATTATTGTGTTAACCTAATTAATTTATATTTTACAGAAACTAGAAGATAGTAGAGTTCAGAGGGTACATAGTTAGACAGGAAGGTAAATTACTTATTATGATTGGTTAAAGTACTTGGTAAAGGCAGAGTCTGTATACCAGAAGGCCTTATAAAGGCCTAAGATGTTTATATTAACTGCACTAAGTATGTTTGAAAAGTAGGACTTGCGGTGACATTAATTCTGACTGCATAATGTACACATGCAAATTATCTATTCTGTGAGAGGTAATAGAAAATGATTGCAATGTTGATGCTGCCTATTAAACATAACTCTTATAAATGATTCATACAATGCTACACCAGCGTACATGTATTATAGCTACTGAATAGCTCCAGCACTTGCAGTTTGGTGTAATTTTTAATTTTATAAATTTTGTTCACTGAAAAGGGGATTTGCTCAAACCATTCAAATGACACCGTTAATTCAGTCAGGCCATGAGTACATCAACTGATAATCAATTGCAAATAACCCACAGAAAATGTTGAGGGGTCTTTGAACATGCGAACAACAATAGTGTTATCACATACTGTACTTAATCACTGACTAAGTGATTATTATTGTAGGTGCAATCATAGATAATGTATGTCATATGGATTGGAAACGCCCATATTATTTACATAGTGACATCATGGGCCATCCTTGTTTCACTGCGCGTAAACTTTATGGCCTCAACAGGTGGAAGATTTCATTGTTCTTGTAACCAGCAAATTAGTGTTTGTTGTTTACAGCTGGGTTAGTTACCACCTACACTAATTGGAGGCTGGACTGGGTAGGGATGCTGGAGAGCAGTAAACAACAATGTAAGAAAATTCAGGTTCAGAGGTAGAATATGTTGTTTCAAAATAGATGTGCAAATTTCCTGAAAAAACAGAAACTGCAGTGTTGTTTCTTTGCTGCTGTTTATACCACTTGTAGCAGATAGAGCGTACTAGGCTAGCTAGATATTCACTGCTTTGCTGTTTATTTCCACTGTTTTGACAAAACGTCAAGAAATAGGTACTATTTTGTGCAATTGTTTAGCTCAAGCTGAGCAGTACTGTAGCATAAAATCTATTTCAATGTTCACACATTTCTTTGGTTGTGTAAATGCAGTGACAAGAAGTTGGCTAATAGTACTGCTGCTGAAATATTAGCTGGTGCGTACCTGCCATTGTCACCTGTCGCTAACAATATTTCTCCCAATGTCCACAGACACACCGTGTTCTTGTTTAGTACACAACACAAAACAATAAACAATGTAAAAGGAATATCCATGCCATTAAACTGGCCTTCAAACAAGCCAGAGAAAGCCAAAAGCCACTCAGTACATTTCCTAATGTACTGGCGCACCGTAACTAGGATAGGAAAATAATTTAACAGGCGTTTCCTATCCATTAGGAACGCATACATTATCTATGGTGCAATAAATGAAATGCTTATGGGGGTTTATTTCATGGGAAAAAAAGTATGCAGAATATCACCTATTCACCGATCACCTACTCCTTATCATACCATCCTACTGTGATAAGTGGTGGAAAGTAACTCTCCAATAAGCAGAATGACTACCGTAAATTGGGTTATTTTTGACGGTTATAAATTTTCAAGGTTAGCTATATCCACGGAAATTTAACACGTGAATATAAACAAACATCAAATTTTTTCACACATGTTTTATTTTTAACCGGCACATTAGTAACCATCCCACTCTGTGGTAAGTCCACTCGTGTTATTTAACAAGTAATACTACTTCCTCTTCGAAGAAATAGCAAACAAACATGAGACATTTTCAAGGAACATGTCCAATACTTCTGTCTTTTATAATGGCTAGCTACTGCATACTTAGCTATTACTCTCATTTGTAGGTTCTTGTATGTAGGTAAGATTTTCACACAGTACACAATTGATGATATAAATGATATCCACATACACAACATCACATGATCAACTTGTTAGCATTGCGTGGGGTTGCTCGCTGTTGTAAGTGTTCAGGGGCGGATCCAGGATTTTTAGAAGGGGGGGTCTAAAAGTAAGAGTCACTGCACAGTGTGCGAAGCACACTCTGCGAAGTGTGAAGCACGAGCATTCTAGGGGGTCTGGGGGCATGCCCCCCCCAGGAAAATTTTGAAAATTCAACCCTCTGAGATTGAATTTGATGCAATCTGACACAAATTTATGGCCTGGTATGAGTACACATTAAAGATCCATATATTATACTAATGTACTTTGATTGAATGACTATTGACTGTCTTATTATGTTATTGTTATGTATACAGTGTATTTTATTATAGGTAGCTACAGCCTAGTGGATTACTACTATGTCATTTGAATTGTCCCCATGCAGGTAAATTACAACAGAAGTTTCCTTGGCTGTCGAGTGGCAAACTCCTCAACTACTTCATCAGCCTCAAGTGAAATTTGATGATGATACTGCATCATTGCTAGCCCATTTAGTCTTTCTTGTGTCATAGTACTCCTTAAAGACGTTTTGATTAATCGGAGCATACTGATGGATCTTTCACATTCACAACTAGTGACTGGAACAGTGGCAGCGAGTGTCAACAACGTATAAATGTTAGGATACAAATCCTTGTCAAGCTGTTTTAATGCCTTCTCAGGGGTGTTTAAGGCTTCTGCATCAGCTTTACATGTTTCTGACGACCAGTAGTTTTTCCACAACTCTAATTCTGCGGAAAAGCCCCTAGATAGAGGTAAATCATCCTCATAAAACTTTATTAAATCATCAAAATCTGTATTCTTGGTCTTTGTGAGGTTTTTAATTAGTTCTGATGGTAAAAGTTGAGCAAACTGTAAGAGAAATTGAGATGAAGACTCTGTAAACCGAACATTTAGTTCACTGATCAGGTGATCTAGCATAGGAATTGTTGTTGTGCGCTTATAATACTCACTGGGACTATCGGATGGAAGGTTTTGCCTGTTTTGCTGTCTGTTAGTAACTCTTGGTACCGATTCTTCAATTCCGACACTCTGACATAATACTGTAACTTCATTGTATATTTGCGAATGAAATCTCTCCACATCACACCTTTGCTTAACCAAAGTAGATTTCACATTCTGAATATCTCTGTGAGCCCGAATTGCATCGACATAGTGACCTTGAAGCTTCACGGATAGCCCTTTGATGTATGACAGCACATTCTGTGTAGCCACCAAAGCTATGACAAATGAAAATCTGAACACTGTAAAAAACAGTGACTGGGAATCTGATCTGGTTTCAGCATTCCATTCTGCTGGAGAACTGTTGGCTATTTCCTCCAAGCAGCATACTATTGGCATAAATAAATCCATAAAACTTTCAAAAGCCTCATGTCGCTCAATCCAGCGAGTACGACACATCTCCTTTATCTTCCTACGCTTTTCATTGGCAAACAGATTGTCAATCCACTTCTCCAAAGCCAACTGCCTTTTTGGAGAATTGCTAAAAAATCGTGATACTTTATCAGCTGACTGCATCATATTGCTGATTTCTCTGATAGTGCAAGATTTGACCACACAGAGATTTAGTCTGTGTGAAGCACAGTGAGTGTACAATGCTTTAGGGTGTTTTGCAGTTATACAAGCAGCTGCACCTTTAGATTTCCCAGCCATAGCTCCAGCTCCATCGTATGCTTGACCACGAAGAAATTGCAACTGCAATTGCCATTTTTCTAGTTGTGAAAGTATGTCATCGGCAATTGCTTGTCCAGTAACCCCCGAGACACATTTATGAAATCCCATAAACACTTCTGTTGGAGATCCTTCATCAACATAGCGGATGCTAATTGATAGCTGCTCATCATTGGCCACATCTGTAGCTTCATCTGCTAGGACAGAAAAATAACATGCGTGACGAATCTTCTCTAAAATTTTGTTACGAATTAGGTCACCACAAATTGAAATGAGATCATTTTGAATAGTTTTACTGGTGTATATAGCATTGCCAGCAGCAGATTCAAGATGATTTGAAAGAACTTTATCACCAGCCTGTACACGAAACTTGAGCAAACCAAGAAAATTACCATGATTGTTGTTTGGATTTTCTTCAACAGAAGGTCTATCATCGCGGTGACCACGAAAAGCAAGGCCTTGCCTTCCACAAAAAAATTACTGTCTCTGCTATTGATCGGAGCTTCAGTCTGTTCTCTGCTGCTGTCTTGCTGTTTGCGGTGTTTAGTTGGAAATCTATTCTTGCATCAAGGTTTTCCATACTTCTAGCAAACATATTTGCATCTTGTACTGCATTTTGATGAGTTTTGTTTCCTTTAGAATTTCCAAGGCCATGAAAATGCTTCCCCAATAGCTCCGTGGCTTTTTTAAAATTAGTGAAGGGCCTGGTTACAAAAACACCAAGTTCCTTCACAGTTGGCTCGGTCTTACCAAATAGAACACAATACTTACAGTATCCTCCACTTTGTGACTCAGAATATACCAAACCAGGATTTTTCTCTAGCCATCTGTGTTGGAAATGTCGATGAATCTTGTTAATCACATGAGTGGGAAATTTGTAGTTGATAGAAGGAACATAATGCCTTTTCAACAGAAAATGTTTTTGTTGATCTGTGAGATTGATTCGAGATTTTAATTGTGCAATCTTTCCAAAATCCCCACTACTTATTACATCCTGAATAGCTAATTGAGTCTGGTCATTACCAGCACTAGCAGACTGTTGGGCATCACAAGTGGGAAGATCACTGCTGTTAGCAATCTCTGACTGAGTGGACCATAATAGATGACTGGTGGTGTCAACTGCAACGTCATCATTGCTACTAGTGTTATGCCCCTCTAGATCATTTTCCGACTCTCTGTCTGAATTGCTCTCCTCACTCAGTACAATGGCCTGATCATCTTGCTGTGAAGATTCCTCTTCTGAATCCAACACAATCACATCATCATCAGAAATTGTTTTGTCATCAGCCTCGAGTTCGTCATCAACACTACCAGTGCTGTGACAATACAAAGTACATAACTATACTGTAGGTTTTAAATTACCTAGCTAGCGTAAGTACATTGCAATACTAGTTACAATTAGCTATATGATACACGATGATGCGTTAAAATTAGTTTTGCGGATTATCTAGCAATTCATAGAAGCCTTAAAAATATAATTAGTGACGAAGCCACACAGTAGCTCAGCTGGCGTGCAGCTGCGTGTCGGCCTCATTGCGCTATAACTAACCTTGTACACGTGGACGTTGTATCTGTAAAATAACGTTGCAAATTGGCTTTCTTTGTCACTGGTAATGTCTCAGAAATCCGTCCACAAACGTTGCTAGCCTCGTCACTACTCCTGTAATGCTTTGCAGTCATATCGCACGTGAGTAATAGCCAACGCTTAATTAATTATCATTGTGCGCTTATTAGTAAGCGCCTATAAAATATATATATCCTGAAGGGAGGGTCTCCAGACCCCAAAGACCCCCCCCTGGATCCGCCCCTGGTGTTGTTCCTTGCTGTGCCTGTAAGTAAAATAGTGAACAGTCTATCAATCAATTGTTATAATTTCAGCGTGACAAAAATTTCATGTAAAAATATTTTTGTGAGTCCAGGCACTAATGAAAATTTATTTACACGAAAATTTAACTCATGAATATTTTCATACACAAAAATAGCCCAATTTACGGTATACCTCATTGACTCAAAAGTATGCTTTATTGAAGAATTGTATAATAAGTATCCTTTACATGTAATAAACAAAGAGGAAATCATCTCACCTGAAGACATCTAGTGGACATTTAATTCCTAATTCAGTCATGATTATAGATTGAAGTTTTGGGATTAAATGTCCACTAGTATATCTTTAGATGTAGGCGACCATTGAAGAAAATATTTTAATGATTGTTTGTTTACAGTGTAATAATTATTTATGTGTGCTTAGCACTCAGTTGTTACACTGGACCAAACATCACACCATGGAACCTTTCAAGTGATGATAAATTGAGGTGAAAAGTGTTTAGCTTATTCTCTGTAATAATTATCCCTAATTTATCCTAAGCAGTTTAAATGATCCCGATGAGTTCTGTGTGGCTAGCAAATGATAAAGTGAGCAAAAGAAAGGGGCATATTATTATATATTACACTATATCATATGCATGCAGGTATTGTGTCCAATTGCAGAGCATACACTGATCAAGCTAAGGTAGCTGCATGTAGTAATATTTTGTTTTCAGGTATAGCCAATATACACGGAAAAGCAATTGTAATCTTGACTGATTATTAAGTGGGGTTAGTGATACTTGTATGTAATTTATAGCAGTTTGTAGGTTGAAACCTCATCCCATTTCTGCAATGCTATTTCACTGAAATGGTTAGATTACTTATACAAAATAACATAAGCTCTTTGGTAGATTATGTGACACAAAATATGGAAGAACTTCATGACACTGCAAGTTGCAAAGGTAAATAGTTTTGCAGTGCACAATTGCATATAATTGTTTTTTAATGATGATTTTGCTACAAGAAATAATGATACACTTATATACATAAGTATGCCAAAACCCAACATAAGTAGCACATGCAGCAGTAGTAGCTGGTGTGCTGATTAATACTACCAGTACCCAGGAAAGAAGAAAATTACTGTAAGTTAATTGAATATTAGGGAGAATACGTAGATACACAGCATGGTAAGTATATACAGTAACTATTGTCATCAAAATAATCTAGTATGCAACAATGGACAAGAAGAATTTGTTGTGTTGGATTTATTGTGACCATTGACAGCTTATGTAATAAACACAGTAAGTAGGTGATTGTATTTGTATTAGGTGACTATTTTTATGGATGGTTGTAAACTAGTTTGGAGTGAGGTAATGACATCTACTTGAAATATGATGTTGGATTGTTTATTGGTACGCATCATTTATTAAAATGCATATTATAAGCAATTTATCTCATTAATACAGCATTCTGTAGTAGGAGCATTCAATAATGATGTGATTAATCAAGATGTGCTGGGTGATTCCCTTTTTAACTTTGATGGTGAAATGTCCTGGATGAGGTAAAAATATTAGCAATGAGAAAGTTGTGAATAAAGGCATAGAAAGTTACACAGCTGTATAGTTTGTGACAAAGACTATTGCAGTGGCCTACAGTTGTTTGTGTCATCATGCTGCAATGGGTTGACTGTATGTGGTCAATGTTTAATACTATAGAATGATTGCTGTTGAGCAAGTGCCCAATTGTACTCTTATGATTACAACACAGTGTAGAACAGCAAGTGTGTTGCAGTTAATGGACGATATCAGCCATTAATTTATTGCGTACATGTCAAAATAGAAGTACATTGTTAATGGCATTGTTATATAATTTTCATCTATTTTACAATTCTTATGATGACAAAGCTGACTTCACAAAGTTAAATTTGTAGGGTGTTTTTCACCATTACGTAAATGACTGCATGCATCATACACCATGTGTAACAGTTAACACAACTATTGTTCTTAATGCTGTACATTTCCTGTATTACTTGTAGTTTGTTAAATCTCATGGGAAAAGATATTTCTATTCTGTGACCACTGTAAGTACAAATTGTATGTACATTACATGTACCAATTTCCTGTCTATTATTCTGGCACTAGAACAAGAGTAACACTGTGGAAACAAGTAACCAATTACTGACACTGTCTACAAAAATCACTACAATGCCATCTATATCAGAGAGTGGTAAGTTACTGCAATTCTTAAGGTGGTGTTGAAGTGATTAAGTGAAACCTTCATGCTAATAGGTCAGCAAAAACAACACAGAAAAGTATAGTGAAACTCTTCAAAGAATGAAACTATCAGATTGTTAGGCCACTATTACCATTCACTTTGTCAGTACATTCATAAAGCAGTCTTATCATGTGATTACTCTTCCACCTTAAACAGCCACACTGTCTCCCAATTCACTTAGTCACTTCAAATATATGTACTCAGCATTTGGTATATATGAGAGGTGAGAAACTACAAGAGCCATAGTGGAGGTTGTTGGCTGATACAATTTAATAATCTGCTGCATCTTCAAAGTTAAATAAATGCAAATCAAAAGAAGGTAATTTTACAAAACTTGGTATGCTATTTGAGGTGTCTGACACCACCCAAAAGTCACATGTAAGGTTCGGAATATCACCATTTTTTTTGCAAAGATTCTCGATTCCAAGCCAAGATTCCAGTTTCCAAATTTGGAAATTTGCATAGTTAGCTACACATGTTAACACTTTTTGTGCATTCAGCTGGCTTCCAGGCTAATTGGAATACGTGTCGAGACATGTACACCATGCTCACAAGACTAAACTGATTTGCAGCATAGTACACGAGATAATATACTGTAGAATTATATGGAAATAACCGAACTCATAGAATATTTGTTAAGATTCCATTTTATCAGAGATTCTTGCCCAAATTCCAGATTCCATTTTGGGATTCCAAGTGATTTGTGTTGGATTCCAGTTGGTGTTGGACACCTTGAGGCTATCATATAACCTTTATCATCTGGTCTGGAATTATTTTTCTGGTTTTAGTGCCATGCTACTACACAGACTTTCAGTCCTAGTGGGATAGTGACTAGTAAAACAATTATGAGATTCAAAAGTGGAGATACCTATCTTAAAAATTCCCATTACGTGTGTGCAGTGTGACAAATGGTGGAAGGCTAAGGAGCTCCTCCACTTGATTTTAGAGGATGCTTAAACCCTGCACTTTTGATTGAGAAGCTCTAAACATCAAATCTGTTTTGCTGGGCTCCTGTCAGCCTTTAGGTGCAATGTGTAATGTGGTAGCAATGCCTTAGTAGACCGTACAAAACAGAACAAAGATTAATAATTGAGTTTTATGTGATTTTGTCCAACAAAGTATCCTTGACAGAATTGACCTTGGTGACAACCAGTGTCCCTTTGCTTATACTGATGCCTACTGTACCATGTAACCCTAACATACTGTTAGTACACAGCGTGTTGTTAAGAAGTGTTGCAAATGTAAATAACACACTCATTTACCATTGTTAGCTGCTGCTGGCACAGAGATTGCACCATATATTAATCAGGACCACCAACAGCAGGGGGGTTTGAGGCATTTTGTAAGGGGACCTCATACAGTAGTAGCTGTCCCATAGCCACACATAGCTACAATTTATAAAAAAAAACTTACAACAGAATAAATTTTCCCTGTAGACTCTAAGATACATAAGAAGCCTCAGATACCATCCAAGTTCAATAAGATCCATAGTAATCCAGTGCTAAATGGCAGCAAACCATTACTCGTAATATATCTTATAAGGTGCCTATATAGACAGTGTGACTTCTACACATGATTGAGATACTCTAATAGAACAGTCACCTTATTACAGCAGTTAGGCATGCAAATATTCAGTCATAGTAACTGTTTAAAATCAGTCTGGCGTAGGGTACAAAATTTCCTAGGTGGTATGTATTTGGCAGAAAGCTTGCTGTAAATTTCAAACTTGAGATGCCCTAATGCAACAATTACCCTAATACAACAATCCAATAAATAGTATAATAAACTGTGTTAAAATCACTCTCATATTCAATCTCAGTGAGTTTAATTTTCAAAAATTTTCCTTGGAGGCATTCCCCCAGATCCCCTGGTTTGGCATGCTTCACCTGCTAAAACTGTCAATAAGTTTGTCAGTTTGTAACTACCGGTTTGCTTTTACATGTAGTCAGCTTGTAAACTCACTCTCATATTCAACCTCAGAGTCTAATTTTCAAAAATTTCTTGGGGGGCATGCCACCTAGCTTGGTTTGCATGCTAAAACTGTTAATAGGCTTATCAGTTAGTAGCTAGTTTGATTTTAGATGTAGTCTAGTAGCTAAGCTTGTTCTTATAATGTCCTTTTGTCTGTTTTTCTTTATTCAAAATTATGGGTTAGAGGGCCCCACATTCTATATTTGCCCTGCCCCCCCCCCCCCCCCCCAATCCTCTTGGCGACCCTGATATAAATACAAATGTCATTGAAAATAAGGGTGTACTTTCACAAATCAAAAGCACAGTGGAACACAAAATGTTACATGTAAGTATCTGTTATCCTAGTTCATTATGGTAAATTCTGTTTGTAGTGATAAAGAATGTGAGCTTTGATTTTGACACTGGTCAACTTTAAAATGATTCACAGGAAAATCCACCAGAAAGTGAGACATCAGATAAAGGCAATTATTCACTTAATGCATAGACTTGTTGTAACAAACTTATCTGTCATTTAGAAGTACTCTTAGCTTAATATAACTAAATAACCAAATTTTGCATCAGTATCAGTTAACTGTTGATCTCACCTCTTCATGTTACTTTCTAGCACCAGCATCATGTAACATTATTATCGTAAATAATACAATTTGAGTTTCTTTACTATACAAGTGATTAACTTGTGATGGCAATGTAATTGATGCAAACCAAATATTATAAAGGTCTAGGTTTAATGTAGTAGAGAACTTAGCACAATTTAAAAGCTTAACTACTATAATATGCACTCTATCACAATACACAAACAAATATGCATGCAAGTTGCCTACTCTACCTATAGATGTGTTATATACTGTGACAAATATATGAAGTCGAACACTCAATGACACTCACCTTTGCATTCTCCTTTCCTGGTGTTCCTCCTGCTGAGTGTGGCAGACTTCTGACTATCGACTGATGGTATAATTATAGGATGGTTTGGTAAGTGCTTGAGGTCTCAGCTGCCTTGGGTGCAACATAATGCAGTGCTGAAGATTTGTTTTTTTTGTTAAGTATGCCAAATATGTAGTGCAGGATGATTTTGATACTTGGGTAAGCTAGGAAGAATTTGGAGTCTTGAACTTCCAAACTATTCCAAGCATGCCACTCCTATATAGAGTGTACTAGCAACCTCTTAGATGAAACCGCAAGCAATCCATGCTGTTCCTGCTATGAGGAATGGGCATGCTGCAAATACAGCATTCTGTAGGGGTGCAACAAAGCACCACAGACACACGACACAACTTGTGTACATAAGCTGACACCCTTTCCCATCTTTGTATGGTGTGGAGAACACAATGGCTGACATAGCCCTATGGCACAGAAAACACAACAGCAGTAATATACCGCATATGCAGATTTAACTTGAAAACCTACTAACAGTAGATGGCATGACACATTGGTAATGACATCACTAATGCAGCAGTAACTGATAACAGCACATTGGAAAGGGATTGGTTGGTATTGGTGTCAGATTTCATATCAATAAGCTAAGCACATGCCTCAAGTATTCTTAATAGAGTTCGACCACTCCAGTTGAACTCATCTACTGTAATACACATGGGAAAATACCCCATGGCATCACTGACTGGTCAGCTTGTGTACACTGTTCCATCTTTAAATGTCATTAATGTTGAATACTCAATGACACTCACAAATGTGCCATTGTGTGATCAACATGGTGTACTGCAAATTATTTAGTCAGGTTTAATGTATAGTTTATATAGCAACTTCTTGAGTAGGTGGACTTATAAAATGCGTTAAGTCAAATTCCACAACATAGGCCCACTCCACAATATTTAAATTATGTACCATATTATTGGGTGTTTTATGATGGGTAAACTTGTCAACATTTTCAAGAAACATTTGTCTGGTGCACCACCACCCCCTGATTTTATTGCAGCATAGCATTTTTATTAGTGGTGGACTGTTGCTATTACTTATCAGGTTTAAAGCTAAACTTCAAAATGTTTTAGTTTAAAACTAACTGACAGTTTTCGAAATTTTCGAACATTACCCATACACAATACATGTAAACAAATTGTATAGTTTGTGGCTCCCTAACAAAATTCTGGTCACACAGGCCATTGTCCAAATTGCTAAGACATGCTTTGCTTACCAATGGATGATATTCTAACTCTTGTAGACCCAAGGCAAGAAGTGATTGTGTGTACTCTTTGACAAAAAAGAAGTGACTTTTGCTACCAAACAGCTTCACACTGTATCACCACAGTAATAAACTTGTATTACATGTCTTTATCACAACTTGTTTACGCGTACATTTAACTTGTAATTGAATCAAAGAGTCTTGTGTGTCTGCAAACCCGAGTTAGCAGAATGGGCTTCAAGGTGTGCAATACTGCATGGGATATCTGCTACATGCACCACTACATAAGAGCACCTGTCTCGTGATCCCATAGAGACCCCAAGCTGAAAATTTGCAAGTGAATGTAAGTATCCACAGAAAATTCTAATCAGCACCTTTTGGTAGATCAAAGGTCAAAGATTAAGAGACATGCATATACGGCTAATTCAACTTTGTCAAATTAAGCTGTTAAATAATTATACCAAATGAAAGTTTATTCTTTGAGTTTTAAAGTGGTGCAATTCATTGTTTAAAATGTCCAAGTTATGATGCTTTGAATGGTTTTATTTTAAAATATTAACACAGTGGTGAGCTACAATTGATTTTGTAATTCAAGACGGACCAATTTTTCATGAAATATTGTGGTCATAAATCAGAAACAATATAATGTGGTGTATGGGGCTAAAAATTGGGATGAGTGATGAGCACCATATATAAGTACTACAAACACACCAAGTTTCATCAAAATTTGAGAGAAGACCCTACAATTCCTTGGTGATTTGATATGGAATGACCGTTACTGTTAAATGTGATGTAAGTAACAATACATAGCTTGACCACAAACACTGCTTGAAGTATCTTAGTTTACTACAGTGGTATATCCCCAGTACATGGAACAGTTAATTGTTTGTTATTTTAGTAGTTTTTCAGTAAACCCGCATTCACTGATGTTTTACTGAGAGTTTAAAACTTAGTAAAATAATTATGTTCCATATACTTAAGTCTACTGACACTTTACTATCAGTATGTCTACAGTAAGGCATCTTAACAAATTAGTAAACTAAGAACCTTCAAGCAGTGAAATACTCTTAAGTATTCAGTAGCTGGTAGGCCTGCGCCTATTATGCCGGAATAATCTTGAGAATAATAGGTCACCAATTTCGTGAGAATAATTCCGGAATAATAGGATGGTTACAGGCATAATTTTAGAGTAATTGGACGACCACGGGAATAATCGGTGGAATTAGGGGGCGTGTCTCTTCTTGATTACCTAGAAGAAAGAGTTAAGCTACTACAAATGATATAAAGCTGACAGGAGTGCTGGCTGAAAGGAACTGAAAAGCCTCTAAAAGATCGATATACTCTAATAGAACGCTCAAATACTCTAATAGAGCAGTCAGATCGTTTCATGTTAACAATCTGTAGCCAGCATCAGGAATTTAACTGGCAATTCTGAAACTTATATATCTTATACCAGTGTATCTTCTTCGAGCATTATTATCTATCTAACTTAGTAGCTATACAGTTAGTAGTTACAGCATATTATTATAATACACTAATAATTAAATAGCTATTCTAAGTCTGCTGTAACTATTATGGATAAAAAATGATGTGTAAGGTGGAATACTTCATATATGGCTATTAATAATTCGGACAAAACTACTTATAACAGCATCTTGAAAACTAAGCAACTAGCCACAGATATATACTGAATGAGAATAATTATGGAATAATAGACTGGATGCAAGAATAACAAAAAGAATAATAGGAGAATTTTTTGGGAAATTCTAGAAAGAATAATAGGTAAAATTTTGAGCATAATAGGCTCAGGCCTAGTAGCTGGTTTACAAAATGACATTGACCTTCCTATACACGTATTTCAGTTTACCTTGCCAATGAGTGTGCTTGTATATTTGATTTACTCTGCATAAGATTTTGGAAAACCGATCCAAATCATACATCTATTATCTTTTAGAAAATTCCCAATACTTGTAACTTCTTGTACAGTTTCGAATTCCTGCCCAACAAGATAGAAAATCTGATAAGTTGGATGAAAGTAGTATCATGAGTGCTATAAGAAAGGGGTGGTGGGATGCATGCGCATGGGCACCAGATAGACTTTAAAATGGAAGGAGACCACAACCGAAGTCCAGACACAAGTTACAGGGCTGTAATGGCTCCTTCGAATCAAAAAATTTGGCCAGTTGTAATAGGCCATACAACAGTACACCATTGATTCTTGTCAAGCCAGGTCTTTACTAACACCAGAAAATGCTGCTTTAACTTCCTACACCACCCAGAAAAGACAGCTGTTAAACCAGCCTTGTGTAATCCGAGGCTAAAACCAATATGTAGTATGGTAGTGTAGCTACCCACTGGTAGTGTTACTGTGCAATTTGTACAATCTAGTAATGTACATATATAGTACAGGTAGATAGATGTTATTAGTATGCAATACTCGTGTTTTAGAAATAGCAGAACCATGTCCATCTATTAGCAGTCCAGAGAATGGAAGTGCATTCCACTTTCTGATGGAAAGACTGTTGTCTTTAACTGTAAGTCTAGTTACACCATCAAATTGTTGGAGCAGATGTCCTATATATACTGATGGAAAATGGAACTCTCATATTCCAAAGTGAATTTCTTTAAAAAGTATTTGTAGACAGGAAATAAATTACTTTTCAACTGTTAGAAAGCATTAGCTATATGTGACTGAATTTTGGAAAATCACCCATATGGGCGCACGTGAAATAATTAGAATTTTCATGTTTAGTGGGTTGTTAATAAGCGCAGTGAACATTTTAAAAAATATTTCAAGAATTTTCTCGTAATGTAAGGTATTGAGAATGGTTTACAATCATTAACAGGTAAATTTGCACTATAAAATTTGTGATTTAATCATTAAATCTTAGGTGTCAAATGCAACCATATGGGTGATTTTCCAAAATTCGGTCACATATTCAGGATTTTGTCAAAGGGGAGGCACACAGTAGAATTCATTCCACAGTGTGAAATGCAAAGCATGAGCTTTTTACGAGGGCTGGGGCATGTTCCCCAGGAAATTTAAGAATTTAACATTCTGAAATTGAATTTGGTGGCAATTTTGAACTGGAATTTGTTGATAGTTCAACACTGGAAGTATGAATGTTAATAGTATAGCTATTGAGTTAAAAAAATCAGAACTATAGTATAGTGTAAAGGCCTAGGTTGTTCCCTTAGGAAATTTTGAAAAATTAACATTCTGAGATTAAATGTGGCTGAAATTTAAATTTGCTGAGCTCAACACTGGAAGTATGCATGCTATATACTGAGCTAGAAAGAGGTTTTCTCAAAAAAGTTTTGAAAAATCAACCTTGATTTTGAATTTGGTGGCAATTTAGACTAAAATTTGTAACGTTTATGAAAATTCAATGCTAGAAGCATGAATGCTACTGAACTGGTAGTAGCTATAAAGTCTATGACAAAAGTTTGAAAATTTTACTTTTTGAGAATGATTTTGGTGCTAACTTTGGCTGACATTAAGTCGAAAAGTTTTATTGAATGTTCAAATGTTACTACAAAAACAGCATGAGGTCTCCTGAACAACCATCACAAAATATTTAAATATATAGACAATCCTGGCATGCAGTGTGCAGCTGCATGATGTTTCATCTCCAGAGAATTCCTATAGTCACTAGGGTGTGGATAGAGTAACTCAATTTAGAACAGGTGTTGTAGTTGTTTAAATGATAAACAGTGTTTCATAATTATGGTACTCTTGACTGTTTTAATTAGTAAATGACTGTTCTATTAGAGTATATATCTCATCCCTGGTACTTGTGTGGTTATTACACATACAGTATTTTGGTAATTTTCCATGACTTTGGTTAATATTAGTGTGTAGGAGTGTACAATGTACATATACCACTTTGTAAGTTAACAATACCACACTCCCTAATGTTCCTTTTACCACACTACAAACTATCGTCATCACCTCTAACCTCTATGATCCCTACATTTACAGCACTACTATACTGTATGATATTTTGAGCAAGCTACTACTGACTATTATAACCTATTGTCATCACCTTTGTACAGCTATTATCAACCAATACAGTGGAACCTGTTAATCACGACACTTGAAAATGAGGACACCTGCATAATCTAGACACTTGGTAATGGTCCTAAAGCAGTGTGCAAAATAATGTTCAGACACTGGAGAATTTCCGGTCAATTACACCAAATTAGCTAAAAAGGCTCTTGAAGTCATTTCCTTACAAGACCTTTGATCAGTATGTTATAGTACACTACATTTTACTTGCATAGAGTATTTTTGTATGACATATTCTGGTACAAACTGAGTGATAATGGTACAGATAGCCAGATGACTTGAGTAAAGTATGAATCATGAAATACATGTTTGGAACTTATCAAATGTTTCACTGACATGAACACTGGACCACTCCCCCTCCACTATTATTAACTCTTGGCAACGCGTTCTGATCATTTAAAGGTGTGGTCACCATGCAATCATTTTATATGCACAACTACTAGTATCTACTCCCTCTTACAGCAGTGCAAGTGCTCAAAATTAATACTCTTGTGGTATCTAAACATGCTCCCCTTAGGAAAGGTGCCATATAAAAAATTAATATCTCAGTATGGCTTCCCTGTATGAAGAAGGAGATGACCATGGTTGTGCACTGCTTCATTTGGCCTTTAGCTCTGCCACTCTGGTAAGTCAGGCAGACCAAAACATAATTGGCAGTATTTTTAATACTGTATTTGATGTCTGATGCACTACTGAAGACTATTCCAAGAAGATTTTTGTCACATATTTTTATGCTGGTTTGACTGTTGGATTCCATGACATTCCTGACTGGGTGGGTGACCTCAAGTAGAGTCAATGGCCAGAATCTCTTGCTTGACTGGAATAGAATATAACAGTAAAGTAGTTACAATAAGTAGTACACTACACATACATACAAAAAGAGAAGCCTCTGCTGCAATGCCCATCCAATGAACACTGGACTACTCGTGAGTTATGAATCAGTACAGGAAAATCCTCCTTGGGCCCTACAGGAAGATGTTACAAGCTACATGCACGCATGCACACACACATGCACTATTACTCACTTTTGAGCATCAGCACACCTCACTAATATTACACAGGCGATTGGATTAAACATTCTCCTCAGTTCCTGCAAACAATCACACACAGAGTGACACAAGATCACTCTGCACAACTCCTATAGTGATAACAAGATGAATGGAATGAGTAACTACGCATGTTATTGCATCCACTACCCCACCAGGGGCTAATTTAGGGGGAGGGGGCACAGGACCCCCCTGGGTTAGCTATTGTCCCCCTAGTTTTATACCTAAAGCCTTGAGAAATGGAAAGGTTTAATTGATCCCAAAGTTGTATAATCGAATGGTCAAAATTCAATGGCATCACAGTAAATTTTCACCTAAATTGAGTATGTTTACATCTAAATTTTCAGAATTTTCTTGCCGAGCATGCCCCAGACCCCCCTAGAATCAGAAGTGACCTACTCCTTTAGGTTAATATTCTGGGTAGAGCCCTGCCCACTATGGACCCACTAAAACAGGCAGTAAGAATCATGATGTGTAAACCCGATGAATTAGAAAAACTTTCCAGACTAAGTGATGACTTGGATCACCAGACAACTCGTAATGTAGGCAATTGGCTAAGTAGCCACACAATCCTAAGTATGATAGTAACTGTATAGTAGGGACCACAAAGGTGTAGGTGTGGCCCATGAAAAACATCACCCAAAACCAGCCTCACTTTTCCCTGATGACGACAAATCAGAATTGGTTGGGTAAAGCTAAGCCAACTAAAATTTTTTTCAACAAGTTGTTATGGAATTTAAATCAAGACACATGGTATTTAAATCAAGACACACGGTAGTGTGTCGTGCGGCCCAAGAAGCCGGCGTGCCACCCGTGAGTATATTAACAGGAAGAAAGAAAATGCAATTTTCACACCTATGTAGCTCTGTGATCCCTTATCCGATTGGAACCAAATTTACTAGAGAGGTGCCGGCCAGCAAGGGGAGTCTACACACCAAATTTGAAGAAAATCGCTCCAGCCATTTCCGAGATACGAGCGAACAAAATTTCGTTTTAATTTCTTCGTTTTTTCTTCTTCATTTCGTCACTTCGCAAAATTCGCCATAAAACACGAATGCGTGCTCGGATCGGGCCGAAATTTGGCACACTTAAAGGGCTCATTAAGGCGGATCTCTGTACCAACTTTAGTAGGAATCCGATGAACATTCACGGAGTTATGACCGATTATTTGCGTAAAATAAGGTCGAAGGTCTGTCACGCCTACAGGGTAAACTCCTTTGAGGAATCAGTTGAAAATTGATATGTAGGTGGAGCAACCATCGTAGGAGTGCCTTTTTGTGGTTTGAAAGGAATCGGGATAAAGACCATGGAGATATGACACAAAACCCGACCTGTGTCAAAATTACGCGATCGATTTTTATGAATAAAAAAACTATTAGTTTTCGTGTCTACCAGGCAAACCACTTAGAGCAACGAGCTGAAAATCAGTATGTAGCTGGAACAATCATCATAGAAAGTCCTTGCAGTAGTACAGAAGAATTGGATTACAAACCACTGAGTTATGATTCAAAAGACAACTACGTGTAGCAAATGCGAGATCGAGATACTCTAATAGAACAGTCACCCTAATAAAGTATTCAGCTGCATTTATAATTTACTCAATTATATTACATTGCAAGTTATTCTGTAGGGAATTCAGCTACAAACAAGTCATGCTGTAGTCAGATCAGCCAGAAGAAGGTACCTAATAGAGAGTTCAGCTACAAAGAAACCATCATGTAGAGAGTTCAGCTGCAAACAAATCACCGGTTGAGATTTCAGCTAGAACAAGTCACCCTGTAGAGAGTTCAGCTAGAAGAAGTCACATTGTAGAGAGTTCAGCTACAATGAAACTCCCATGTAGAGAGTTCAGCTGCAAACAAATCACCTGTAGAGAGTTCAGCTAGAAACAAGTCACCCTGTAGAGAGATCAGCTAGAAACAAGTCACCCTGTAGAGAGTTCAACTAGAAGAAGTCACATTGTAGAGAGTTCAGCTACAAAGAAATCATCATGTAGAGAGTTCAGCTGCAAACAAATCACCCTGTAGAGAGTTCAGCTACAAAGCAACCACCATGTAGAGAGTTCAGCTGCAAACAAATCACCCTGTAGAGAATTCAGCTACAAACAAATCCCCTGTAGAGAGACCAGCTAGAAACAAGTCACCCTGTAGACAGATCAGCTAGAAGAAGTTACCTTGTAGAGAGTTCAGCAGCAAACAAATCACCCTGTAGAGAATTCAACTACAAACAGATAACCCTGCAGAGAGTTCAGCTAGAGTCAAGTCACCCTGTAGAGAGAATCCTGTAAAGAGTTCATCTACGTACAAGCAGATCACCCTGTAGAGAGTTCAGCTACATTTCAAGCCACCTAGTAGAGAGATCAGCTGTAAATTATCCTGTGGGGATTAATTGACATATAATAAATATATGCAAGAGTTCATAATATAATGAACTCTTGATATATGCATTATATATATAATTTGTACATTTACTGATAAAATCAGAATGAGTTAAAGTATTTATAAAATCTGCTTCATCTTTTTCTTTTTCCTGTGGTAAAGAAAAATATATAGGTTAAAAAGCCCCAATGCTGGCCATAGGCCGACTTTGGGGTATGCAAATACAAAAAGAAGTGAAATCTAATCAAAAACAGCCAAGCTGTAAAAAAAGGAGTGCGGCCCTTGAAAAGGCTATAATGAAAAAAGATGTGAAATCCAAGGTGGCGGCCAAGAAATGGCTGTGATGGTAGGTTAATGGTAAAAATTTTAGTAACAACAATTCAGGTGAATTTGGTGCCGCTTGGTCTTGGCACAAAATTCACCTGAATTGTCGTTATTAAAATTTTTACCATTAACCTACCATCACAGCCATTTCTTGGCCGCCACCTTGGATTTCACATCTTTTTTCATTATAGCCTTTTCAAGGGCCGCACTCCTTTTTTTACAGCTTGGCTGTTTTTGATTAGATATATATTAACCGGAATTTTCTAGCGACTGAATGACTGAGTAACTGACTGACTAGACTGATGCCTTCAGACAAGTGTAACTTGATAACGGCTATAGCTACAGGCTTGATTTTTTTTTTTACTATTTGATGTTGTTCAGCTGGACACATGCCTTTTTTTCACATACCGCAGTACACACACCCTGTACAATACATTCTTCATAGACTTACGCAGTAGCGTGATGCATGGCTTCCCTTTGTAACAGAAATCATCCGTATTTTTCATAGTGGATACTTTGATTGCAGAGGTGCTTTTTGAACAGTTCTTGATTCGTGATGCTGTGTAACGGGTTGAACAAAGCTGACAACGAAGTACAATGGATACTTTACTTTTCAGACGATAATTGGTAGCTGGGGCATGCGGCACCATTTCTTTCTTTTGATGCGGTATATGTGGGTTCACCAGTCATAATAATTTTTTATAAAAAAATTAACAAGCAGGTATACAATTTTTTTTTTTGGAAATTTCAACTAGAGTAGGGAAAAAAGCACATTGATAAAAAGTACTGAAACAAGTTGGAGAAGTAATAATCCCTACTGTGCATTTCCATTATGGTATCTTGAGCACAGTAAGGATATAACATTTCTTATTGTTTCATCGTGATTTAATATCGTGCACTACTCCAGCTTGTTTTAGTACTTTTTATCAATGTGCTATGGTTCCTACTCTAGTTGAAAATTCCATTTAGTTTCATGTACTTGTTAATTAACCCTTAAACCTGCAACTGTTTTTAAAAAAATGTAAACACTGAAAATGCATAATAATTCAGAAAACTGGATTATACGCAGGCCTTTTAATCAAATTCCTAAAGTACAAGAATTGTTAAAGCTGTCTAAAAAATACAAACTCCATGTGACTCACCATTAAATTCTGGTATAAATGGTGCCATCCTTCGTCGCATCCTTCCATCCCAGAACCTGTGCCTTTAAAGTACAAAACAACTATCTCTTCCTTTGCATATCAATACGCAAAAGGCCATAACTCGGCCATACTTCATCATATGTATGACCTTCTCTAGATGTCATCTTATTTGTTGACATGATGGCGATTCAGTTGATATACAGATATCACGTGATTGATAAAATGGCCGACAAGAACACTAATGATACCGACATGAAAGGAAACAAATGATTCAACACTTTGTAGTGGGTGAGTTCTTTGGTGTTTGTTAAAAGTTTATATTAGGGCAGGCCTTTCCAAGTAAGAAAATCTCTATTTCTAAGAGATTAGATTATAGGCCGATCTAGGAGACACTGTCAGGGGGGCAAGAAGTTTTAGTGCACAACAGTGTTTATTCCACTAAGAGGATAAAAATGGAATTCTAGTACACAAGTTATATTCATTTGCATAATTTTATTTAGCATATAGCTGGTTGAATGATGGACATACAGTTTTAGACTATAGTTGGAGAAATTCTTTTAAAAATTAGACCTCTTAGGTTGAATTTGAGAGAATTTTTGATAGTGCTTAGCTAACAAAGTGTACGCTTTGCAATGCATACAAAGATTAGTTAACCTATCTATACTAAACCAAAAATTGAGTAGCTAGTTTTGTTATGAATTGTAAAAATTCTAAATTGATGTATTAGAATTGCGAGTGTTCTATTAGAGTAGTGACTGCTCTATTAGAGTATCCTGATCTTTGCACAAAAATTCAATTTTTTTGCCTCACTTTCTTTACAGTGTACAGTTTAGCTATAGTGTACAATTATAACCGTTGTCTTCTATTTGCCCATTATACTTCTGAATACAGTGTGAATGCATGATTCTAGTTTCTGGTATCAATATGGTACTGTAGGTCCAAGGGGGGGCACAACACCTCTAGACCCCCCCACCCCAGATCTGCCTGTGGATTGGATCAACACTTCATGAGATATGCCTGATTGAATCCATGTACGTAAAAATTACAAAAGTATGTGGGTTTTTCATTATGTTTTATCAAATCCAGATTATGTGGGTTTAAGGGTTAAAAGGAAATAAAGATGAGGTATTTACAGATGATATTGATGAACAGATGAACCAATGTTATCATTGTAAATTATCCTACACAGAATGTATTTATAAACATACACTAACTGACATGTAATACTCTAATAGAGCAGTCAGCTTAAGGTCACTTGTCTAAACCGGCCAACTTGGAAATCCTAAAAATGATCTCACCACCTGTTTAATCAGCAGAGCAGTTTTTTGACCACAATGGAACTTTTTTAATAAAGATACATAACTAACACCATATTCTAAAGTACTACAAATTGCACGCTCACTCAAACAAATACTAATCACTCACTTACCAGAGATGCCAGATACACTTTCAATACAGAGGCTGTACAGCTGTGAACAATGATTGGACAGCACATCTACAGGGCACAGTGAGCAATTGATGACTGTTGGACATCTTCATCAGAGAGTTCTCGAATGTTGTGATGACAATGCATGAAACTGGGCATTACTAAGGATACTACTATATCTCTGGCCAGTTGTTGTAGACCCGCCTCTCGAGACTTCCATGTGCTGGAGAAGATCTGATCTAGACAATGCTTGGAGACCTACTAGAAGAACAGAACACTTCTTTAACACTTAATTTTGTAAAAGTAAGATCAGGCTATATACGCACATCTACATTAGATGTCTTATGTATAGAAATATCTACTACATATAAAGCTAATTCCTCAGTGTAAAACTTCTACAGTAGCATGCTCAAGAAATGAGCTGAAGGTGATCAAACATCTTAGACAGGTAACACGAAAAATTTCTAAGTCCCCATCCATTTAGGGCTGTTCTGTACTTATTTTCCAGATTTGGCAGAACATTTTGTCCTTTCAACAATTACTACCAGTTGGTTGCTAGGAGATGCAACATTCTTGAAAACCAAGGGAGGGACAAATATGCCAATGCCAACCCCTAGTGTTCATGAAAGTAGCTATACAACAGTTTTGTGGCTATTGCAGCACAACAGGAAATGTGCAGGCTATAGTGTACTGGTGTGTTCAGTCAACTACATGTTTGTCTGACCAACTGCAAGCTTGTCAGGAAATTGTCCTGACACTTTTTATTAGTCGATTGTCATCACACCAGTTATTTTCACTCACTCCCAACATTTAAACATAGCTCCATGCATATCATTGTCTTATTTTCCACTGATGAAGCAATAGAAGCAGAAATGCATTGTGACTGCTATTAAGTTCAGGCTATATAGGCACATCTACATTAAATGTCCCACTGTATAGAAATATTTACAACATATAAAGCTAATTCCTCAGTGTAAAACTTCTACAGTAACATGCTCAAGAAATGAGCTGAAGGTGATCAAACGTCTTAGACAGGTTACATGAAAAGTCTCGCGTATGCATGCACGTCAGGCAACAAGGCGTGTAACTAATCAGCAGAAGGTGTGCTGTGTAGTGTTTCTACCTTATATTACTCGGGTACTAAGGCGTGTAGTGTATTTTACTTGTACAGGGGTAATAGCTGTTGGACACTCCCTCACATTTACACACACACAAAGACATATAAAAATTCCTCTAAGAACTTAATAGCAGTCGCAATGCATTTCTGCTTCTATTGCTTCATCAGGTGACAATATTCTTAGGGTGAAAATGTTAACGTGCTATTAAGTTCTTAGTTACCTGACTATTGACAATATCATTGTCAGAGTCTACTGGAATTCTAAGTGTCTTTACAGATGTAGAGTTCCTCTTTAGTCTTCAATTTACTCTCTGAACTAACATAATATAAACAAGTTTATTTGCATATAAACTACGTAACTTTTGATATTTTATTTCCATAAGTAGAAACTACGAGGACTTGTATGCCTCCAGTCTCCAGGATGAGTTTACCAGCGTGATCACAGAGACACCATCTAAACCGAAATCTCGACAGTCATTCTCCAAAGATACTGAATATACCTTGGGTCTGTAACCATTTAATCAGGTAGAGTCGATGCTGCTGAGCCATATTATTCAAATACTGGTTAATAACTTATACGATCACTACAATACTATCTCCAATTTCATGCGATACACTTGTAGTCAAATAGTTTCTCTGGTAGATATGAGTCAAGGAAGAAGCTAGTAGTGTCCACTCTGTTGAAGGTGTGCTGTCATAACAATGGCATTAGAGTAGATGTGTCAGGGATAGAGGTGGGCATAGTACTATGTGTGTCGTTGAGTAAGGGGGAGTCCCTGAAATGACAAGATACAAGATAAATATGCATGTACACACACACACAAAAAACAGCTTCTATGTGTTTGAATTCAGACTTGAACTTAAATCGTGGTTTTAAATACAAATCTCAGAGAAATACAATAAAACCACACAATTACAACTACTAACTGGTTTCTGATGGGTGTGGTTGGGAAGACAGGTTCTGGCGGGTTGTCATGGGAACGGATGATGGAGGATGTTCTGGGATCATGTGATCCCAAGAAGCTATACAAAATGGACACTTAACAAAGTTGTCCCCACACCTCCTTTGTTCTGTATTTCCTAAGGGTATAAATAACATGAGATGTTAGTAATGTAGCAAGCATATTATTTTATCTCACATTCAGAATACACTATAGCTACGACCAATCAGAGAGTTCAGGACACATTTCCTAAAGAAAAGCCACAAAAGTTCTGGATGGCACTGTCTTTTGAACATATAACACCATTCTGCTCATCTTCATATCTTTATTGTCACCACCTATCATCAAACCCATTATTTACTCTTGCTATCATCTAGGGCATTTGTTAAAACTTGGAATGGAATGGACCGGACCAAAGATCAATTCTTCAAGTAAGCCAATTCACACAATTAACTACAATGTATACTCACCTTGTAGCAACTCTGCTGAGGACGTGATCAATGTCTCAGACGGCAACAGTGAAGCTTTATAGGATGCACATGAAGCTATATTCACTCTAAAACAGCCTAACACTAAATTAAATTACTTTACAGTATACTTCAATACACAACTACGATACTGTAGTCAACCACCATACACGAGAAATGGACCTAATTTATTAGAATCAAGTTGTACAAAGTAACAGAAGTTAAAGATCAGTTATTGTAGTTTATTGTATGAATTGGCCTACTCGAAGAATTGACCTTTGGTCTGGTCGGTTCCGGGTTTTAACGAACGCCCATCATCTAGTTGGCTGAAATGCTATTTCTCTTGAGAAAGAAGAAAAAATCCTTTCATTTTTAGCTGTTTTCTTGGTTACCAGGTCAATCGGATGATACAGTACCGATACATTGCCCCAAAAATATAATGATGTAATTGTGATACTACAAAAGAGTGCATATGTATATTAGATTTACAAGACCAACACACTGTCTTCTCTGTATCACTCTCTTGTGTACTGTGATACAGTGATGTATTGATATATCATCCCATCTCTAGTGTATAGCTACAACACACAACCACATGAAGTACTATACACATACCAGCTGTACAAGTAACATGACAACAGGTAACAGTACAGTGGAACCTGTTAACCAGGACACTTTTGAAATGGAAGACCCTGCATAATCTGGACAATTAGATGTTTTATACAGTAGATTCAAACTCTGCTAAAAAAGTGTTACTTCTAAGTTAATTTCTTGGAAAGGGCTTTAATTTGTTGTTGTCATTTGTTACTCTTGCAAAAAAGTTTGCAAAAGGAAACACATTTGTAGTAGTTTTACATGTACATATATTGTAGAAACATCTTCTTTAAATTTACCATACCCACAGTATTCCCTAACTACAATAGACACGTCATCACTACAGGGAGTGACTTGATGTTGAAACTTTGTAGGTGGTGACTTGATGACAAGAGGACTTCAGTATCTAATTAAGCAGCCACAAATCCTGGGATCCTTCCCATTCACTTTACTACCACAACTGTGAATACCAAACAATCACATTATCATAAACAAATAAACATTGAAACATACAGATGTCCATGCAGTGACGATGCAGTTCAATATGACAGCCATTAATATACTCCACTAGATCTTCTCCTTTAACAATCTATAATAAACAGATCAGACAAACTTCATCTTCTTCATCACTATCAATACCAGTCTCCATGGTAACCATGCCAGTATCATCACTAGCAAATACTTGTTCTTTCTGCTGCTGCTCAGAAACTATCATATTTTCATTGGCTAACATATTGTTCTCAATAGTGACATTTTCTTCAATGTTGCTGCTGATAGGGAGCGCCAATTGGAGACTACTACACCCATCTGACCCTCCTGTAGCCATGAAACTAGTGACAGAGCTTGATGACGAGTAATGGCATTGTTTAGATGGGACTGACTTGCTGCATCTCATAGAGTTCCTCTTGCTGGGGGACATTAAACACCTACTTGTGGTAAGCATTCATTAACCTGTCCACCTTGGGAAATAACAAGCAACAAGCTTATTGCACACACAAATTTAACTAAAGGTCAATCTAATACTGGTGAAACCTGTATATGTGACCGGATTTGCAAAAAGGGGTCTTCCACACACATCCAATTCTATGAACTTGGAAGACCATAACTTTGTACTCAAGAAAGATACAAACCTGAAATTTTCTCCATCCATTAACCTATGTTAGTGCTCACTACTGTCCAGATTTCTAGACAATAACTTGTAACAATCTGAAGTTATGAATTGCCAAAGTTCGTAAATTGGATGTGTGTGGAAGACCCCTTTTCGCAAATCCGGTCACATATGGCAATGGGAACATCAATGAATAATCTACACTTAGTAGTAACATGTGCTATCTACCAATTATTAATGAGGAAAATCTTTCCAACTGTGTGCCGTAAATGCTTTGTACATGCAGCTTGAACAAACTAACAGTTTTATAACTCTACTTTATTTTGCTGGGGAAGAATTCTGGTATAGACATACATGGAATGACAATGTCAGGTGTGGTTATACTATTCATCATTCAACAAGTATATGACTGAAATAGGGATTAAATGTTCACTAGTATATCTGCAGGTGTAGGTGACCTCCCTTGTTTCCCTACTTTTTTCTATGATCCCTAATTGAACTTAAATTCCTGATTTTCCATTATACTTCTTTGCAACATTATTATGACTGGTGAATCCACGCACACTGCATCAAAAGAAAGGATAACACCACAGTTAATGTTTTCATTTGAACACGCACCCCAGCTATCAATTGTTACTGAAGTGGCCATTGTGCTTTGCTTTCAGCTATCTTCAGCATATTATGCAGCGCTACAAACTAAGAACAGTAGGAAAAGCGCCTCTGCAATCAATCCAGTCACCATGATAAATAGCAATTCGTGAGTCCCTATTCGAAAGTGAAGTGGCCATTACACTTCACTCTCACCTACAGTATTTCAGCCTGTTACACAGCGTTACAAACAGAGAACAGTATGAGTAGTGCCTGCGGTCAATCCAGTGGCTACAGACAGAAAGTACGGGCAATAAGTATTATAGCCAACACAGCCACAGGGAAGCCACATTGTGCTATTGTGCATTGACACCTTATGTTGTCAGTGAAAAGAACTGGAGCACAAAGGAGGACAATGGGAAGTCCATAATGCGTGTATTGTATGTACTGCAGTTGGCGAAAAGGCACATCTTGGGGTGAAGCGATATCAAACAGTGAAGAGATCGAGCTTGTAGCCTTATCCATTGTTGAGCTATCCTTGACTAGAGGCATCAGTCAGTCAGCATAAAATTCTGAAAATTCTAAAATTCCATGGAAACCTTTTGAAAGGATTTGGGGGGGGGGGGTTGGTCTGTGGGCTTACTTCAACTCCCTACTCCACAACTTGGGGTCATTCACTGACCTTCAACACTCTCAACATCACAAACAACAGGTGGATACAGTCCGGCTAGTTACAGCTACACTTCTACAGTGAGAAAAATATTAAACAAATAAACAGTGCTTAATATTACAGACTTAGTGTAGTCACCATACAGTATGGGCTAAAAGACAACAGTTGACTAGCCAAACTGAACAATGACACAGTAAACATATTGTCAATGTGCCCATCAAACTACTCACCTGGGTACCAACAATGACTCTGAACCGACTCTCATTAGAGTCTCCGGTGACAAGGAAGGTGTTGGGGCTGGGAGATCCTTCTCTACTGTCCTCTGACATGATGATTACCGGCTAACTGTGGATGAGGAAACAGGTAGTTTTGATGGTAGTGGAGGCTGCGGGAATGGCTGCACAGGATTGGTTGGATATTTGGGGGACATAGGATGGGTGAGGTAGATGGTTTAGGTACACCACTGGTTGGGGTAGGGTAACGTTTATCAACACCTCTGGATACTAGTGGTTGGTTTAGGGTTGGGGTAGTATGATTGGTTAATACTGGTGGGGGTTTGACTAGCGGTGAATAACGGTAGACAACAAAGTTCTGTAATGGAATGGCTGAAGGTTTCTGTGAGGTGGCCATCTGGGGTGGTGACGTCAGCTTTGAAGAATGATCATTAAGAGGAACCTGTAGAATATAACATGACAATTTGGGAATACAAAAAGCACATCACTTGAATGAATTACAAATGGTATATTTACAGCATTTCTAATAGTTAAGGTGTTAAATTATTGAGTATAAAGTGCAACTATTTGATGATCGAAGGAAAAATTTGATGAATCAGACAATCAAACATTTTAACAAGTAAAATTTTGACACAATGCTCCCAATATTGTACAATAAGTGTGAAATTCTGAGAGGAAAATTTTTGTAATCCAAATCGTTAAATAAACTTTTGCACAATAATTATGGTAGTTGTATTTAGACATGAATTGACATTCAGAGAATGCTTTAATGTTGGTGAAGCACACAGGGTTTTTATTCTGGTAAGAGACTTCATACTGGGAAGCCACAAATTTTGACAAATTGTATACTTTGTGGGTTACTAATAAAATTCCAGGGCCATTGTCTAAGACATGCATTCTAGGATTCTTCAGTTGATAAACACTCCTTACGAATGATGTAATTATCACTTCAGCTCCTCCTAGGTGATTATTACATTACTCCTTCAGGGTGGTTTATCCACTGAAGAATCCTAGCACTGCATGTCTTACCTATACACAAAATAACCTACTCTGTTTAAAGATTAGGTTAAGATTACTACACTTGCTGAGAAAGAATTCTTGTAACAACAGTTGTTATAATAAATATATATATATATCACAAGCCCAACTCCAAAGAATTTCATTCACCACTCCCACACACATTACCTGTTGGCCGAGGTATCTTGAGAACCAAAGACTCTGCTCTGGCTGGGTCTCCATGATGACTGGTGGAGGTGATGGTGGTCCATCATAATAGTCATTCAGAATAGAGGCCAGCTCCTCACTAGAATTACTATTAGGTAGATAGTCCATCTCTGCTAGTCCCCCAGTGTGGCCGATACTCTTACTGGTTGTCATTGATGATGACACTGGTTTACGAGGAATAGTAGTTGTTCTCTTGTTAGCTAGTGGTGGTGATTTGATTGAATGAAAATTCTCTGTTGCTGTTGTATGGTGGACACAGATTTGCTGGTCAGAGGTAGAGATGGGTTGATAGATTATTTGGACTTGTCTGCCATGAGAGGATCACTGGTGGCTTCTGTCTCCTTCGGTGATGGTGGCTTATGGAAGTTATCTGGTACAGAGTGTTTCCTTGTGTGCCCAACTGAAGGGTTGACCATCAATACATCTTGCTGTGAAGGACAAAGAGATTGTAGTGTATAAGGCCACATAAACAAGGTTTAGTTTATTCCACGGACTGGACTGGACTCACGGACTGGACTGAGTTGGAAACAGCTTTAAACAATAATCCAGGTATTATCCATCTCTTGCAACACTGGAGACACTACTATCGAGCTATAACTGCTGGTACTGCTCTTCCTTACAAGTCAGATGACACTAGCGCATGCACTAATCAATTAGAATACACTTACGATACACGTGTACTCGCAGTGATAAAGCGTGACAGAGGCTATTGCTGTAGCGTACATATTTTCCTTTGTTGCTTCAGTACTTAACACTAGCGTTAGGGTTGTAGTGATGAGCCAGATTATTTGCATAGCCCCAGCACCTCGCTACCTGCTAAGAATAATTACTGGCTCATCTCTACAGCAGTAACACTAGTGCTAAAACAACAAAGGAAAACACCTACGCTACAAGAATAGCCTTTACCACGCTGTATCACTGCTAGTAAGGCATGTATTGTAAGTGTATTCTAATTAATTAGTGCAAGCGCTAGTGTCTTGATTTCTAAGGAAGAGCCAGCAGCAGCAGTTGTAGCTTGATAGTGGAGTCTCCAATGTTGCAAGAGATGGATAATTCCTGGATTATTGTTTAAAAGCTGTTTCCAGCTCAGTCCAGTCCAGTCCAGTCCAGTCCAGTCCAGTCCAGTCCAGTCCGTGGAATAAAGTAGGCCCATAAACAAAGTGTTTACCCCCACATTAATATTTTTTTTCAACCATTACTTGCTGAATGAGTCAATTAAGCAACTCTATAACTAAGTCTTGGTAAACAGCAAGTTGCAAGTGAGCTATCTTGCTAAATATACCTCTACTCACTGCATTGTTATTTAGACCATTGGCATATAAGAAATAGCCCTTTGGATAAAAAACTAAACCATGGGTCGACAAAAATGAGGTTAAATGTACAAAGATCTCTGTCATTATATTAGAGCTATTTCTAAATTTGGCATTTGTTCTAAAAGGCTGTGTTGATAATTGTACAGAGGTGCTCTGCAGGTCCATATTCTAATATATTCAGCCAGGACTCATGAACCAATTATGTCATGTGTCTGTACAAGTACAAATTATCATACAGTACGATATTTACTGTATAGTAGGGACCACAAAGGAGTAGGCGTGGTCCACGGAATAATATTACCCAAAAAACAGCCTCAATTTTCCCTGACAACAATGAGGCAGTATTGGTTAGGTAAAACTAAGCACAAAAAAGCTTTCAGATCAACCAGAAACATTTTCAACAAGTTGCAACGGAATTTTAAAAATAATTTATTTCATGGAATTTTCTACTGACTGACTGCCTGATGCCTTCAGACAAGTGTAACTCGATAACGACTAAGGCTACAGGCTTGATTTTTTTCACTGTTTGACGTCGCTTCGGCCCGACTGGTGCCTTTTGGCATACCACAGTACGTCCAATGCATTCTTCATGAACTTACCAGTGTCCTCCTTTGTGTCCCATTCATCTTTGCTGACAGCGAAAAGTGTCGATTTGGTGATAGCACGTGATGGCTCCCTTTGTAACAGAAATTGTCTGTATTTTTTGTAGTGGCTATTCTGATTGCAGAGGTGCTTTTCGAACAGTCCTTGATTCGTAGTGCCGTGTAACGGGTTGAACATAGCAGACAACAAAGCGTAATGAATACTTCACTTTTCAGACGATAATTAATATAATTGGGGTGCGCAGCACCATTTCTTTTGGTATGCATGGATTGCAGAAGTGTGATTCTTGATCTGAAATGTTGTGTAACGGGTTGAACACAGCTGACAACGAAGCGTAATGGATACTTCACTTTTCAGACGATAATTAATATAGCTGGGGTGTGCGGTGCCATTCATATGCGGTATGTGTGGGTTCATCAGTCAGAATAATTATTTACAAAAAAAAAGTTAACAAACAAGTACACAGAAAAATTGGGAATTTTCAACTAGAGTAGGGACCATAGCACATCAATAAAAAGTACTGAAACAAGTTGGAATAGTGCACGATATTACAGTAAATCACAGTAAAACAACAAGAAGTGTTATATCCCTACTGTGCATTTCCATATGGTACCTCGAGCACAGTAGTGATATAACATTTCTTATTGTTTTACTGTGATTTAATATTGTGCACTACTCAGCTTGTTTCAGTACTTTTTTATCGATGTGCTATGGTCCCTACACTAGTTGAAAATTCCAAATTCTTCTGTGTACTTGTTACTAAATAATGCTTGCCTTGTACTCACACCAGTTAGTACTGGTACAAATTATCTGATGAGATAGGTAGGACATCATCAAACCATTAGTTTTCTCTGAAATGATGTTATCCCTTATGGCTTCTATTTGGGGAAGTTTTAAACATTACTCCCACAAACAATGAGGGAGCATATTGAGCTTAGGAATGCAAAGTAATTATAATTAGTTTACACTGGTAAATGATTTTCTTCTGCTATTGCTTCGCTTGCAAAATGACCATATGTAGGAAATATAAGAGTCTACCCAAAATCAACAATCATGTTGGTCACATGTTACAATCCTTGTGACCTCCTATATTGCCATATGTGATATAGTGTTGTGTTGATATTCAGATTAAGCCCCAATACATGCAATATATATATCAGCAAGATGAGAGATTGCCTGCCAGGACTGGTCTCGTGTTGTCAGATATCCAAGCAAGTTTCTTTGATGTCGGACCAATGTTCCAGGTCAGTTAATGTAGAGTAGGCAAAACAAAAGGCTCAAAAGTCAGTCTTAGAGATAGGCATGTTTATAGTTTTGTTACTTGTACTACAAAAGTCCATTGGGAAACACAACAGATATATAAAGTTCATCTAGTAAGACTGCTTGTGTGGAACTACCAATGTTTATTAAACCAGGTGTGTGCCCACAGCCGGCTAAATGTGGGCACGTGCTTGGTTTACTGAAATTGTTTTTGTAAAAGTGTGTGTGTGTGTGTGTGTGTGTGTGTGTGTGTGTGTGTGTGTGTGTGTGTGTGTGTGTGTGTGTGTGTGTGTGTGTGTGTGTGTGTGTGTGTGTGTGTGTGTGTGTGTGTGCACCTACCGTATATGACCATATTAAAGCAGGGCTCAAATACACGCAGGGGCTCAAATATATGCCGGGTACAGCTAGGGGACTGTCATAATAAACGCCAGGGCTCATTTAAACGCCGGGGTGCTAATGATATGCACTGAAAGGGGTTCTAAACTTGTGTCAGCTGCTAACTATACAGTGATGTCTCGTCACCAGTCTTATGATGTCTTGTCTTGTTCAACTATGCCTTCTCTTCTGGTGATGGCCATAGCGTATTTATCGTGGTCATTGTCCGACTTCCAATGTTTCACCCAGCAGAGGAGTCCAAATGGGTTTATGTACGTGATGGGCTATGGATTTCGTATTTCGTAGGTACTTGTACTGGCACCTGTCATTCTCAACGAGTGGCTAGTAAGAAATAAACTCCCGGGTCCACATTAACGCCGGTCTCGTTTAAACGCCGGGTCAAAATGATTTATGGGAAATAAATTCCCGGGCTTCTATACGGTCATATACGGTATCTATCTACCTATGTCTGTCTGTATGCACCTACGTGAGCAAAATTGTTAAATGGTAAAAGCAGCTTTTATGTAAGTAAAAGCGAAATGAAGTTTATAAACTTCTGCACAGGTAAACTTTGCGGTTTCTTTTTGGCGGTCTGAAATACGGGTGTAGTGACTTACCTCAGATTTTGTGAATTATCTTCCCTTCGGGTTTTACAGGCATCTAAAACACAAGAGTGCAGGCCTTGTAGACTACCAGGAATAGTCCATCTCTTCGAGTCGGAAAGGGGGCGTATCCCCTACGTATGTGAACAAAATTGAAGAGCAATTCTGAGACTGTGTTGAGAGAATTTGTGGGGAAAAAGACAATAGTCAAACTATAAAACAGTTTAGAAGATACTTCTGTGCATAATGTGTTGTTTGTTTAACAAGCGCTTCCTTAACTATGCATAGCAACGTAATTGAAGAATTATGAAATCCAAGAATTATAATAAATTATCGTACAGCGTAATAATTTGATGGGGGGGAGGGAAGTTTTGACGAATTGGACGAAATGCTTACATTCGTCAAAATTTTCCTTGTCAATAGTCAAGAGATAAAGAATTCATCAAACGTCAAATTATTATGCTGTATGGTTTGTATTTTTGCACAACCAAAAACCTATTGGTTAAAATAGTAATACATAGTTGGTCAATTCCAGATGAGTTAGCTACCTGCATGGCGCCTGGCTTTTAGAAGTAGCACAATTGCTCTCCTCTGTTGTAACATCGCTGTTCCTGCTGAAATGCACTGCTGGCTATGGTTCTAGCACTGCTGCCACTACAAACACGCTAAATGCGACCTTTATAATCAAATTATAGTTAACTAACATTGTTTAACATTGGGTCTTGCACTGATGCCTCTGTTCAACAAAATTGGATCAGCTTTGTTTATTGGTTTGAAAATATTATCCAAAAAAGTATCAGCAAAATACATGTACTGGTAGTACACTGTGCAATAGTGTGACCAAACAGAAGACTTAGTGTTTTGCTAAGAAAATAACACATTGTGTTTGTTAGGGACCTGCAACACACACAGCACAGATATCAAGAGTAAATAATTTACTCTTCCATATTTACTCTTGATAATATACAATCTGTGTTTTAAGGAGTTGATATTAAATTAGTATTTCTTTGAGATCACAAGATGTGTGACTGATATCCAACGGGATCACATGACATGTACTCTATTAGAATACAGTGAAACCTCCATACAGCGGTTCTAAGATACCTTGCACGACAACAAGCGAAATCATGTGCACAAGACTTTGTCCAATCAAATCAATTCATTTTTGAAGTTCAAACTACAATTACTGCACGTGACGTCTTGATATTGCACAAAATCTTTAGAGCCGCTGTAATGAGGACAAAAATGTTGGCCCCAACAGGCCTACCCCCATATGTGTTACCTCTGAAAGAGGGAAAAGCAGGTCCATTATTAGTCAGGGTTGTAAGCCTTTAAAAAAGGCCTTTTTGTACGTTTTTGGATAAAAGCATGAAACTTGGCAAAAAGTTTGTGTGTATGACAAGGATTATTCTTGATAGAGAGCCACCTCAGATTTGACCTTTGGTGATTAAAAAATTATCAGTTTTGTCTCTATTTCATGTTTGTATGATCCAAAATCCACAAACTTGTGGTGTCAAATTGAAGCTTTTGGTGTAAAGAATAAGTTGGTTTTTACAGAAAGTCTATAGCTTATTCTGTTCTAAAGTTACAATGACTTTTATGGTAAAATATGCCACTATTGTCTCCCACCCAAGCACAATTTTGAAATATGTACAGAAAGAAGGTTTACTTTTTCAACACTTTTTATTATTTTTCTTAAGGCTTTACAGCACAAGTGCTGAAGGTCTGTAGGACACCTGGTCCTACAGCCTGTTGAAATTTGTTGTGTTTGAAAAGGTGGAGAAAGGAGAAAAAATCCATGACTGGGCAGCCTCAAACCTGCAGCCATTCGATTAATGCTTACAGGAGTCTGCCACGCAGCCAGGATGTACCCCAGGTGGAATCAAGTGGACATTAGTATATTTATTAAGGCTTTATAGCACAAGTGCTGAATGTCTGTAGGACACCTGGTCCTACACCCTGTTTAAAGTTGTTACATAAAGTGTACTTATTCTGTATAACAATTTGACATGTTAAATAGGTATGATACTTAGGGATAGATCAATTGACTGCCACACAGGTCATTATTCTGAATGGTTGGTTTATGTACGAGGTACAGTTTGTGTAAATTTTGCAAATTCTTGATCCACTAAATTTTAGCTGCATGTTATTGTATGAATTCACACATTTCGGCTAAGCTTTCTGTATTCTACTTTTATTGAATCATCATAGTGAAGACAATTGCTTGTGTTTTGTAGATTAAAGTTTCATTTTCTGCTATGAACTCGCAAATATATAGTATCACTAATGTTTAGTATCTATCATCGAAGAATATTTGAAACTACCCTATACAATAGCAACTCGGTATATTAGTGCATATCATACTATATAAGCATTGTTCTTGTTATACATAATATTATTTTATTAAAGCTATTACTGTGAAACCTCTCTACTTCAACACCTGTATCTAATCCAGAATATCTCTGTAATCTGACACCGTTTGCTGAGTAAGGCTTTGTCTGTTTGATATTGCTTGATGATCCAACATCCCCACACAGATTTTTGAGCAAAATAATGGGTGATACAGTAACTGATATATAATAGGAAATTCTACACAGGTAACTAAACTAGTGGTGTGCGATATATCGAAAAAATATCAATATCGCAATAATTTGTCAATATCGTTATCATATCGATTTCTATACCACTTTAGCAGATTTCGATATTATCGAAATATTGAAGAATATTTCGATAAATCAACAGCATTTAGTGTGTGATTGCACAATCACACTAGAAATGAAGGTTGGTTCTGTACAATCTAGCCACTTTAAAAGCTTGCCTACCAGTTTTCTAGGCTTATTATTAGTTCTATGCAATAGTTTTGGAGTGTAAATTGTATTTGAAGCATATTTATAAATATCGGCCACCCACGCAATTACTCCATCCACACAATTAAAAACTATCGAAAATTGAATCGAAATTTCGATATCTACCCATTATCGTATCGATATCGTATCGAAATGAAAATCCTGATATCGCACACCACTAAACTAAACTAAGTAAAATTGATTTATTGCTCACATATACCATATATAGGTACTGGTCATGGTGCAGGTTTAAAATCAAAATATTTGCTCAAAATTAAAGTAGTGTGACTATTTATGCTGTACATTTTAAAATAAATTGTCTGGAATGTAGTAACTTAGTAGTTTTCTGTATTCTTATTTGTATAGTTTACTGTGTAATGTCAATAGGGGTGATCAATATGTCATTATTATATTAAAAATTACATACCAAAGTAGGGATTTCCCACTGAGCTATGCTGTAATTACTACCATTGTTCATCTCTTGTTTCACTACTTTTTATCGCTTGGATCCCAAGTTTATTTTTAAATTCATAATTTTTAATATACTAATTTGTTTAGTTTTTTGTTAAAGCATACAGCTAGCTATAAACGTGTGACTGTTCTATTAGGGTGACTGCTGTATTAGAGTATCTTGAGTCAGCCTGCAAAAGATGTGTGCTTGCCCAAAAAGGTGTGTTCATCGTGGTGTCAATCAATTATCAGACTAGAGTATTTCGAATCAGCCTACCAACTTGAAGGTTGTGGTCACAAATACAGCTAGCATAAAAGGGGCGTGGTCTCGATCGATACTAAAATTGTAATTTTTGGCAATTTTTTAAAATTTCATATCCGGCCACCTGTAAGTGTTTTGTTGTATTTAATGCTGTTTTATGTATTATATGGACTAGTACTATTCCATAAAGGTGGTTTTCGCTGCATACAATGTCTGTAGGATTATTTTTAAAGGTAGAATTTTGGGTAGCGTGCAAAACATTCACCACGATCCCTACGGCCGTACCATTTGATAATGCTGTTTGGCTAGTGGTTTTTATACTGCTATTGTTAAAAAACTACCAATTCCTTTACTATCTTATTGGTAAGCACTGCTTAATGCTAGTTCCTTGTACTACCAGTGTTGTGGAAATAAACACAAAAACTTAATGAGCTGAGCCTTTTGTTCTTCATGTAATGTACCTATTAGTCACTTGAGAATGACTTAACCTCAACTAGTAGTTACTCTGGTAGTGACACACAACAGTTTGCATTTGCTTGTGTAAACTAAACTCTATAGACATTATCTCTGTGTGTATATTGTTAGTACATAGTCACTACAGGGATACCTGTAATTCGAGTACTCATTCACTCAGTGGATATTTGTGTTCAAACACCACACTATTACACATGTAACTACACGATGGGTTCTACTACGATAGCGCGTTAAAGCGCGCCACTCACCTTGACCTGTGGAGACTTGGCGGGAGCACGAGTGTTGATGGGCTTGCTCAAAGAGGTAGATGAGGTGTTGTATCGCTTCTTTCTATCCAGCGATCCTGTACGAGAGTGTCTACTCAGCGCCGTACCCTCTGGTCACTATCGTTATTATCAGCGTCTTCATCATCGATCATGTAATCACTGGACACATCAACGATTTAATACCACTAGTCGTGGTGAAGTGATTGGCTAACCTGCTGTGTGACCGGGTCTGAGGCGGTAGCAATCGACAGTCTCAGTTTTTTAGCAACCTTTGGTAAACTTACTAACGGGCAGTTGATCCGTCTGAGGCTTTGGGTGGTCATTTTTCTGAGGAGAACTAATTGTAAGTTTTTTTTTTACTTTCTTGAACATCTTCAACTTTACCAAACCACGTTCACTGCATGGTGGGCTCTTTTAAGAACGCAACCTAAATATGCGCATGAGTTCACTCCACACCAATGGGGAATCACCAGCCACCCAAATGATTGTTTAGCGACGCAACCAGTTCAGAAGTTTACTCTGTATCCGTGCATACAGCTTGTAGCTAGACTAGCTACACAGCTACAGTAACACCCGACCTATGATGTAACGAGGTGCTAGGGGTGGTGGCAAGAGGTTCTGGTCACCCCGGGAATTAAAATATATTACTATACTATTATCCAATAATTTTTATATAGAAGAAAAATGTGACGCGCTGAGACATGTACTGCGGTTTTCCAAGTCCTTGCAATGCAAAGCGTCATGCGCTAATATTGTGTCAGTATGCGCAGTTCTTTAAATACACCTGTAATATTCTGTGGCTGTCGAGTTGTATGCGTAGGCATGCTTGAAGTCCTGTCAGTCAGTAGTTGTCACTGAAAATCCACTGTTGAACAACTGCGCACATACATGCTTGTATAGCGCATGATGCTTTGCATTGCAAGAACTTGGAAAACCGCAGTAATACTCCTTTTCATTGCTCTCATGACGCATGCGCAAGTAAAAAATGTGTGAAATTAATCATAGATAGTATATTACGTAGAAAATAATAGCTATGTATTAATTAAGTTTTATTATTGTTGTTGGCTCCGGTTGGCTCTCGATTGATGCTGTAGCTGACTGTGATAGATGAAACCAAGAGTTACGTGCTTCACCAACTTTGTTGTCTCTACACAGTGACTGTTGTGAATAGCTATCAGAAACTCTAGCTAGCTAGCTAATAACGACTCGTACGAACGATGCGGGAGCCTTGGATTGCACTTTGGATGGAGCGATATACTCTACTTCTGCTAACTGTGCTGCAAATTGTCATTGGTAAGAATGAGCGATATAGCTATTGGTAGGTTTAGTTAGTGGAGAATCTAATTGTTTTACATTCTAGTGCATGCATGTATAATTATGTATAAAGATATTCAATGCTTCCCGAGTGTAAAAATGAATTTATAGAGCCAGACAATTAGTCTAGCTATGTAGTTCATTTTTTTGCACAATAGAATTTTTCCAGGAGTTCCACAGCTTCAGCCTGCCACCACCCCCAGCACTAGAGTTGGACAAAATAGAACTGTTCTCATAAGGGAATCTCATGTGATGAACTACGATATTAGCTATTATTATTCTTAGTCTGGTACTATGATTATGATTATATGATTGCATGTGATAATTGGAAGGCTGATCACACCCAATGAAAAAAAAAGAGACAGATATAAAAATCAGGGCCGGAGGAGGGAAAATTGGGTTGGTCAGGCCATTGTATATGTTGAAATTGCTACTATATACATGGTGTTGCCAATGAGAGGAGTTACTGCACAGTGTGTAAAGCACACTCTGTGAAGTGTGAAGTATGAGCATTCTAGAGGGTCTGGGGGCATGCCCCCAGAGGAAAGTTTTGAAAATTAGACACTTAAATATGCAATTTTAGTGATATTTCACTGCTAGTTAGCAATATAAATCTCAAGCCTATCTGTTGTTCTTCAGACTTTGTATACTATGTATAATAGGTAGGTAATTGTAGACTTGACATACAGGGGATACAGCATGAAACTTGCCAGTTGCTATATGGCTCAGCTAGTGTACAGTCAGTAACAATTATAGAAGTTCAAGGGGGTCTGGGTGGTGCAATCCCCAGGAGCTGCAGAATTTTTGCAGTTTACAGGCTTGAAAATGACTTGAAATTGATACTAAATTTTATAGTAAAACCAGCTAGCAACTTGCAACTTCCCCCCAAATTTCACAGGAAACCCAGGCCACCTTATAGAACAGCCTATGATTACTTTAGTATTTACGACTAGGCAGCTATAACTGTATACAGTGAATTAACACAGCTGCAATAAAATGGACAGCTACAAAAATGCAGTATACTAGACTGTCTACTATACTGGTTTGTATACAATGAAGTGAACGGATCATCATGCAAATATACTGGTGGACAATCACGAGATCAATCACTATTCGAAAATGGCGCAATGTGGGTGAGACTGAGAGTTGCTCAGTATCTCAACAGGATGAGTGGGTAGTTGAAGAGGAGTGATTTATACTCAAAATCTCATCCAGATGGCCGCCATGTAATGTATGGGTGTACAGCTTCCTGCCACAGGATAAGGTGCCTAGTTTGTCACTGACAGCCCTTTGCCCAGTAAAAGAAGCCAAGAGTCACAAGCCAAGAAATGTTAATGCTTATTTTATGAAGATTGAATTGTGATATAAGTGTGCTGGTTTAGAATCAAAGGCACCTACCATACACGTGATAAATGCCAACTGTCAGCACATGTGAAACGTAGAACCCAGAATCATTTCTGTAAAAATGCTATGCTGTACTGTAAGGTAATTGGAAGTAGTGTACGTGTAGTTTTGTGCTTTAGTTAGGCTGAAAAACTATAGGTAACTACTCGTGCCATACATTTTCAATAATATCTGTGAAATGTACATGTAGGTATGGTCATCCAGAGTTTGCATGAAGTAATATAGTTTGAGCTGGTTAGCTAGTTGGTCCAACTCCAAATTATTGGTCTGGCTCAGGTCTGACCAACCAGACTGTCTCCTCCGGTCTTGAAAATGGTTGGGGGATATTTACAAATAACTAGCTAGAGTGTGTGCATTTATTACAAAGTCTTTGTCATAGCATAAGGAGGGTAGACTGTTCCATTCTTTAAGGAGGGTAGATTGTTCCATTCTTTGATAGTTCTGTAAAAATAATTCATTTGGTATTTAGTGGTGTTGGCTGCTGGCAGTATGAGTCTGAGTGGGTGGTAATGTCTTGTGCTGATGGATTGTGGCAGAAAGTAATTGGGTATTTTTGTAATGCTGGCTCCTGGTGGTGAGTAATTCTGTGAAATAAGGATAATCTAGATACTTTACGCCACTGTTCCAGTGTGGTACTGTGCAGATTTCTATGTAGATTATCATAACAATTATGTGCATCCGTATAATTAAATTACATAAGTGCTAGTCCAGCTTGAACTGATCAATATCCTTAGAGTCAATCACGTAACAGAGAAAAACTGGTGACATGTGTTGATGGTTACATTGTATGTGTGTGCAAGTATGTGTTTGTAAGGTCTGTGCTACATCACTCCTAAGCAGACGTCTCGTGTGACACATAATTTAATGGTACATAGTCATTAAACCTGGAGGGCACTATGTGTTCTCGTCGTGGATACCTACTTGCTGAAGACACTGCTGGTTCCACTGGTGCTGATGTATCTGCTCTTGCACTTGGTGTTCTAACAGTTTCATTATCAATATAATCATTGTCATTATCCACAATCTGCAAATCATGTCCTATAGGTAGACAAGTCTCAGTAGACACGGTGTGCTCCAGAAAAGACATATCCTGTTCTGTTGCTGGCTCATCATCTAAGCGAATGTACTTTGGGCACAACTTGAGTCTATCAAAATGTACAACTTTTCTGTGTCATCTACCTTTCAACTGCTTGATCCGATAGGTGGCATCTGATAGCTTTTTCACTACTTTGTAAGGGCCAGCCCAAGGATGATGGAGTTTTTGCTAGGTCCTTTTCTTCCCATGGGTGTATTTAGCCAGACAAAATCATCCTGTTCGTAAGGTTTGCCATCAATCTTCTTGTCATACAACTCTTTTTGTCTAAGCTGTTTCGAAAGTGAATGGTGTCTAGCTAAGTTAAAAGCTTTCTCCATTTGCTTTCACAATGTGGCAGCATATTCGTGGACAGATTCAGAAGTAGATGGTGGTGTTCCAAACATTACATCTGCTGGTATTCTGCCGAACATCAAATAGAAGGGTGTATACCCTGTGAAGGCCTGTGTGCTTGTGTTATAGGCCATACAAACTTTCCGCATATGGGCTTCCCAGTCCAGTGGATTATCTTTAGCACATGTGGCTAACATGGATAGCATCGTCCTGTTGAACTTTTCCACAAGCCCATCACTTTGTGAATGGTATGGAATTGTTCGAGTCTTATTCACATGCAACAGCTTACATACCTTACTCAGCAGCTGTGATTCGAACTGCCGTCCTTGATCTGAATGAAGTTGTTCTGGAGCAGAAAACCGCATAAAAACTTCATCTACAAGTCTGTCTGCCACTGTACTAGCTTCTTGGTTAGGGATGGGAATGGCTTTCATCCATCGTGAGAAATAATCACCAACTACCATAATGTAGTTATTTCCTTTCTCACTCTCAGGCAGAGGGCCAACCAAATCGACTGCCATTATTTGAGTTGGATAATTGGCTGTGATTGTACCAAGGGGGGATCTTGTTACATGAGTAGGTGACTTTCTGATTGCACAGGTAGCACACGTCTGACACCAATTTCTCATATCGCTAAAATGTCCTGGCCAATAGTATCTTTCTTTAAGCCGATAAAGAGTTTTGTCTTGACCTAAATGCCCACTGGCAACTCCTTCATGAAGTTCTCTTAAGATATCATCTCTCATCTCTGTTGGAACCACTAACTGCAGATAGTCTTGAACTGTTCTTGGCTGTGCATAGTGTCTATGTAATATCCCATTGTTCACAAATAATTGCTACCATTGCTGTATGAGACGACGAAATGGTACCGGCTGGGTCTTCACAAAATCATTAGATGGTTGCTCTCCTTGCTCTTTCCATCTCAGCACTTGACCAATTTAACTGTCATTCAATTGCATGTCCCTTAGTTGATCAGGTGAGTACCCACATGTTAAAGTATTGGATGTTAGCAGGGCTACTGTAGTACTTTCATAATGTGTAGCTCTACCACATTGCTGGCATGGCAGCCTTGACAGGGCATCTGCATTCCCGTGCTTCTTTCCAGGGTGATGTACAATAGAAAACTGGTATTCTTGAAGCTTTTCCAGCCATCACGCCAGCTGACCCTCAGAGTTCCTAAACTGTTGCAGCCATGTAAGAGCACCATGATCTGTGTGGATGGTAAATGGTTGGGTGAGAAGGTACTGCCGGAAATGCTGTAGGAATGCTACAACAGAAAGAAGTTCTTTACGAGTCACACAATAGTTACATTCTGCTTTGGATAGTACGCGGCTGGCATAAGCTACAACATGTTCATTACCTTCTTTGTCCAGCTGTGAGAGGACAGCACCAATTCCAGCATCACCAGCGTCAGTATCAATAATAAATGGCTGTGTCCAGTTAGGCATTGCTAGTGTAGGGGCAGTAGTAAGGCATTTCTTTAGGTGATCAAATGCAGCCTGATGTCCATTTAAAAGTGGTTTTTCTCTCAGTAAGTTGGTGCAATGGTTTTGCTCTGCTAGCAAAGTCCTTCACAAACCTTCAATAATAGTTTGCTAGGCCTAACAACTGTTGCACTTCAGCTTTTGATGTTGGAGTTGGCCATTGTTGTACTTTAGATGTCTTTGCAGGGTCTAGAGCAATTCCATTCGGAGAGATAATGTCGCCTAGGAAAGTGACTTGTTGTTGTAGGAACTGACACTTGTGAGGCTGAACTTTCAGGCCTGCTTGCTTCAACCATTCAAAAACACATTGAAGGTTATTCAAATACTGGTCAAGGGTATTTTCCACCACAATAATATAATCTATATAAACAAGACAAGTGGTCCACTGTAATCCAGCCAAAACAGAATTCATTAGCCGCTGGAAGGTGGCTGGGGCATTGCATAGACCGAAAGGCATTACATTAAACTCAAACAAGCCTTCTTGTGTACAGAATGCAGTCCTCTCTCGGTGCCCCCCAGCCACTTCCACATGCCAGTAGCCACTCTTAAGATCCAATGTTGTGAACCATGCTGACCCTGAGAGAGTATCGAGGGTGTCATCAACCCTAGGGATTGTATATGCATCCTTTCTGGTTATGTGATTAACTTTACGGTAATCCACACAGAAACGTGTGGTGCCATCTTTCTTCCTCACCAGCACAATGGGTGAAGCCCAGGGACTCTTGGATGGTGATATCACTTGCTTTTTCAGCATATCCTTTAACAATTCTTGCACTGTGCCATGATGAGGTAGGGGAACTCGCCGAGCCTGCTGGCGGATTGGCTTAGCATCACCAGTCTCTATGCGGTGGCTCAGGACATCAGTGCATCCTAAATCTTCTGGGAATTTGGCTAAAACTTCCTCGTAGTGAGACAGCAGCGCTAGAAATTTCTCCCTTTGATGGTCTGTCAGCTTGGAAGGTAAAGGTGTCAGCAAGGTTACATCCCTTTGTTGACTTACAGCCTGTTCGCATGGTGCATCTACTTCATTAATACTGTTAATGTGGGTTTCCTCTATCATATCTGCAGTGGCTACCTTCATCCCTTCATATAATGTCACTGGTGAAGTGTCTGTGTTGGCAATACGAACAGGAACCATGTTGTTTGATGGGACCACAACTGCTCTGGTCACTAGCACATTTTGCTACAATCCCTCCATCAGCCATGGCCCACCTTCTGCCGGTAGTTGGCCCAATATCTCCATTTCACTGTTTGGTGGGATAGTGACTGTCTTGCTAATGGTAATGTTAATTGGATTGCTTGAGGAGGTAACAGGGGTTGTAAGAATTAGGGGTTTTGACTGTTCTAAAACAATTTCTCTCTTTGCTATGTTGACAATACACTTGTGGTTTTCTAAAAAGTCCATACCCAATATGCCCTCTGCTGTTATGTTATCAGCAATTACAAACTCTTGATTGAAAGTAGTTCCAGCAAAAGTGACTGGTACAGTAACTGATCCCCTGATTTGAATTGGGTGGCCATCTACTTCAACAAGGTTACTAAGTGGTGCAGCTGAAACATTCATGTTAAGTTCTGCCTTATCCCATATGTGGCTATTGAGGAAACACCAGCACCTGTGTCTACCAGAAATGACACAAGTACATCAGATACATTACACTGCAAGTAATAACTTGTAATACTGTTAACAGAGAAGGCTGGTACAGTGTACACTTTGCTGCTAAGCGTATCTCGCCTCCATTGTTTCTGACTGCTGGAAGCACATCCTCTGGAGTAGTGTCCTGGTTGCTTACATCTATAACAAACAATTGTGTGATCTGATTTATCCTTGAGTTGACATTGGGTGAAACATTGCACTGCAGCCTCGAGGTTTACTAGCCTTAGCTGGAGATTTTGCAAACCCTCTACTATGCTTTCTAATTGTAGGATGGGTGCTTCAGAAGAAACACTAGTTGATGTTTCACACTCGTTCTGGCTTCTGCAGGAACCATAGTTGATACTGAACAGATACGATTCAACCTCTAAGGTAACATCGACTGCTTCTTTAATGCACTTCGGTTTACATTGCCTAACGATAAGTGATATCTGTGGTGACTGTAGTTGACACAGGAAGCAGTCAAGCGCCAACGTGTTTCTTGTGTTGTCTTAAAGGTCCGCGTATGCTCGGTCAAGCAGCTCATCACCAAAATTTTCCCAAGTTTCTGAGTCCTCTTTCTTCCAACTTTGGAATTCAGCCTTGTAAAATTCTGTTTTGCTTGGTGGCTTGAACCTCTCCCTTAGCGCATCCTTAGAAAGTGCATATGACTCACGTATCTCGTGAGTGAAGCATTGGTAAGCCACGTGAGCTTTGACCATCATGTAAGCCTGTAACCACAGTAACCAAAGCAATTTCTCGGCATCATTCCAGTAGTTTATTGCTGCTACACACTCCAAATGACTCACCCAGTCTTCAAAGTTCTTGTTGCCGTCGAACTTCTCTGGTAGCAGAGACATCATGTTGTTTCCTTGATGTGTCATCATCTCCATGTGACACCGATAAACGGCATTATCTCTACAAGGTCAAATGACAAGAAGACAAACAATCCAAAAATAGTATGGCACTTCACCTCTCCGGGTACTGTTACGAGTTTTCATGGTACAACAGATTTTTCGTTTCAGGTTCTTGAAATCCCGAAGATATCAGCTAATTGCTGGGCTCCTATCAAACAGATCTCCTCAGCACGGTGTCCAATATCCTGCCGACTACGCCATTGTGATACTTTATCTTGAGGACAAGGTAACCACCATTGATTCTACAACTGTACAATAACTGCCTCAGTACAACCACAAGAAGTCCTATATGAATTTTACTAGACATATGCTACTGCATGTTGGGGCGAGCCTGAATAATATTATGTTAATGTTTTATGAATGTGAATTAACATAGAGATTACTTTTTTATTAGAAGCTGTCAAGCAGAACAGTTAGCTACTTTTGCCGTATTTTACGGTAACAAGAGGTATTTCAGAATGGAACAGTCTGTGCAGTATTCCAGATGTTGAAATATTTATGTATATAATATGTTAATTTATACAGATGTATTGGTAACTGATGTAATTGTTTAGGACTGTGATTGTGACAACTTAAATTGAAATTATTACACAACGGTAACCATTACTATTATTGTAGACTATAAAGGCATAATTACAACTACAAGAAGTAAACGTAGAGATGATATTGTCCAAGTGATGGCTGCGTACGTAATTGTTGGACTATTGTGTTGGAATTGCGGCTGGCCGTCAAAACTGCCAACATCAATTTGTTCATCTGCACTGGTTTCTTCTGCACTGCTTTCTTCTTCTTCTTCTGTGCACAAAGATCTAGGGTAGCTGGACATCTTGGCAAGCTGTTGATAAAGGATGTGACACCCTGCGGAAGATTTAGGATGTGGCCACTATAACCATATTGACCATAGGGAAGACGATACACTGACATGATTGGCAGAACCCGTGAAATCAGCATTTCTTCAACCTGAGATAGCCCCTACGTATGGAGTAAAACAAAATGTGCATATTAAATATGACATACATGGACACCATTAAACTGCTGCTTATTGTGATTCTATAGTACAGTGATGTGTGCCATGTAAGGTATAATATGACTCCATACAATATATATGACTAAACAATTTTAAACTTACAGTGAGCTCAGGTAGGACTGGTCCAGGGTCCATATTGTTGGCAGCAGAGTACAGCTTGGGTAGTAAGGAATCATTATGGCAACGATTACATGCACCTGCATGATCATTGGTGCTAAAATCATGACGCTCTAAACATATGGAACATAGTTTGCTCTGCAATGTGGCTAGCTTTCCATGAAATTCTTGCTGCATTCTCCTTACAACATCGTGGTCATCAATAGAAGGATTAATATTAGAGCTGTTACCATTTCGTGAAAGTAGAAATGTAGCTTGTTGTCTTTCTCTACGAGTTTGATTCACAACATGTCTGTCTTCGGTGGTTAAGCTTGCACGCCTATTTCTGTCATATGCATTCCGTCTAGCCCGCCTGTCAGTGTGATAAGGTTCTATTAGTACTACAAGTGCAGCTAGTTAGCTCAGTACCGGGTCTCTCTTTCTTCAGGCGTTTCTTGTGTTCTTCGTAGTCTGTCGCGCTCTCTCCTTCTAGCCAACCTTTCTTCTCGTTCAGCCATCAAACCACGTGCTAAGCCATGTGGAGTAAAAGTCAAGATAAAAGTACACTGCTCATGAAATTTTCGTGAAGCATCATGGAGCAATCCGTTTTCGTTCAGTAAATTTTCGTGAACGCAACATATGTACCATTCACTAACAGTGTGGGGCAGTCCATTTTCGTCCGGTAAATTTTTGTGAACGCGACGTACGTACCATTCCTCGACTATACTGGGGCTCGCTCAGGCTCACCCCAATTATTACCTATATACATGTTACATACGTGTGTGTGTGTGCAAGTATATATGTGTTTGTAAGGTCTGTGCTACAAACCTATTGATTAAAATTAATACATAGTTGGTTAATTCCAGATGAGTTAGCTAGCTGCATGGCATTTGTCTACAACAAGTTGATCTTGTGCTACTTCTAAAAACCAGTGCCATGCAACTGGCTGGAATTACAAACCAGCACAATGTAGCGTAAGCAACTGATTATGGTCAAGTTTCATCTTTTAACATCTCAGTGAAGGAAGATACTATGAACTCAAAGTTTTTTACCATTTGCTTTGTAGTTGTAGTCCCCATTTTCATAGACCCATTTGTTTTACTGATCTGTGTGGTAGGCTGAGACCATAATCAACCACTGGTACTTATCAACCACATGTATATTATTACTGGATAAAAACAAGAATTCTTTTGTTGTAACACTAATCAGATTGTTATGATTCATCAGGCTTTTCAGTGGTGGATCCAGGGGGGAGCAAAGGAGGCATGTGCCTCCTCCCCATCCCTTTAAAAAATGCATACAAGATCGAGATACTCTATTAGAGCAGTCAATCACCAATTACTCTAATAAAGCAGTCCCAGTGTTCCTGAGGAAGTGTAGCTTAACTATGAAGCTATGGATGAGGATATGAATAAGGATCTTTATATACTTTATAGTATATACACTAAGTAAAGGACAGCCATTATTGCTGTTGATCTTCTTTTTTTTTTTGGTCTTCAACTTTTCAGCAAAGTACACCCTCTTTCTAAACTCTGACACACAATTAGTCTAGTTGGCTTGGTAATAGTTTGAACAGAGTGAAATCTACGTACTGGTACTAGGTTCTTTCAAAAGTTATTTCGAATAATATGTTCCAAGAAAGCTAATCCAGTTTTAGTTGTTAAGAACATGGTTATCCCTGATAAGCTGTCAATCCACTACATGTACTATCATGACTGTATAGCAGGCTAAGTGGCTTATAACATTACAGTAGTACATGCTAAAAGCATAAAATTATTTTAGTGATCTATGTCAGTTTGTCAGTATTCATATCTCTAAAAGCATGGGTGTATGTAACCATAGAAAGATTGATTCAGCCCCTAGAGGCTACTCTAATCAATATAATAGAGTACTCAAGTTAACCGACTTCTTTCATAGAGTATATGGATCTCATAGATAGGGTCCGCAACGTGAAAAATGAAGTAGTAAGAAACAAATCCCCGACTATCGTAGTATGTTACCCTTAGCGTCCCATCACTAATACCACCCTTGGTTTGGAACTGTGTTCCTTGTTGGAGAGACACGTGGATTTTAATATCTCACATGATTGATCTTTATTTCGTGCACTCCAAAGAAGATGTCCAGAGCTCCCAGATTATGAGTGTGATTTCAAGTGTTGTTGGCCTACCAAGCCATGTATAGAAGTGAGTAAAAATTTGCCCGTATTTTCCACAAAGGCTGATTTTCTGCTGATGGGTAGAGAATAATTTTCGTTCGAGTTGCTCTACTAGCCAAGTGAAGAGAAGCCAATCCTATCACATAAGATGGTAATGAAGTTGGATGTATAAGTATTCTACACACCAAGTTTGAAAGAGCTGCGACCTTTCTAACCATCTGGCTGGCAGAGATGAAATTTTCAGTTCAATGATCTTCAATGATTTTGGTGGGTTGCCTCCTTCCTACTGTTACAAACTGTCTTCCTAGGAGCTTTAAATCAGAGGAAGATCCAGAAGAACATCTGAGGTTTCTAAGAAGTGGTCAAATCCTTGACTTTTAAAGTTAAAAGGCCATTGCAAGCTACTACTCTAATAGAACATTGTGCATTTTGACATCCTCATGCTGTGTGGTTGGGTGTTTTATGTACAAGTAAAGTAGTCTTCCAGGGATGGCATCCCAGACATCCTACAATGCACATGATGATAGAATCGTTGCTAGCTTTCACTAATTGTTGACATGTGTAGTTACATTTTTATCCAAATGCACTTAGTTATAATTATAGGAGTGCATCTAGCTATAGTTTCATTTGGAACAATGTGGTATATACTTTTAAAGTTGCACAATGTTAATTCATAGCATTACAATTTCCATTTTGTCATTAGCACTCTTAATCAAGGTGTTAAAGCACAAAAGTGTTCTAGGATGGAATCCCAGACCCCTGCCGTGTAGTTGATCTCATGCTAGGACCAGCACACTATAAGTGTTGCACTTCCCTGTGTTCTATGTTGCACACTCATCATCTCACTCACATTACTTTGGAAAGCAGTCATAAAACTGAATCATCCATGATAGCTGTCAATCTAATGATAGTTGATGGAATGATTGGCAGTTATAATGCAGCAAGGGCAGACGAGACCTTTATTTAAGGAGGGTCTAGATTGGTAATGCTGTGGTTTAGCTGTAAGTTGAAGACCAGACAAAAGGTTACTACCTGCTGGCAATAGTTGCCCTCCACCAACTAGACTATATCTCCTTATTTATAACTACATGCGTAGCTTGCTACACTACGCCTCTAAGAATACTGTGACTGCTCTATCAGAGTATCTCAATCTTGACTGCTCTATTATAGTATCTCAAATAATTATTGATGCTATTGAGCTAGGCTCTTCATCACAGCTACAGATAATTTTTTCACAGGGGCCCCCCTTCTCTGCTGCCCCTACATGAGGAACATACTGTTTTACCATAAAGTTGTGTTAACAACTTTCAATTTTAAAATTATGAGCATAAGTAAGCATGTTTATCACTGCAATGACTCCTTCATACTTAACTCTATAATAATTATCTATATTTAGTAGTTGCATTGTGCTCAATAAGTAGACAAACTGCCAGGTCTTTCATTTCTTATTCCCAGCTTCTGTATACATTTCCCACATCCTATTAAGCTATATAGTGAGGTATACCATATATACTTGCACATTAACCTACCCACATGCTGTAGGTCACTTCAAGAACAGATTGTGTGATTGGTCTATTACATTACACACATGTAGTTTACTGTACAATATCCATGGCAGACAATAAACAAATCATACATGTGTATGACCATATGCTTAAATATATTAGGTCACATAAACTCAATCATCAGTTTCTCATCCATCAATACTCAAAATATTGTGCAAGCTTATAGCCAATTTTTCTTTACAAACTATAGTTAGCTGAATTGATACCCTAATGTTATGTTTTAGTCTGCTCTAGTCGTGCATTTATTAACTTTGACGACAGCTTCTTACAGCTGCACTCAACAATCAATGGAACAAACAATCATTGATATGGTAAGGGAAACAATAACATACATAGAGATGCAAAATTAATAGACCTAGATGAACAGAAATTTGGCTTTATTAAAGCAGATAACATTGCAGATTGATGAGTATTTTCAAGATAAGTTTGTTATTTCTAACGGGTGTTGTTACACAGAGCAATCCAATGCATATAGACCTGTGACAAGCAGAAATCAATACAACAGGTTTATAAATGTATTCTTTGGACAATACAATGCACTAATGTGTTCAAGGAATTATTCAACCACTCACTTCTTGTATAAATTTTGAAGTACTTGCAAATAGGCCTGCATGTGTCAAATATGCCAGCATAATAAAAAGCATATTAGGCTGGAATGCTAGCATATTAGGTGGATACTTCAAGCTGTGGAGCTGAAAATAGATTGATACTCTCTAATTGAGCAGTCAGTGCATGGATGCTGCAAACTGAGTACTCAAATGCATTGTAGATCAATACTCTCTACTAGGACAGTCACTTTTTCAGTGAAATACTCTAATAGAGCATTCACTGATTAAAATGTTCAAAGATAATTGCCAGAATTGTTGCTAATCTAAAAGGCATAATGGGAACATCTGGTGAGCATAATAGGTGAAAATTTAGAGAAATTCCTGAAAGCATTTTAGGCAAAATTTTGAGCATATTTGACTCAGGCCTACTTGCAATTGAATGTAAAAAGTTCCACTTTAATTAACCCATACAGACACAGATTCCATCTGGATGCATGCCCCAGGGCTCTGAGACAGTACTTTGGGTGGCCGTTTTCACTTTAAAAATTAAGCAGCTACTAACAGTTCTATTAGAATGGTTAAGAGCACATTGATCTTTTGCCAGAAGAATTGACCACCAAAACTTGGGGGACCATGGCCTTGTGGTTCCCTGTCCTATTTTCACTACTGTGCAAAACATGATAAAAGGACACTGTAAAAAAGTGTGTAATCAATTGGTCTACCACACCTATAAACTATTCTAATAGAACGACCACACTGACAGATACAACTGTGAAGCGTTACCTTTATCTTAGTCATGAATCAATAATTTTACAAACTCATAGGCCATAATTATACACAGTAGCATTGACACAACCAAAAGTAGATGGTAAATGTAGTGACTATATGGTTGTTCTAATAGAATACCGAATGTTCTATTAGAGTAGTAGCTTCCAACTTTAAAAATCAAGGATTTGACTACTTAGAAACCTCAGATGTTCTTCTGGATCTTCCTCTGATTTAAAGCTCCTAGGAAGACAGTTTGTAACAGTAGGAAGGAGGTAACCTACCAAAATCATTGAAGATCATTGCATTGAAATTTCATCTCTGCCAGCCAGATGGTTAGAAAGGTCGCAGCTCTTTCAAACTTGGTGTGTAAAATACTTAAACATCCAACTTCATTACCATCTTATGTGATAGGATTGGCTTCTCTTCTCTTGGCTGGTAGAGCACCTCGAACGAAAAAATTTCACTACCCATCCGCAAAAAATCTGCCTCCGTGGAAAACACTGTCAAAGTTGTACTCACTTCTATACATGGTTTGGTAGGCCAACAACACTTGATATCTCACTTAGAATCTGGGAGCTCTGGATGTCTTCTTTGGAGGGCATGAAATAAAGATCAATCACATGAGATATTAAAATCCGCGTGTTGCTCCAACAAGAGAACTCAGTTCCAAACCAAGGGTGGTATTAGTGATGGGGAACTAAGGGTAACATACTATGATAGTCGGGGATTTGTTTCTTGCAACTTCATTTTTCACGTTGCAGACCCTATCATAGAGTATTTGGCAATTAGTAGCTAAAATACAAGCATTTATATGCTTATGTACCACTCTGCGTGGGCAGTTCAAAGGCACCGCCAGTGCCATAATTTGTATATTGCACTGCTGCAGACCGCAGCGAGTGCATTATAACTTGACGGCCCTCAGGCTCGTGCGTTTATAACAGGCAGAGCACTCATGGCCATTGTATAACTACATAATAATTTATTGTTTCAAGTATAATGTTTATATGCTTTGGTCTTGAATTTTGAGCCACTGCAACTCATTGCTTTTCCTTTTCCTATTTCTATTTCCTTATTGTGAAGCTGCTGGTTTTTCAGTGATATTTTTGGCCAAGCCTCCATGATCCCTAAATTACAGTATGGTACTATAAGGAATTAATCAACTATTTGGCATTTTACAAATACCTTGTGATTAACTAATTATGTAATATTACTATCTGCAAATTTTCTATGTAGTTATTGTAATTGAACACATTTCAAAATTCACTGTTTTGTAATCACATTGCTATCCACTGCTAAGGAAGTGTAACTCTATCAAACCACTTCTAACTACATATTACGTACAGGGGTGAGATAGATAGATTATGAGATTCACTATTAGGACTTATTAGGAAATTACTGGTAGTGCTAGAAAATTCACTAGTAGGGTTGGTTATGTTAGGGATAGGGTTTGCGGTAGATATAAAGGATGCCACATTTGGCTACTAATGAAAGAGTTGCTGAAGTTAGCAACAATTGAAGTAACCAGTGGAAATCCTTGGGTTGTCAAACTTGGCAATTCAGCAACTTCTAATGATTGTCACCAATTTTGGCAATTATGATAATCACTAGATTCCATAATTTGCCAAAAATGGTAACTTATCATAGACATATCAAAAGTTACCAAAAGTGGTTATATACTTCCCAGAAATCCTAGAAACGATCCAAATGCTTGATCAATCACTCGTATAAACAGTGATTTGTTTGTTTCACCTTAATTGCAAAGCTACCTATTGCAAGTTACCAATCATGATGATATAAATAGGACAAGTAGTTCACTCTGCCCCAAATCAGCACTGTTGGGATTTTACAAGAAGTTTTGCTGAAAAAGTAACTAAGAAAACAGCTGAAGAGAGACTGAACTGTTTCTATGTTGTCAAATGCAGTTCTTTTGTATGCTACAAGATTCACATATAATGAATAGATTATTAATTTATTATGTAATCACTACTGTATTCTTAGTACTTGTTGTATAGTAAAGCAGGGGTGTAATACCCCTGGGCATTTACCTGGGTATCAGTACTTTGCCTGGGCATCAGAAACTCTTGGCAGCATTTTCAATAATTCCATTTCAGTCTGTCACGCTTGCAGTTAACCTTTTGTGAATACTGTGTTACGCATCTGTAAGGGACAATAAGTCGTGCACTTTTCACATCACCCCTCATAACGTTGCAGTATGATTAGTGATATCATTCATACTACTTGGTACAGCCTCAAGGGCTACCCAGTGGTACTATGGAAGAGTTCATAAGTTATTGACAAATCGGATGATGCCATGATTGCAATAGCCAGACAGTTGCCATTGTGTTTTAATATTAACTGGTCAACTGATCGAGTTAGTCAATTGATCACTCAAAATGTTCACTACAACTAATCTACCATAGTATACCAGTATGGTTGGGTTTTGTTAGTCAATATCATTCATAGGTGTGGTCATTAATTAAGGTGTACATGATGTCGGTAATACAGTAGGACCTCGATTATCCGAATCTCGATTATCCAAACCCTCGGTTTTCTGGAGCAATTAGAATATTTCGCCATTAGGTGAACATTCTATTAGAGTAAGTGTATGTTCTATTAGAGTAGTTGAACACAGCTCTATAAGCTATATATAAATGAATGGGTTTCATTTATGAATATCTGAACAAATTCACTTACCTGACACTTTTATTATTGAACTGGCACACAGATGTTTGGATAATGGAGGTCCTATTTAGCTTGCAACTGTTGCTATTATTTGTTTATGTGTGTTGTCACTTTGGCTTAGTACTATGAATATCATGTATTTGTGTTAACAATGCATGGTGATCATTATTTCTTATATATAACAGGTATTAATGGTCAAACAGTCACCATAGTCAGTACTCCAGCTGGTACACCAGTTAGTGGATCTACTAACACATTTGACTATCCCATATTGAGTAGTCTTAATCTGAGATGTATGGTGGACCCTCCACCATCAGGTTCTGTCATCTACACATGGGACACTACAGGATGTTATGTTAACAACAATGGTCAAAGGAATTGCTTCCCTAATGGTCAGAGCACACAAACTGTAACTGAAAATAGTCTACTTGCACATGATGTTGGTACCATCACTTGTTCAGTATCCATTGATAATGGTCCTCTGATCACTAGTAATTCATTCACTCTACGTATATCAGGTTTGTGTTGTTATAGTTGTTGTATGGATGTCAGTCTACACATAAAAATTTTCTTGTTCCCATTGTAGAACTGCATTTGTGTAGTTGTTGTGATATCTCATTTATCTTAAACATTGTATGTTGCCATCCAAAATATGTATCTATACCATAACATTAGTAATCCTTTCATAAATGATTCATTAGCTGCAAAATAACAATATTACAGTTTTGAGATGATATAAATCGATCATTAAATGTGACCCAGTCTGACAAAATGGGGCTTATAAGCCCATGAAATGTTGACCATAATTTCAAGGTTTGAAATTTTATAACTTTCTGTGGACAAGATGTCTATTTAAATTTGCACCACTTATGTAGAAATGTAGGGCAATTTTACTGAAACTTACAGAATGGACTTGGCTCATTCTGTCAAGCAAATCCATCAAGTTGTATTATTGTTTTCTAGCACAAGGAAGAAGTCATTCCAACAAAGAAATAATGATAGTAAATTTAATTCTGCTGCATGTTAAATAAACACCCATAACTTACATTTACATTACTGCACTAACAAATATTTTCTTACTCTCAATACACAGGAAAATTAAAGGCTTCATTGATTTGAGATTTGTTTTGCTGCATCCCAAAATAATTACATCATTTTGCAAATTTGTACAGCAAAATGGATTTTTGCTAACTGACGATTGTGTATTATCATGTACCACGGTAGTGTCATGTACCACGGTAGTGGTACATAATAGGGATCAGGCAGAAATTTTTCAAAACACTCTAATAGAACGCACGCCAAAAGCAGCCTTCCGGGCTTTAGATTTTATTTCTAAAACATTCTAGACCTTTCTTTTGTGTTTACAACACTAGCCAACAAGTATTAAAAGTAAGGGAAATGGTTTTAGGTGTTTTTTAAAATTTTGAAAATGGTTAGATTCTCCATCTTCTTCTTTCTTTCTTCTTTCTTCTTTCTTTCTTGTTTCGCGCGCCTACAGCTCGTAGGAAGTAGATATCAGCCCTAAAAACGTATGGCGTATTTAAAAAACATTCGTACCCAGGTCTGTGTGGTATTAAAATCTTCCCTCTCTAATGCGATTGCGAGATATAGAGCAAGAATCACTCTTCGAGACGCCATTCGATCGAGAAGCCATACAGATGATAATATAGAATTGTTTAAAATTCCATTGCTTTAGCTCACAGGACTAAAATGCATCAAGTTGTATCACACTAAACATTAAACATAACTATTGTTCACTGAAACTCGGGTTTTAGACTTCCTTCATTACGAGACAGTGAAGGGGGTGTGGCCCGCACCTCGTCACTTAAACTATTACTGTACGCCTTTCGTGTATACTTTCTATTATATTCTTCAGCTGTTTACCAGCTAAGAGTCGACATAATAAGGCTTGTAAGCTATTGGAACACACTGGTAAATTTCGAATTGAAAAGGGGTGTGTCCCTTCCGTACGCGATTGAAAAATAAAAAGCGGGATACTCCGTATACTCAGCACTTTAATTGGAGTAGACCACGTTTTGTCAAGCGTGTGTTTTACTCGTGTTGAGATTTCGCACCGCTTCGTTGCAGTAAACGGTCACACTAGTGGATTTATCTACTCGTCAAAGGAAAGTGGTATTGTTTACTGTATTGTTAACTGTATTGTTAACTGTTTGGGTTTATTGTGTCAGCAATAAATTCATATTATTGGTGCCATCATTTCATAATAGTATTGAATTTGTATCCATTATAAACAACGGATACTTATTCTGTTGTTAAAGTACTACTACTCATACTGTTAATTCTCTGTGCTACCATGCCGTCGAGATCAGCAAAAACGCAAAGATTACGTGACAAACAGCGATATGCCAATGCTAGGGAGGAAATTTGCACTGACCGTAAACATTACTACATGGCTAATGCTGATATGTGTAAAAGTGCTGCTAAAATGGCATATTCTAGCAATCCTGAGCAAAAGAAAGAGGCTTCTAAAATAGCTTCAAAATTAGCATATGCTGATAGTCCTGACAAAAAGAAAGAGGCTTCTAAAATAGCTTCAAAATTAGCGTATGCTGATAATCCTGACATATTACAATGGGTTTCTTTATTAAACAATCATGTACTATTGAACGTATATTTAAGAAGTAGTCCATGTGCATGGACATGAAAAAAATCATGAAACTAGTGGGGCAAAAAAATTATTAATTTTCAACAAGTAGAATAGGGATCAAAGATTTGATTTTGAAAAAAACTGCGTAAACAAGAAGTAATAGGGATGATAATCCACAAAAATTCTATGCATCATCAGTTCAAAGCAAGTTATTTGAATAGTGTACACTCAATTTGCGATTCCTATTTCAACTTGTGGTTAAATTTTGTTAAAATGTTGAAATAGGAATCGCAAATTGAGTGTACACTATTCAAATAACTTGCTTTGAACTGATGATGCATAGAATTTTTGTGGATTATCATCCCTATTACTTCTTGTTTACGCAGTTTTTTTCAAAATCAAATCTTTGATCCCTATTCTACTTGTTGAAAATTAATAATTTTTTTGCCCCACTAGTATTTAATAGTTCAACTGATAACTTGGTTGTGATAATACCAACTACATTTATGCATTCTGTTTTTCTATTACTTAAGAATAATAAATTTAAAATGAAGTAGTCCAAGTGATAAAAAGTAGTGAAACAAGAGATGAATGATGGTGTTACAGCATAGCTTAGTGGGAAAATCCCTGTTATAACATCATTTGGTTTAATACTAATGTAGGGATTTTTCCACTGAGATATGTTGTAACGCCATCATTCATCTCTTGTTTCACTATTCTTTATCGCTTGGATTCTTACTTCATTTTTAAATTAATAATTTTAAATGTACTAGTTTGTTTGGTTTTTTTGTTCTAGCATACAGCTATACCATGTGACTGTTCTATTGGTGACTGCTGTATTAGAGTATCTCGAGTCACTTTTCACCTACGTGTTCTTTTTTGTGAAGGCAGCAAATGTACAGTATCTTATTATCTTTTGAATCCTTGCAACAGCGATAATCATGTCTCGAGGACTACCAGGGTGTGTGTCACTATTTCATATTTTCATTGTGCTAGCATTATGAATACACCAATAGTAACAGGGTGTATCATTGTGATAGACTGTTAAGAGGCGTGGTGGTCTCAGTGCTTGATTGTTATTAATCAACCAAGATTGTGTTATAGGAATTTGAACCTATTGTGAAGTTACAGGTATCTACCAAACATAAGCACTTAAATGAAACCAGGCAAACTTGATTATTTGTTTCTCATCCACAAAATTTGGATTTCCATGCAGGTGGGAGGTCATTTTTCATTATTAGAAAATCAAGCTTTGTGCTACTATAAAGGATAACTAAAACCAACTAGTGCTTTTGTTTTACCGCTGTTTCTGAGGTGCAAGTGACATTTGCTGTGCTATAAAATGATAGCCAACCAAGTAGCCAGCCTTCTTAGTATCAAAATACTTGTGCATGTGATTGATAACAGCAATAATAAAATTGTGACTAGATCGGTCTTATCACCCATGTCAGCAGATTCGATTTCACAAAGATACATGAATAAACTATCTAATTTCACAATCAAAATCAGCTAGACTTGAGTGGTCTGCTTTTGCTGGCTGCTTTTCTCAAACCCAGTGGCAATCTGTACGTGTGGTGTGGGGCCTTAATGGATAGCCTTGAGATGACTGTATGTGGCCGTAAAGCTCCGTGGTATTGAATAAAGACCTCTGCTGTAGATTTCCTTTCATTTAAACCAGTTTTGATACCTGAATGGCCCATAACTTGGCCTAATTCATCCCTACATCGTCCCCTTCAATTTTTAACAATTTTCTTCCCTCCTTCCAGGCCCCAGCCACCCACCCCATTTGGAGCTCGCCTGATACAGCCAACCTCAGTTTAAAAATTATCTTAAACTTAGCTGTTGGCTACTTGTACAGTGTATGCTCTGGACAGTAAGGAATTGGTGTAAAACATGTGAAAATTTAGTACACATAGCTTCAACCATTGGCGAGCTACAACACACTAAATACTTAAAACTGTCATTTCTCGATACTTTTAAATAGGTGATAAGACCGGTTTTCCCAGACTGGGTCACAATTAGGGGCGGTAGGGTAAAAAGGTGGGGATGAGAAACAATTAATCAAGTTTGCCTGGCCTAAGTTTGCAGTGTCTAAATATGCTGCTCAAGGAAAGTGTTGATTGGCAAAATTAACATCTTGATATGGATTCATTGTAATAAAAAAGAAGACAATCAGCCTGATTGAAGACAAAAGGAAAGACAAGGAGCAGAGGGTACAAACTCATCGGAACCCCAAAAGGCACATCCCCCGGGTGAGTTTGTTATCACAACGTAAAATGGTAGCCATATGCTGCTTTGTTTGGCCTCTAGGCAGGCAAGCAAGGCAGGGCAGACAGGCAGTACTACTGTACTGTTTGATATTAATTTTAAACTGTAGTCAGACTACAGTTGATCATGTGTCTTGTGATCAATGGTCACTTATGACAGCATCATCTGCTCTAAACATTATGGTGATGTACTTCAAACAATAATAAATAATAATTGTTTATTATTAAATTTTAGTATATGAATTATCCAAGTTCGCCAAAGACAAGAATAATAACAATGTAGTAATCATACATACATTAGCTCATGATGTACTTATTTGGTTGTACTTGTTAGGTATCACAACAACTAGGATTACTATCGCTGGTAGTACTCCAGCAACTGATTTGATTAGCAGTAATCAACTTCCTGACTACTCATTTCTAACTGAACCATTTACCCTTGACATGTTTAATGTCTTGTTACGTTGTGTTAGTGGACTGGGACCTACTGGTGGCTATAATAATGCTGTACTGGGTGATTGGTATTTTGGTGGAAATCAAATACCTGTTACCCAACCTTGTGGATCAGTATTTCAAGCACGTTCAGGAAATCCTAATAACTTTCCAGGAGTACTCAACTTATATCCATGTGGATCATCATCACCTGATGAAGAAGGTGTTTACTCATGTATGATGATGAACAGTTCAATGATGGTACAGACCACAAGGGTGGGTTTGTACCTTAATGGAAGAAGTGAGTCACTTGATATGTACCCCATCACCTCATTGTTAACCATCTTTCATCTCTCTACACAGCTGCTCCAATGATAGATCCTCCATCATCAGCTACTGTAACAGTTGCCTTTGGTGACTCCCTGACATTGTCCTGTACCTCACAAGGTTCTCCCCCAGACACATTCATCTGGATGAAGGATGGTACTCCAGCACCACTGACCCCTACTTTGACTACAGTCACTCATAACAGTACTACTGCAGAGTTCCGTAGTGACTATACCATTAGTAGCGTTACTACAAGTGATAATGGAACATACACATGTACTGTGACTAATCCTATTGGAAGTGATAGTGAGACCATCACTGTTGTTTTTATTACTGGTAGGTGATGTTGGTACTTATACCACCCATAATTTCTGGATGCACTGATCACATTTTAGCATACTATAGATCTAAATGTGGTATTTGTAATGGTCTCTTACTATACTCTGTATGTAATGTAGCTCCTAAACAAGTCATTGTCTGTAATGCTGGTAGTTGAACAGCTAGTAACATGCAATTTGTGATGAGTATATGAATATTTTTGTGTATGTTATACTGTATGACTTAACATATGTAGGTGCTGTTTAATTAGGTATGCATGTCTGGGAGTCTTTTAAAATTACCTGTGTAATCACCTGTATAATACACACATGTAACACCAAAATTAGTGTTACATACATTCTGTGGAACCTCAGTTATCCGAACCCCTTGGGACCAGGGATGGTCTGAAAAGTACATATCTCTGAAACTGTATAAATAACCTTCGAATAGCATAAAGAAAAAATAAATCAGTATTTCAACTACCCTAATAGAACAGTCATTTCCGTAGTTCAGTTAAATATCCAAGAATCCGGATAAGTGGAATCCGGATAACTGAGGTTCCACTGTATATCCTACTAGTGCTGTCACATAATTTTAGGAATTATGTAATCAATCAGAAACCATTCAAATAATAAAACTTTTATTTGTTGCTCTTGAAATGTGAAAGTAGCATACAAGCTAAGGCAAAGGACATCCACATTAAGACAGTGGACATGTACAACTTTAGAGATCTCTAGGTCCCCAGGCCTATTATGCTAAAATTTTTACCTATTGTATTTTTGAGGAGTGCTCAAAATTAAGAGTACTATGTGCAATATTATTCTTTCAAAGCAAAGATTATGCTCAAAAGCTGTCCATGTTATTAGAGTGTATCAACACATATTTTTTCTGACTTGTATAAGTGACTATTGTATTAGAGTAGATCAATCTTATTTCTGTAAAGGTTCATCAAAGGGGGTTTCCTCTGGAAAGTAGATCCAGGATGTAGGGTCTGGGGGTGAAAGCTCCCAGAAAATTCAATTTTGCAGATTGTCAAATGCCAGTAGTCCGAGTGCTAAACACAGTAAAAGCAAACTAGTGAATAAACAGTTACCGTATAGCTAGTTTTTTGTTGCAAGGAATTTATTTTGCATCTGGTATGAATTAGTGAAAAATTAATCTGCTACAATAAAAATGTTGCCACTGTTTACCCCTTTCCACACAAGCAACCTCTACAATTTCCTGTTTTGGAGTTTTTATGAATGTTGCTGGATTATGAGTCCTCACAAAGGAGTGGGATAGTGGGGTGGACCATACCTGTGGTACAAAATGGACGAGTATTATAATGGCAAGTTTTACACCAAATTACATACCCCTGAGAGCTCTAGAAGGACCACATTGGCATATTTCATGACTTTATAACTTTTCCAGACAATCCAAGCTAACAACATGGTCTCAAGTCACCTCAGTCAGGGCCTTTAAAGTGATGCATGGGCTTTGACACTCTATCTCCAGAAGTAGACCTGAGGCAAAGTTAGTGTGCATGAAAACTGACAGTGTAACCATCTTGTGCTGGTGTTATTTTATGTGTCCAAGTTGTAACTTTTCCAAAATCAAGTCACATTTACTAGTGGACCTATACCTCTTCCAAATTAACTTCTAAGAATTTTTTGTGGTTGGGGAACTTCCTAATGTGTTGTTTAGGTGAGTGTTCCATCATAATTTTGGCCAAAAACATATAGGAGGCTGTTTCTATTATGAGCCACAACCATGGTTCATGATAAGTGCAGCTACAGGTATCTACCTTTTAAAATTTTAATTTTATGATGATTAACAATGACACCAATAGCAAAATCATTTAATCAAAGTCCAGCTGCAGGCTTCCCTCAGACACTGTAAGGGAGACATCATCTTATTTTACTGTTTGCCCTCCAGATGACTGGCTACCTCAAATGCCACAAACAAAAGGCGGCATCTTAACCCATTACCACTGAATAATGTTCCCCTCATTCAATGCTCTGAACAATTTAGTTTTTTTCCAAGACTTGTGTCTGGATATCCTTGATAGTACGGATTACACTGGTGTATATTTGACTGTCTCTGTTGTTTTTGTGCATGCCTGTCTTGTGTGTTTGCACATACATTTCCAAATGATAATGCACACAATTATTTCAGGTGTCACCATAGTCAATACTCCAGCTGGTACACCAGTTAGTGGATCTACTAACACATTTGACTATCCCATATTAAGTAGTGTCACTCTGACATGTATGGTGACATTGTCTAATGGAGAAACATATACTGGACCATATCAGTGGGACACTACAGGATGTTATACTAACACTGCTCATAATAGTGGTAATCCAACATGTTTTCCTACTGGTCAGACAACACAAAGTGTAACTGATAATAATCTACTGGCAGATGATGCTGGTATCATCACTTGTACTGTAACTCTTAATGGTGTGGACTATACTAGTGATCCATTAACACTTCGTATATCAGGTGATCATGTGTGAATATTGAATGTGTGAGTCATTTTAACGAGGTCATGTACTGGTCTAAACCAGACAACTTAAAAAATTGCTAAATATTCATGTGTGCAAAGTTAACTGCCTAATGTAGCCACTTGCTTAATAAGGTAACTTGCAATGTGTTATAGCTACATGTTTCAATTATTCATCGTGGTGATATTATACATAATTTATATGTCATCCAATACTGGTCTCACTATTTTACAATGACTATTAGGAGTTGGGCTTGTTGGAGGGATGCGGACTACTGGATCAAATAATGTTGTCTCTGGTAGCATTGTTGATGACTATTCTGCTATTAATGTGACTGATACATCAGCTGGTATACTGTTTCGTTGTGTGACTGGATTAGGACCTAGTGGTAACAGTAATGAAGAGTTGGGTCAAGTTTCCTTTAATGGTAATCAAATATCTCATGGTTTATGTGATGGACCTGTGGTACAACCACGTGGAGCTAATATTGCTAATTTAATTGGAGTTATTAATGTAGAATTGTGTTCTACTACATTTACTGTTAATGAAGAAGGTGTTTACACTTGTACCATAAGGAACAGTAGTATGGTGGACCAGACTGTGAGGGTGGGTGTGTACTTACCTGTGAGAAGTGAGTCACTTTATAGTGTGATCAATTGTTGTTAACTAACTTCATACACACAGCTGTTCCAGTCATCACCACTACATTATCTACTGTCAATAGTATAATTGGTTCTCCTCTGACATTGTCCTGTACCTCACAAGGTTCTCCCCCAGACACATTCACCTGGATGAAGGATGATACTCCAGCACCACTGACCCCTAATTTGACTACATTCACTCATGACAGTACTACTGCAGAGTTCCGTAGTGACTACACTATTAATAATGTTACAACAAGTGATAGTGGAACATACACATGTACTGTGACTAATCCTATTGGAAGTGATAGTCTTAATGTTATAGTTTATGGTAAGGTACTGGTACTCAGTCTTGCAAAGAAGTGTGTTTGTGTACATTATTTAAATAAAGCTGTTAAAGGAAAGATGCAAATTAATTATTTATATTTGAGTAGGGTTCATAAAAATAAAAAAAGCAAGGAAACACAAGGGAGGCTATATGTGAACTGCTGAGTGAAAACTGGCTGTTTTCGCACATTCCTTAAATTCCATTTTATTGCATCTCTGTAATCTATAGTAACAAAAGAGTGGACAGTCAAAGTGTCAGCCTTTCATGATGAATGGTCTTGGAGTTATAGAGCTTGACAGTTGGAACAGTGATAAACTCAATTTGTACAGCAACAATATGGGAAATAAATTACAGGCGTTTAGATAATTGATCATAACTTATGATTGAAACAAGCTATGAAGATGGGACGTGGCTCAATCTGTGCACCATGAACTGGCAAATTAATCAAAGTATAACGCTTTCCCTGTACTCCTTCGTGTTGACAAAGAAGAAAGCCATTCCAACTAAGAAAATACAACAATGAACGTTGTTTTTACCACATTGTAAATAAAATGCCCATAACTCACGTATCCTTTGCTGTACAAACACTAAACAAAGATTATCTTTTTCTCATAAACAGGCAAATCTTGTGGTGCATAGTTTTTATTAATTTGAGCTTAATTTCAGTGCATATGAATGCGATTAAAATGTACATAAATTTTTCATATAGCATACATTTTTACCCTTTTGTATTCAATACAGTTTTATGGCAAAATATAATTTTGTAAAAATGGTCAGTTTTTGCTCAGCAGGTCACATATACAGCTACACTAGTGTACGGCTATAATATTATGTTTTGAAAATAATTAGTGTAGGAGTTTTAATGTCCACTAGTATTGCTTTAAGTGTAGATGACCTCCCTGCTTTTTATTTTTATAATTCAATATAATTTTTTTTGTAACAATAACTGGTTAACTAACAGGGGCGGATCCAGAGTTATGGAAAGGGGGATCAAAATGAACTGAGGCACTACATTGTCTGGTTTGGTAAGGTGAGACCAAGAAAAAAGCTCACAGCCAGCTGACAATAGCTCCCCACCTCACCAACTATGAATGTATCGCTGACAAGGTACACAAAAATCCTTACATAGCTTGCTACACACTGCTCTAATACTGTGACTGCTCTATTAGAGTATCTCTATCTTGGTATACTAAAAATATTTTGAGGGATCAAGTATTCATCCCTGTTAACTAATGTATACCACATCAAAAGAAAGTATGGCACCAGCCTGACATACGTGCACTCTGACTATGACTTACTGGAAAACATTGTTGCCATTTCTTATTGTTTTCCGCTTTAATCCACCTGTTATATAATAAAAATCTGTGATCAGTCCAGTCACTACAGAAATTTAAATAAGCTAGAAATACATCACCCTTTAGAGAGTTCAACTAGAAACAAGTCATCATGCAGATAGATCAACTAGAAACAAGCGACTCCTTCAACTACATTTCAAATCATCCTCTATAGGGAGTTCAACTAGAAACAAGTCATTCTGTAGAGAGATCAGGTAGAAACAAGTCAGCCTGTAGAGAGATCATCTAGAAACACACTCTGTAGAGAGATCAGCTAGAAACAATTCACCCTGTAGAGAGTTCAGCTCCAAGAAAACAATCAACTCAACTATGTTGCAATTGTTTAGTTAGATTACAAGTCATTCTGTGAAGAGTTAAACTACAAACCATTTATCGTGTAGTCTAAGAGTACAGCTATACGTATGTTACAAAATTTCAGCTACATACACATTTCCTAGAGTATTCAGCTGCAAAAAATTCAGCCTGTATAGCTATGGTGAGTTAATTTCATTAATAATTGTAATTAATAAACACGATTGTAATAAGTACTAAATAACATTGTTAAATGTACATGCATATATAGCTAAACAAATATCTTCTCCCTCATAATCCTCATTCCTGTAGTAGAGAGCAAAAGAAATACCCAAAGCCGTCCATAGGCTAGCTTTGGGCATGAAGTTATGAAAAGAAGTGATGTCTAATGAATAACCGCCAAGCTGTCAAAAAGGGTGAGGCCTCCAAAACCACCAAGGTAAGCAAAAAAAGAGTGAAATCCAAGGTGAAATGGCTGTGATGGTATGTTAATGGCAAAAAAAATTAATAATAACAATTCAAGTGAATTTGGTGCCAAATCCTTGGAGAAGGCAACAAAAATTCACTCGAACTGTCATTAAATTTTTTGTCATTGACCTACCGTCACAGCCATTTCTTGGCCACCACCTTGGATTTTTACAACTCTTTTCACCCTGGCTTTTTTGGAGGCTGCATCCTTTTAATAGCTTGGGAATTGAATTCATTGGTTTTGCAATTGGATTCGTTTGTGGTTGCTGTGCACATTTGGCTGAGTTTCCTCTATTTCCACTACCCAGTTGTGTGTCTGTTCATCCTCAATTGATTCTTATGGTGACCATCTTCTTGGCTGCTCTTATGGTCTTTTGCATATCTGTAAGCATGATGCCTTAATTTCCATTTTGTATCACTCCTTGCTGTTACATATTCTGGTGTGTTGCATGAGCTGAGGGTTTCTGGCGATCATCAGTCCTGACCTGGTGATCTATACCATCCTGATTCTGTCAAGGCTGTCCAGCTTTCTTTGATGTTTCTGTTCGCAGTACTCTCTCTCTCCATCCGTCATCTCTCATGCGTCATTTTCTGCTGCTGCAGCTAGAGAGACTCTCAAAGATAAACATCATGAGAACAATGTTGTAGCTGCTGAAGGAGTGCTCTATCCTTTGATTGTGGAGACTTTTACTCCATTTGCTTTAAAGAATATTGTTGCAATGGACTGCCGGCCAAGAGGGCTTTCAGGAATCCGATCCAGCAACTCTCCACATGTCTTTGGAGATATAATGCTAAGACTGTCCTTTGCTACTGGGCCCTCCACCCAGTTGTGGAGGAAGATGTTTGACTTGTTTGTTCTGTGTGTGTGTGTGTGTGTGTGTGTGTGTGTGTGTGTGCTTTTGTGAGTTTACAGTAAATTAAATTCTTTTGCATTAGAATTAGTTGTGTTTGCACAAGAATTTGTCCGTATCAAGATTAGCAGCTGCACTAAACATGAAAACAAGATGTAGCAGCTGCTGCATAATCTTGAAGTACAACTGTTTTAAAATGCCAATTTACCTTAAGTTAACAGACAGGCACTATGGGAAGGCATAGGACAGACTTGTGCAAGTGGGCCCATCTGCAGTGTGCTAATGAAGCATTATACCACCTCTCAGCATGTCAGGGAATAGCAATTTCACACAACAAGTTGTAGTACCTGCCATTCTGCAACCTGTGTTGGCACCTAGTGTTCGATTTGAGTGTTCAGCAAGTCATCCTGTGATTGCCCAGTGTAGCCATCAGCAAGTCCTGTGTATCAGCAAGGCTTGTATCAGCAAGTAAACTCCACGCATCTGGATAACCACTGTGTAACTGTTCCAATGTGTCAAGCCTTAGACTAACCAGGTATCATGCCCAAGACTACTTGTACACCATCCAATGACGGAATAACTGATGTAACATGATGCACGATTCAACAGCTTACTTGCCTACCCACTGAAGTCCTCTGTCTTCATTTATCTTCACACAATCTTGTTGTCACCAGGACTAACTATTGTCTTTATGATGACGTTATTCATCCATCACCGTTGAGCGACATGACGCCAGTAAGCATGGCCACGACAGCAGTATTATGGAAAATGTATATACACGTAATATGCAAACAATAGTACAGTACATTAACACAGTCCACCAGAAGCAGTAGGGAAAGGGAAGGGTGCGGCAGGGAGGGGTGTGGTGAGGATAGTACTTGAATTTTGACACATCAATGCATTGCTAGAATGAGCGAAAAGATGCATCCAAATTGACTGCTTGCTAGTTAGGAAGATGGCAAGGAAAGGGCTGAAAAATGGAAGAAATAGATGGAGAAAAGTTAGGATGTGGTCTCCAATGAGCTAGTTGATTGGACCAGTGCTGGTAATGGTGAGGGGCTCTTGGTGAACATGGTTTGGGAAGTGAAGGTGTTATTGAAGATCTGGTTCCACTGTAAATCCTGTAGCCAAGGATTGAGGAGCAGCCCACTCATATTATACCTCAGAAGCAGGGTAAATGGCCATATTAGATAATGCTGATGAAGCAGTTTGTCTACCATTTTTCTTCACAATACTTCTGTGAAGCTGTGGAGAAGGCACCAAATGAACTGGGTCTGGAGGCTCTAAGTATTGAGGATTCTGAGGAACCTCCTCCGTAACAAGTGAAGAAAACCTGCTTGTGACAGGAACATGAAAACAAACACTACAATCAGCAGAAAGAGAATTACTACTGTCACAATCACTATCTTCTAACTTGGAATGAGAGGCTTCTTTAACTTTTTACTACCAGTTCACTACAGACATCCTGCAAGACTTGCTCACCATCAGTAACACAAACCTGGCTGCTGGAACTCTCATTGCTATGATCATCAAAGGAATTGTCCTCTTTGACTTGAGCAACCCTCCAACCAATCATCCTCTAAGAGACCAAAATCGTAAAATCATTTTTGAATTATAGCTTTATAGTTGAACACTAAAAAAGTCTTTCAATAAAGCAGCGAAAAGCTTTTCCCACCGAAAGTCGAACAGTGGAAGAACAAGCAATAGATTGTAATATGTCTATGCTCGATGGTGTCCACACTCCTCCACTAGGTTGTTGTGTTTAGCATCCTCCTTTATTTCACCCTGAAGGGCTGCAAACCCAGAAGTAGAGGTGGAATGTATTAGAACACCAGGATGGAGTGCACTTCTTACTGATACATCAAAATAAGTAGGACGTCCATTGCAAAAGTCAGGGTGAAATGCATCTCCAGGACGAGTAGCTGATTCTCTGACACCCTCTGTTCTCTTTGCACATCCGAGGATTCTTCCAAAAGAACAAGTAGATAATATCACACAGAGCATCATGTCATTGTATGTGCAGCAGACCATGACCACAGCCAATCATGTGACCTCTAAAATAATCAACATACTTTACACAAGTGCACAATGGAGAATCTGCATTAGAAAATACTGGGATGCCCAGTCCAAAACCGGAGGGCTACAACAAACTCAGCAGGTGGAATTGCAAGACCAAGTTGTGAGCAAGGTATCACTTGGAGCCAAGCACAAGCAAAACCAGAAGAATCTGATCAAGCCAGCAAACAAGCCCAATCGTGGATACTCTGTTGAAGCAAACTTCTGAATAAAAGTGGTCATCAAGGTATGATTGCAACACTGACTGTGAAGCAGGGGAGAAGCTGAAAGAAGTTGGTAGTAAATCAATTAGGCTTTGCAGTGCTGAGGTTTCTCCCATCAACATAAAGTCTCTGTCCCACTGGATGGACAGTAAGCAGCAAATTTAGGTTTGATATCTAAACAGCTGCCAATGTAAGCTACGTAAACCATATCAGAGGCTCTACGAATGCCCAAACCACCCAGACACAAAGGAAGGGTAGCTTGTTGCCAAGTGAGATCAGACAGAAAATGGTGGACAGCATGAGAAAGGCTCAAGCAAAGTAGATTATCATAATCTGAAAAGTTGCTCAGCAAATGTGGAGGTACAGTATGAAGAATATGAACAATTGTACAACAACTTAAGCACTGATGCAAAAGCAGGAGTTCCACATGAGGATCTTCTAAGTCCAGTAACAAAACTTGCAAACATTGGACTTCAAGTTGTTAAAAAGCAAAGAAAGGAAAGGTAGGAAATGATGAGTCACTACTTGGCCAAAAATCTTCATATCAGGTTGAGGTTGAGTCCAAATGAAGAACCATGTGTCAACAAAAGATCCAATAATTCTGTAACAGCAGACCTAGATCCCATGAAGGTACCATCATCACGGTACCATAACTGAAGAAATATGTTTGAAGGAAGAGTAATGGACTCCATCAAGTCCATCATAACTAAAGAAAAACTAAAGGTTCTAAGGGATCTCGTGATGAGTACAGCAGTAATACCTGTAGGATAGATTCTGGTTACAGCATCAAAACACTATAGAAGTCAAGGATTAACTGCACGCTACAACACCACTACATGTGTTACTATTCTTATTGAGGCACCTTACACACACGTGAGCAATACTACAGTAAATTAAAAACCACAATACAATGTAACTGTTATGTCTTTATGTCTTCAGGACACCTCCTTGTTGAACACCCTTGCTGCATTGAAAAGCCAGAGGACCTAGCTGTAAATTTCACTCAAGAGTAAATTCCAGGAAAATGACATTTAATCTGGTGACTTCATCGAATGCATTACACATGTCAGTTTTAAGTATACGCATGTCAGGGTTGTCTTTGTTGCAATCCAGGTGATAATGAAGGGGGAGTGAACAGCTGCTTTGAGTCTCCCCTTGACTCGGTTAATGTTTAGTTACGCTACCACTCACCTATTTACGTGCTCTGTTCCTCGGATCTTCATTCTTCACCTCCAGCAATCCATTGATTGAGGAGGGGGTTTGGTAAGTGCCAGGGGGACTCATCTGCCATGGTATATGGCCTAGGCAAGGTTATGTAATTCCAGCGGGGCCAAAGTAGGAAGTACTTTTGGTTTATTGATGCTTGGGTAATGAAAGAGTTTAGAGCAGAGAAGCATCTCTGTCCTAAACTCTTTACAATAGAGGCCAAATGGGAGAACCTAGTGGATAAGGCAGATATCCTAAGTGAGGCCCCCTGGCTGTCTCAGACTCCTCTAAGGAGAATGGACGAACTGCTTATAGCAGTAGTAGGTGATGTGTTGACCTGCGGGTCACCACTAATTTGTGTCACGTGGCTTTAGCCAGATTGTGACAGCATCAATACCTGTGCGCAGGTGCCAGATTGTGCTAGTGATCTGGTTGGGAGAGCGTCTCCTGGTAGTGATCTGGATGGGAGAGCGTCTCCGGCTAGCAATCTGGTTGGGAGAGCATCTCTACTTGGCAGTTTGAATGGGAGAGCGTCTCCTAATAATGATCTGGATGGGAGAGCATCTTCAGCTAGTGATCTGGTTGGGAGAGCGTCTCCTGGTAGTGATCTGGATGGGAGAGCGTCTCCGGCTAGCAATCTGGTTGGGAGAGCATCTCTAGTTGGCAGTTTGAATGGGAGAGCGTCTCCTAATAATGATCTGGATGGGAGAGCATCTTCAGGTAGTAATCTGGTTGGGAGAGCGTCTCCTGATACTGATCTGGATGGGAGAGGCAAGCAGCTGTTAGCAACCCAATTTCCTGATGGCACTCTGAACTGGAGGGGGCTTGTCTGTGACTGCAGGCAGGATAAAAAGAGCATCTCTCCTGACAAAGATTTGAACTGCGAGCGTCCCTCAATAGCAATCTCTACTTGTGGTAGCAGCTGGCAGGGTGAAGGAATCCAGGCTGGCACAGTGAAGGAATCCAGTCAGACCTACAGCTGAAGAACTCGCAACAAAATGCATATGATAGTACAGTCTTTCATGTAAATGTTTAGAGTACAACAACAACAACAACATTATGTGTCTACTTAGCTTGTACCAGGGCTGAGCGATACTACTGTTTTAGCGATATATCGCGATGTTTTGAAAGTATCGATATCGCGATATTTTGTTATTAACTATCGCGATACCATACCTGTACATTACTGTCATTAAAAATCCATTTGTTATGCAGTAGTAGGCTAAGAATTCTTGTAAATGATAAAGTCCACCCATCTGGTTTCCCCTGCAGAGAGGTGTGAACACCATACCAACCTCAAAGCATGTGTTACAATAACTGTTACTGTAAACAAGGATGATAGTGGCTAGTTTGTTATCACCTATAATGGACTTCCTGCAGGAATGCTGAGCAATAAGCTATGTAGCACCAGCTATGATTGACTTATTGGTAAGTGGCGTGAACTATTCAGTATCGTGAATAGTGGCTTTAGAATCGATCGTGATACCAAAATGGCAGTATCGGTCAGCCCTACTGCTTACACTACATATGTATGTAAGTACCACTATTGACAATGGGATACTGACTAGAATTTTTAACTGCCAACATACTATGCCAATTAACATAGAGTACCTGTGTGTAGTGAAGTTTGTGAACTGTTCAGTGGGTAGGGACAGGGTGGGAAGATTTGTTACAACAGGTATGAATTACTGCCAACGTGTTCTGCTCACTTTGTTGCGCATGCGTTGTTCTTATTGGAGCCCACTGTTGCATGCTAATATTTTGGGTACTTGCGCAGCCTGCGCTTCACAACATTAACTGTGTTTAATAACTTAAACTTTATTTAATGTTTAGTTACGCTACCACTCACCTATTTACGTGCTCTGTTCCTCGGATCTTCATTCTTCACCTCCAGCAATCCATTGATTGAGGAGGGGGTTTGGTAAGTGCCAGGGGGACTCATCTGCCATGGTATATGGCCTAGGCAAGGTTATGTAATTCCAGCGGGGCCAAAGTAGGAAGTACTTTTGGTTTATTGATGCTTGGGTAATGAAAGAGTTTAGAGCAGAGAAGCGTCTCTGTCCTAAACTCTTTACAATAGAGGCCATAGGTAGGTCATGATATGTATTATGTATATCGTGATCTACCCCCCCAAGCATCAAGGTTATTTATTTAGACCATGCAATGTGCAGAAATGATGATGGTGGCAACATCTAGTAATATGCAAGCTATGCTTGCAGCATACAGATGATGATGATGTGCAGGCTGAGCAACGGTGACATACAAAACAAGCAGTGGCAGTGACATACGTTGGTATACGGACAAGCAATGGTGACGACATACATATCAAGCGTGACAACGTAAACATTAGGAAGACATAACGTACACGCAAACTAACATGCAACTAACAACCCAATGGTGTGCCCCGTACCAATTGCCTGGCAAAGTTGTGGAACACATCCTAACCATAGAACTACAGATATATGACGAAGACACTGTGTCGTGTACACATTAGAGCAAGCACTGTGTTTTGAAACAATTCCTGTTGAAGATATATAGGTTGAAGTTTCCTTTAATGACAATAAAGTGGACTTTTCTTTGGGACTATTATAAGACTCAAGGGGTATGGTGTGCAAGAAGCTGGCACAACGCCATGAAACTACTAAGCAAAGTTCTAATATGTACTTGGCTGCTTTTCAACATACAATTTATGATAACCATGTGTTTGTGTTGTTGTTTTTACAAAGCAACTCTTATTATTTCACATTTTACTGGGGGTGTACCAATAGAGAAATTTCTGAACTGATCCAATATAAAGCGATATACTGAGTCAGAACACCGATACCGACCCAATATAATAAAGTGCAGCTATACATTTAGATTAGAGGAAACTGAGAAACTTTAACTTGCCATAAGATACACTTAGTAAGTAGTTCCAAGTGCTAACAATCACTGCCAATGGTTGATTGCCTGTGGTGGTGTGGCCTCAATTGACAGCCCCAATTAACAGCCGAGGCCGTGAGGCACCCACAAGTTTATTTTTTTTATTATTATTATTTAGTACGTGCTCCCACCAAGATAAGTCCAAATCACTCCGTATTTTTAATGGCTTGTAGCAGGAGCTTACAAGCGCCAAAGGCGCGAAGGAGCGCGACACTAGTGGTTCCAACATTTGACTAATTACTTAAACCTCAGTCCATGTAGGGCATTCATCCTATATTCGCTGCTACTCAGTGGTTTATTGCATCATCACTTTTAAGCTGTTAATTTTCAAAGGAAGCCATGATGAGTCTAAGTACTTGTGTGCTATTTGTAAACTAACAGGGACTGAACAACTCTTAACAATGAACTAAGTAGCCATATGTTTTGTAAGCTCTCTGTGCTGTACTGAGGACCAGAAACGGAGTTGTGTTGAAATAATTCTTTTAATTACCCTACCAGTATTACTGACACTCTATGGCTGCATATTAACTGCTAGCACCTGTTAACATAACCAAGCACAGCCCAGGAAATTACTGCTCTCTTTATAAGGACATGTTTCATTAACAAAAGATAGAACACAGCTATATCCTGAGTGTCACGCTCCCCCGCACCCACAAGCTTCTGCTTGTAGAGATGGCTGGTTGTTTCAAGCTGTGTTTCTAGTTTATTCATCCCAAGGTTACTTTTATTTTATTTATTTTTTATTTATTTTTTATAGCTCTCCACTATGATCATTTTTGTATGGTTATAACAAAGAATGTCTGCTATGCGCGTATTTCTATGGCTTCTCGTAGCGTAGCACTTCTTTTCAAGGATAAAACTACTGTTTCCCCAGCTTTGTTTGCTATATAACAGAGGGTATAATGATGGCAAAGACTATTTCGGTATATTATATTGATTTTGGCAGCTATATTGAGACCAACCGATATTGGCAAAAGACAAAATCGCCATATTGGCCACTGATACGATGTACCGGTACATCCCCACTGATTGTATACAAATATATACAGTGTGTGTGGGGACAGTGTGCAAGATTATACTAGTACACCAATTGGTGTTGTACTGTTGCTTACCCGATGCAGCATCTTGTTTGAGGCCGTTTCGCGATAGTCGTGGTGTTTGTCCTCGAAGATTCTAATTGATGCCCACCACGTGATTTCCCTGCATTTTTGTTGATTAGGTGGCGTCCGACGAATTGGTTATGGTATGAGGTGGAGCTGTAGTTACTGTTGGTATTGAGTCCAGTGGCGTCGGAGCTGTCCCAGGCGACCGTGACACCGTGCGTGGGCCAAGGTAAGCAACTTGTGGAAACGACCCTGAAGGTGGCTACTAGCATTGTAGTATCGCATCTTGTCGCGTCGTCGTCCTGTCCGGAATACTTGTTCCATTAGGCGGCCCTTCCTCCGGCGTGACAAAGCTCTTCGCTTGCTCAATCCAGCAGTCGACCTTCCCAAGGACGACGAGCTTCCCTTTCCTCAGTCGGCGATAACTACGAGTATTCATCTTGAAGATTAAAAGCCACTGTTACTGGCAAGATTTGTTACAACAGGTATGAATTACTGCCAACGTGTTCTGCTCACTTTGTTGCGCATGCGTTGTTCTTATTGGAGCCCACTGTTGCATGCTAATATTTTGGGTACTTGCGCAGCCTGCGCTTCACAACATTAACTGTGTTTAATAACTTAAACTTTATTTGTCCAGACATCGCCATCGTCTACAAGTGCCACCCGTACATCGACATTGCAAGCTACTTCATCGTCACTCATGCACCCTTAGCCAGCCACCTCAGCAAACATTTCACCGTTAAGCCTGCCTCCGTTAAGCCTGCTATGCAAGCCCAGCTATCATCATTTATGGCCCAGTTCTTGCAGAATACCACACCAATTACTAGTGCTCCAGTTACCAGTACATTGACTGACAATCATTCACCAGCCTTGATCATTAATGGTCCTCACCACCTGCCGACGACCATAGTTCATCCCCCTTTACTGCCACCAACGACAATGGCCTGCGCTCCTCAGGAGCTGCCAGCAATGATTGCCCATGCCTAGCTACAGCCAACGACAATGGTTCACACTCCTCTGCAGCTAACAATGACGATGGTCTATACCAAGCTACAGCCAACGACGATCATTTATACCCAGCTACAGCCAACAATGATCATCCACACCCCCCTTGCAACTACTGATGGAAATTGCCCATATCCAGTTAGTTGATGATTGTTCATGCCACTCAACAGCTACCAACAACTATTGCCCGTGCCCCACTGCAGCCGATGACGATTGCTGGCGCTTCCTTCCCAACAACGTATGCAACTCCTACTCTACCAGCCCATGAATCACTCAATATTACCATGCCACCAGTCCCTCCCCACCCTTACAATGGCCCATCAAGCAAATATCTTCCTTTGCAAGGTAGATGGAGGCCTGAAACCTGTACCTCTCTGTAATAGCTAAACATAACCCAAGCCGAGTGCTGGAAATCTTATCTTACCAGTGTATCTGCACTGCAAACAAGTTGTTGTCACTTAACGCTGGCTTCAATATGATGCAAAATTCTGTGCTGTCCAACTATTTCCTCTACTGGGATCAGGACTTCTGGATGAGTGCTCATATTACCAGTAGCAATGAGCAACATCATTGGCCTTGTCCAGATTGCAGATGAACAAAAATTGTGCCTTTTCGTGAGAGCAAACCATCTCATAAACCTCCTGATCCCCGATCACTGATCACACACAACCAATTTGTGGGGAGTACAAGGTCAACATATATGATGTATGCGTTGCTATGTTGTCACTGCGGTCATGTTGCTTTTGCTGTTATGTTCTAATTATATTGTTATTACTACCATATTGTTATTGCCGCCATATCATTATTGCTGCATATTTGTTAAAGCATTGCCGAGTGTGCTATATGAAAAATAAAGCACAAGGTGCATGGCTGAGATGCTAATAAAACACGAGGTAAAGTCAAGTGCTTTATTAGAATTGAGGCCAAGTGCTTTATTTTCTCATACAGCATGAGAAAAGCAATAGTTTAAATGATTTATGGAACTTTCTAGTCGCCATACAGTAAGACTCATAATTAAACATGTTGCACACATTATTAACAGCCTGAATGCACACAAACTGGTTTAACAAAGTAACTCACACATACGTTCACCATAGCTTGGCATGGTAGATGTTCATCACATATTTTGGCAGGTTTTGGTTACAAACCACAATAAATTCTACTGTGACACATGGTGAAGCATTTCTGTGATAGCTCCAAGACTTGTCCATTTATGTTAACAAACTTAACAGGAATGTTAGCTTCTCCCACCTGTCATCAAAGCATTTAGGTATGTCTATAAAAACAATCCAGTTGTAGCACTCGTGCTGGCTGGGGTGATCGATTGACCACTCGGCGCGGCACAGGCTATCAGTCTTCACCAGCTTGTGTGATTGATCATACTGGCGTGAACGTTGTGGGCTATTAGCCTGCACTAGAGCATGTGGACAATTGTACTTTATTTCCCACAAAGGATGCTTTATTGCACCGTAAAGAGTGCTTTAGTTGTGTAATAAAGCACTCTTTGGGCAATAAAGCACTGCTTGCCCTAAAGTATACTTTATGAGATTTAAAGTACACTTTTCCATTGATCTCACCCACACAAAGATCACAACATATTGTTATTGCTTCCATATCGTTATTGCTGCCATATTATCATTACTGCAATTAAGGTCAGCATTGAACCATCTTGTTAAGGCTCAAACAATTAGCCGAATATTTGAATTAATATTAGTTTGCTTTGTAGCCAAATAATAAAATTAACAAACGATTATTCGCATGTGATAATTTATATGGTGACATGTGATTAGCTGTCAGTAATTAATGAAGTGGAAGGTGATGCTAATGAAAGTAGCAAAAAGGAAAAGACTATGGAGATAAAGGGAAGAGTAGTAATAGAATTAGGCAGCCACTAATTGGTGAAGATGTACTAATTCCATGGTGAATCACCATAAGCACAAGACTTCCTATGAATTTGTGGCTTACTCCAGGTACTTCTACTTGTTACAGTCACTTTCTATCACAGTATCGCTGTGATAATCCTTTCAGAAAGGGAATTATGGCATCTCTTTCTTAGTAAAGTTTTTCATATGAAGCCACAAAGCTGTTTGTGATTATTTGTAGGCTTCTTGGTAGTGGTCACCTTAATTACAATGGAACCTTACACCAATTATTCGACTAATTTCATTAGAGCTAAGCAAATATTCAAATACAGTAAACCACCATTCGTTTCAGCCTTTGTCTTGATACTGCTTCACTCTATACATGATTACTTCATATAGGCATTGTGTGTATTTGCCCACCAGCTATAAGAAATCTTGATTTGGGAAAAATTTGATGCAGTAATACTGCTTGAAGAATAACTGTAATGCTGACAGGCATAGCCATCTCTCAAGTGCAACTGATCAAAGGCAGAGATCACAGCGACAGCCTAAACTCTTTGGTTTAGAGATTTTGCATGCCCCAGCAAAGTCCTGGGCTTGCTCAAATTTCCCCCAAAATTGGTCTGTAAGCTAAAGTGACAGTGTTCTCTGGCTTGCCTGAGATGTTAACTATTCTTTTTGTATTAGCCAATAATTCTTCTGCTACAGTTTCTTCAATTCCACCATGCATTGACAATGGGTGTAGTCACTTGCGATCAAACTAAATGGTTTTGCATACAACCAGTTTCAGTTACCCTGTAGGGTCTCAAGTAGTACTTTCCATGGCAAAATTGATTCACCTTGTGATGAGCGGCTGGTTTATTGCAGTCAATGTAATTATCACAATTTCTTGCGCAAATGTGACAAATTCTAATGCAAAAGTGACAAGCTTCAAACAGGACAAAGTCAATTGCAAAGGTGACAAATGCAATTGCAAAAACCTCTAAAAGCACAATTACTTGGTGTGTAGCTTATAATCTAATCCAAAACAGCCAAGCTGTAAAAAAAGAGTGTGGCCCTCAGAAAGGCTATGGTGAAAAAGATGTGAAATCCAAGGTGGCGGCCAGGAAATGGCTGTGATGGTAGGTTAATGGTAAAAATTTTAATAGCAACAATTCAGGTGAATTTGGTGCCACTTGGTCTTGGCACAAAATTCACCTGAATTGTCGTTATTAAAATTTTTACCATTAACCTATCATCACAGCCATTTCTTGGCCGCCACCTTGGATTTCACATCTTTTTTCACCATAGCATTTCTGAGGGCCGCACTCTTTTTTTACAGCTTAGCTGTTTTGGATTAGATTTCACTTCTTTTTGTATTTGTATACCCCAAAGCCGGCCTATGGCCAGCTTTAGGGCTTTTTAACCTATCATTTTTTGTTTAGCACTGGAAGAAGAAAAGATGAAGCAGGGTGATTTCTTTGTAGCTGAACTCTCTAAAAGGTGATCCTTCTAGCTGATCTCTCTACCGGATGACTTGTTTATAGCTGAACTATCTACAAGGTAACTTCTTCTAGCTGATCTTTCTACAGGGTGATTTGTTTGCAGCTGAATTCTCTACAGGGGGATTTGTTTGCAGCTGAACTCCTCTACATGGTAGTTTCTTTGTAGCTGAACTCTCTACAATGTAACTTCTTCTAGCTGAACTCTCTACAGGGTGACTTGTTTGTATCTGAACCTTCTACAGGGTGATTTGTTTGTAGCTGAACTCTCTACAAGGTAACTTCTTCTAGCTGATCTTTCTACAGGGTGATTTATTTGCAGCTAAATTCTCTACAGGGCAATTTGTTTGCATCTGAACTCTCTACATGGTAGTTTCTTTGTAGCTGAACTCTCTACAATGTAACTTCTTCTAGCTGAACTCTCTACAGGGTGACTTGTTTCTAGCTGATCTCTCTACAGGGTGACTTGTTTCTAGCTGAACTCTCTACAGGGTGATTTGTTTGTAACTGAACTCTCTACAAGGTAACTTCTTCTAGCTGATCTTTCTACAAGGTGATTTGTCTGTAGCTGAATTCTCTACAGGGCAATTTGTTTGCTGCTGAACTCTCTACATGGTAGTTTCTTTGTAGCTGAACTCTCTACAATGTAACTTCTTCTAGCTGAACTCTCTACAGGGTAATTTGTTTGCAACTGAACTCTCTACATGGGAGTTTCATTGTAGCTGAACTCTCTACAATGTGACTTCTTCTAGCTGAACTCTCTACAGGGTGACTTGTTTCTAGCTGATCTCTCTACAGGGTGACTTCTTTCTAGCTGAACTCTTTACAGGTAATTTGTTTGCAGCTGAACTCTCTTACATGGTGGTTTCTTTGTAGCTGAACTCTCTACAAGGTAACTTCTTCTAGCTGATCTCTCTACAGGGCAATTTGTTTGTAGCTGAACTCTCACATGATTGTTTCTTTGAAGCTGAACTCTCTACAAGGTGATTTCTTCTAGTTGATCTTTCTACAGGGTGATTTGTTTGTAGCTGAACTCTCTACAGGCGATTTGTTTGCGGCTGAATTCTCTACATGATGGTTTCTTTGTAGCTGAACTCTCTACAGGGTGATTTGTTTGTAGCTGAACTCTCTACATGGCGGTTTCTTTGTAGCTGAACTCGACAAGGTGATTTCTTCTAGCTGAACTATCTCTTTCCATAGTTGAACTCCCTACAAGGTAACTTCTTCTAGCTGATCTCTCTACAGGGTGAATTGTTTGTAGCTGAACTCTCTACAGGGTGATTTGTTTGTAGCTGATCTCTATACAGGTTACTTGTTTCTAACTGATCTCTTGAATTCTGTTCAGGGTGACTGCTCTATTAGAGTATCTCGATCTCGCACTTGCTACACCAAGTTGGATTTCGTGTTATAACTCCGTGGCTTTAAGTCTGATTCTTCTACACCATTGAAGAGCCTTTCTAAGATGATTACTCCATCTGTACAGCGAATTTCAAAGCGTTACCCCAAGTGGTTTATCTGGTAGGCGTGGCAAGTAGTCGTTTTTTTATTAGCTAATCTTGATTGCATAATTATTACACACTGTTGGTTTTTTCATTGTATCTTCCTGGTTTTTAGCTTGATTTTTTTCAAACCACAAAAGGTTTGAGGTTCAATAGTTAACCTATTCACCCACCGATTTTCAGCTTCTTCCTATGCGCTGTTTACCCTGTAGGCGTGACAACATATTGGTGTTATTTTTCGTGAATAATCGCTCATAACTCTTTGCCTGTTTATCGTATTCCAGCCAAAGGTGGTACCGAGATGCGCCTTTATGCCCCCCTTCTGTGTGCCAAATTTCAAGGCAATCGGATAAGGCGTTCGCGTTTATAGCAGTTTTTGTAAGTGTGCGAAAAGAGGAAAAAAAAATAAGAAGAAAACAAAAACGAAGAAACTAAGCCAATTTTTGAAGTCGCATATCTCGGGAACGCCTGAAGTGATTTCGCTCAAATTTGGAATGTGGAGTACTGAAGGTGGAGGCAGTGTCCACAGCAAAAATCGTCTTGTTTCATCAAGGCAGCACAGAGCTACGGAGGTACAAATATTGCGTTTTCTTTCTTCCTGTCGATATACTCACGGGTGTTGCGCGCCGGCTTCTTGGGCCGCACGGCACACTACTGTGTGTCTTGATTGCATATCAGAGTATCATGTCTGGTAACAAGTAGTTAGCTCAGTAGCATCTTCTGTGTTTTCGTGACTAAGAGTCCTGAGACTATAACTAATTACACATGTATTTTGACAATAGCTGTTCAATATTAGGAATGTGCAATATAATATACTGTCTTGTGCACAGCCAAGAACAGTCACACAAATACTCTAAGAATGCAGTTAAGTGTATCTGACAACAACAAAGCTTGCACTGAACTTGACAGTTATAAAAGACACTAATGTAAATAATATCTAATCCAAAACAGCCAAGCTGTAAAAAAGAGTGCGGCCCCCAAAAAGGCTATGGTGAAAAAAGATGTGAAATCCAAGGTGACGGCCAAGAAATGGCTGTGATGGTAGGTTAATGGTAAAAATTTTAATAACGACAATTCAGGTGAATTTTGTGCCACTTGGTCTTGGCACAAAATTCACCTGAATTGTCGTTATTAAAATTTTTACCATTAACCTACCATCACAGCCATTTCTTGGCCGCCACCTTGGATTTCACATCTTTTTTCACCATAGCCTTTTTGGGGACCGCACTCTTTTTTTACAGCTTAGCTGTTTTGGATTAGATTTCACTTCTTTTTGTATTTGTATACCCCAAAGCCGGCCTATGGCCGGTTTTGAGGTTTTTTTAACCTATCTTTTTTTCTTTACCACAGGAAGAAGAAAAAGATGAACAAATGTTGAATACTTTAGATATTTCTGATTTTATCAGTAAATGTACATTTCATATATGTAATACATGTATTTATTACAGAACTCTCCATGGTGATTTCTTTGTAACTGAACTGAACACTCTACAAGGTAACTTCTTCTAGCTGATCTCTCTACAGGGTGAATTGTTTGTAGCTGAACGATCTACAAGGTAACTTCTTCTAGCTGATCTCTCTAAAGGGTGATTTGTTTGTAGCTGAACTCTCTACAAGGAAACCTCTTCTAACTGAGCTCTGTACAGGGTGAATTGTTTGTAGCTGAACTATCTACAAGGTAACTTCTTCTAGCTGAACTCTCTACAGGGTGATTTGTTTGAGGCTGAATTCTGTATAGGTGATTTGTTTGCAGCTGAGCTCTTTACAGAATGGTTTCTTTGTAGCTGAACTCTCTACAAGGTAACTTCTTCTAGCTGATGTATCTACAGGGTCACTAGTTTGTAGCTGAATTCTCTAAATGGTGGTTTCTTTGTAACTGAACTATCTACAAGGTGACTTCTTCTAGCTGATCTTTCTACAGGGTGATTTGTTTGTAACTGAACTCTCTACAAGAAAACTTCTTCTAACTGATCTCTGAACAGGGTGAATTGTTTGTAGCTGAACTCTCTACAAGGTAACTTCTTCCAGCAGATGTCTCTACAAGGTCACTAGTTTGTAGCTGAACTCTCTACATGGTTTCTTTGTAACTGAACTCCCTACAAGGTGACTTCTTCTAGCTGATCTCTCTATAGGGAGATTTGTTTGTAGCTGAACTCTCTACATGATGGTTTCTTTGTATCTGAACTCTCTACAAGGTAACTTCTTCTATCTGATCTCTCTACAGGATGATTTGTTTGTAGCTGAACTCTCTACATGATGGTTTCTTTGTAGCTGAACTCTCTACAAGGTGATTTCTTCTATAGCTGATCTTTCTACAGGGTGATTTGTTTGTAGCTGAACTCTCTACATGATGGTTTCTTTGTATCTGAACTCTCTACAAGATAACTTCTTCTAGCTGATCTCTCTACAGGGCAATTTGTTTGTAGTTGAACTCTCACATGATTGTTTCTTTGTAGCTGAACTCTCTACAATGTGATTTCTTCTAGCTGATCTTTGTACAGGGTGATTTGTTTGTAGCTGAACTCTCTACAAGGAAACTTCTTCTAGCTGATCTCTCTACAGGACGATTTGTTTGTAGCTGAACTCTCTACATGATGGTTTCTTTGTAGCTGAATTCTGCAAGGTGATTTCTTCTAGCTGAACTATCTCTTTCCGTAGTTGAACTCCCTACAAGGTAACTTCTTCTAGCTGATCTCTCTTCAGGGTGAATTGTTTGCAGCTGAACTCTCTACAGGGTGATTTGTTTGTAGCTGATCTCTATACAGGTTACTTGTTTCTAACTGATCTCTTGAATTCTGTTCAGGGTGACTGCTCTATTAGAGTATCTCGATCTCGCACTTGCTACACCAAGTTGGATTTCGTGTTATAACTCCGTGGCTTTAAGTCTGATTCTTCTACACCATTGAAGAGCCTTTCTAAGATGATTACTCCATCTGTACAGCGAATTTAAAAGCATTACCCCAAGCGGTTTATCTGGTAGGTGTGGCAAGTAGTCGTTTTTTATTAGCTAATCTCGATTGCATAATTGTTACACAGTGTTGGTTTTTTCGTTGTATCTTCCTGGTTTTTAGCTTGATTTCTTTCAAACCACAAAAGGTTTGAGGTTGAATAGTTGACCTACTCACCCACCGATTTTCAGCTTCTTCCCATACGCGGTTTACCCTGTAGGCGTGACAACATATTGGTGTTATTTTTTGTAAATAATTGCTCATAACTCTTTGCCTGTTTATCATATTCCAGCCAAAGTTGGTACCGAGATGCGCCTTTATACCTCCCTTCTGTGTGCCAAATTTCAAGGCAATCGGATAAGGCGTTCGCGTTTTATAGCAGTTTTAGTAAGTGTGCGAAAAGAGGAAGAAAAAATAAGAAGAAAAAACCAAACAAAGAAACTAAGCCAATTTTTGAAGTCGCATATCTCGAGAACGCCTGAAGTGATTTCGCTCAAATGTGGAATGTGGAGTACTGAAGTTGGAGGGCGTGTCCACAGCAAAAATCGTCTTGTTTCATCAAGGCAGCACAGAGCTACGGAGGTGCGAAAATTGCTTTTTCTTTCTTCCTGTCAATATACTCACGGGTGTTGCGCGCTGGCTTCTTGGGCTGCATGACACACTACCGTGCGTCTTGATTGCTCTATCTACAACAATTGCCATTATCAATAGAACGAATCCATTGCTGGATTATAGAAAATATGTAAACTGGTGAATAAAAAAATTGAAATTTTTAAGAGAGGATAATAGGGATCGCTGAATAAAGCCATAAAACAAGAAGGGATTGCTGGGGTGGTAATGTAAACCACAAATCCCTAATTTGACTAATCTCAAAATGATGGAGTATGAAACTAAAAATTGATCTATGAACAGAGAATCAAAATAGGGATTTGTGATTTACATTACTATCCCATTGATCCCTTCTTGTTTCATAGCTTTCTTCAGCAATCCCTATTCTGCATTGAAAAATTCAATTTTTTATTCATCTAGTCTGATATGAAATGGTGTACAAATATTTTACCAAGTTTAGTGCTTTATAAAAAAGTGAATGGTTTTATTACTTAGTCACTCTACTACTGTGTCTTGACTTATATCCTTTTTAGAACTTTTGGGATTGCAAATGATAGGTGCATATGCAGTATTGATTTACATTTCTTAGATTGTATGTCTTGTACAGCAATTAGTCAATTATCTGAACTTCATTTGAATGTGAAAATGGCTGTTCTATTAGAGTAGTTTATCAATAATTGTACAATGCTCTGTAAATAAACAAATGGATTTTGTGCACTTTTCTATTATATGAGCACCATTCCTCCAACATTAGTTTAGATAATTGACTCTCCACTGTACTAATTGAGCAGTTAGCAGAAATCAGTCTGAGAACAACTGTGACCGGATCTGCGAAAACCCGACACAATTGCACAAGCCTAACTTTACAGTATAAAGCATTGAATACAATGGGTGAAATACTTATGTATTATTGAAAATTTTTTGAAAAATTTTTGAACCCTCTTTCTTAGTGAAGGAAGGAACTAACAATAAAACTCTGGATGTCATCTTATTTGCCTGCTCAAGAGAAGTTGGAAAATCGTTGTTTTGTTACAGTAGACCCAAGAATACAGAAGTTATGAGCGTTTGTCTATGTCACGTCAAAGCAATTGTATGCGATCGATTTTTCTTCATGAATTCTGCCTTTGTTTGCAATGAAGAAGGGTGAGTAAAGGAAAACCTACCCAGCAATTGATTTCTCTGTTCATGGCGAACACGATGATGAAAATTGTAGCTCAGTACTTTGATTCATTGGTAAGTTACAACCGTTTTTGTGGCACCTGTAGTTTATTTTCCTTATACTTGTTGTACAAATTGATTTTTCTGTTGTTGCTAGTTTGTAGGGCTGTAACTCCTAAAGTTATTGGCATATGAGGCTGAAACTTGCCAGAGGGTACACTTGGCTAAGTAGATTATAAATATTTAATAAACAGGAATTTGAAAAATGCACGATTGTGTCGGGTTTTCGCATATTTGATCACAATTTTGTGATTTGTATAATACATACATTCTTTTATAGCTTTGCAGACAAGATGTTATCAGGTGATTGGATGTAGTGATAATGTGACTAACAGTCTGGGTTTTTCAACAATTTTTTCTGCTACTGTTGGTACATGTTGTACTCAACCTAATGTGATCAGTGTACAGAGGATTACCTGTGACCTATGTGAGATGATGAATTAGTATTAGCAAGAGTTCATAATAATTGTGAATACTGAGAGGGGTATCCTACTTCCATTTAAACCTGTAGAAGGATGTATCATAAAAGTATAGTGTAATGACAAGGTTTTGTAGTGGTGACGTGAGAACTCATTAAAATGAAAATAAAAATGTGTTAGTGCTGTATCACAGATACAAAACTCATAACCTTGCTCAGAACAGCCTGATGGTCTAGTGAGGAATCATTTGTGAAGCCACTCTTGTAGTCTAGTGAGAATACTGAGAGGTCAAATTAGTTTTGTTGCCAGACACGTGTATAATCAATTTTTCTAATGACATGATGTTTAATTAATTATACAAAGAGAAACTTGTGAACTTGGAAAGTTTACAGTATGTCCTTCTACAGTGCAGGGGTTTATCAGGGCTGGAGGAGGTAGTCTGGTTGGTCAGGCCTGGGCTGGAGCAATAATAATTATGAAGCTGGACCAGCTCAAACTATATTACTTCTGCATAATAATTATTTGCTATCTATGAGCAATCATATCTACATGTGATTTACGGATGTTGTCATGGCATAAGTAGTTAGTTACCTATAGTTTCTCAGCCAAACTAAAGTACACAACTGCACATACAGTACTTACAATTACTTTACAACGTAGCGTTCATATTGTTTTGCACAGTGAGTAATAAATGTGAGCTCTGCATATCATGTGTGCTGACAGTTGCATTGTGGGAATTATCACGTGTACAGAAGGTGCCTTCTTTGATTATAAACCAGCACACTTAAACAGTTCAGTCTTCATAAAATAATCATCAGCATTGGCTTGTAACTCTTGGCTTTATTTTACTGAGCGAAAGGCTGACATTGACAACCTAGGCACCTCATTCTGCCACAGGAAGCTGCACACCCATACATGACATGGATATTGAGTAAAATCACTCCTCTTCAACTACTGGTCGAGATACTGAGTAATTCTCTCACCCCACAATGCGCCATTTTCAAATAGTGGTTAATCTCATTATTGCCCAGTAATTAACATGATGATCCTCTCACTTCATCGCAGACTATACTCTTTCAGACAAACCAGTATAGTATTCTGTATTGCAGGCTTTTATTGTAGCTGTGTAGTGAAGTTAATCGTAAATAATAAATTAATCATTGGCTATTCTATAAGAGGGCCATGCTACATGGACTCCTGTGAACTTTGTACCTCCTAGTTTTTTTGGGCTCCTAGTTTTACTTGCTTTTAGCATCCATTTTCAAGCATTATAATTGCAAACATCCTGCAGCTCACCCTCATACAGATCCTCTTGAACTTCTATACTACAGCTATATAGTGTAGCAAGATTCATGCTATGCCCCCTGTATGATAACCTACTTATGTTGTACAGAACGTCTGAAGAACAACAAGGTATAGGCTAGGTTATTTTTGGCATCTTTATATAACTAGCTAGCATTGAAATGTCACTAAAATTTCATATCTGAGTAACCAATGTTTCAAAATTTTCCTGAGAGCATGCTAAAAACTCATACTTTGCACTTTGCAGAGTGTGCTTCACACACTGTGCAGCAGCTCCTTGCTCAGGCAACACCATGCATATTAGCAGCCACAATTTCAACCTCATACAATGGTCTGACCAACTCAATTTTCCTTCTTCCGGCCCAGTATACAAAATAATATACTCTTCTCGGTATAGTACATATGTATATAAATAACTCTTTACACGTAAGTTGTGTTGGTATGAATACTTTATTTTGATATACCCCCATAAGCTGAATCATCACTGCAAAACTAGACTCATTTTGTTTTAAGTTTATGGTGGAGAAAAGGTATCTGGGGTAAATTTGGTATTTGCATTGTTGCATGTTCCCAATTTTGGGGATTATTTTACATAATGATGCTAAGCTTGAGTCTGTGCATGTATAATGCTTTTTAATTAAAACTTTAATTTCCTTAGTGTGCTTCCACAGTAGTAAGCTTTTAAAGTGGTCTGGTTTGATATACATGTGCAACAAGTTTTCATGTCACTCTTCCCCAACCACATAGAAGTTCAGGGACGCCAAAATCTTTTCAAACTGACTAGGGATGTACTGCCCATTGTGTGTACATTACAGGTCCATTGTTTATCACTCGTAGTCCAGGAGGAGGGACCAGTTTCCCTGTAGCTCAGTCAGTCACTTTAACTTGTATGATATCTGGTAGTCCAAATGGTTCAGAGAGTTATAGTTGGAGTAGTAGTTGCTCTCCTGATTGTGATGGTGATTTGACTGGTACTGATCAGAGTGTATTATTAGTAGCTAATGTGAGAGCTCGTGATACTGGTAGTTACACTTGTACAGTAACTGATGGTAATACAATGATGTCTACTGCTACTATTAGTAGAGTGGAAGGTAATTAAATATTTAATCTGTGTGTGCATGTATACTACATATAAGTGCAATATAGATTGTGATGGGTGAAATGTTTAGTTTGACTGTTTCATTATAAACCATGATAGAGTAGTTCAAATAGGAATCATTCATGTCTTTTTCAAAAATCTAAATAGAATGCACACAAATAAAACCACGAAATCTTTAATTAAAAAAAAACCTTTGATGTTAAGGGAGAAGTACAGGTAAAAGGAGGTGGCGAGCGTATTTTTTAAAAACCTGAATTTTCCATTTTGTTCATGGTATTGTTATTGCACCAAGTGATCAGTAACAAGGTTTGTTAGATGAATTGGTGTGTATGTCTGAGTTTTTGACTTCATTTTTAATTTTTAAGCAAGGATAAGAAGCTATATAAAGTTATAAACCACACAAAATTGGTATGCGTATAGGTTAAACATAATAGCTCAAGCCTTTTGTGGTTTAAAAGAAAATTTTATAGCTATAGAGTTACAAGGCAAATACCATATCTCAGGGTTGAGATACTCTGACAGAACAGTCATTGCAAGGTTAAAAAGTCCATGAAAATGTTGAAAAGCTTACCAGCACTTGAACCAGGGGCCTCCATACTGAACACCCAATTTCTTAACCACTGAGCCACTGCTATCATGGTTGTTCACTTCACTAGATTTCTGCTTTATAAATGAAAATTCTACAATAGTTAACCCTTAAACTCGCAGCTGTTTTTAACAATGCAAGCACTGAAAATGTATAATCCAGAAAACTGGATTATATGTATATGCAAACCTTTTAAACAAACTCCTAAAGTACTGTGCAAGAACCGTCAAAGCTGTCTAAATACTGCAAACACCATGTTACTCACCGTTGAATTTTGGTTTAAGTGGTGCTATCCTTCGTTGCAAACTTCCATCCCAGAACTTTACTCTGTGCCTTTCAAGTACAAAAGAACTATCTCTTTGTCTTCTTCACATATCGATACAGAAAAAGCCATAACTCGGCCATAGCTTGCTGTATCGCAAGGGGGTATCACTCAGGCTCTTGCTGTAGGTTGATCTGCGACCATGGTCAAACTCTAAGTCAATAGTCAAGGCCACAAAATAGCTTTTACAGTGGGTCAAGGGTCAAGACAATACGGAAGGTTCGAAACCCACAATCGAAAACTGTATGTAGCTATTATCAAGTTGACGGAATTATACGTAACTCACAAGAAGTAAGGATCTCCAAGAAAGTGTTGCAAAGCTCCAACAGGCATTTCACCGTAATTATAATGATTTTTCTCTGACAGCTGTTGGTAGCACCATAGATAATGTATGTCACATGGATTGGAAACGCCCATATTATTTACATAGTGACGTCATGGGCTATCCTCATTTCGCTGTGCATAAACTTTATGGCCTCGACAGGTGGAAGATTTCGCTGTTCTTGTAACCAGCAAATTAGTGTTTGTTGTTTACAGCTGGGTTAGTTACCACCCACACTAATTGGAGGCCAGACTGGGTAGGGACGCTGGAGAGTAGTAAGCAACAGCGTAAGAAAATTCAGGTTCAAAGGTGAAATATGGTGTTTCAAAACGGTTGTGCAAATTTCCTGAAGAAACAGAAAGTGTAGCATTGTTTCTTTGCTGCTGTTTACACCACTTGTAGCAGGTAGAGTGTAGTAGGCTAGTTAGATATTCACTGCTTCACTGTATATTTCCACTGCTTCAATAAAACTTGAGAAAACAGGCACTACTTTGTACTATTGTTTAGCTCAAGCTGAGCAGTACTGTAGCATAAAATTTATTTCAATGTATCACACATTTCTTTGGTTGTGTAAATGTGGTGACGAGAAGTTGGCTAATAGCACTGCTGCTGAATTATTAGCTGGTGCGTACCTGCCATTGTCACCTGTCGCAAACAATATTTCTCCCAGTGCCCACAGACACGCTGTGTTCTTGTTCAGTACACAACACAACACAATAAACAATGTAAAAGGAATATCCACGCCTTCGAACGAGCCTTCAAACAAGCAAGAGAAAGCCAAACAGCCACTCAACAAATTTCCCAATGTATTGGCGCACCGTAACTAGGATAGGAAAATAATTTAATGGGCGTTTCTAATCCATTAGGAACGCATACATTATCTATGATGGTACACACCAAGAAAATATTATACTAGGTTACAAGCGCAGGTGCGTATTGGAAAATAGAGCAATAAGCGGTGGTCAAAAGTTCAGAAAGAACTGCTCAAGTCACAGGTCAAAGACGATAAACGCTGCAAGTCTAGGGTCAAGGTAAGATTTCCCCCGGTCAAGACTTTGACCGCGGTCGCAGATCTACCTACAGCGTGTGCTGATGTGACACCCCCTTGTATCGTCTTTCTTTGGGCATCATCTTGGTCGTCACATGATGGTGATTCAGTTGATATGCAGATATCACGTGACTGACAAAATGGCTGACAAGAATACTAATGATACAGATGTGAAAGGAAACAAAATACTTCAATGCTTCGTAGCAGGTGATTTCCTTGTTGTTTGTTAAAAGTTTATAAAGGAAGCCCTTCCCAAGTAAGAAAATCTCTATTTCTAAGAGATTGGATAAATGCTTCACGAGATATGCCTGTTTAAATCCACGTATGTAAAATGGCAAAAGTATTGTGCGTTTTTCGTTTGTGTTTTATCAAATCCAATTTTCTGGATTATGTGGGTTTTAAGGGTTAAAATGTACAAAAATTTATTATTTCATAGTTATACCAATGGAAAATCTAGAATATTCTATGTGTGTCCTATTAGAAATCCTCAAACAATGTGCACTCTACTAGAGTATTACAAAAGTAATCAAGTAAACTCTGTATGATCATAACACGAGGAAGCCACAATCAGACTAATAATCACACGTGATACATCTTACATCATATTGCATAACCTGTTTCCTGCATCTCCCCTTTTCAAGCATTTGTAGGGGATTAAAATTACAAAACAAATGCTGCACAAATCAGAAACAGTCCTAATCACAGCCAAAAAAAAAAAAAATCAATCGCTAATCTAAGCTTATATAATAATTATAATTGCAGTTGGTCGGGTCACTTAAGTCCAGTTTGGATCCTCAATCAGCCTTCTGGTGGGGCGTTTGTCCCGGGTAGATCTGTGTTGAGTATGAGAAGCTCCAGTGCAGATGATTTGGAAGTGTCTCCAGCCTGCTGTGTAGCCTCTTGAGCTGGTCGCTGCCACTGTGGAAGGAAGGACCGCCTGTGAGCTGGTAGTATATTTTGCACAGGGTGGCTGAACAGTTTCTGAGCTGGTGACAAGCCATCCTTTCTACTGGGTGTATTGCAGTATTGTAGCAATGATCGACAAAGTTTCTCATCATCTAGGACTCTGCCATTCCACGAGTTTTGAAGTAGTTTCTTCATGGACTTGACGGTAGCTTCAACTTTGCCATTACTCTGAGGGTATCTTGGTGAGGAAAGTTTGTGTAGAAAACCCCAGCACTTTGAGAAGTCAGAAAATGCCTTGGATGTGAACTGTGGTCCACCGTCAGACCATACAGTGTTAAGTATAGCTGTACAGCAGAAGGACTGCCGGAGAGCTGAGATGACTGTATAGATAGTAGTGTTAGGGCGTAAAGGGATATCAGCTGGCCAATCAGTGTGGCAATCAACTATGATCAGGTAGGTGTGGCCTGCGTGTGAGCAAAGGTCTATTGCAATCTCCTGGAATGGGCGGTCTGCTCTTGGCTTTTGAACAATTGGTTCTCTGGCATGGCTGGGGAGATGGTCTTGGCAATGCTTACAAGACAGGATGGTGTTGTTGATGTCATTGTCTATTCCTGGCCAGTACACAGAAAGACGAGCACGTTGTTTTGTCCTTACAGTGCCCTGGTGAGATTCATGGAGTTGAGACAAAATTACAGATCGCAGTTTTGTGGGAATAAGAAGTCTGCAGCCATAAACAATAAGACCATCATCAATGGTGAGGCTGTCTTTAGTATTCCAGTATTGTTTGCAAGTGTCTGGTAGTTGATTATGATGGGGTGGAAATCCCTGTAAGATGAGATGTTGGAGCTGTTGATATTCTGTGTCTTCTTGGGCATTTTTCCTGAGGTCATCTAAGCAGTATGGTAGTGGTTTAGTTTGTGTGAGAGTTCGTATCTCAGTAATGGATAGGGCTGGTTGGCTAAGAGTATCTAACTCAGCAAGACTATCTTCAGGTGATGGGTCTGTCACTGGGTTCCTTGACAGGGCATCTGGGGCATCATTCTTTGTGCCTTTCACCCATTCTGTCATAAAATTGTATGCCATCAGTTTAATCTTTAATCTCTGAAGACGTGGATTCTCTATTTCATCAAGTCGATGATGATTAAGGATAGGGATGAGAGGATTATGATCTGTGATAACTTGAAAGTGTTGTAGTCCAGCTAGAAACAAGTGGCACTTCAAGGTAGCCCAAGCAATGGCCAACATTTCCAGCTCTATGATGACGTAGCAAGATTCAGCATCAGTGAGAAATCAGGACTCTGCCTGAATCAAACTCCAAGTGCCAGAGTTGTCTTGCTGTTGGAGTATGAATCCACGGCCTTGGCGGCTAGCATCTGTGCATAGTATAGTGGGTTTACTCATGTTAAAAAATGACAACACAGGTGCATAAGTAAGGGATTCTTTGGCAGTTTGAAATGCTTGGTCGTGGGTGGCTGACCACTGGATATCATTCTTTGTATTGAGCAAGGGGCGCAGTGGTGTGAGTAGTGTGGAGATGGTGTTTGTGCTAGCTGATACTTGATTAACTAAACCAAAGAAGGATCGGAAATCTGTACGGTTGGCTGGAGTTGGAAGTTTCGAGATGGCATCTATAATAGTGTGGTCTACTTGGTAACCTGTAGCAGAGAGCTGGAATCCTGCGAAGGTAACTGAGGACTCACAAAACTTGCACTTGTCTAGGTTCACGGTGATCTTTTTCTCAGCACATCTTTGTAGAAATTCTCGGAGATGTGAAGCATGTTGTGTGACATCACTGTCATAGATAACAATGTCATCCACTATGCGGCAGAAACTCGAGAGACCTCAAAAGCTTCATGCATACGTCTATCGTAATGTTCAGATATAGAAGAAATTCCGTATGGTGCACGCATATACTTAAATCTGCCAAATGGTGTTATGAATGTGGTGAGAAGCTGACTTTCTTGATCAAGAGGACATTGGTGATAGCCCTTCATAGCATCCAAAACAGTGAAAAACTTAGCTTGGCAAGCATATATGTCAGCAATGGCCTCGGCTGGGGTGGGTGATTGGTACCTTTCTCTCTTTACATATCTATTTAAGTGTGAGAGGTCAACACACATATGTATCCGATCAGTATTCTTCTTGGGTGCTACGACAATAGGTGCACACCAGTCAGTGGCTTCAACAACAAGGGCGATGATGTTCTGCGATTGTAAGAGGTCAAGTTCAGCTTTCAGCTTGTCATGGTAAACATACGGAATAGACCTGGGTGTGTTAACACAAAATGGTCTCGCATCATCAGTAAGGTAGATATGGAATTCTTCACCTTCCATGCTGTTAATGTTACCATCAAATACGGTGGGAAACTCCTGAACTGTACAGTGCTTGTCAAGGGATAAACTAGCAACTGGAGGGATGGCAGCTACAGAATTGACAGTAGTGCTGGAAATGGTTGGGTTGGGATAGCAATTTGGTAGGATTCCAAGTTCCTTACATGTCTTCCAGGACATCAGTGTGCCTGTAACATTAGGGTAAATGTGCAAGTCATCAAGGTGTTCCTTGTTGCCTATCTTGAAACATACCAGCAGCCTGCCAACAGGATGCATCTCTGCTCCATTTGCAGCTTTGGGAATGACAGAGGAAGGTAAAAGGTTGTCAATGTGTTCATTAAGCTGAGAGAGAATACTAGTACTGGCTGCTGAAATATCTGCACCTGAGTCTGGAAGAACAGCTGTGGTGGTGGCACCATTAAGAATGGTAATGTCAATCTTTATCTTGGGTGCAGGGTCAGTAGATGTGACATGGTGGATGTTAGACAGACCTACTTGTTCGGACCAGGAGCTATCGGACTGAGTAGATTGAAGGGTAGATGTATAGGGCCACGGTGGATGAGGTTGTATGGGTTTGGAACGGCAGACTCTGGAGAAATGACCCAGTTTCTTGCAATTGTGACATGACACACGATATGCAGGGTATTGTGTGCTACCTGCTGGATGTGGCTGGGCCCCAACTAGGACAGAGAGGTTGTGGTGCAAATATCTTCTTCTGTGGATGTGTCTTGAGAGCTGCCACAGATTTGTGGAGATGACCAGGTCTTTGCTGTATGGAAGCTCGTTGTTTCTTGGCTGTCTCTTGGGCTTGGCACATGCGGACTGTTTTATCTAGAGAGAGGTCTTTTTCTTGTAAAAGGTGTTCGACAGTTTCACCATCAAGGAGGCCTTTGATTATTTGGTCATGTAAGCTCTTCTTTGTGCAAGCATCACTGCAGAAGTTGCAAGTTTTCACTAGTTATCTCAAAGAAACAAGGAAATCATCGAAGGACTCCCCGGGCTGCTGTGTTCTACAACGGAAATTCCGTCACTCCACTGATTCATTAATGTGTCCAGCGACGTACTTCTTGATGGCACTAATAATGGAGGCTACACTTCCATGGTCCTTGGTGGTGAGGCCAAGGTTGTTGACTATGGTAAGAGTTTTGCGTGAAAAACATAATGTCAAGGCTTGTACTTGTTTCACAGCAGTTTCTTCACCAAGTCTGGACAGGCTCATGTACGATTCCCACTGCGTTTGCCAGGCTGAAAAGTCAGAGCCGTGGTCAATTTGTAGATCCAACTTAGGGAGATCTCCTTGGTGAAAAACATACGACGACCGTGACATGGGTGATATCTGATGGGGTGCCTCAACCCGGCACCAAGGATCAATGACGAGGGTTAGAAGGACGAAGTTGACAATTAAAACGGTGAGATGAGGCATTCTACTGCTCACAGCGCCATGTATGATCATAACACGAGTCAGCCACAATCACACTAATAAATCACACGTGATACATCTTACATCATATTGCATAACCTATTTCCTACAAACTCTGCACTATTGTAGCTTCTCTAGTATTCCATTGAATCAAAGTTGATATTATAGCCATTGAGGTACAGATCGGTGGGGGTATTACACTATGATTAGGCCTACTGGTACCAATCGTCATCATCATAATCATCATAATAAATGCTATGCTAACAAAACCTGTGACAACAGGCTATAAATTTAACATATTCCAGCATAAAAGGTGCATTTGTTAGAAGTTGGGCAAATACAATTTGTCACATTTTGCAGGAAAATTGAGATACTCTAATGGAACAGTCACTACAAAATAAAAATAAATTCTAATATAGACAAATAGTACAATCATGTGTATCTAACTTGGAAGGATTATATAACACTATTGTGAATAAATACAGAGGAACTTTATATAGCCATAGTCGTGAACAAGCGAACACAAAGTTATACAGCAATTATAAGTTTAGTTGTTTGATTATTGCATAGCTATATCCTTAAGCTTTTGGTATCAGATTGTTAGGTATTTTTCTGTATTGGTAGAGCACTAGTTTGTCTTCTTTCATCATCATTGTATCTGTAGACAAGAAGAACAATGATTTGTGTGAAAACAAGCCTCAAAGTCAGTTTATGGTTGGCTTTGGGATGTTTAAAATACAAAAAGAAGTGATATCCATGCAAAAATAGCCAAGCTATATAAAAATTGTGTGACCTTTAATATAATGTTGTGAAATCAAAGGTGGCAGCCATGAAATGGCTACAATGCTGATAATAGAAATACCACAAAATATACTGTATTTTTATTAAAATCATTGTAGCCGTTTTTGATGGTCCAACTTTTTCACCCAGGCTTTTGCAAGCTGCACTCCTTTTATATAGCTTGTATTTTTGTTGGATTCTCTTTACATTATGAGCTATTCTGAGTTTGTGGTTCATGAAGCACCACTTTAGTGCCACATTACGTTTCTGAATTGTGGCAGGTATCTCTAATTGTACCACAGCATAATTTCTTGTGTATTCTATGGATACAGTTTTATTTGTTATGAAGTATGCAAACTCCCCCACATTACTACTACATACAACAGTGTTCTACTGTTATACATATGTATTGTTCAGGTGTTACCCTTCACAGTACAGACTTCACTATCACATACAATAGTAGTTCTGTTCTACTATATCAAGATATGGAGATAAGAATAGTATGTCGTTCTGGTAATACTACTAGTAATGGTCAGTGGTCATTTCCTGATGGTAGTCCAGTCCCTACAAATGGAGCAATACAAGCTAATCCTGTTAGTGGTGATGTTGGTACTGGTGAACTAGTCATCAGTTCTAGTGCGGCCAGTACATTATCAGTTAATACTGGAGTGTACACTTGTACTATACCAGATGTTGATGGGACTATACAGACTAGGAACCTTACAATATATGATTCAACAGGTGAGGGTCAATAGCACAGTTATGTTAGTTCACTTCAACTATTCTACAGCACTACCAAATGCTACAATAGCCAGTATTGATCCAGTACCAATTGGATTTAATGCTACACTATCATGTAGTGCTACTGGTATAGCTCCACTAACTTATAACTGGACCAAACAAGATAATTCATCTGTTGTGTTACCTACTGATCAAGTGTATACCTTTACAATATCTGATAGTAGTGGTTATGGGAGTTATGTGTGTGGAGTATCTAATAGTTTAGGAAGTGATACTGAAACTATCACTGTTGTACAAGCAAGTGAGTTTTTATACTGTAACACTGTGTAATGTTCATACAAGTTAAGCAATTTGCTACATTGAAACATACATGCATAGTAAAAATTAAATGCATTTCACTTGCACGTGTGATTGATGCAGCATAGTGTCAAGACTGCAGAAGAGTATCTTCTATTCAACTAACTAAGAGGACATTGAATTCTCTTGTGTTACATGATCAAGGTTGCATCAAGACTCACAGTAGTGAGTCACACGGCCAGTAAAGCAGAAATGCGTGCCACAGACAATAAATGATGCGACCACTACGTGAGGATTTTACAGGAACGAACGTTGTCAAATTTGGCTTGTCTATAACTCACCCATCATTTACGCTATCGCTCTGAAACTCTAGAGTTAAACTCATAGTGTCACTAGTAACTACCACACAAGCAGTGAAGCAAATCCATGCCGATTGTTTCGTGATCGAGATTGCCGACATGAAAGGGGAAGTTTCGTTTTTTGTTTTTTTTTCGCATGCGGTTAGACGTAACCTCAGGTGCATGCCTTACGTTTTTTTGTGCATTCCGAACATTGATTGCCCTGCTATCGCTTCAGTACTATCTCGATCGCCTAAAGATTCACATCATCGATTTCACCATACATCATTACCCTACAGTCGTAATTTCAGCACCAAACGAAGTTTCAGTTGTCCTCAGTCGACCTAGAGGCCAAATGCAAACCCTATATTGTTGTTTTCTGCAATACTCGCTTGGCATGTAGGGCAATGTGTCTTTAAACTGTTCTAAAATTTTCGTTGAGATTGAATCATATGTTTCGAGAATGGCTAGTTTGAAATTTGAATTTAGTCACCCACACGTAATTTGCTCTCTGTAAGAATTTAACTTGGAATGTAAAGAATGACGCAAAGCACAACTGCGGTCACTGGTTATTGATGAACTGGCGCTGTGTGTAGTTAATCAGTGTATGTAGCCACAAAGAAGTATGATAATCTATGGTGCTGCATAGCTACCTTCGTTCGACTTAAATTTAGTCGTCCCCATGTAATTTGCTCTCTAAGGGTGCAGCTTAAAGAATGACACAGAGAAAAACTGCAGTTACCAGATGTTGACACAAGCTGTGAGTAATTAGCACGTGTAGCTAGCCTAAAAGGAAGTTTGCACAACCACCTGAAAAATTTACAATTGTCACCAGGCATTTTATAGCACCCCCAAAACAAAATTACACATGTAATTACAACATACAGAGGACACATGAATACCAAATAGTTTTCACAACAATAATGTAAGAATTGTACAACAATGACTGTCATATAACTGCTATGAAAATCTTCTCTATTGGCCCGCCATGGTAGCAAGTCTCACACGTCGGCATGTACATTCATCCAAACACAATGGGAGTAACGGATAAGTACAGTCACAAGTTGGTATGACTCCATTTGTAGAATCCAGATGAGTGGGTGTGGCTCCAGTATGTCTAAACAGTTAATAAACATTCCTGTTATAAATATGTGCTAGAGTTGCAATATAGTAGCATAGTATTTAAATACAACAATACATAGTCTCCATTGTGTCACTATGAAACGACACTAAGTGGAGGATATTGTTACATCTCTAGTATGTACACTCCCATCAGTACAACCTGTCTTAATGGCCACCAGTATAGAAAGACAACCTCTCTTGAAAAGCCAATTCCAAATTGAGAATTTATACACTGCTACCTGTTTATTGAGTGAAGGTGGCAATAAACAAGTTCCACTGTAAGTGATCTGATCTTGTATATTCTGTCAGTGGACTTGGCCAGGACAAAATGTGACCCAAATTGTCCTGGATGATCCATAATCAATCCACGTATGACCCAGTGGCACAATGGAACTGAGTATTTATAGAAAATACAGTTATAATTATTTCTAAGATGTGTGGACACATTACAACACGTGCATACAAGACATGCTACGTACCGTTTTAGCACTTCAAGTCACCACATTATGCACGGACCAATCAACAATGCTTCATAGTGCCAATCAATAAACCTGAAGAAGAAAAGTTACAAAAAATAAAATGCACATAAACCTCATTTATAGGGCCAGCTCTGGGACCAAAAAAAAATTTGGCCTGAATAACAAGGTGGCCTTATTAATGAGGTCATAAAGTACTGTTTATCTACATTTGGAACCTTCTATAGGCGGCCAATATAATGAGGTGGTCTTATTAAAGAGGTGGCCACTAAGTGAGGTTTCACTATACATACGGTTAACAATGGTGAACAATATTAATGGTTAACAATAATACGCTGAAACCTTACTCAGGTCACTTCTTGTGGTAGATTGCTCTGTACACAAATGACACATTCAGGGATTGTATTTAGATGGATGATAAAGTAGCGCATTATGACTTAAATACTCATGATGTGTCACTACTAGGCAGTATCTGATATGGCTACCATATATACGGCACTGCCAAAGCACAACATCTCACTTGCTTGCACGCACAATTTTGCTCAAAATTTTAAAAACTGATGATTAAGGGGTATGGCAAGTGTTTCGCTCGCAAGACTGTGTGGCAGCTGTTTCTCTTCTGTACAAGTGGCCACCAAGACAGATCCACTGTGGATGAAAGCCAGGCATTACATATTTGATATTTCATGTGTTGAAGGCATTCCAGGGCTTCTGGTAGTCTCAAATCTCACCACAGTTTTAACTCAGGCAGTGTTATGGTCACCACTAAACCACTGGAATGCTGTGTTATGTTCATCTTATGCTTGGCTACTATATAGTAGAACTGAAGGGATACTCTGAAAAATATAATATAATATCCTATGGATAATGACATCACTTTCGCTTATAAGGACCAAAAGTGAAAATTTTTACACGTTGGGCTGACAGCCAACTGCCTATGTCTGAAGCAGTGCCTTTGGTGCTATAACAGATTGGCTGCCACCTTGCTGCCGGTACTCACTGTCTCATATGCTGTTCACACTAAATCCAAATCTATAGCCAGTTAGAACAGCATGCTTCTTACCATTTTAAGGCCGCAAAATGCAGCCACCTCCTTAATAAGCTAGGTCAAAAAAATTTTGTCCGTACCTGAATAATGACCAGTTTTCATTGTACTATTAGTGATTAGTGATCGTGCAGGATTATTTATTATGATACTAAGATATACAAACGCTACAACCTCTAAATATAGCAGTAAATTTTTTACCCTGGTCCAATAGAGCGATAACTTTTACGTCACAAAATTACGTTAAAATGTGTAACCGCAACTTCTGCAGGGCAAAATGGGGGAAAATTCAATGGCGGAGCACCTTCAAGAGGCTGCAACTTGGCTTCTGGTGCTCCATTCGGCATGAAACTTACTCAGGACATAGATCGCTAGTAGCTTTGATAGTAATATTAATCAATAATAAATGCTCAAACAGTGGGCACAGAGGCAAACTCTGCCCAATCTTGTGATGAAGGAATTGTCAGGTTGGTTTTACCCAGGTTATGATAAAATGGCTGTTAGTTTGGACTCAACTCAAGAAAGCCATTGTCACTAAACAACACTTCAGTAAGAAAGAATGAACAATAATGAACCATTATATGTCATATAAACGTTGTGGGAATCTTCTATCGCACTTTTCAGAAGTGTCAAAATCCTTGTGTGTGCCCACGCAATTATCAGCCATAACTCGCCCAGCATGGATCAAACTAACCTGCACTACTTAAATATCTATTATACTACTCTCTTCCTTGTTCCTGACAATATGGTTTCATTTAGAAAGACAGTCTCAACAAACCTCAGGCAAAGTAAACTCGTGCCTCAATGGCATGCGTAGGCAGGTGTTACCACTCTATCTCTAATAATTGTGAGAGACTCTACTGTGCAAACCGAGGTACAAACACATGTTTATTTATTTTTTATTTTATTTTCCAAGAAATGTGCAGCCTCAGTTTGAGGATTAACGCACATATGAAACATGCATACAAAATGTTTTACAATGTGATTGATTATGGGATTACTGATTGGTAGGGGAACATAAAAATAATAGAGGGGCTAAGATTGTTCCTTGGGGGACACCCGAGTTAACTGCATGTGACTCACTGGTTGAACCGTCAAGAATTACTTGTTGATGCCTACTGATGAGGAAGTTTTGTAGCCATGTTTTATCATGGTGTGCGCTAATCGCCTTTTTACAATTAAGTTTTACAACACAAATATATGTATGTTAGACTCACTAATTGTGTCTCAGTGGCACTAAATCCCTTCTACACAAAAAGAAAAGCAATGAGACAACAGCCTCTCAAAGATCACAGCCGGCTATTCTGGTGCGCTTATTTATAAATTTTAACGGCGTTTATTTACGACAGGGCATAATTATGCGCCCCTCTATTGTCTCTACATACTTGCCATTTCTCTACTATTCTTATTTCACAAGAGTTCCTATTGATATGGGTAAGGGTGTGGTTTCTCCGCTTGAAGTAGTCGATGCTTGAAGTAGATCGAGATACTCTAATAGAGCAATCAATCACTCTAATAGAACAGTCACGTTTCTACAAGTGCTGTATTTTATATTGTAAAGTCTGTAAGTAGCTAGTAATTTAAACTATACAATCCATGTTGTAAATATGCTGTAATATTGATTGCTGTGTTACAGCTGTTTTGTGACTGCTCTATTAGAGTATCTTGATGCAGTACAAGAAAGGCAAAGTGTTGCTAAGGGTTTACTAGTTAAAATGGGTGTTAGTTGACTGCAGTTGTATTTTAATATTCTATCACTGTAATCTGGGGTTTCTGTCAAAACCATGGAAACTCACCTATTGTTTTCAACATGTATGCTTATTCTAACAAACAGTATTGAAATCCCATCCAAAAACAGCTTGTAGCTGTAAAAAAAGTGCACGTCCAAGTAAAGCAGAGTTAACTGCGACAAAAAGTAATGATATCATAATGCGGCCATGTGCGAGGTGTGCAAGTTGTAAAATTAATATTAGCTAATCAGATAATACAATATTATTGTTAAAGTGTTAATGAAAACTATGTGATGCTGCTAGTTATTAAGTGTGTGAGCATCTTCATAAATGCCACACAAATTTGATTCTCAATAAAGCAATGTGTATAGATTCTCTGATAGCAATAAATAGTTTGAGTTTGGCCGCCTTTCCTGTGTACGGCAATGCTATGAACAAAGGAAGGCGGCCAAACTCAAACTATTTATTACTATCAGAGAATCTATACACATTGAGAATCAAATTTGTGTGGCATTTATGAAGATGCTCACACACTTAATAACTAGCAGCATCACATAGTTCTCATTAACACTTTAACAATAATATTGTATTATCTGATTAGCAAATATTAATTTTACAACTTGCACACCTCGCACATGGCCGCATTATGATATCATTACTTTTTGTCGCAGTTAACTCTGCTTTACTTGGACGCACACTTTTTTTACAGCTACAAGCTGTTTTTGGATGGGTTGATCTTTACATGCAAGCTTTAGTACTTATACGTATGTAGAAAAATTTTTGTGTGCTGTCAACTATGTAACATCTTTTATGATATGTACTGCTAAAGTTATGCATAAAAGGTACTACTGATGCATTGTATGGATCTATATATGTAACCACAGACACTGTATATTGTAAAATAATAGAAGTTTAGTGTAAAATACATTTATACCAAGTGGCTCTGTGCAAAAGGTTACATAGGAGCTAAGTTAGCCATACCACTTGTCCTTTATTTATGAACTCCATACAACAAATGAATGGATTATTTGTACTAATTTCTTCAAAATTGTTGTCTGGATACAAGTTTCCTTTAATCCTCGAGTAGTCTACACACACACACACACACACACACACCTGGGTTTTGAGTGGGACATTTCAATTGTTCACATAGCATAGTTATGATCCCCTAAAGAAGTACTTTATAGTAAAAACACTTACTCATTTCATTTTATGTCATACAGCTCTTTATGTCTACTGTATGAATTTGGTTACATACGTACCACACCACTTATCACATACAGCTCCACCAGTGATCACTCTTATTAGAGATGTTACAAGAATAATAACATCACCTGAAGATGTTACCATCTCAGTCACCATTGGATCATCCAACCTTCCAATAACTGTCCAGTGGTCCTATAACAATCAACCATTAACTACTAATAGTGACTATACCATTACCACTATATTATCCAGTGATAATACCACTGGTAATTCATCACTGACTGTACATAGTACCAATACTGGTGATGATGGAAACTATATTGTGAATGTGTCAAATATTGCTGGAAATGATATGACAACTGTTAGTGTTGTGATCCATGGTGAGTGGAGTAGTGTATGGTTGTATTAGTTTAGGTCACTTGATCTATTTGTATGGATGTGTTTGACCCGAGTGAGCACTCTGCTCTTTAGAAAATATGGTGGTATTTGACCAGCAAAACAAAATTGTATTATGTTTTCCAATTTAAACTCATTTTTAAAATAAGCAAAAATGCTTGCTACAAAAACTTTTCTAACTATTTCATTGATTCAGTGCTCAGTGTAACAATGTACAATAATAATTTAACATGAATATTACTAAATATGTTTCCTCAAGGAATTTTATGTTATATCATTACTGTATTCTCAAGAATATAGTTATTTCCATGGTAGGAATCGCTAACTTTCTTCATTGAACTCCTTATGTAATAGTTACGCCATGCCTGCTAAGGATTTGCTGCTGAAGCCAGAGGACCGCAGGCCTGAGGGCTTTAGGGTGTATTACAGCAGTCATGGTATAAGTGATTATACCACTTCGAGCGTGCTACTCTAATACAGTACAGTCCACTTATAACTTCACATATGTGTGGCGTTTTGCTTGTGTTTCCACACGTTTTTCTGTGTGGAGAATGCAATGGCCATGCATGGAAAATAATTACCATGGCCATGTGTAGTAATTACCACATGCCATGCCATTTCATGCCACAAATAAGTGCTCCATGGCATAATTGTTTAGCCCATGATATTTGCTGTAATTTTATAACTGCATAGCCATGTATACTTACCTACATAGCTATATTGGCTAATTGCATTTCAATACAGTGTTGCAACTCTGGAACTAGTCTACTGTACGATCAACTCAACATCTTAAAGCTTTAAAAGGGCTCTTTGTGATTATAATAAAAGGCATTTTACATTTATATTACACAATTATTTCTTTTTTCATGCAATAATGTATGCAACTTGTTTTGAGCAAGACACACAGTAGTGTGTCATGCGGCCAAGCATAGATAATATACCCCCTGGATTGGAAACTAGTATATGCCACTCATTTTAATTTCTTAGCTTTTTTCTTCTTATGCTGCACGGGGGCTACTGAGGCTTCAAATTATTTTTGCACACTTTGCAAAAAAATGCTATAAAATGCAAACGTGTAACTTGATTGTCTCGATCTTCGGCACAAATGAAGAGCGTGTAACGGTGGATTCATGAACCACGTTTGCTCTAAATCTGAGGAATATTCAAGGAGCTATGAGCGTTTGTTCACATAAAAAAGATCAAACTTCTGTCACAGCTACAGGTAAACCGAGTATAGTTGAAAATTGGTGTGTAGATAGACTGATCATTATAGCAGTGCCTTTTGATAGTTTGAATAGCAATAGAGTTACAGCGACAAAGTTATGAAGCAAAAACCAAACAAGTATAACATCGCAGGATCGAGATACTCTAATAGAGCAGTCACCACGGGGTACAGTGGTGTAGCCAGGAAAAATTTTTTACCAAGGCTAAGTTTATACATTGACCTATATAGCTAATTGAGAGGGTTTGCTTCTGACTCAACCGGCTGATTTGCAAATACTTTCAAGTATGGGTGGTACAAAATTTGCAGGTTGACTACTTGTTAACACTTTACAGTGACCAGCACTGAAGGTCTGCTTGGTTAGATGAAAGAAACTATTTCAGAAGACTCTGAGTGTTGTACTACATGTCATAAGTAATGCTCCAGCTTAGTTAATGCTACAGACCCTGCTTCAATTATTAGACTATACTCAACACAAAATACTGACTTATTCTGGATATATTTAGAGTAGTCAGGCCATCCCATGGACTGCAACGAAGATCATGATCATGCACACTATACTTATTTGTTGATCTGTTGTGATGTTTAAGTCAGAGATTATCTATTTCATGTAATGCTCAACTGCATGTGCTAAGCATGTCGAGCTAGGGAGACTGGGAGCATGCTCCCTCAAGGAAAATTTTGAAAATATATGCTTTGAAATGGCATGTAGAGGCTATTTTTTATTGTGACTGCTGATGCATGATCAATTAGTTCAATGCAATGCCATGCAGTTGACTCATTGGAACTTTTGAAAAGTAATGTAAAGACAATTAACAAGTATAATCAAACAGTGGCTATAATCTGTACTAAATGCTCTATTAGAGTATATTACGATGGCTGCTCTATTAGAGTATCTCGATATTTTTACAAGTAGCTGAAAAGTGGTCCAGCACCGTGTCACCATGGGCTCTACCACTGCTTAGTACTACAGCCATAGATTCTATAATGTGTAATACAGTAATCAGTGCTGTCATGTTTGAGTTTGAGTAAAAAATCCATGGTGCCAAAACTCAGGCTGTTTTTAAGCATTTTTACCAAGGCAGCTGCCTCGGTTGCCTCAATGGTAGGTATGCCACTGGGATATAAAAGGTGTACAAAAAAAGTTGAAAAAAAATCTTACCACAGTTCAAACCAGGGACCTCCATACCTAACACCTGCATCCTTAACCACTGAACTACTACTATCTTGGCTGATCACCTCACTTAATTTCTGCTTTATAAATGAAATTTCTAGTTTAAACTAAATTGTTCTGGAACATTCTATGCATGTTCTGTTAGAAGTCCTCAAAAATGTGCACTCTATTAGAGTGGTTTTGGGACCTTATAAAGTACAAAAGGAAGTAAAATCCACACAAAAACAGCCAAGCTGTGAAAAAATAGTGCAGCTTTTATACTCGTAGGAGTGCTGAAGACAGGTACATTTACTGTAGTACCGGTCAATTCACTTCTTACAGGGGATTGAGTAGTTGGCCCACTTGGATATTGATGTGTGCTAGCACTACCTATGCAGACAGAGGAACTGGCAGCAAACAAGCCAAATGGACCATTGTTGTGTGAGTGAAAACCTAAAAGTCTGGGTGACAAAGATTGTGAAATCAATGGTGGTGGCCAAGAAATGGCTGCAATGATGTTAACACTAAAAGATTTTAATAATGGCTGTGTAAACTTATTAGCATTAACATCATTGCAGCCATTTTTTGGCTGCCACCTTTGATTTCACAACTTTTTCACCCAGGCCTTTTAGGCTGCACCATTTTTTCATACCTTGGCTATTTTTGTGTGGATACAGTTAGCTAGTCTGCATACATAGTCTACATACAATTGTGTCAAAGTTCAGCTACTGGAGACATTAAAGTGATTACTAATCCGGGTGTAGCTCACGTGTAAATTTTTGTTCAAGTTTAATCAACTAATGAAAACTTCAACAGAAAGTTGATTTCTATTTACTCCAACAGTGGTAGCATAATGACAATTATAATGTAGGTGCTTCTGCCATGGCGTGAATTCTATGCTACATAGTGTTGAAGGTATCAACGAAGGTGATTTCTTGTGATTCTTGTTTATGTTCTTCATTGATTTAAAACATGCCATGGCTCCTTGCTGTTCCTGTGATGGTAGAAATGCTATATGTAATAGATGTGCCTGTGTTCATGCTGGAAGACCCTGTATTTTGTGTTTACCACTAAAGATGAAATGATGCAGCAATGTTTTAGTGACTCAGAGTGCTTCTGGAGCGGATTCTGGCGTGATACGCCTTAATAAGAGTCCTAACTCTGCCGAGCCTTCTCACGTGACTGGTGTCTCAGTGATGGAGAGCGATACAACCTCCGGATACACAGTACAAGCATTTTCACAGCCAGTGTTGTTGCAGCAGCATGCCAGTGATTCTCCGAGGTTGGATAGTTGTAATACTGATAATGACAATAACATTGCTACCTCTTCACTTCCTTCATACATTAATGATCTGTTTATAAAAGTTTATGGAGCTCCTCTAATTCATTCAATGGTGGTGACAGACTTTCTCCATGGTGTAAGAGACGGGTTACCATTGTTCGGCACAGAGGTTTGAACTATTCCTTTCCTGGTGGTGCTGTTGGACAACACTATGTAGATCAGTTGTCTGAGGAGTTGAAATACCTTTGCAATGGAACTTATCCATATGTTACAAGAAAATGTCAGGGCCGCAGTACAATGGATAACAGAGGGAGCTGGTGGAGGTTTGCTGGACCCAAATGAATCGGTTGTGACAACTCTAATGTCAAATCACCCTGATTCCCAAATTCCTTCTGAAACTGTTCTTCCCAACTGTGATGATTTGCCTTATTTTGAAGACTCAGAGAATACTGCAGCTCATGTCCAGATTATTGCTAGTCGCATACAAGATGGAGCTGGTCCTGGTAGTTGTCAGTCTGCAGATTGGAGAGATGCTCTACTCCATCATGGGTCATCAAGTAGAAGATTGCATGAGGCAGTGGCAGCTCTTTGTAGGTTGTGTGTAATTTTATTGTCTCTTGGGAGCAGTGTTGGCCAGTAGATTGATTGCATTGGATAAATGTCTAGGTGTATGCCCAATTGGAGTGGGTGAACTGTTACGGCATATTGTGGGTAAAAAAATATGTTTAGTGACTCGTACTGATGCTTCTTTAGTTTGTGGAAATGACCAGATGTGTGCAGGCTTACAAGCTGGTATTGAGGGTGCAATTCATACCATGACCGAACTGTTTGAGGTCCACCAGTCTTTACCATCTGGTTGGGGTGTATTATTGATTGATGCATCAAATTCTTTTAACTCTTTAAATAGATTAGAAATGTTGTTAACTATTCGTAAGTTGTGGCCTTGCTTTTCTCAATTTGTTTTTAATACTTATCATGGTTGTCCTGCATTAGTGTTGCGTGGTCATTCAGAGCTCCTGTATAGCAAGGAGGATGTTACCCAAGGAGGATGTTACCCAAGGAGATCCATTGTCCATGCTCGTTTATGCTATTGCAATTCTTCCTTTGATTCACTCCGTTAATGATAGGAGTAGATGTAAACAGATGTGGTATGCAGATGATGTCTCTGCTGATGGTTTGTTGACTAATTTGTATGATTGATTTACTCTCCTCTGCTCTCAGGGGCCAGTATTTGGCTACACTCCACAACCTTCTAAATGCTTTGTTGTAGTTGCAGCTCCTTTTCAATGTCAGGCTGAGGACATCTTTGGTATTCTGGGAGTAAAGATTGTGACTGGGCACCGGTTTTTGGGTGGATATATTGGAGACCCTCTTATGAAAGATGACTTTGTGCTTCAGGAGGCTCAGCAATGGAGTAATCATGTTCGGACATTTGCTGCCTTTGTTTTATCCCAACCTCAGGAAGCTTTTGCAGCAGTTACTAAATCTAATCCAAAACAGCCAAGCTGTAAAAAAGAGTGCGGACCTTAAAAAGACTATGGTGAAAAAAGATGTGAAATCCAAGGTGGTGGCCAAGAAATGGCTGTGATGGTAGGTTAATGGCAAAAAATTTTAATAACGACAATTCAGGTGAATTTGGTGCCGCTTGGTCTTGGCACAAATTCACCTGAATTGTCGTTATTAAAATTTTTACCATTAACCTACCATCACAGCCATTTCTTGGCCGCTACCTTGGATTTCACATCTTTTTCACCATAGTCTTTTTAAGGGCCACACTCTTTTTTACAGCTTGGCTGTTTTGGATCAAATTTCACATCTTTTTGTATTTGTATAGGCCGACTTTAGGGATTTTTTAACCCTTTTTCTTCTTCTTTTCTTTACCACAGGAAGAAGAAAAACATTTTAAATATTTTAACTAATTCTGATTTTATCAGTAAATGTGTACAAATTATATATATTTATATATATATATTTATTACATGTCAATTATTTCCTACGGATAACTTGTTTGCAGCTGATCTCTCTACTAAGTGACTTGAAATGTAACTGAACTCTGATTTGCTTGTAGATGAACTCTTTACAGGTGATTTGTTTCTAGCTGATCTCTCTACAGGGTGACTTGTTTCTAGCTGATCTCTCTACAGGGTGACTCGTTTCTAGCTGAACTCTCTACAGGTGATTTGTTTATGGTGGATTCTTTGTAGCTGAACTCTCTACAAGGTGATTTCTTCTAGCTGATCTCCCTACAGGGTGATTTGTTTGTAGCTGAACTCTTTACATGGTGGTTTCTTTGTAGCTGAACTCTCTACAAGGTAACTTCTTCTAGCTGATCTCTCTACAGGGTGACTTGTTTCTAGCTGATCTTTCTACAGGGTAATTTGTTTCTAGCTGATCTCTCTACAAGGTAATTTGTTTCTAGCTGATCTCTCTACAGGGTGATTTGTTTGTAACTGAATTCCCTATATTGTGTCTAGTTTCTAGCTGATCTCTCTACAGGGTGATTTTTTTGCAGCTGAACCATCTGCAGGATGATCTGTTTGTAGCTGAAATCTCTACAAGGTGACTTGTTTCTAGCTGATCTCTCTATAGGGTAACTTGTTTCTAGCTGAACTCTCTACAGATTGGGTTCTTTGTAGCTGAACTCTCTACAAGGTGACTTCTTCTTGCTGATCTTTCTATAGGGTGACCTGACCTCTCTTTAGGGTGATTTTTATTTAGCTGAACTCTCTACAGGGTGATTTGTTTGTAGCTGAACTCTCTACAGGGTGATTTATTTGCAGCTGAACTCTCTACAGGATGGTTTCTTTGTAGCTGAACTTTCTACAAGGTGACTTGCTTCTAGCTGATCTATCTAGACGGTGACTTCTTCTAGCTGATCTCTCTACAGGGTGACTTGTATAGCTGAACTCTCTACAGGGTGATCTGTTCATAGCTGAACTCTCTACATTGTGATTTGTTTGTAGCTGAACTCTCTACAGGATGGTCTTTTTGTAGCTACAGAGTGATTTTTTTTGTAGCTGAACTCTATATAGGGTGATTTGTTTGTACCTGAACTTTCTACAGGGTGATTTGTTTATAGCTGAACTCTCTGCAGGGTGATTTGTTTGTAGTTGATCTCTCTACAGGGTTTCTTTGCAGCTGAGATCTCTACAAGGTGACTTCTTCTAGCTGAGCTCTCTCTTGTTTCTAGTTGATCTCTATTCAGAGTAACTTGTTTGTATAGCTGAACTCTTTACAGGGTGGTTTTTTGGTTGCTGAACTCTCTACACAGTGACTTGTTTGTAGCAAAATTCTCTACAGAGTGACTTGTTTGTAGCTGAATTCTCTACAGAGTGACTTACTTGTAGCTAAACATTGTATAAACTATAAAGTGACTTGTCTGTAATTGAACTCTCTACAGGGTTACTTGTTTGCAGTTGATCTCTATAGGGTAACTTGTTAGTATAGATGAACTCTCTACAGGGTAGTTTCTTTGTAACTGAACTCTCTCCACAGTGACTTGTTGTAGCTGAACTCTCTAGAGAGTGTAGCTGAACTCTCTACAGGGTGCCTGACTTGTTTATAGCTGAACTCTCTTCAGTGTGATTTGTAATGTTCTGATTCTTCTGAATCATCACAGCGATATATTTGTAGCTGAACACTCTATAGGGTGACTTGCTTCTTAGTGAACTATCAAATTAACTGTTTGCAGCTGAACACCCTACAGAATAACTTGTAGAATTCTATAATGGAGTAAATAAACTAGCTGAATGCTCTATTAGGGTGACTGTTCTATTAGAGTATCTCGATCTCGCATTTGCTACACAGAGTTGGCTTTCGAATCATAACTCAGTAGTTTGTAATCCGATTCTTCTGTACTACTGCAAGGACTTTCTATGAAGATTATTCCAGCTATACACCGATTTTCAGCTAATTGCTCTAAGCGGTTTGCCTAGTAGGCGTACAAACTAATACTTTTTTATTCATAAAAATCGATTGCATAATTGTGACACAGGTTGGGTTTTGTGTCATATCTCCATAGTCTTTATTGTGATTCCTTTCAAACCACCACAAGGCACTCCTACGATGGTTACTCCATCTACATAGCAATTTTCAACTCATTTCATGAAGCGGTTTACACTGTAGATGTGACAACAAATCGATTTTGTTTTACACGAATAATTGGTCGTAAAGCCTGAACCATTCATTGGATTTGCACCAGATTTGACACTAGGATTCGCCTTTGGACTCCCTTTTTGTGTGCCACATTTCAAGGTGATTGGAGTACGCATTTGCGTTTTATAGCAATTTTTTCAAGTGTGCAAAAAGATGAAGAAAAAAAAAAGAAGAAAAACAAAGAAAAAAAACCAAAATGTTGGCAGCTCGTATCTCAGAAATGGCTGGAGTGAGTTACTTTAAATTTGGAATGTAGACTCCCCTAGCTGGCGGGAAACTTTGTAGCAAATTTAGATCCAATCGGATAAGGGATCACTGAGATACAAAGGTGTGAAAATGATGTTTTCTTTCTTCCTGTAAATATATCCACGGTGTGGCGCGCCGGCTTCTTGGGCTGCATGACACACTATCGTGTGTCTTGATATATAAGGCAAAACTAAAGGAGTGATAAATTTGTCAGTTCATAGAGATGCTTCATAGATTGAATTATTTGAAATATACTACTGTGTGTTAAATGTTGCAATTAATGTTGAAGTTCTTATTCTTTTGTATAGTTCAACCTACTACTAATACCACAAACATGGCCAGTGCTACGGAAGGAGACACTAGTGCAACTATCACTTGTACAGCAACTGGTGTACCAGTACCAACAGTTAGTTGGACTGGATCAGATGGTAGTATTATGAATGATAGTAAATATACTATCAGTGACACCAGCTCACCTGTGATGGTAACTGATGGTAGTAATGAAGTGTTCCAGGTTACTAGTGACCTTACTATTATGAGTGTTGTACGAGGAGACACTGGAGTGTACTATTGTAATGTTACTAATGTGGTGAATAGTGTACAGAGTGATACTACCCTCACTGTGATGTGTAAGTGATATGGTGTAAAGTAGAATTACTTTGTGGCATGTCTTGTGCAATATCAACTAAACATGTTTATCCACAATGTACCTCAAATCACTGAAAATCCTTTACTACAATCTAGGACACTGGATCATTATTGTTATGAAATAACAAAGTAATCATAATCATGCACTCAGGACTTATTGTAGTTTCTTGTTCACTCTTCTTTTATGTATTGCTGTAACAGATCCAACAATTGTTCAACAAGTGATGGACCAAACAGAAAATGAAGGAGAAATAGCTTCCTTCACATGTCAAGCTACTGGTGAACCAGTTCCTACCATCAGTTGGTACTTTAATGATGTTCCAGTGGATGTGACTAATACAGTGAAATATGATGTGCTCTTTCCAGACCATCCTATGGGTGCACTCAGTATCTTAAGAATCAATAATGTACAGTCATCTGATGTGGGTACCTACACATGTAATGCTACTAATGTAGTATCTAGTGACACTAGTTCTGGAGTACTTACTGTTAATGGTGAGTTTACACCTTAAGTTTATTTGTAGTTATTCTATCATTAGTTTTGTACGTACTTTTATAATCTAGCATATGCATCGATATAATTATTTTCATGTGTGTAGAATTCAAATGGATAATTTTCAGAAATGAGCCTTAGAACTGTCTACATAAATATACATGAACAACTGATGAGCTTGTGAGTACACTGAAAAGTCTATCTAGTGCAATAAAGTCTACAGGCAACAGCCACAATCTATCAACGTACTTGAATACATAGCACACTCACTACAATAGAACATGGGTCTTTATTCAACACCACGACACTTTACAGCCACATACAGCCATCCCCAGGCAAGCCAGGGCCCCAGACTACTTCTATACATTACCACTGTGCTTGGGAAAATCAGCCAGTAAAAGCAAGTCTAACAATATAATTTTATAGTTTATTTATGTGTAATTAAATCTGCTGTCATTGATGATAAGACTGGTTTTCTCAGAGCCAGTGGGTGAATAGGTTAACTGTTGAACCTATGTACCACATGTTTTGGTACATGGTAGTAACAAGGGATACTTCTATGACTTAAATGTTGTAGTGGTAATAGTTTGCAGCTACAACTACTCCAGGGTTTATGTCACTACTATTCTTTGATGTTTTACTCAGTGTCACCAAATGTTACCATACCATTGGAAGGACAAGAGTTTACTATCACTGAAGGAAGTGATAGATCAATCACATGTACAGCTACAGGTTATCCTCCACCAACAGTTGTATGGCAGAACAGTGATGGGAGTAGTCTAAGTAATATGAGACTAGTATCTGGTAGTGAAGTGATGTATTCTACTGGTGTTGGTAATGTGACTAGTGTAAGTGTAGAACTGATGGTGACAGGAGCTATGAGAGTAAACACTGGAATGTACACATGTTCAGCTAGTAATATTGTCAGCAATGATACAGATGTTACAGTGACTATCACCATACAATGTAAGTTGATCGGTGTGATATACAATACAAGTGTAAGGAAATTAGGAAATTGATTTCTGAGTATATATGTGACTGGATTTTGGAAAAACGATCCAAATCGCACATTAGAAGTTTCGAGATAAACGGTTTTAAAGAATTGAAGCCAGCATAACTCTCCAAGGATAGCAAGCACGCGTATGAAATTTACACAAAAGATGCATCAATCTGTTACCTTTCAAGCCACTTCCAGTACTTGTAGCTGCTTGTACAGTTTCCCACCAAATAAGATAGAAAATCTGAGCAGTTGGATGAGCGAAGTAGTATCACAAGTGCTCACAAAGGGGTGGAGGCTGGGGGGTGGCGGGGAGGGCAAAAGATAGGCCTCAAAATGGAGGCAGACCACGATTGGAGTCCAGACACGAGATTACAGGGCTGTGCTGTCTCCTTAGTGGCTGATATGTAGCAAAATCTACAGAGAACACGTCTGGCCAACATTATAAGGCTGTCCACCAGTAAACCACTGATTCTTGCCAAGCCAGGTCCTTCACAAGGCCTGAAACCGCCATTTGGGCACTCCACACCACTCAGAAAAGACGTCTACTAAAACCAGCCTCGTGTAGTTTGAGTAGTGCTGAGGGTCAAAACTTGCAGTACGATAGTGTAGCTATCCACTGGTGGTGTTAGTTTGATTTTGCCTGATGTGCGATTTGGTTCGGTTCTGTAAAATCTGGTCACATATACAGATCATAGAAATGAAAAGCAATGAAACAAGGGAGGTTGTCTACACTATACTTGATGTCTTACTCCTTTGTTGTAAAGAAAGTTGAATATTTTGTGAAGGTTCCAACCTCAATGGTAAACCAAGACTAAACTAAAACCAATGGAACTTTTGGTTCAAAAACTAAAACTAAATCAAAAACTTGAGTATTTTTGGCTCAAAAACTAAAAATAAATCAGTATTTTTGGTTCAAAAACTAGAGCTAAAGGAGAATTTCTTGAAATTTTGGTTCTAATAATAGTACCAAGAGTATAATAATGTGGTAGGAGAGTATCGAACTTCGCTATAGGCTGTGAAAAATAAGCCCGTAAAGTAACCCGCTTACTTTTGTTTCTTCTCATTAACCTGACCACTGTTGATTGTGTATGCATGTATGTATATTGATTGATTGATTGATTTATATAGTATCCTCTGACAACCGGCAACTATCATTCTTCCTTGCCAGAGTAGCATACAATACAGACAAATACACATACGTAGCTAAGGCCATACCTATTTGAAAAGTTGTTGCTTGGATTTATTTTGCAACAGAATGGGTCAGTCGGTAGGCAAAAAAACAAAAACAGCTAGCTAACTAGAATATTCTTATTTTTATGCTTATGATTTCTGGTTACAAGCCATATAATAGATCAGCAAGTCACATTAAAGCTGTATACAGACCTATCAAATCCCTTCTAATGAAAAACAGATATTGCTACCGTAGGTGGGGAAAGTTACGCGTGGGAAAAGTTTCGCAAATTTCGCGATTGCAGTAGCTATCGCGAAACTTTTATGCCGGTTAGCTTCTACATGCTCGTATTTGTACAGTAATAAATTAGTATGCAAAATCAGCATCGCGAAACCTTTACGCCGGTATACAAAGTAGAGTGCAATTCGCGAAACTTTTCCCACATGTAACTTTCCCCGCCTACGGTATTTCAATGAGCATTGTACTAATGCTGTCATAAATTTTTTTCGCCAGGGGTGAGAACACGCTGATTTTACGTTTACAGATAGCTAGCATTATAATTATTTGAAACCAAAATTGTACCAACTGACTGCTCTATTAGAGTATCTCGATCTTTTGCAGCAATTTTTGAGGTGTCACGCGATCAATTTTTTTTCTCTTCTTAATTAAAATCTGTGCAAAATTGGGTCGGTTGGGTCCGAGCAACAACTTTTCAAATAGGTATGGCCTAACAAGTACAAAGAACTTAACACATGGACACAAAACAAATACGTGGACACAAAAAAATACAAACAACAAATGCAACATCTATCAGTATAGGTACAGCGTTGTCATATATCAAACAGTATGGTACAGTCGTAGGGTTCCCTCCTACAATGATGTGCACCACTAAAAAACTGCATCTAAAAACAATTATGAAATTTGCATGCGCAGTGAAAATACCTTTATGAAATAGTCATGCTACATTCAGCATTTACAGTATTAAAAGCAAGAAAATACTTACAGTTATCTAGATTTTTTTTTTAAATTGCCATAACTCAAAATTTCATCTACCTGCCTGCCTGCCTGCCTGCCTGCCTGCCTTCCTGCCTGCCTGCCTGCCTGCCTGCCTGCCTGCCTGCCTGCCTGCCTGCCTGCCTGCCTGCCTGCCTGCCTGCCTGCCTGCCTGCCTGCCTGCCTGCCTGCCTGCCTGCCTGCCTGCCTGCCTGCCTGCCTGCCTGCCTACCTGACTGCATGCCTGCCTGCCTGACTGACCACAGTCACAAGGCTAGAGGCCAAACAAAGCAGCGTACACAAAGATATACAGAGAAAACTATCGATGGTGAACAGACTTAAGCTAAATCCCATCTTCATAGATTGCTTCACTCATGAGTTTTGAGATTAAATAAGCACCTGCAATTTATTTGCTGTATTGTTGCTATACAAATCAAATTTATTCTTGTTCCAATTGTCTAGCATTATAACTCATGATTATTCACCACAGAAGGCTGAAACTTTGGCTGTCCACTCCTTTGTTACTATAGATAACAGAGAAGCAATAAAATGGAATTCAAGGAATGTGCAAAACAACCGGGTTTTGCTTAGCTGGTCACACAGTAATTATAAGCATTCAACACATAAGCATGATAAAGGTTGTATACACGTACATGTGGTGGTGTATCAACACTTTTAACTGTACAGATGGTAATCATATGTATTGCAGGCTATATACATCTAATCAAAAACAGCCAAGCTGTAAAAAAAGGTGCGGCCCCCATAAAGGCCATGGTGAAAAAAGATGTGAAATCCAAGGTGGCGGCCAAGAAATGGCTGTGATGGTAGGTTAATGGTTACATTTTAATAACAACAATTCAGGTGAATTTGGTGCCAAGACCAAGCGGCACAAAATTCACCTGAATTGCCGTTATTAAAATGTAACCGTTAACCTACCATCACAGCCATTTCTTGGCCGCCACCTTGGATTTCACATCTTTTTTCACCATGGCCTTTATGGGGGCCGCACCTTTTTTTACAGCTTGGCTGTTTTTGATTAGATATCACTTCTTTTTGTATTAGTATACTGCAAAGCCGGCCTATGGCTGGCTTTGGGGCTTTTTTAACCCATGTGTTTTTTTCTTTACTACAGGAAGAAGAAAAGAACTTAAAGAAGAATTTTAGTACTTCAATTATTTTTGATTTTATTAGTAATTATACAAATTATATACATATATTTATTACATGCTCATTATTCCCCACAGGATATTTTTTTGCAGCTGATCTCTCTACTGGGTGACTTGAAATGTAGCTGAACTATATACAGGATAGTTTCTTTGTAGCTGAACTCTCTACAAGGTAACCTCTTCTAGCTGGTCTCTCTACAGGATATTTTGTTTCTAGCTGAACTCTCTACAGGTGATTTGTTTGCAGCTAAACTCTCTACATGGTGGTGTCTTTATAGCCGAACTCTCTACATGATGGTTTCTTTATAGCTGAACTCTCTATAAGGTGACTTCGTCTAGCTGAACTCTCTATAGGGTGATTTTTTTGTAGCTGAACTCTCTGCAGGGTGATTTGTTTGCAGCTGAACTCTCTACATGATGGTTTCTTTGTAGCTGAACTCTCTACAAGGTGACTTCGTCCAGCTGATCTCTCTACGGGGTGATTTGTTTCTAGCTGAACTCTCTACAGGTGAATTGTTTGCAGCTAAACTCTCTACATGGTGGTTTCTTTGTAGCCGAACTCTCTACAAGGTAACTTATTCTCTACAGGGTGATTTGTTGTAGTTGAATTCTCTACAACATGGTTTGTATGAGGCTGAACTCTCCACATGGCGGTTTCTTTGTAGCTGAACTCTCTACAGAGTGATTTATTTGCAGCTGAACTCTCTACATGATGGTTTCTTTGTAACTGAACACTCTACAAGGTGACTTCTTCTAGCTGATCTTTCTACAGGGTGAATTGTTGTAGCTGAACTATCTACAAGGTAACTTCTTCTAGCTGATCTCTATACAGGGTGATTTGTTTGAAGTTGAATTCTGTACAGGTGGTTTCTTTGTAGCTGAACTCTGTACATGATGGTTTCTTTGTAGCTAAACTCTTTACAAGGTGACTTCTTCTAGCTGAACTCTCTACGGGGTAATTTCTTTGTAGGTGAACTCTCTATATGATGGTTTCTTTGTAACTGAACTCTGTACATGGTAACTTCTTCTAGCTGATCTTTCTACTGGGTGATTTGTTTGCAGCTGAACTCTCTACATGGTGGTTTCTTTGTTGCTGAACTCTCTACAAGGTGAATTCTTCTACCTGATCTCTCTACAGGGTGATTTGTTTGTAACTGAACTCTGTACAAGTGCGTTTTTGTGGGTGATCTCACTGCAGGTTGATTTGTTTGTAGCTGAACTCACTAAAGGGTGATTCTGCTTGTAGCTGAACTCCTTGCATTGTATCTAGTTTCTAGCTGATCTCTCTACAGGGTGATTTGTTTGTAGCTGATCTCTCTACAAGTTGATTTGTGTGTAGCTGATCTCTCTGCAGGTTGATTAATTTGCAGCCGATCTCTCTACAAGGTAATTTGTTTGTAGCTGAACTGTCTATAAAGTGATTTATTTGTAGCTGATCTCTCTGCAGGTTGATTTGTTTTAGCTGAACTCTCTACAGGGTGATTTACTTGTAGCTGAACTCCTTACATTGTGACTAGTTTCTAGCTGATCTCTCTACAGGGTGATTTGTTTGTAGCTGATCTCTCTACAAGTTGATTTGTGTGTAGCTGATCTTTCTACTGGTTGATTTGTTTGTAGCCGATCTCTCTACAGGGTAATTTTTTTGTAGCTGAACTCTGTACAAGGTGCTTTTTTGTAGGTGATCTCACTGCAGGTTGATTTGTTTGTAGCTGAACTCACTAAAGGGTGATTTGCTTGTAGCTGAACTCCTTACATTGTGTCCAGTTTCTAGCTGATCTCTCTACAGAGTGATTTGTTTGTAGCTGAACTCTCTATAAGGTGATTTATTTGTAGCTGAACTCCTTACATTGTGTGTAGTTTCTAGCTGATCTCTCTACAGGGTGATTTGTTTGTAAATGATCTCTCTACAAGTTGATTTGTGTGTAGTTGATCTCTCTGCAGGTTGATTTGTTTGTAGCCGATCTCTCTATAGGGTAATTTGTTTGTAGCTGAACTCTCTATAAGGTGATTTGTTTGTAGTTGATCTCTCTGCAGGTTGATTTGTTTTAGCTGAACTCTCTACAGGCTGATTTGTTTGTAGCCGATCTCTCTACAGGGTAATTTGTTTGTAGCTGAACTCTCTACAAGTTGATTTGTGTGTAGCTGATCTCTCTGCAGGTTGATTTGTTTGTAGCCGATCTCTCTACAGGGCAATTTGTTTGTAGCTGATCTCTCTACAGGGTGATTTTTTTGTAGCTGACCTCTCTTCAGGGTGATCTGTTTCTAGCTGATCTCTCTACAGGGTGATTTTTTGTAGCTTACCTCTCTTCAGGGTGATTTGTTTCTAGCTGATTGCTCTACAGGTTGATTTGTTTGTAGATGAACTCTCTACAGGGTAATTTGCTTGTAGCTGAACTCCTTACTTTGTGTCTAGTTTGTAGCTGATCTCTCTACAGGGTGATTTGTTTGTAGCTGAACTCCTTACATTGTGTGTAGTTTGTAGCTGATCTCTCTACAGGGTGATTTGTTTGTAGTTGATCTCTGTAAAAGTTGATTTGTGTGTATATAGCTGATCTCTCTGCAGGTTGATTTGTTTGTAGCCGATCTCTCTACAGGTAATCTGTTTGTAGCTGAACTCTCTATAAGGTGATTTGTTTGTAGCTGATCTCTCTGCAGGTTGATTTGTTTTAGCTGAACTCTCTACAGGGTGATTGCTTGTAGCTGAACTCCTTACATTGTGTCTGGTTTCTAGCTGATGTCTCTACAGGGTGATTTTTTGTAGCTGAACTCTCTTCAGGGTGATTTGTTTCTAGCTGATCTCTCTACAGGTAGATTTGTGTTGATTTGTTCATTGCTGATCGCTCTAAAGGTAATTGATTTGTTGCAGTTGAACACCCTGCAAAGTGTTTTGTTTGTAACTGATCACTCTAAAGGTTAATTTGTTTGTAGCTGAACTCTCTCCACAGTGACTTGTGTGTAGCTGAATTCTGTGTAACTGAATTCTCTAGAGAGTGACTTAATTGTAGCTGAATTCTCTACACAGTGCATGACTTGTTTATAGCTGAACTTTCTTCAGTGTGACTTGTAATGTTCTGAATCTCTATAGTGGTATATTTGCTTAACTCTCCACATGGTGACTGTCTTCTTGCTGAACTGTCTATAAGATTAACTGTTTGCAGCTGAACTCCCTACAGAATAACTTGTGATGTAATAAAATTCTATAATGGAGTAAATAAATTAGCCGAATGCTCTATTAGGGTGACTGTTCTATTAGAGTATCTCGATCTCGCATTTGCTACACGGAGTTGGCTTTCGAATCATAACTCAGTGGTTTGTAATCCGATTCTACTGTACTACTGCAAGGACTTTCTATGAAGATTATTCCAGCTATATACCGATTTTCAGCTCATTGCTCTCAGCGGTTTGCCTAGTAGGCGTGAAAACTAATACTTTTTTATTCATAAAAATCGATCGCGTAATTGTGACACAGGTTGGGTTTTGTGTCATATCTCCGTGGTCTTTACCTCGATTCCTTTCAAACCACCAAAAGGCACTCCTACGATGGTTACTCCATCTACATAGCAATTTTCAACTCATTTCATGAAGCGGTTTACCCTGTAGGCGTGACAACAAATCGATCTTGTTTTACGCGAATAATCGGTAATAACTCCTGAACCATTCATCGGATTTGTACCAAATTTGATGCTAGGAATCGCCTTTGGACTCCCTTTCTGTGTGCCAAATTTCAAGGCGATCGGAGCACGCGTTTGCTTGTTATAGCAATTTTTGCAAGTGTGCGAAAAGACGAAGAAGAAAAAAAAAACGAAGAAAAAAAACAACGAAACTTTGGCAGCTCGTATCTCGGAAATGGCTTGAGCGATTTCCTTCAAATGTGGAATGTAGACTCCCTTGGCTGGCGGGCAACTGTGTAGCAAATTTGGTTCCAATCAGATAAGTGATCACCGAGATACAAAGGTGTGAAAATGACGTTTTCGTTCTTCCTGTCAACATACTCACGGGTGTGGCGCGCCGGCTTCTTGGGCCGCACGACACACTACCGTGTGTCTTGATACATGAAGCAGGTATGGTCAAGTCATCAGCATGAACAGGAGCGACGATTATACGTTTGTGCCTTCATTCACAGGTGAATCTATCCCCGGTTAGTTCATGTCTCTAGACCTCGTAGTTTTCGAGAACATTATTTTTATTTATTAATTATTTATTTATTTATTCATGATGTAATTTTAACCGCATTTCGTATTATCTTTAGTACTTGGTTGTATAATTATTACTAGGACCGCGTCACATACAACCAAGTACATACACCAACATGACAGCCCCTGGTGAGGCTATTAGGTGGTGAAGGCACGATCCCCAAATCAACTCAATATGTCACAGTAGTGACAGATACAACACAATAGTGGCATCATAACTAAAGGCCACCAGTAGCTAAGTGTCAGTACATCATTGTTGTGGTAATGGCACAGTGATTTGTACATAGTATATGTAATGATGTATACAAAACGTACAGGAGAGAATTATACATTATTGCAGTATTGTATGCAGCAATACATTATAGGCAACATCAACAGATAAAAATTATTAGCGAATATACAGTAAAGTATCAACATCAACTAGAGCTAAATAAGGTTCATCAGTGGTGTAGCAATGGCACAGTGACGGGTGTCACACTATAATTATGCATACACAACTTGCAGGAGATAACTACACAATACTGTAGGAGTATGCAAGCCAGATGAACCAGATAAAGGAAGACAGCCAAGCCAGCCAGAACCTAGTAGTGGCATCTTCAAGTCAGCGGAAGTGGAATAAATTGATATTCAAACAGATGAGCATTTTACAGTGGTGATAATCTGCTCATTTCAAAGTCCTTTTGCATAAACACACCCTCTGGATGGCTCATGCACATTGTGTTGCAACAAGTCTTCTTCATCACTGTGTTCTTCACCTTGTTAGGATGGTAAGTAGTGTTTGTCATTAGTTTAAGCTTCTTGTGTAAATTTCCCCTCTTAGTTCTCCTACCTTTTGTGATGGTTCAGTGCTACAATGAATTTCTGTATCTTTACTGTGACATTATTCCTCTTCATTGTCATCAACAATAGCTGAGAGAATAACAATGTCTTCCATTGTCTTCCACATATTTATATCTTTTCACTGCTCAAAAATAAAATTGTGCCTCCATAACTCACATGTTATGCATGCCTTCGACATGAAGATATTGTGTGCTTATAACTCTTGAAACATGCTAACAAAAAATCTTGGTAGTAGGATAAATCTGCCAACTAAGTAGGTGTGTTGAATAGACCAGCTAATTCCAGAATACCATACACTCTGATTATTAAGGGCACATGGTTAATATGTGTATTAACTGTTAAGTGCACACAGTATACTTATACTAGACACTTGTTTATTTAGTGCAAATAATTAAAATCACTGCATGCTACATAGAATAGAAACTGAAGATTAGCAAAGCAAAACAGAAGTGTCAGAGCATACTTGATGTCTCACCAGGTATCTGTCTAACAAATGCTGCTGCTTGTAATAACAAGAGCTAGGCATGACTCGCCATTTCCTTGATTGAACAAAACATTTTATTGATTAGTGATATCTGAAGATATGACAAGCATGAATAACAATCTCCTAGCAGAAACTCGTAGTGATCATTTCTAAGTGCATGCGCTTAACAAGTATAGTAAATTTCACAACCAACTGTTCAAAAATTATAATAACCACAGTCTACTGTAGAATGTGTTGGTGTTGGGTACACATTACCTATGAATTGCATTACATAAAACATTGCAGTGAAAGTAATACATTTAAGCTGTGAAAATCAGGCCCCCTCCCAAAAATAATAAAACAGGACAAAAGCGTTGTGAAATCAAAGGTGGTGGCTAAGAAATGACACTACAATGATGTTTATGCCACTATTTTTGTGATGACAATAATCATTAAAAGTGATTGGTATTACTAGGACATGTGATGTATTACTATATCAAACCCCTGTAGTTCCTCCAGCTATCAGTTCAGAAGTGATGGACCAAACACAAAATGAGACAGACACAACTTCTTTTACTTGTCAAGCTACTGGTGAACCAGTTGCTACCATCAGTTGGTACTTTAATGATGTTCTAGTGGATCTGGCTAATACTACAAAATATACTGTATCAGTGTCATCATTAAATGTCACTACTAACAGTAGTACACTAACAATAATGAGTGTACAGTCATCTGATGTGGGTACCTACACATGTAATGCTACTAATGTAGTATCTAGTGACACTAGTTCTGGAATACTAACTGTTAATGGTGAGGATTATTCTATTGTTTAAAACGTGATCATTTGGTATTTTATAGTATCACCAAACATTACTACACCAGTGGAAGGACTAGAGTTTACTATTACTGAAGGAAGTAATGGATCAATCACATGTACAGCTACAGGTTATCCTCCACCAACAGTTGTATGGCAGAACAGTGATGGGAGTAGTCTAAGTGATATGAGACTAGTATCTGGTAGTGAGGTGATGTCATCTACTGGTATTGGTAATGTGACTAGTGTAAGTGTAGAACTGATGGTGACAGGAGCTATGAGAGTAGACACTGGAATGTACACATGTTCAGCTAGTAATATTGTCAATAGTACTACTAGGAATATTACCATCACTGTACAGTGTAAGTTAATAAGCTGTTGGTATTTAAATGTACAGGCAGTTTTTATAAGAGGTATTTTCACTTCTGCAGCATAGTACCACATTTATCCGTACTCTTTCCAAGTACATTACAAAACTGGTGATTTATATTTGCAATATACTGTTAGTTACACCAGTTTAGCTTACACCAATACTTGCAAGATATTTACTTTATTTGACATCTCTGGATCTTGAAAAACAGCTAAAAATGAAAAGTGGATTTTTCTCAAGAAATTTAACATTTCAGCCAACCAGATGACAGTAACAGTGTCAACAACAGACACATGTGGTTCAGCTCCATCACAAGTTCAGGAAAGGGTGATGCTACACTTTATGGCTTCTCCTTAAATGTATGATGTAAATTTTGATTGACCGTAAATATTGTGTCAGGCATTTGATTTTGAAATAGTTTTTAGCTGGAAAAGCAGAGCTACAAATGAGCAAAATTTCAAGATTTTTGTGTAATTGCATCCTTGAGTTATCAAATGTTTTTGAGGATCCAACTCAATGTGTGCATACTATAGCTATTTCTTGAAATATATTATACTTATAATTTAAGCATTGCTAGAATTGGCTGTCACTACATGAACGTTGTGTTCCTTTTGTTAAGATTATGGTACACAGTATAGCTGTAAATGAAATATCAAACTTAAATTATGTAGTTGAATTTAAAATATTTATTATATGCATACACTATGCCCTAGCCTATATATCTGGTATGTAAATCCATCAATAGATATAAAGCAGTATTGTGTTCTAGTGATTTTCATGTCATTGAGTTTCACTTATATATTTTTAGTCTTTAAATTTCCTTTACTCATATCCACTACAGTTCCTCCAGCTATCAGTCCTGAAGTTATGGACCAAACAAAATATGAGAGAGACACAACTTCCTTTACCTGTCAAGCTACTGGTGAACCAGTTCCTACCATCAGCTGGTACTTTAATGATGATCCAGTGGATGTGACTTATACCATGAAATATGAGGTGTTGGTTTCAATGTCCTTTACCAGTACACTGAGTACCTTAAGAATCAATAATGTACAGTCATCTGATGTGGGTACCTACACATGTAATGCTACTAATGTAGTGTCTAGTGACACTAGTTCTGGAGTACTGACTGTTAATGGTAAGTCTCACTTCATTATATAATCTTGTGTCTACACCTGACCTTGTGCCATTGCCTTACATTTTAGGTTCTATGCCGTTTATTAACTGAAGTCTTATCATCAATTGCATTTAGGCAAAGTGTAAAGCAGTATCACTAAATATAGTGGGGGACACTGTGTATATGAACTGTATTTTGTATAGAATAGTGTCATGCAAGTCACTTTGTATAGTTTACTTGATGGCATGTCACATGAACTGATTAGGGGAGGCTTTCCTGTGTTTTAAAACCAAAAATGCTTGATATTGGTCTTGTGTGGTAACAGGAACAACAAAAATGCTTTGGCCAAAATGATGGATGTGCCTAGTGCTAATATCCATACAAATGTTTAGCCACAAATACTAGCTAAAGAATTTGATGTAAGGAGCACATTAAAAAGTTTAATACAGCCAAGAAGCCACTATTTGGCATGTATTTGTGTCTTAAGTGCATTTAAAAGTTATGAATTTTAAAATGAAGTAGGAATCAATACAATAAAATTAGTGAAACAGGATAATTATTTGGATGATGGTATTATAGCAGTGTTCTGTGGGAAAATCCCCACATTGGCATGTCACAACGATTATTTTATCCAATGCCAAAGTAGGGATTTTCCCACAAAATTATGTTATAATACATTACTTGTTTCACTAACTTTTATCGCTTGGATCCCTTTTTGCACTGATTTACTCAGCTTTTTGTTATAGCTAATAAAAGTTATAATATACACATGTGACTGTTCTATTAGAATATCAAATGTGGCTGTTGCATTAGGGTTACTGCATTATTAGAGTATCTCAAGTGTGCTATAGCCAACTGGAAATGTTTCTTGGGCTTGGTCTTTCCATGTTTTTCACTATGCTTCCAATAAGAGGCTTGTATTTTATAATCATTTGCTATAAGATCATTAATGGGCATGTTTCTTGATCATTATTGGTCCAGCTAGATCATAAAAGGGCGCGTCACTTAATTGTTACTGATCCGGTCAGAGTTGTAATGGAAAGTCTGGTACAGTGCCTACCAACTGTCAACCAGTAATATCTCTCAATGAGACTGTAAGTGCTTTAAATAACTCTGTAGTATCTAAGTAATAAAAGTGATGATATCGAAAATTAATGCCTCATAATGATTTCGTACCATGAAGAAGGTGACTAGCTTAATTAAAGATAAAAGGAAACATAAAGAACATAGGTAAGTACTTGTTGGAACCCCAGAAAGGTACATGCCACTGGTGAGAGTATACTATTGTGACAAAAAATGGTGGTCATACAATACATGCAGTAAAGCAAGCAGACTAAAGTTCAAATTTTGGTACTTTTTAAATGTTCATTATTGGCACGTTTATTAGGTTTAATGCTATAATTGATGATAGGTACACCAAAAGACTAGTTCATTAAGGTACAGTCTAAAGATATTTCTAGGATGGTTTTAGAGGTGGGGGCGTGCATGTCATTTTGGGGAATCCCTACTACTATGCTACCATACTGTATGATAAAGGGGCACCCTGGTTTTTAGAAACCTTATAATGTATGAAACCGCTGTTGTGTAATAATGACCCACAAAATTAATATGCATGGTTAGATTAGCAATGTGGGCACGCCTTGTACTAGAATAGCCACAATAGTGCTGTTAATTCTTGTTGGAGTGTTTTCACATGTAGAGAATACATTGTAACAACTCCTCAGGCTCTTGTAGAATAGAAAACCTCAAAGAAGGCTGTGACAAACATGCTACTGTGAAATCTGCATTGATTATGTAGCTTGTGCAATAATTGAGCATGAATTTTACCACCACACCTGCTGAGCAGGTTTTTTTCTATAATGGCTCATCGTAACAGGCTAAAATTTTGAGTACTAGTCATAGACAGACTAAAAAATATTCCCTTGTACAACCATCATGCTGTGCGGTTAGGCATTTAACAGTAGAACTGCTTTTTCCCAAACTTAGTGTGTGTTTTGTGTATTCTGTAGTGTCCATGTTGATGATAATACATGCGCACTGTTAAGAATCACTGGTTATCTAAAGGTCGGGGGAATTATTGCTTCATGTTTGCTTATAAACTTGCTTCAAGAAATCATCTTATAATATAGCATTAAAGATCAGATATATAGGTCCTTGCCTCCTCCTTGTTCTTAGCTCTGGTAGTCTTCCCCTGAATTCCGTATGGAAAGTTTCAAAAGTCTTAATAACAATAGTGGGTGGCCATTTGATAGCTACTTGACCACCAACTTAATCCCATAGAAATTAGTAGAATAGCTAAACAAAAAATGTACTGTTTTATAAAACACCAAACTTTACATAATAAAACATTTGCTCAGTCCTTACTACTTCACTGTGTGCCATTAAAACCATCAATGGTATCATGCACAAAGAACCCATTTATCAAATTCAAAACAAAGTGTTCGTCTGGGTCAGTAAATCATAATCATAAGAAGCACTAGAGTTGTGCTGTGTGGAACCATGCATGTGCATTGTACTACACTGGAATATTGACATCTTCAAAAAAACAACAAATCAGTCAAATTTAACATGCTTTGAAAGTGGCCTTTTTATGCATTCTAAGTTAAGGTGATGCTGTCCATCATGCAGCTTAGCTGTCAATCTCTGTGCACATCGACATGATTAATACTCATCATCTCTGACCGCTTCAACCCAAAGACAAGCCTGTTTACCAACTGCAGTATCCATCATACACTTACCTCTGTCCTTCTTTTATGTCCCATTACTTTCTCAACAACCACGTAGATAACATGTTTGGCTTCAGTGCTAGTTACAATATCACAAGGATCATTTGTAATCCTGATAGTGACTAGATTGATTGCAGATGCACTTCTCATATTGTTCTTTGCTTGTGACATGTATATTGGGTGGAACATTGCTGAAAATGAAGCAAAATGGCCACTTTGCTTCTCAGCAATATTGGTCATAGATACTCTGAAAGCTACATTGTAGACTAATTATTATGTCATCACAGTCTAGCCACAGAATTTTTCATTGCCATCAATGAAAAGGCCAATGCGTTACCATTTAACAGTGGCAATATTTATACCAGTGCAGCTGCCTCATATATCGCTAACAATTCCTTATGAAAAGGTAAACATGATGAGTGGTGGATTGTTATACAGGGTGACTTGTTTGTAGCTGATCTCTTAAGGTGGCGGCAATAACCCACACAAAGAATTAAAACATATTTTACAATTGTCTAGTACGAACAAGTTACAGTACATGTAACCAGAGTGATACCAAGGCCATCTAAGTATTTTTGCCAGGCTTCCTTAGACCAGAGAAGCATCTGCGTAACCTGCAAAGGGAATCATAAATGAGTTACTGTGATGCTGCTGTGATGCATTATCACTGCCAACAGTATAGTGGCTAAACTTACCACAAAGGTTGGATATAACAAGTTTAATACAGCAACATGTACAGAAAATGTACAGTGTATCATCAATGTAGTGATTGACAAAATTATTACCGAGCCTAGTATGATTTGGCAGTATAACTCAGTGATTTTAATCTACTTATGTAGTACGTACGTACTTTTTTCAACTCATTACATTAACTACTTTGTCTTGTAGATATGGCAAGTAATGGTTTTCTTATCAGTGAAACTCAATTGCACGTTTGTTATATGTGACCGGATCTGCAAAAAGATACCTTTTCTACACATTTTATATACCAGCAAACAAAATGATTTAATACTTGATTCCTTATACAGATTAACTTGCTCTTAGCATCAAAATGCAGCCAGATATATATACCTGTACTGTAGCTACACTCAATATGCCATGATAAAAAAGTTGTGAAACTTCAAAATTTTAAAAATGAGTCAAATTTTGTGTGTGAAAAGGGTACCTTTTCACAAATCAAGTCACATAATATGCCCTGAATGGTTGGCATTTTTTATTGCTGTTATTGCGATTTCTTTCAAACCACAGGAGGTTGCAGTACAATGGTTACTCCATGTACAGACCAATTTTCAAGTAATTCTTTCAAACTGTTTATCCTGTGGTGGTCATGGCAAATAGTTGCTTTACTATTTTTTCAAAAATTGCACTTAACTCCATTGTTCTTTATCCGATGTGTACGAAATGAGACTGCAATTGTGTTTCATTGTGCTCTTACTGCTGTCCAAATTTGAAGTAAAGCACATGCGAATTATAGCAATTTTTCTGCTTTTTCTGCAAAGATGAAGAATAATATAAAGAAACTAAGATGAAGTTTGAAGATGCACATCTCAATGATGGCTGAGCAGATTCGGCTCAAATTTTAACACCTAAGGTGTCCTACCCAAAAGGAGTTTCCACAACAAAATGGTTAATTTTCATTCAGGCACAATTGAGCCAGGGATGCATGAAAACAGCATTTTCTTTCTTCCTGTAAAACACACACTTGCCTGTCACACACCTGTACTGACAGTACTTGGTTGCACGGCATTGCATGCGTACTATTGTTTGTCTTGATGGTGCTTAGCATATAGTTAGACAGTTCGTGTCAGTGAGTACTAGGGATGTGAATGTATTTGTGATTATTATATAGTTTAGTTTTTGTACACTCAATCTTCAGTGTATTATTATGTGTACTGTAGTCCCTCCATCTATCAGTCCTGAAGTGATGGATCAAATACAAAATGAGACAGACACAGCTTCTTTCACTTGTTTAGCTACTGGTGAACCAGTTCCTACCATCAGTTGGTACTTTAATGATGTTCCAGTGGATGTGACTAATACAGTGAAATATGATGTGTTGTCTCCGTTTTCTGGTCTGAGTTTATTAAGAATCAGTAATGTACAGTCATCTGATGTGGGTACCTACACATGTAATGTCACTAATGTAGTATCTAGTGACACTAGTTCTGGAGTACTGAATGTTAATGGTGAGGATTATGTCATTGTGCATAATAATCAAGTGTCTTATCCCAACTAATCCTTTAGTGTAAATTTGGTGTCATTATCCTTATCCTTATTATTAAACATTTAAGCTAGTTATCTAGAAACTTTAAAGAGTTGCAGCACATATTAATAAACTGAGTAAATGACCAAACTGATGTGAAAGTGTAAGGTAGAATCACCAAGTCCTATCTAATACAGTGTGTTATATGTAATGGATGATACATTGTATCTAAACCAAAACTGCCAAGCTGTAAAAAAAAGAGTGCAGCCCCCAAAATAGTGGGATTTTACTCCCAGATTTTTAGTTTTCGATAGAAGTAGCTGCTGTAAACTATATACTGAAGCAAAACTCTGTAGTTAAATTATTGTATTGACAAGATGTGCTAAGTGTCTGGTATGCCAAAATAACCTGATTGGAGAAGTGTTTGCTCTTACCATGACTGTGCCGTCTGTTTTTTATAATTATGGTACATAGTGCATGCTACATTTGTAGCATCATATCAATGCTACATAGTGCATGATGATGGTATAACAGTCACTATGTAAAGTGTATGTTATCAGGGGCGGATCTAGGATTTATAAAAGGGGGGGGGGGCTAACTCAAGGTACTAATCTCTTGGGTAAAGGTGTGTGAAGCATGCTGGAACTAGGGGGGTCAGGGGGCATGCCCTCCCAGGAAAAATTTGAAAAATAGATGCTAAAATACTGCAATTTGGAGACATTTCCACATAAAATTCATACCTGTAGATACTTTATATACTGCCTTTAGATTATAAGTATGGCTCTCTGAAGCATTTTGCTAATATAAAAGTTTGGGTAGGTACAGACAACTAAGTACATGATGCACCCCTCTCACAATTGCACAACACTGAATAGGTGCATGTTAGAATAAGAATGTTGAAAGTGGAAAATTTTGAAATTTGAACAACACAAGATTGAATCTGAGAGCATTTTCAATGGAAATTGTGTACCTGAATTAAGTATTGCCATACATATTAACTACACAAGTAGATGAATGAAGCCCTTTAAACAGACCAATACACTTCATTGTATGTATAGGTGCAGGCAGATTTGAAAAATTCCATAACAGAACCAACTACATGTTTCCAGTGAATGTTCTATTACAGTAGTTAGCTGACTGCTCTATTAGAGTATCTCGATCTTGTACACCTCCAATGCTGATCCGGGTCCTTGTTGCATAAACTTTAGCATAAATCCACTGATAATACCTTGGAAAGATGTTTATAAGGTGGTTTTATGAGTATTTGTATTATTAGTGATCATGTGATTATGCTAAAACAAAATTTCATTATAATACTCAGCATATTGATCAAGTAAAGCCTAAATATGAAGGGGGGGCTTCAGCCCCCAAAGCCCCCCCCCCGGATCCGCCCCTGGTTATGTACATGCATAAACCCTCAACTTGACAATACAAGATCTCCCTACTTCAAAGGCACGTGTCAACTGCATAGTATGCATGTACAGTATTTTTAGCAATTTAAATAAAGTGTAGTAGCGTATATAGAGGACTTCAGCTATTAATTTGAAATACGTAATGTGAGAAAGTAACCAAGATAAAGATAAAGAAAATCAGGCTCTTCGTATGCTCTTAAGTGGATGAAGACAGATGATTATGAATATAATGGACTTCATAAATGAAGTAGATTTTTGAAACAATGAATGGATCCATTGGTTAGTTACAGATGTTGTTGAGGCTCAATTCCCCAATATGCAATGTACCTTTCTGTGTTTATATCAAAGGTTGTGACTGAGTCATCAATCAATAAGATTATCTGAACATTAGCACAATGAAATGGACACTGAATAATAGTAACTTTCTCTGACTTACAGCTAAATATAATTATTGTAATGAATAAGTGAAGTTTTCACAGGTAACCAGGACAACAAGCCTATTATTGTGTTAACCTAATTAATTTATATTTTACAGAAACTAGAAGATAGTGGAGTTCAGAGGGTACATAGTTAGACAGGAAGGTAAATTACTTATTATGATTGGTTAAAGTACTTGGTAAAGGCAGTGTCTGTATATCAGAAGGCCTTATAAAGGCCTAAGATGTTTATATTAACTGCACTAAGTATGTTTGAAAAGTAGGACTTGCGGTGACATTAATTCTGACTGCATAATGTACACATGCAAATTATCTATTCTGTGAGAGGTAATAGAAAATGATTACAATGTTGATGCTGCCTATTAAACATAACTCTTATAAATGATTCATACAATGCTACACCAGCGTACATGTATTATAGCTACTGAATAGCTCCAGCACTTGCAGTTTGGTGTGATTTTTAATTTTATAAATTTCGTTCACTGAAAAGGGGATTTGCTCAAACCATTCAAATGACACCGTTAATTCAGTCAGGCCATGAGTACATCAACTGATAATCAATTGTAAATAACCCACAGAAAATGTTGAGGGGTCTTTGAACATGCGAACAACAATAGTGTTATCACATACTGTACTTAATCACTGACTAAGTGATTATTATTGTAGGTGCAATCATAGATAATGTATGTCATATGGATTGGAAACGCCCATATTATTTACATAGTGACATCATGGGCCATCCTTGTTTCACTGCGCGTAAACTTTATGGCCTCAACAGGTGGAAGATTTCATTGTTCTTGTAACCAGCAAATTAGTGTTTGTTGTTTACAGCTGGGTTAGTTACCACCTACACTAATTGGAGGCTGGACTGGGTAGGGATGCTGGAGAGCAGTAAACAACAATATAAGAAAATTCAGGTTCAGAGGTAGAATATGGTGTTTCAAAATAGATGTGCAAATTTCCTGAAAAAACAGAAACTGCAGTGTTGTTTCTTTGCTGCTGTTTATACCACTTGTAGCAGGTAGAGCATACTAGGTTAGCTAGATATTCACTGCTTTGCTGACAAAACGTCAAGAAATAGGTACTATTTTGTGCAATTGTTTAGCTCAAGCTGAGCAGTACTGTAGCATAAAATCTATTTCAATGTATCACACATTTCTTTGGTTGTGTAAATGCGGTGACAAGAAGTTGGCTAATAGTACTGCTGCTGAAATATTAGCTGGTGCGTACCTGCCATTGTCACCTGTCGCTAACAATATTTCTCCCAATGTCCACAGACACACTGTGTTCTTGTTTAGTACACAATACAAAACAATAAACAATGTAAAAGGAATATCCATGCCATTAAACTGGCCTTCAAACAAGCCAGAGAAAGCCAAAAGCCACTCAGTACATTTCCTAATGTACTGGCGCACCGTAACTAGGATAGGAAAATAATTTAACAGGCGTTTCCTATCCATTAGGAACGCATACATTATCTATGGTGCAATAAATGAAATGCTTATGGGGGTTTATTTCATGGGAAAAAAATATGCAGAATATCACCTATTCACCTATCACCTACTCCTTATCATACCATCCTACTGTGATAAGTGGTGGAAAGTAACTCTCCAATAAGCAAAATGACTACCGTAAATTGGGTTATTTGTGACGGTTATAAAGTTTCAAGGTTAGCTACATCCACGGAAATTTAACACGTGAATATAAACAAACATCAATTTTTTTCACACATGCTTTATTTTTAACCAGCACATTAGTAACCATCCCACTCTGTGGTAAGTCCACTCGTGTTATTTAACAAGTAATATTACTTCCTCTTCGAAGAAATGGCGAACAAACATGAGACATTTTCCAAGGAACATGTCCAATACTTCTGTCTTTTATAATGGCTAGCTACTGCATACTTAGCTATTACTCTCATTTGTAGGTTCTAGTATGCAGGTAAGATTTTCACACAGTACACAATTGATAATATAAATGATATCCACGTACACAACATCACATGATCAACTTGTTAGTATTGCGTGGGCTTGCTCGTTGCTGTAAGTGTTGTTCCTTGCTGTGCCTGTAAGTAAAGTAGTGAACAGTCTATCAATCAGCAATACACAATTGTTATAATTTCAGCATGACAAAAATTTCATGTAAAAATATTTTTGTGAGTACAGGCACCCATGAAAATTTATTTACACGAAAATTTAACTCATGAATATTTTCATACACGAAAATAGCCCAATTTACGGTATACCTCATTGACTCAAAAGTATGCTTTATTAAAGAATTGCATAATAGTCTAATAAGTATCCTTTACATGTAATAAACAAAGAGGAAGTCATCTCACCTGAAGACATCTAGTGGACATTTAATTCCTAAATCAGTCATGATTATAGATTGAAGTTTTGGGATTAAATGTCCACTAGTATATCTTTAGATGTAGGCGACCATTGAAGAAACTATTTTAATGATTGTTTGTTTACAGTGTAATAATTATTTATGTGTGCTTAGCACTCAGTTGTTACACTGGACCAAACATCACACCATGGAACCTTTCAAGTGATGATAAATTGAGGTGAAAAGTGTTTTAGCTTATTCTTTGTAATAATTGTCCCTAATTTATCCTAAGCAGTTTAAATGATCTCGATGAGTTCTGTGTGGCTAGCAAATGATAAAGTGAGCAAAAGAAAGGGGCATATTATTATTATATATTACACTATATCATATGCATGCAGGTATTGTGTCCAATTGCAGAGTATACACTGATCAAGCTAAGGTAGCTGCATGTAGTAATATTTTGTTTTCAGGTATAGCCAATATACACGGAAAAGCAATTGTGATCTTGACTGATTATTAAGTGGGGTTAGTGATACTTGTATGTAATTTATAGCAGTTTGTAGGTCGAAACCTCATCCCATTTCTGCAATGCTATTTCACTGAAATGGTTAGATTACTTGTACAAAATAACATAAGCTCTTTGGTAGATTATGTGACACAAAATATGGAAGAACTTCATGACACTACAAGTTGCAAAGGTAAATAGTTTTGCAGTGCACAATTGCACATAATTGTTTTTAATGATGATTTTGCTACAAGAAATAATGATACACTCATATACATAAGTATGCTAGAACCAACGTTAAGTAATATGTGCAGCAGTAGTAGCTGGTGTGCTGATTAATACTACCAGTACCCATGCAGAAAAGAAGAAAATTACTGTAAGTTAATTGAATATTAGGGAGAATACGTAGATACACAGCATGGTAAGTATATACAGTAACTATTGTCATCAAAATAATCTAGTATGCAACAATGGACAAGAAGAATTTGTTGTGTTGGATTTATTGTGACCATTGACAGCTTATGTAATAAACACAGTAGGTGATTGTAGTAGTATTAGGTGACTATTTTTATGGATGGTTGTAAACTAGTTTGGAGTGAGTCAATGACATCTACTTGAAAATATGATGTTGGATTGTTTATTGGTACGCATCATTTATTAAAATGTGTATTATAAGCAATTTATCTCATTAATACAGCATTCTGTAGTAGGAGGAGCATTCAACAATGATGTGATTAATCAAGATGTGCTGGGTGATTCCCTTTTTAACTCTGATGGTGAAATGTCCTGGATGAGGTAAAAATACCAGCAATGAGAAAGTTGTGAATAAAGGCATAGAAAGTTACACTGACAGCTGTATAGTTTGTGACAAAGACTATTGCAGTGAACTAAGCCTATAGTTTTTTGTGTCATCATGCTGCAATGGGTTGACTGTATGTGGTCAATGTTTAATACTATAGAATGATTGCTGTTGAGCAAGTGCCCAATTGTACTCTTATGATTACAACACAGTGTAGAACAGTTAGTGTGTTGCAGTTAATGGATGATATCAGCCAATAATTTATTGCGTACATGTCAAAATAGAAGTAACATTGTTAATAGCATTGTCAATAAAATTGTCATCTATTTTACAATTCTTATGATGATAAAGCTGACTTCACAAAGTTAAATTTGTAGGGTGTTTTTCACCATTACGTAAATAACTGCATGCATCATACACCATGTGTAACAGTTAACACAACTATTATTCTTAATGCTGTACATTTCCTGTATTACTTGTAGTTTGTTAAATCTCATGGGAAAAGATATTTCTATTCTGTGACCACTGTAAGTAAAAATTGTATGTACATTACATGTACCAATTCCCTATCTATTATTCTGGCACTAGAACAAGAATAACACTCTGGAAAGAAGTAACCAATTACTGACAATGTCTACCAAAATCACTACAATGCCATCTATATCAGATAGTGGTAAGTTACTGCAATTCTTAAGGTGGTGTTGAAGTGATTAAGTGAAACCTTCAATGCTAATAGGTCAGCAAAAACAACACAGAAAAGTATAGTGAAACTCTTCAAAGAATGAAACTATCAAATTGTTAGGCCACTATTAACATTCACTATGTCAGTACATTCATAAAGCAGTCTTATCATGTGACTATTCTTCCACCTTAACCAGCCACATTGTCTCACAATTCACTTGGTCACTTCAAATATATGTACTCCGCATTTGGTATATATAAGAGGACTATGCATCTCACAATTTACTTAGTATAACTTCAAATTTATGCACCATACACACTCAAAATTTGGTAGAGGACTATGCATTGACTTTTAAAGATTCACTCTTTAGCAGTTGTTAAAGAAGCCAGTGAGCAACTTAGTTATTGCTAAACAGTAATACATATAATTATAGAATTGCTCTACTAGGTGAGAAACTACAAGAGCCATAGTGGAGGTTGTTGGCTGATACAATTTAATAATCTGTTGCATCTTCAAAGTTAAATAAGTGCAAATCAAAAGAAGGTAATTTTACAAAACTTGGCATGCTACAGGCTATTTGAGGTGTCTGACACCACCCAAAAGTCGCATGTAAGATTCGGAATCTCACCATTTTTTTTACAAAGATTCTGGCTTCCAAGCTAAGATTCCAGTTTCCAAATTTGGAAATTTGCATAGTTAGCTACACATGTTAACACTTTTTGTGCATTCAGCTGGCTTCCAGGCTAATTGGAATGCATGTCGAGACATGTACACCATGCTTACAAGACTAAACTGATTTGCAGCATAGCACACGAGATAATATATGGTAGAATTTACAAGAAATATACGGAAATAACCGAACTCATAGAACATTTGTTAAGATTCCATTTTATCAGAGATTCTTGCCCAAATTCCAGATTCCATTTTGGGATTCCAAGTGATTTGTGTTGGATTCCAGTTGGTGTTGGACACCTTGAGGCTATCATATAACCTTTATCATCTGGTCTGGAATTATTTTTTTGGTTTTAGTGCCATGCTACTACACAGACTTTCAGCCCTAGTGGGATAGTGACTAGTAAAACAACCATGAGATTCAAAAGTGGAGATACCTATCTCAAAAATTCCCATTACGTGTGTGCAGTGTGACAAATGGTGGGAGGCTAAGGAGCTCCTCCACTTGATTTTAGAGGATGCTTAAACCCTGCACTTTTGATTGAGAAGCTCTAAACATCAAATCTGTTTTGCTGGGCTCCTGTCAGCCTTTAGGTGCAATGTATAATGTGGTAGCAATGCCTTAGTAGACCATACAAAACAGAACAAAGATTAATAATTGAGTTTTATGTGATTTTGTCCAACAAAGTATCCTTGACAGAATTGACCTTGTGACAACCAGTGTCCCTTTGCTTATACTGATGCCTACTGTACCATGTAACCCTAACATACTGTTAGTACACAGCGTGTTGTTAAGAAGTGTTGCAAATGTAAATAACACACTCATTTACCATTGTTAGCTGCTGCTGGCACAGAGATTGCACCATATATTAATCAGGGCCGCCACCACCAGGGGAATTTTGTAAGGGGACCTCATACAGTAGTAGCTGTCCCATAGCCACACATTAAAAAAAAAACTTACAACAGAATAAATTTTCCCTGTAGACTCTAAGATACATAAGAAGCCTCAGCATAAGAGATACCATCCAAGTTCAATAAGATCCATAGTAATCCAGTGCTAAATTGGCAGCAAACCATTACTCGTAATATATCTTATAAGGTGCCTATATAGACAGTGTGACTTCTATACATGATTGAGATACTCTAATAGAACAGTCACCCTATTACAGCAGTTAGGCATGCAAATATTCAGTCATAGTAACTGTTTAAAATCAGTCTGGCGTAGGGTACAAAATTTCCTAGGTGGTATGTATTTGGCAGAAAACTTGCTGTAAATTTCAAACTTGAGATGCCCAAATGCAGCAATCACCCTAATACAACAATCCAATAAATAGTATAATATACTGTGTTAAAATCACTCTCATTCAATCTCAGTGAGTCTAATTTTCAAAAATTTTCCTTGGAGGCATTCCCCCAGATCCCCTGGTTTGGCATGCTTCACCTGCCAAAACTGTCAATAAGTTTGTCAGTTTGTAGCTACCGGTTTGCTTTTACATGTAGTCAGTTTGTAAACTCACTCTCATATTCAACCTCAGAGTCTAATTTTCAAAAATTTCTTGGGGGGCATGCCACCTAGCTTGGTTTGCATGCTAAAACTGTTAATAGGCTTATCAGTTAGTAGCTAGTTTGATTTTAGATGTAGTCTAGTAGCTAAGCGTGTTCTTATAATGTCCTTTTGTCTGTTTTTCTTTATTGAAAATTATGGGTTAGAGGGCCCCACATTCTATATTTGCCCCCCCCCCCCCCCCCCCCCCCCCCCAATCCTCTTGGCGACCCTGATATAAATACAAATGTCATTGAAAATAAGGGTGTACTTTCACAAATCAAAAGCACAGTGGAACACAAAATGTTACATGTAAGTATCTGTTATCCTAGTTCATTATGGTAAATTCTGTTTGTAGTGATAAAGAATGTGAGCTTTGATTTTGACACTGGTCAACTTTAAAATGATTCACAGGAAAATCCACCAGAAAGTGAGACATCAGATAAAGGCAATTATTCACTTAATGCATAGACTTGTTGTAACAAACTTATCTGTCATTTAGAAGTACTCTTAGCTTAATATAACTAAATAACCAAATTTTGCATCAGTATCAGTTAACTGTTGATCTCACCTCTTCATGTTACTTTCTAGCACCAGCATCATGTAACATTATTATCGTAAATAATACAATTTGAGTTTCTTTACTATACAAGTGATTAACTTGTGATGGCAATGTAATTGATGCAAACCAAATATTATAAAGGTCTAGGTTTAATGTAGTAGAGAACTTAGCACAATTTAAAAGCTTAACTACTATAATATGCACTCTATCACAATACACAAACAAATATGCATGCAAGTTGCCTACTCTACCTATAGATGTGTTATATACTGTGACAAATATATGAAGTCGAACACTCAATGACACTCACCTTTGCATTCTCCTTTCCTGGTGTTCCTCCTGCTGAGTGTGGCAGACTTCTGACTATCGACTGATGGTATAATTATAGGATGGTTTGGTAAGTGCTTGAGGTCTCAGCTGCCTTGGGTGCAACATAATGCAGTGCTGAAGATTTGTTTTTTTTGTTAAGTATGCCAAATATGTAGTGCAGGATGATTTTGATACTTGGGTAAGCTAGGAAGAATTTGGAGTCTTGAACTTCCAAACTATTCCAAGCATGCCACTCCTATATAGAGTGTACTAGCAACCTCTTAGATGAAACCGCAAGCAATCCATGCTGTTCCTGCTATGAGGAATGGGCATGCTGCAAATACAGCATTCTGTAGGGGTGCAACAAAGCACCACAGACACACGACACAACTTGTGTACATAAGCTGACACCCTTTCCCATCTTTGTATGGTGTGGAGAACACAATGGCTGACATAGCCCTATGGCACAGAAAACACAACAGCAGTAATATACCGCATATGCAGATTTAACTTGAAAACCTACTAACAGTAGATGGCATGACACATTGGTAATGACATCACTAATGCAGCAGTAACTGATAACAGCACATTGGAAAGGGATTGGTTGGTATTGGTGTCAGATTTCATATCAATAAGCTAAGCACATGCCTCAAGTATTCTTAATAGAGTTCGACCACTCCAGTTGAACTCATCTACTGTAATACACATGGGAAAATACCCCATGGCATCACTGACTGGTCAGCTTGTGTACACTGTTCCATCTTTAAATGTCATTAATGTTGAATACTCAATGACACTCACAAATGTGCCATTGTGTGATCAACATGGTGTACTGCAAATTATTTAGTCAGGTTTAATGTATAGTTTATATAGCAACTTCTTGAGTAGGTGGACTTATAAAATGCGTTAAGTCAATTTCCACAACATAGGCCCACTCCACACTATTTAAATTATGTACCATATTATTGGGTGTTTTATGATGGGTAAACTTGCCAACATTTTCAAGAAACATTTGTCTGGTGCACCACCACCCCCTGATTTTATTGCAGCATAGCATTTTTATTAGTGGTGGACTGTTGCTATTACTTATCAGGTTTAAAGCTAAGCTTCAAAATGTTTTAGTTTAAAACTAACTGACAGTTTTTGAAATTTTCGAACATTACCCATACACAATACATGTAAACAAATTGTATACTTTGTAGCTCCCTAACAAAATTCTGGTCACACAGGCCATTGTCCAAATTACTAAGACATGCATTGCTTACCAATGGATGATATTCTAACTCTTGTAGACCCAAGGCAAGAAGTGATTTATTTATTAATGCTTTACAGCACAAGTGCTGAGGGTCTGTAGGATACCTGGTCCTACAGCCTGCTCAAAGACTTTAGCTACTTAAGGTGTGTTTGAAAAGTTAGAGAAAGGAGAAAAAATCCATGACTGGACCTAGGTAGCCTCGAACCTGCAGCCATCCGATTTACGCTCAAATGCTTACAGGAGTCTACCAGGTGGTCAGGATGTTTTCTCCTTGTTATTTTCATGTAATTATATCCATAGGAATTCTAGAGAGTAACTCATTATCTCTAAGTACCCCATGTAGAACCAAATGGACACTAGTTTATTTAGATTGTGTGTACTCTTTGACAAAAAAGAAGTGACTTTGCTACCAAACTGTAACACCACAGTAATAAACTTGTATTACATGTCTTTATCACAATTTGTTTATGCGTACATTTAACTTGTAATTGAATCAAAGAGTCTTGTGTGTCTGCAAACCCGAGTTAGCAGAATGGGCTTCAAGGTGTGCAATACTGCATGGGATATCTGCTATAATACCACACGCACCACTACATAAGAGCACCTGTCTCGTGATCCCATAGAGACCCCAAGCTGAAAATTTGCAAGTGAATGTAAGTATCCACAGAAAATTCTAATCAGCACCTTTTGGTAGATCAAAGATTAAGAGACATGCATATATGGCTAATTCAACTTTGTCAAATTAAGCTGTTAAATAATTATACCAAATGAAAGTTTATTCTTTGAGTTTTAAAGTGGTGCAATTCATTGTTTAAAATGTCCAAGTTATGATGCTTTGAATGGTTTTATTTTAAAATATTAACACAGTGGTGAGCTACAATTGATTTTGTAATTCAAGACGGACCAATTTTTCATGAAATATTGTGGTCATAAATCAGAAACAATATAATGTGGTGTATGTTAAGTATTCAGTAGCTGGTTTACAAAATGACATTGACCTTCCTGTACACATATTAATTACCTTGCCAATGAGTGTGCTTGCATATTTGATCTACTCTGCATAAGATTTTGGAATACCGATCCAAATCGTACATCTATTATCTTTTAGAAAATTCCCAGTACTTGTAACTTCTTGTACAGTTTCGCACGTATTTCAGTTTACCTTGCCAATGAGTGTGCTTGTATACAGGGCCGCCCGGAGAAATTAAGGGGCTCAGGGCAAAGAGTTAAAGTGGGGCCCTTGACCCAAGTTGTAAGGTGAAGACCAAAAAAAAAAAAAAAAAAAAAAAGTCACAACCTGCTGGCAATGACAATAACTACCCATCACCAACCATATCAAGACTCACGGTAGTGAGTCGCGCGGCCAGTAAAGCAGAAACGCGCGCCGCAGAAATATATGACGCGACCACTACGTGAGGATTTTACAAGAACGAACGTTGTCAAATTCGGCCTTCACCCGTCACTTACGCTATCCCTCTGAAACTCTGGAGTTGAACTCATCGTGTCACTAGTAACTACCACACAAGCAGTGAAGCAAATCCATGACGATTGTTTCGTGATCGAAGTTGCCGACATCAAAGGGGAAGTTTCATTTTTTTATGGCCAGCTCTATAGCCACCTGTATACCGGTGGCGCTTAGAGCCACGAAAGGCTATTGCTACCGGTGGACGGTGACAGTCGGGCTACTGTCACCAAAGCGATAGCCAATCGCTGGTGGCATTGTAGCCCTGCAAGCGTTGCTCGTAGTCATTAGCGCTAAGTTGCGCGAAGCCTCCGAACAATAATAGCGCGGTATGGAAAAATTACGCCGCTTGCACGTTAGTACAATTGAACCATCCGTACCTTTTTATAGTAAAGGATATTAACTTCGATTGTGCAATTGAGATAGATACGTTTTGATGACGATCACCATCCCAACGAGGTACCTGATTAGTACGCGCCACCGGTGTACAGGTGCGTTAGAGCTAACCTTATGATTGTGGGTTTGAATTTATTATCAGAACTCTGGTCGTGTTGATTACTGGTATTGCAGGACTTGGTTCTGTTGTTGTAGGTGGACTATTTAAGTGAGTTGAAGCATAATTTTTACATCACTGTAACAGAAATGTGGCTCCCTATGTCAAACCACTGATAGATTTAAATCTATGAACCTGGGGTTTATAATGCACCTATCAATTTTAACCCCATACTCCCAGGGTGGGAATTTGACAATTCCTTGAACCCACTATATTAGACCCCCTGTTGGAATTCTACTATCATCTGTAAACTGAAATGAAACATTAGGTTCAAAATGAAAAACTTTTCAGTGGAAAACGTTTTACACCTGGGGATACTTATTCTCCTCCCCAGACCATGTTGGTCTGGTGACACACAATAGAAAAAATTTGATTATAACTGACCAAATTAGTCACCATCAGAATCAAGAATGCGTTTAATGTATTCTATATATTTCATGTGACTAAAACTCATGTTTTTATCATTTCCTGTGGACAATAGTTTTTGATGGTATTTACATTACCACTTGCAGCTTAAGCAGAAACCGCCTATCCCCAATGGAGTAGGTCATGGGCCTTGATTATGTAACATGTGATGTCATAGTAATGTTATGTGGCTTTGTGTAACCCAGTCAAGTGTTTCTATTGCGTGTCAACTAGACCCTTGTCTGGGCACAAGACTAGAGGATATTTTGTGGGCAAAGATCTCCCCTACATATCCCGTACTGGGGGTTATGAATGACAGGTGCATAAATGTACGGTTAAACATGAATGCAGATCAATTGTGCTCCAGTTACCAGCAGGGGGGGTAGGACAGGACCATGTGCACTACGAAGTGCTAAACGAAAGGCTAACAAAAATATTTTAATTTAGTTTTTACATAATAATACCAACTGTTGAAAGTAACAAATCATGCAACAACTATTGTATTATGATCATTGATGATCATGGTACTGCTTCTGCTGTCATGAAAGTCGTGACCACCACTAATCACCATCACTGTGTGTCTAATTACTTTGTAACAGCTGTTTTTTTCTGACTGAATCACACCATTGCAAACAATAAGCTACTGTAAGTAGAACTGAACTATGTATCGAGCCCTGTTGAGCCCCTTGCCCTACTTTTTCAACAGAGACCATTCAGCTCACATGAATATTTTCACTACTTACACGATTTTATTATGCGTGGATGTGGCCTTGTCCTACCCCCCTCCAAATTACCAGGGCTTAGACTCTGCTAATATACCTGTCAATACTGCCACTTACGGGCAGTAGGGATTTGATAGGGACCCGCCGATTATGCTCATAATTTTACCTATTATGCTATGCTGCACTGCTCAAAAATTCACCTATTATGCTTAAATTAATGCTCAATACTTACCTATTATGCTCGATTATGCTCAATGTTCATGCCTTAGTTCATATGCTTTGCTACTAGTTTAACACTATATAGAAAGAAAAAAATTAGTGGCTGGAACACAAATAATAAATTCTTGCTGCATGCCTGCATGTAAGAGACAAGATCGATATACTCTAATAGAACAGTCAGTTTGATGATTGTTCTATTAGAGTTACTGACTGCTCTATTAGAGTATATCGATCTTATTTTGCAATTGTCATTTTTCCAGCAAGAGTTTACACTATCGTACAAATATTTAACCTATTACGCTGGCATTATGCTCAATGCTTTTAGGTACCTATTATGCTCAAAATTATGTCAGCATAATCGGCGGGTCCCTAGGATTTGACTTTAATTCTCAATAATTTCAAAATACTTTTGAAAACAGGTTTCCTTACAGAAGGCAACCAGTTAATATTATTATTATTCAGCTTTACAGTGTCCAGCACCAAAATAAATTTGTGGTAGTCAAATGCCCTACCAGTGAGAGAAATTTTAGGTTCAAACCGGATCAAAGCACCTGCTATTACCCCACATTTACCTGAAAAGAAGGGAGTGTGGCTGGCTCAATAATATTGATAGGTGTATTAGCTATGCTGCCTTATCTATATTGCATGAATTTTTTTGATCCCAAAGTGGACATTAATTACAGTAGGTATTTAGTTTACTTCTAACATATTTGATGTCCCTGTGGGTATCAGTTTTTAAACTCTGCATCTTAAAACATGTCTAAAATCAGTCTAGCCTGTTCTAAGGTTGTCTTGACTCTCTCTGGTGGGCTTGAGTGAACCTACAACCATCAATTCACTGTAATTGTTGATATTAATTAAAAGTAGCTGAAATATGCATATTTTTTAATTTTATATCAAAATGCAAACAGTCACCCCAGTGCAACTAAACTTCTTCTGGCTTACAAAAATACCATGTTTGTCTTGTGTAGTTTGCAAGTTTCCATGTACCACAACACTTCCATTCGTCAAATGATATGTGACCAACTTCCTATATCACAACAACACTACAGTGGAACCTGTTTGTTACAGTAACCTTGGGACCAGATATCAATGGCATTTATATGTATAGGTGGCTAGAGAAACCTGCACAGAACGGTCAGCAGCATTTTAGTGATTACGACCATCATAAGAATATTAAGAGACATCCGCTAACCACAACATTCCATAGAACAGTACTTAGCGTCAGTGGTACGGTTACAAAAGAGGTCAGCTGGTTTCCAATGGCTAATAAATATGTTAAGCCTGACAGGTATGAAGTGTTCATTAAAGTATAACAATTGCGTGTAAATTAAAACAGTATACCAATGGTACATTAAGTGTTTACCGAACAAACTACCACTAGCTGATCATTATAAGGCAGTGACTGCTAAACATGGAGTCGAAGTTACATGTATGTATAGTGTATACAGAGATTCAGAGAATTTGTGACTGGCTGGTATACACATTAGACAGTTGACCGATCAATACAGACCACAACGCATGCATTTGTATGGGAAGATATTCGGGACTTTCGTCCCTTGACTGCTATATGAGGACGACCACTTAATTCAGGTGACCAGTAACACAGGCTCCACTGTACTAATAAATCGTTCAAAGTAAATATTTTGATGACCAAACATAACATTTCAATAAGCAAAGGAAATACAAGGAAGTTACTTAGTTTCTCTGCATTGCTGCTCTATTATACGTATAACTTAATCAATCACAACAGCATCACAGTGTTGCTCTAAGATAGTAGGTGGTGGCACCTCATCCTGAGTGGAAACAACGCTGTTGTAGTGGCTGTTGCTAAAAGACAGTTCAATGTGTCTACATCTTGTAGTTGTACATAGATTGTGGGGAATCTGATTCATCCAATTTTTGGGAGTAGCCTTCTTTTCCCATCGGACAATACCATAAGCGTTGTGTGAACAAACATATACATCCAGATTAATAAAATCACTACACGCTTGAAGTTCTACTTGAGTCCCCCAAATTCCAGGTTTTCCAATGTCTTCTACATGTTGGTCAAATAAAACAACTCCCAAGACATATCATCAATCCAGTACTTGCTGTAAATATCACTGTTACCCTTGACCACTTGCAGTAACAAACTACGTAGATAAAAAATGATTTTCCTCACTGCCACACAATTGATGAGACAAAGCACGGTACATGCAGTTGTCATCAGCAGCCACAGTGTGGACTTTATGATTTTGATCTTTCAAGAAATCTGTAATGTTTGTTAGCATTGATGATGGTGGCTTAGACTCGGAGACCAAACTAGCTAGATTACTGGATTCTGGTGCAAGTGACAACTTTGTTGTGCCTACAGGTTTCTAAACATCATTGAATACATTTGTGACCCAATTTTACAAAACCGTCAATGTACGCACACTATTAAAATTTTATTTTATTGGTTTTATGTTATCTATAGGAACAGATGAATGGGCTTGCCAAGTTTTAGCCTCATAAGTTGAGCTGTGTACAATCATAACTTACTGATGCAATGATGTATGAAGTTGAAACGTTCACCATGAATTTGTCAATCTACTGAGGTATAGTTAGTGTTCAATATATACGTCTGTCCTCGATAAGGAAGGTGTATTCACTGAGCAAAGATCGTCAGTAAATTCTTTTGTCACAGCAACGTAAACAAACAGATGTAACTTGGAAACTAATCTGTGTACGGAGATGAAACAAAGCTTCCCAAACTCCCAGTGGACAGGCAAACCCAATGGTACCCAGGATTAGTGGAGTAGAGTGTTAATTCACTAACTAGTGAGGCGATAAATACTTGTGTAAGTTGTTTTTGTAGAACTTCAGTTTTTTTACCAATTTTTTTAAAATGCTGTTTATTACATAAGTAATGTAGTGCGTACATTGACGGTTTTGTAAAAAATTCAGTCACATTTGTTATTAATATTATTTTATCTACACACTTACTTCTAATAATTTCTTATTGTCTTTTTGAGAGATGTCTGTTAATTGGAATAAACTGAATTGGGTGGGGTAAAGTAAAAGTCAGAGAGGATGGACACTATTATAAGCACAGCGATTTTTTAGAGTTAATTCCATATTACTAACGGGAACATAAAGATGACATAATAAGAAGTCTTGGCAATAGCCATGATATTACATTTAGTTGTGAAAAACTATAGAATCCAAATAAAAACAAGTGAAAAGGCTTCTCATTTCTGTGAAGATGTGTTGGCGGTGTCCACTTCTTTTAACCACAAACTGTAGCATTATATATGTACCACTTTCTTCAATCATTGTTAGGCTGAACTATGGGATGCTGTACAAGGACTTTGGGAATGATTTCAATACAAATGTTTGTGCTCTCATGCACATGCCCATCCTTTCTGAGTAAAAACATAAACATACATATGTATGTACCTGTGCCATGAACTGCAGAGGTCATGGTTTCAACTGACTGGGCTGAGCATTTTCTCATGCTACAAGCCTTCTTTTTTCGCTCTTGTCCCCCAAACTGCTTCATAACCAAACATTCAGGGCACGTTCCACAGTTTGGGTTCTTGCAACCACTGCACTTGCCACAGCGAGTTCATTTTCGATTCGCTGTCAGTGTCAAGTATTTCATACAGAATGTACTTCCTTACATGTTGTCTTATTTTCTATTGGGGGGTGTCTTCCCAGGGCGTTCTGTAAAAAAAAATTCAATAAGACTAATTTTACACATACCTTGCTGACATGGTGCTTAAATGATGAAAATTACCAGGTGAAGATAGTAACCACAACTGACCAATACCTATACTAAAATTTATGGAGCACACTAATGTCCCTTATCTTTGTTGAAAGTTTGTAAACTTATTTAAATTTTGGTCAGGGAGATTTCTTTTAAATTCCTTTTGTAAGTATCTTCTGGTCGATTTGATGCTAGATACACTAGGATTATTCCATAGAGGTTATTTTCATTGCGGAAAATATTCTAAGGTTGGGTGGATGCCATGCCGTGGATGCCATATACACTTAGGATATACCCTAAGCAAGTTTCAAACAGCTAAGAAACAAATGTGGGTTTGCTACAACCACTGTATGAAATAGTACAGTAGTACTGTTCAAGTAAGTCTTGCTCTTAAAATGGTGCATACCTGAAAAAACAAGGCCATGAAAAACCAGCATAGAAATACCATACGTGACGAAAATCACTCTTTTGGAATAGTCCTAGTGCATCTCACACTATATTCAAACTACAAATTATGCACAGGAGTGTTTTATAATCTGCCTATTGTGTTTCCCGATACAAATTCTTTAGAGAAACTGAGAAAGCCACAAGTCTGCCCTTCATTTCCGTTTGCATAAGTACAGGACACGCCCCCTTTCATCACAAATAAATTTGTTATTCCTTGTAGTCTACTAGGCTAGATATTCCTTTTCCGGTTGTTTTACTCCTGTACAGCTCATTGTGAAAGGCTTTCACAACGCATTCAAAAACTTGCTTCACCCATATTTTAAGCTGGCACGAACAACCCACCTAGAAGCAAATCTTACTTACCCAGAAAGTAATTACAGGTCTTATACAGCCTTCATATCTCTTACACAGGCTGCTTTTTTGCTAACATGGGTTCTGGACAAACACCGTCCTAGATGGTTGCTAAGCAAAAACATTTAAAAACAATCATTTCAAAAGACAACCACACTTAGCAACCATTGCTATAGCCCAAAAGTACATTTATTTTGGCAACAGTGACCTAGTAAGTATCGTTAAGCAACCAGTTACTACATGTATGCCATGTGGTGTTCATCACCTATCAGAGGCGTAGCTACATCCGGGCTGACACGGGCTTACGCCCTGGTAAGTGAACATAAAGCCCGGGTAACTGAGGACAAAGCCCTAGTAAAGTTTCTTAACTAAGCTGTGGCCTATATCTAGCTATATGATTGTATATACCATATATTATGGATAAAGTTGAAACTGAGTCTTATTTACAACATAATTGACAGTACTTACACTCCCAGTTGTTACTTATACTCTATTGCAGCTCATTTGGTTGGGTTCAACCGTTGAGGTGGAGTCTTAGTCTTGCGGCGCCCGCCCCTTCGCATGGAGTAAGGGTCTGGTTTGCTTAGTATCACCGAGTAGTTCTGGAGGAATTTAATTTGAATGTAATGATGTAACGAAAATAGTCTTAACGGAAGTGCCTCACTCAAAATTGTGGCAGTGATATTGAACTTCCTTCGCCTTTACACAGGCGAAAGTGGATTGGTCTACTTTTATAGAATAGACATGTCTCCCTACCTAGGAAATCAGAGCGTAACCCGGGTTTTTCGCGTATCAAACAAGGCGAAAAGCCCTTCCCGAAATAACACTTTTCTTCTCTTTGTTCTTTATTAGCTAACTCCTTTTGTTTCTTTCAGTACTGTTAGGGCATTTGATTCATTCTTCTGACGTAACATAAACAAAAATGCGCTGATTAAACGTGGAGCATTCTGATTGGTTGCACCAGTTTTTGGTAATCCGGTACAACTCCACTATACTAAGCATACCAGACCCTTACTCTATGCGAAGGGGCGGGCGCCGCCAGACTAGTGGAGTCTGGGACGTAAATTAAACCCACAATCATATATTACAACTATATTCACTTGAGTTGATGATGTCAAAACATGGATCGTCAAGCCGAACTTTAGCTGTAGGCCAGCTAACCCTTTTTGACTGCAAGAACAAAAGAAGGAAGAGCACCAATAACGAAGCTAGTAATGAATGTGTCGATCTGATAAATGGCACGACTAGCAGTAGTATTTGCGTGGCAGCTGCAGCTAACAGCTGCAATGCAACAACTGACAGTCCACGTGAGAGTCGCACTGTACAACGTGAGTCTGACTCGTATCCTTTGGCACTATACAATGAGCGGGCAATTGAGACAGCAGGAAGCCAAGCTACTGAAGTGGACGCTGATTTGGTGACTGAAGAATTCGAGCTTGATTTTCCCAATGAGACCCATGAGAACAATTCAGATACTGAGTCTGAGGCACCTGGTTAGTTATGAACTTATGAATAAGCTAACTGCTGAATGGGTAATATAATTTTTATTATCATGTGAGTATCAAAATAACTGATGAATTATCTATTTTGCAGTTTATCCAATCACTGTGTCACAAAAGCTACCAATCTCTGGTCCACCATCTGACATAAGTTCAAGTCCAGATCACAGTCCTGTGCAACCAAGTCCATCAATGTTTCGCTACCCTACAAAAAAGATGGGAAAGCAAAATCGATCATTCAATCCAAAGTGGTTTACCACTCACAGCTGGTTGGAATATTCAGTGGAAAGAGATGCTGCCTTCTGCTTTGCTTGTCGTCACTTTAATGCCAAAGGAGGAAAAAATGAAGATGTATTCACAAAAGATGGCTTCAGTGATTGGAAACATGCACCTGGTAAGAGCAAGGCTGGAATTTTAGAAGGTCATGCAAAATGTCTGACCCACACTTTAGCCATGCAGTCATGGAATGATTATAATAAAAATAAAAAGCTTGGGAAATTAATCTGCAATCACTTTGATTCAACTAGAAATAGACAAATTTATAACAATAGGCATTACTTAAAAAGTGTTGCAGAAACACTGCTCCTGACTGGCCGCCTTGAGATTGCCCTTCGGGGGCATGATGAATCTGAAAGCTCACTTAACAAAGGTAATTTTCTTGAAATATTTTCTATAATTGCCAAACACAATCCAATCGTCCAAGAGTGCATTGATAAAGGACCAAAAATGCCACTTACTTATCCCCAGACATTCTGAATTCAATATTGAAGATAATGGGCAAAATGATCAGAGATAGAATCTCTGCTGAAGTGCGTCTGTCTGGCTTTTTCTCATTGATGGCTGATGAGACAAAAGATGTCAGTAAACAAGAACAGCTATCTATAGTTGTGAGATATGTAGATAGAGAGGGAATTATCAATGAAAGATTCCTTACATTTGTTCAGGCTGCAAGTATTAATGCTGAGAGCTTATCTACATATATTATACAGGCTTTGGAAGAGCATAAGATAGATCCATCTATGATGGTGTCACAAGGATATGATGGTGCATCTGTAATGAGCGGGCACTGCACTGGTGTGCAGAAGCGAATTAAGGACAGATATCCTAGTGCCATATACATTCACTGTTATGCACACTTACTTAATCTTGTGCTTGTGGACTGTTCAAAAAAAGTTCAGCTAGCTCATGATTTTTTTTGCCTCCTTGAGTCTTTGTACGTTTTTATGTCTGCATCAAAAGCACATACAACCTTTGTAGCAACACAGAAAAGATTGCATCCAGATAAGCCTATATACACGTGAGTTGCAAAGACTAAGTGATACACGTTGGGCATGTAGACATGGTGCTGTAAATGCTATTTGTTGCACGTTTGACTCATTGATTTCAACACTCGAAGAAATTACAGAGGGGTCTGACCGAACAAAAGCTGTTGAAGCCAATGGTTTGCTTTTACAGATTAAAGATTTTAAATTTTTGATATCTTTGATTATTTTTGATCGAGTTTTAATTTGTACAAAAAGCCTGTCTGATAGTATGCAAAGCACACAGATTGATTTGAGTAAAGCTGCAAATTTAGTTGCAGCTACTGAATCTACCTTGCAGCATTTCCTCACAGATACTGAATGGGAAAAGTTGTTTACTTATGCAAAATCAGTAGCCGAAGCTAACAGCATTGATATCAATGATCCAGTGCAGCCACACAGACAGAGAAAAACACCTCGTCATTTTGATGATGGAATTGTGTACCAATCAATAGGAACTAGAGATACACTGTCAACTAGTCAAAATTACAAGGTTGTTCTGTATTTTTCTGTTTTAGATTCTCTCTTACTGGAACTCAGGGATCAGTTTAGTGACAAAAACATCAAACTCATGAAGGCAATCTCCTCAAGCAACCCACAATCAAATACATTTTTGGATGCATCCACCCTGAAGCCTCTTGCTATTGGGTATAACTTAGACTATGACAGCTTGTCTATGGAGGCTACTTTAGCAAAAAAAACCTTAGCTAACTATGAACTGGAAAATGTTCGTGATGTTTTTCTGGAATTGCTTCCATTGAAGAGTGCATTTCCAACTTTGATTAAGGCTGTTCAAATATCCATGACCATGGTGGTCAGCACTGCTCACTGCGAAAGGTCCTTCTCTGCTCTTAAGAGAATTAAAACATACTTGAGGGCATCTATGGGTGAGGAAAGGTTGAAGAACCTTAGTATTCTTGCCATTGAGAAGAAGCTTGCAAGTGAACTCTCTCTTGATGATGTTGTTGATTGCTTTGCTTCTATAGACAAAAACACAAGGATTGTATTAAAATAACTACTGCATGTATAATACATTCAGCTATAGTTGGTTGTATTTTTATAAAATTAGCACAAGTTCATGAAGGCAGTTCTAAAATTAGCTACACACATGTATATGTCAGTGCACTTTAACTCACTTCTTGTTTTGATTTATTTCAGCTATAGTTACTATGATAGTCTACATCGAGGAATCTTAGTCATTCACCCGACCCCTGTATACATGCAGTGTACACTACACTATAGCTGCTGTAAGCATGAATTCATTTACTGTATTGTAAACTATTGTATATTTACTATAAACTAATAATACTATAATAGTGACTAGCATGATAGGTCACAAAATTAATTAATGCATTTTAGACATTTTTGTAGCTGTTACATAGATCACATACTTTGTAAACGTTATTGAATAGTATTGATGCCACTACAAATATCTCAATTATACTAGCTAAATTATCTACATACTCTGCACTCCAAAATTCTATCCCAAGTGAGTGATTTTTAATGCAAATTGCATCTGAGAGCACCTAAAATCTCAAAATTTTCTGGGGGGGGGGGGGGGGCATGCCCCAGACCTCCCTAGATAGCTCATGCTTCGCATTTCGCTGAGTGTGCTTCGCACACTGTAAAGAGCTACACAAGTTACTAATAGATTCAGATTTGACAGGTTAGCCCTGGTAAGCATAAAGGGCTGGCTACGCCACTGTCACCTATGGTAAAAGTAGTGAAAATTTTAATCCAAGTCCCGTCTGTCCAGCTGGTTCACAGCATTTCAGCTACCCTTGTTAGGCGCAATCTGTGAATTTGCGCAGTTTATAAATTTCGCTGCGCATTTTGTGAATTCATAAAATGCGCAACAATTTATAAATTGCGCAGGTATCGTGCTGCCATATGGCAAGGCGAGATGCAACACGTACAGCCTGTTGTATCGGTTGCCGACCTACTGTCGTTCCAAGTGTTGGATCACGAGATTTCCTCATGGCAGTGTATGCGAGGTGTGAATTTCACTATGAGTTTGTGAGGTACGTCAAAAGAGGGTCACTGAGAGCCGGCTATTCGAAAGGTTCTGTAGAAGAAAATATCTTGGTCCAATCACACCTCCAAAAAGCAAAACAAAACAGTAACGGAGGAGAAGGTGCAGAAGATCATGTTTGATATCAGACCGTTTTGAATGGAGTGGAAAGAAGTGATGTTCTAATTAGCCCTGCCTTTCATTACTACAACAAAGAAGTTTGTTTTGTTAAACTACCCAGAGCTGAAGTTGGAACAAACGAAGGGTATGAAACTTTGTGCCAGCCCTTCACAAAATTTTGTAATTACAGAATGAGAATGACCATCATTTAGTTGCAACAGTTGAGAAATTTTATGACATAGTAGAGCCGCGTGTGCATTCAACTGAAAATGGGCATGTAGACTACAAGAAAATACTTGCAGAGATATGGAAGTATAGTGAATTATGTATGCTATCATATTCTCAAGCATCACAAAATTTATAACCACTAGTCATATGTTGTGGAGATGTGTGATACCAATACTCTGTACTGAACAAGTAGTCCGGTTCCCAAGTTTGTAATAATGCCAAGTTGTGAAGGGCAAGTCAGGCTGGATTTTAGCTGATATTTTTGTAAGAGACCAAACCTTTGTGGTCCCCATCGACCTATCAATTTATGGAGCCCACCTATCAATTTTCTGATATATTAGTTTGCAAAAAGATTGCGACACTCTAATAGACAGTCATTTGTTCTAATGAGTGATATCTGCAATGACGTTTTTTGACGTTGCGATTACAAAATTTGATGTCATAATTGACAAAATGGCCGTGTTAGTGTGGGGGCTTTAGAAACTTTGGTGCACAGTATTCGAAATGAATGTTGTCTGTATATTTTACAAATGGAACCACGAGATAATAAAGGTAAGAAGTAGTACATGTACTGTGACAGTGCAAAATGAGCTCCAACAAGGAAAGCAGACCAAAAAATTTAAAATCGCACCCAAATAGGCTTATTTGAATTGCCTTATATACTATAAGCCTCACCTTCACCCTTATTCGAATTTATAACCGCTATCATAGGGAAACACCATCTCGCCCAATGCCTCCATGTACAAAGTCCCCACACTACAGCGGCCATTTTGTTTTGTGACATCACAGATAATGCACGCTACGTCAAGATACGTAATTGCGGGTATCACTCATAGAGCAGTCAGTAAGTGATCTCAGAAGGAATCTGTAGGGGCATGCCTCCAGATCCCCTAGTAAGACCATGTGTGTATTTTGTACATGGTACTCAGCTTTACAACTACCTGGAACAGACCCCCTGCTACGGGCTTGATTTCTTCACTGTTCAACGTTGCTTGGTACCTTAATTTGGCATACTGCAGTACATATAATGAGAACATCATGGACCTACTTGAGTCTTCCTTTATGTATCTTTGCTGACAGTGGAAGGTGTTGATTTGTGGTAGCTAGCACCATGCATGTAATGGCTTCCTTCAAAAATTATAATTATGCACCTATTATTTGCTTCAGCAATCAGTTCGATATACATCATCACATTGTATCATTTGTACCATTAAGTAAACATGTACGTGTTTGTTCATGTTGTGGTAAAATGTATCTATATTAGCTTAAATAACTTCTTGATGAATAGTTGGATTTCTTGGTGAACCAGCAGATTTCTTTTCATCGTCTGTTGTATTATACCGATGAGTTATGATGTGTCACATGCATTATAATGTTTGTTTATTTAGAATCATTGGATGACTATTGTCAATCTTGTAGAATAATTAGTTTGGATGATGATACAACTGACATGGTGAGGCGGTCTAGTTATGCATACAAATTAATGTATGGATTCCATAGGTCAGGTGCAATAGTTGCTCATGGGGGTACCATGAACGGTGTTTAGGAAGACATGTGGTTATAGCCAGGCAAGATGAAAATGGATACAACTTTTCTGGGTCTTGCTGTTCATCAAATGGATTTGTAACTCATGTATTAGAGCATACTAAGTTATATGTGTAACACAGCATACCTGATTCCAAGCACTATAATATGTTGGCACTAATAACTGTATCACACAGAGGTGACATTATATTATGTAGCTAACCACGTGTTGTGTTACATCTGGATGCATGGGATAATGTGAGAGTGAAACTAACTACGTGTACCATTTAAGGCTGGACATTAAAGATATGATGTTGGACCTGAGTTACAATGTACCAAACCTTATGTGCTGATATGCATTTCATTACTGGTGCAGCATGTGCAGTGTTTGCATGTGCTGGACAACTGCTATAGGAGAAGTAAAACATGCAGACTGGACTGTGCCCATATCAGCTGATCAAAACGAATGGCTTAGCCTACCACAAATGCTGTAGTATACGCAGCGAAACACTGAAAGAGAAAGACAGTGCACCTTATCCAGGCCAGCTGCAGAGTACGCAAAGGAACCTTGGAGGGAGAGATAGTCGGGTAGAATGCGTCTGTATCCATGTCCCTTCAGCTAGTAAAAGGGGGGAAAGAAGCCTGTCATTCCTCCCTGTGATACGTACTTGAAGCGGCCAAGAACGTAACGGCGGTACCCAATTCATAAAATGCGCAGCTCTTACGGTAGTTCACAAACTGCGCAACAATTTATAAATTGTTGCGCATTTTATGAATTCACAAAATGCGCAGCGCAATTTATAAACTGCGCAAATTCACAGATTGCGCCTAACACCCTGATACGCGGCGCGTACATACGTATCTAACGTCGTCTTTTTTTACTAGACGATATGAATACGCGAACGTCTATACCCTTCGTCTAAAAGCGTATCTGTCGTAATGGTACCACTCCTTTAGACGAGGCTCGTATCGTGCCTCGTATCACGCGACGTCTACAGTCGTATAGTGTTAATAGATTATTCATTGTTCGCCATATAAGGGTACAACGATTATTGTTAATTATAGAATAGAGGTCAACTGATGGTACAACCATTAATTTTGCACAATTAAAATCGTTAAGTAGGTTCAATCTTTCTATCATCGCGGACTCGCGAAGGTGGCTACATGTTGCTGTCCCGTGACAGTGAAAGTAGCTAGCTACATGTGTCGGCTTGTTCAGCTATAAACTGTAAATATCCCTTGCTCATTGCCTGCAATGGTTTAAGAGCAGTTAATATAAGTAACACATTGATCTTTTATTACCTGACTGAATCGAGCACCACACAAACAATTTTTTTGTTGTTCATAGCATAGTACAACTTCACCTGTATGCATTAAAATAGTAATTATGTAGCATATGTCGAATAGTACAAAATAGTTCAAGTGCATTAACTTTATGCATACTGTTTTGTCCATTATTGTTGCATTGTACTATACTTATAGGAAATGGACCAGTGTGCAGTTGCTGACAGAGAACATAGAAGAAACGAAGCACAATAACATGTGACAGAAGAATGACCCTGTGAAACTGAACTTTATTACAACTGAGACATGACCTGGATCAAATTTTACCTGTGCCAGAGCAATGATTTCTTTTCTTCAGACTGATGGACTGCCCTTACCACCACCCCAGTACTGGCTAGAATTACCAACTACTGAACAAATCACTTGAGAGTGCCACATTCATGGTAACCCATTACCAAAAAGTGTAATGTATTTTTGGTCATTTGTCCCTTTCTAATAGAACAGTCGTGAGTACTATTAGAGTATATTACAGATAAGCAGCTAATGCCATAGTATTGACATTATACTAGCATAGTTAGATGTTTTTGGAACATTTTACCTTTAAAAGTTGTGCTGGGCTACCACTTCATCATCATTTAAGTATTTGTATTTTGATTAAGTGTATTGTTTTGTTGCTGGTACATTATTGTGTGTAAATTTGTGTTGTAGTACATAAAGTATTTTGTATATTGAGTGGACTCCCTGTTTTAATATAAAATTAAAACAACAAATATTATTAATTGTTTATATCATGTAAGTAGGTGGTATTTGGTATATGTATTAAAATGCATGAAAAAATATCCACGAGTGTTGTATCCTACATTATAGGTGTACATGCTGTACACTTTATGTTATTAGTGAACACAGCTGAATAAAGTATACAGCCAGGCTGATAGGAGGCTTGGAACAATTGGACTGGGCTCTTGATGTACCTAATTATGTGGCTATATAAGCTGGTGTCACTGTACATTCTATCAAGCCACATGTCTATGTAAATAGACATGACAACTTACTGTATGTCACAAAATATTCTTGACCATTAAATTTTACAGTTGTGAAATATCCAATGAAGTGACTAGAAATGACTTCATTCTATAAATGTGACCGGCTCTGTAAAAACAGGTATTATAGCCTTTTCAAAGTCCCAAGTTTGCAAGTTTGGTCTTTTCGTATATACCTCTTAGACATAAATAATCTATGTACTTGAAACTACATCAAGAAATAGTTGTAAACATGAGCTACAATGAGACCAAATCTCAAATAGATACCTAGCAATTAAGTTATGGATTGCCAAGTTGACACAATTGGAAAGGAAAGGCTATAAGATCTGTTTTCGCAGAGCCAGTCACGAATATGATCATGTAGTTGTACCTATAATGGCATAACTATTAGCAATGATCTATTTCCTGTTTATGCTGCAACATTATAGGGAACCTATACACTTCCCAAAGTTTGTCATGGCAGTTATTGATAACTGTAACCACAATCACATCTTATACCTGTAGTTATAGGCATACATGTCTTTAATGGTCACACTGCAGTTAACTATAACTCTATTATAAGACCTACGGAGCCCCAAATCCCACCAAACACCCTCACCAAGTGCTACATCATTATTGTTTATGTGTGCAAAATCTCTTACAAAGAGAATGTACAAGCACAGATATATGAATCAACAAAAAATTATGTGATTAATTGATTTTCATTTAGCTTTGCATGCTTTAAACTTGAACAGGTGATGAGGTCATTGGGTAGATTGTTCCAGATCTTTACACTTGATGGAAAGATGAGTTAAGATACGAGTCTGTTCTTGTGTTTGGTTGTATAGCAGCCTGATTGAGTGACCTCATAAACAGTAGTTGATTGGGGCAGGTATATGAGTATGGTATCAGTCAGTGCATCTATTAATTGGTGCATGATCTTAAACATTGTGATCACATTGAGCTGGTGTCCGTAGTGAGCCAGAGGTGGCCAATTCAACGTTTGTAACATATTTGTGACACTTGCATATGAAGAATAATTATTATACACAGACCTCGCACAGCATCTTTGAACTGATTCAATAGCTATACCATAATGTTAGTAACTTTTGTAACTACATGCACATATGGATTTTATGTTACATATGCAAAGTGATTTCAGATTGAGTGTGTCATTGACAGAAGAAGTAGTTTAGGTGGGAGTGGGCTAGCAATTCGCTTTCCTTGAAATATTACATATTATATAAACATCTAGGCTGAAGTTCAGTGGAACTTGAAATCCCTCTCTGAATCTGCCACTGTGGAACTTTAGTTTTCACAACTTAAATTACATGCAATTACATCAAGTACATAAACTTATAGAGCTCAATTGTCAATTCCATGAAGTTTCATATAAATTTTGTACCAGCATCTCAGTCAATTCCAATTGTAATACTGAATATCTGTCCCCATTATATATCCTCTCTAGAAGAGTTATTTACATTGGCAGAGACATCCTTGACTCAACAAATAAGTATTCATTGTCATCTACCGCTATAGCTGCATTCTGGCCATCTGAAGGAAGCCACATAAACGAGATTAATAACAGTATTGACAAAGGTAGTAATTAAAAATGCTACACTCTAATGTCATAGAAGATCCTGTATGCTATGGAACATGTTCATGCAATGGATGGATGTTATCCAGAAAGTTTTTTAAATGAAATATTTACTGGGCTTTAAAAATGATTGCATTGTGTAGATTCCTATATTAGCCAAATATGTACATCATAAAATCATTTATAATCATGAAACTGTCTTTGTAGCATGTCCAATTCCCATCAAGTTTTGTATAATAGCATATATTATAAATTTGTAAAAGAATTATTATTAAATTAGATATACTTGTTATATGGTGGTATACATTAATATATGGTTCTTAATGCAGTGCTTTTTGTATGCATTTTCCTGTACGTGTGCCACCCTCTGCTACCTTATTGCGTCAAAAGCTTCTTACACGATGAAGGGATGCATTCATTTCATACTTCAGTTTTTCATTCTCCAATTCCAGATGTTCAGCTTTTTCTCTGAAACGTCGTGCTGTAAGTATAGCCATCTCACGATCTTCAACAGCATTTTGAACATAATGTTTTACAGCCACTTCAGCTTTCGTCTTTTGTGATGCATCTTGAATTCCAGAACCTTTAATGGTAACTGATGTATCATTTGATAGTGGACCAAGAATTGGTAATAATATGGAACTTAGCTCCTCACTCACACCAGTGTCAGGTTGAAGCGTTACTGTTTGTGGATGACTACTAGCTACAGCTACACTGAAACTATCATGATTAGCAGTAACTGTTGTCATATCTGAATCAGTTTCTGAATCTGACCAGTGTTGCTGCATTCTTTGTCTTGCACGTTCTCTAAATGCAGCCTTCTCCAACTTTGAAATTTCCTCAACATCACTGGGAGTTAAGGTAGGGTTGATGTGCTGTGGGTTAAAAATATGGATGACTAAAGAGATAACAGTTACTATGTATTTATTATGGTTTTACATCAAACAGTGTGGCAGGTAGTACTGTTTAAGTAGGAATCGCCCCAAAAGTGGCATGCACCACTAAAAATGCTCCCTTTGCAAATACATCTTATGCACCTATCAAAATTAAGTCCCACTACCCCCTCCTGGGCATACATGGGGGAATAGTGGGGATTTGATCTTATTTGACCTTAAAATTTGCCCCACTAGTGGGGGATTTGACCGTTCAATTTACTAACTATGCGCTTCCTGTAAGAATAACCTGTTGGGAATTTGATGACTCGTTGTGCCCCACAGGTGCGGAATTTGAAATTTGAGAAAGTCAAATCCCCACCTATCCCCACCATTGCCCGGGAGGGGGTGGTGGGGGATAATATTGATAAGTGCATTACTGCGTGTGATGAAAGCCATCTTTATGGAATAATATTAGTCTGTCTAACTCCAAATACAGCATTAAAAACAAGATTCTTACAGGCTGCCAGATAAAGAACTTGGGTTGCATGCCTGCCTGCCAGACAACAGTCACAAGGTTAGAGGCCAAACAAAGAAGCACATTTATACCATTCTACACCACAACAACAAACCCACCAGTGGGATGTACCTTTTGGGCAGTCGAGTGCAAACACCACACCTCATAAAAATCTATGTATTAGAATGGCATGATGACTGTACCACTCATAATATGTGACCTGATCTTGGAAAACCTACCTTTTTGGCACACTGGTCAATTTTCTGTTTTATAGCTTAAATGAGGTACTGGGTGCTTATCTATCTTGTGTTAAAATTTCAGCTTAATATCTTTAAGCATTCCTGAGATATAGCCAATTTTCTGTCCTGTACATTACAAACTAACTTTTATGGTAATGCATTGAGTTCTGTGAGTGATTACGGATGACTAATGGTGACAAATCACTTTGTTTACCAATAATTCCATTCTTACCATCTAAAATACTTTAAAAGACATTTCTGATAGATTAATGAAGTATTCTTGGTACTTTTCTGCAATTAAATGCCATGTATCACTGTCTAAGACTAAGTTTTTGCCATTCCAGCAGCTGACAAATCACCTAATTTGTAAGTTATTTGTTATCCAACGCATGTGAAATTACTACATGGTCTGATATTATCATCCATATCTCCTAGGAAAAAGAAGCCATGGGTGTGAAACTTCACAGCAAGAAGGTTTAATAGTTGCTTTATCCAAATGTGCAAAAAAAAGAATTTTAAAAAAAGTGTCGAAAGTTTCATTTGAGTTTTCCCAAAAAGTTTGCTTGTGCCCAAAAGGTAGGTTTTCCAAGATCTGGTCACATATTTGAAAAAAAGCAATCAGCCTAGTACTAATAGAACAGTTACATGTGTACCGTATATCAATTATCACACAGGGTGGAAACGTTTTGTGGATGCGATAAATGCCAGGGCTTATTTGCTGGAAAACTTTCGCAGTGTTTATTTTTTTAAATTCCTTGTTACTCAGCTATCCAAGTGTATGTTTTGTGGTAAAATTTGTGGTTTGCACACAACCTGTGAAAGTTGCAAAATGCTATAATAAAGAAGTCAACAAAATAATTAGTATATTAAAATTGTTAATTTAAAAATGAAGTAGGGATCCAAAGAATAAAAAGTTCATATACAACAGATGAATGATGGTATTACAGCATAGCTCTGTGAAACGCTTCAATGTCAATGTAGAGATTTTCTCACAGAGCTATGCTGCAATGCTTCTTCATTTCATTACTTTTTGGATCTCTATACTTTATTTTGAAATTTACAATTCATAATATACTAGATAGCTATTGCCTTACACAGACACACCTCATTACTTATAAAACAAGGCTGGTCAAAGTCAGACACACAGCTGCACTCCTGACAGTGAGATCTGCACAAGGCATGGTGAAAGTCAGACACAAGACTGCACACTTGACAATAAGATATGCACAAGGCATGGTCAAAGTCAGACACAAAACTGCACACCTGACAGTAAGACCTACACAAGCATGGTCAAATTCAGAACAAAACTTCACACCTGAGAGTATAAGACCCACACAAGGCATGGTCAAAGTCAGACACAAAACTGTACACCTGACAGTAAGACCCACACAAGGCATGGTCAAAGTCAGACACAAAACTTCACACCTGACAGTAAGACCCGCACAAGGCATGGTCAAAGTCAGACACAAAACTTCACACCTGACAGTAAGACCCGCACAAGGCATGGTCAAAGTCAGACACAAAACTTCACACCTGACAGTAAGACCCGCACAAGGCATGGTCAAAGTCAGACACAAAACTTCACACCTGACAGTAAGACCCGCACAAGGCATGGTAAAAGTCAGACACAAAACTTCACACCTGACAGTAAGACCCGCACAAGGCATGGTCAAAGTCAGACACAAAACTTCACACCTGACAGTAAGACCCACACAAGGCATGGTCAAAGTCAGACACAAAACTGCACACCTGACAGTAAGACCCGCACAAGGCATGGTCAAAGTCAGACACAAAACTGCACACCTGACAGTAAGGCCCGCACAAGACATGGTCAAAGTCAGACACAAAACTTCACACCCGACGGTCAAAGTCAGACATACTGTACAGTAAAACTGCACACCTGATGTCCTTATAAAATCCGTACTGAGCAAATTACAGGTCACATTTAGACACAGGTACTATATGCATCTACAGCAGGATCGTTGGTTGAAGTAGAAGAAAATGCTTTTATAGATAGTGTTTACTATAATTATTATTCAGCCCAAATCTACCTTGCATTTCTCATATCAAGATCAGAGTTATATGGATCCATTTTCAGTATTTTGGTAGGTGATAATTAAATGCAACATTACTTAACACCTATAAAATTGTAATCTTTAAAAAGGGAGTAATGAAAAGTTCTGTACATGGTAGTACAGGCAATCTTCAATACATTGAGTTTGCAAATACTGGTCACATGTATAGCAGCGGAAAGACAGTGATTTGGCATTAGTTTGTATAGATTTTCTTTACTCATGTAGCTATTTGCTAATTGTCGGTCCACCACACTGTTATTGTTTTGGGTAGCCATAACCTCACATGGACCTACTGGTCATGGTACGGTTTATTGGAGTGAAAGAGTGCGGTTATTTTACTCTAACTTGTTCTTGCTTATAAGCGGTCTGCATACATATAACTGTTATGTATAGCTACGTACGTATAGTGATATGACAAGTAAATTATAAAGTAATTTCATAAGTCTGTGATATTGTGGGATCACCCTTATAAAACCTTCAAAGATAGTTCCAGATATGATCTATGAGTTGACTTGTGTGCCTGTTTCAACAACCTGTCATTCTAATCAACCCATGAGACTTGTCACTTGTCTGCTGTGTGAAGTCATGGTACACCAGAAACATTAATTAGCTAGTGATAAGTTGATGCAACATTTAATTGTATTCATCAAATGATCTCCTATGGTAATGGTATAGTGGAAATTCTAGTCCACACCTGTAATTCACAGGTTGCATGGATCACATCTTTTGTCTCTTACAATTTTTAGCCATATTGCACAAGTAAAGCTAATCTGTTATGATCATGTTGCTACTGTATATGCCTGTCCATCAGTTCAGAAGCTCATATGAGCAGGGAAACATAAAAGGCACAACCTATACAAATGTCAGTAATCACATACATAGATAGTAACATCACATTGAAACTTCTGGACAAAAAGTATACATGCACTTCACTCTAGGTTTATTCAAGAATAAGCCATCTGTTTTAACAATTCAATTAACAATTCATTTGCAATGATTGTGGTGAGTGTAGGCTGGTGGTAGGCAGTCTTCTTGAAATAACTTTGTAGTGTATGTAAAAGGCTGGGCCTGCAAGCATATAGTATAGCAGAGCAAACATCACCCCACACTCTTATTGAATAAATTGAACATCAGCTAGCTGTGCTCAAATGTGAGTTGTCAAGTTAAACTGCTCTTATTTTGTTTGTTCATATAGGAATACTGCAGAACTACTACTGTTGATCATTCTTTGTGGAATACTTATGTTGATACTAACTATTAATTTATGTAAAATTATTGGTACATGTTACAATTGGTTGAGGAGGTGTAATGAAGAGGAGAATGATGGTAATGATTTCATTGACTTTGAACGCTAGACTACTGTGACTGAAAACAATGATTTCATTAACTGTGACTGCATGTTTGATTAGCTATAGTTATGTCTCTTTTATGTCTGTAATGATTGTCCAGTTAGACACTGGAGGGCTAACATAGAAGACAAAATCTGTATGAGGTGATATTTTGAACTATACGCAGTGTTGCAATACAACAGCAATCATTATTCTATGTGGAGGGTTGAAGTCTTAATCCTGTGTACAACAGAATAGAGGGCAAAATATTCATTTGTAACAGGTGACATCTTGATATTGATAGACTTCTGTTGGCTGTGACTTCACTTGTATAGCCAGCCAAGTGCTCTGCATTCATTAATGTGGCGGACAAAGTGGTTTTTGTTGATCATGCTATAAAAAGTGACCTAAGTTAGGTGTGAATGTGACAGATATGCCACCTCAAATTATTGGTAATCTTATGAATAGGTGAATATATTTTAGGTATTTCATCATTCACCATACAACCACCATACAACCATTCACAGTAAAACAAACTAGTGAAGGCCACTACTAATTTCTGCCACAACACTAACTATTTTTGTGTAGTGACATTCACCACTTAGTGATGTTCACTACTCTTTTGTAGTGACCCTCACTACATAGAAGTGAAAAAATAGTGAGTATTGTGGCAGACATTAGTAAAAGTTTGCCAGAATAAAAACTAACTAGTGACCTTCATTAGTTAGTTTTACTGTGTCAAATTTTATTAAACTTTTCCAATATTCATGTATACACATGCATGCATCATATCCAAATGGACACTTATGCAATTGTGAAAATGTTGCCTAACAGAGCCACCATCCCTCCTACATTCTCTGGTAGAGCTACAAAGTTACCATCACCCTTTTCATATGCACACTTTAAACCTACCAGGTTAACGCATTCATATGACCACCATAACCAGCTGCAAGTTGGACTGGGGTTGAACCCTGAAGTCATAACCAAGTTCAACCCTACAAAGTAGTAGGGTTGAACTCGGGTTAACTCAGTTTATGGCTTCAAAAATAGGTTGCGGTTTTAGGTGAATACATAAAGTGTTTAGAAGACAATTATCACTTAGTGAATGCAATCACCTGATGATTTCTCTTGTGAACAGAAAGTAGTGGGTAGACTATATGGATTACTCTATAGTTACCTGGGTTGAACTCACTTTTGAGTGCCCATGTGAAAATGGTATAAGGTATGAACATGAAAAGCAACAAGCTCAGTAACTATACAGAGGTTAAGAGCACACCTCGAATAGGCTTTGCCTTCTGTGTTCACCCTCCAGTTCCCAACTGGTAAGGTAGATAATAGCTAATAACAAAATCACAGTGTGACAGTGTGGCACAGTGTGGCTAGCTAGCTACTTTAGATCAGCACAGTAGTTCAACTTACTAGCTAGCTGGTAACGGGAACTCTTCAATTTAGTGCCTTGCTTACTTGGGAGTTCTCTTTACCATTTGGGCTACTGTTACTCTCCTAGTGATCTGAACTCCCCTTTCAGAGTAAAATAATTTACTATCCATAGTTGCTGTTACTCCCCACTTTTAACAGTGTGCAGTTGTATAGTTACTGCATCGAAAAATTATGTGGACAACCACTGTGTAGGGATATCAAATATCCTACCGTAAATCAGGAAATGTTCGTCATTAAAAATTCTACGCTAAATATTTTCGTCCTGTCATAATTGACAAAAAAGATGGGGTACCTAATTATAGGCTTAGGTTTAATAGCTAATTTATCAAGTTAAAAATAGTTCGTTGTCTTAATTTTTGTTGATACAGCCAACAACGTTGATCATGAAATTTTCCAGATTTGCGGTATAGGATGAATGGTACTGGAAAGCTTATACCTTATAGTATAATAACAAAAAATTGGTGGTATTAAAAAAGGTGAAAACCCATCATTGAAAAATTGGTAAAATTTGGTGAATGGATACTCCACTTTAAATATTCCTCTTACAGTAGGTACGCATTATGTGATCAAACGTGCAATACAAATGCACTACGTACTACTATAGCAAGACCATGTTGCGCCATTGCATTGGTCCTGAAATATTTGCAAACCAATACCACTGAGACTCAACCAGAGATTATTACCCTTTATTACTCAAACGCCAATACATTGCCATAAACGCGTATTACACAAGTTATTTTTGTGGTGGCTTTTGTTTAGAGTGGGTGTATTTAGGCCACTCCAAGAAAGTTCCTTGTTTCTCATTGACCTCAGAAATACATGCAGGCGGGTGGTCCATTGTCCATTAGATATTTCCACTTATTTTTGAAATTCATAACTAACTTACAGGTAAGAACACAGTAGAAATGTTTAAACTACTAGCTAAATGGGCTTTCTGAATGCTAAACTAGTTACTACTATGCAATCACAGAATAAATAATGAATAAAATGTTTAGTTGGCAGCAATAATGAATGACCACGAGGGAAGAGATCTGCATGCAGGTGGGAAATGGGAAACAATGAATTTTCTTGGGGTGGCCTTATGGTGCTCTGACTTCCAACACATAAGTTCCTAGGCATCTGAAACTTAGCATAAAAACTCACCATGAACAGTTCTAACTTTTAAAGAAATCTTTATCAGTCGGCGTCATCCATTTTTCTGTCACCATTCACGACGCTATCTTTGCCATAGAATGTCCAAATTTGGGCAAAATGTATCAAGTTTTGCACATGATAACCACAAAAATTTGTTTCCACTTCTATCAGCGATGACAATGAGATACAGTGAACTATGCAAACAGAGAGGGTCGATTATTGATAGTCTTCCAAGATAAGTTAAGTACAATGAAAGAACAGTAGAGATGTTGTGATGTATTACAGATAACGCTTACACTCATTGTTGAAGATGACAATATCAATCACAAGTGAGGAGCTATTACCTGCACAATCGGATACAAGACCCATTATACTTTGAACATTCGTAATGACTTTTATAAAATGTCATTAAATTTTAGAAATACAATCATTTGCAAAATACAGACAAAATAAATAAAATCGAGCTACATGGGGCCAAGAAGAAAAATGGTTTTACCTAAATTTATAGGGCCCCATCTACAGACATACCGAGAATACTGAAAATACTACTTTTCAAGTGGGGACTACTGGCAATACGATACCAAAAGTATTGATATCACCAATGCGATACAGTGAGTATCGATACTCAATGCCAAAAGGGTTAATACTGATACAGGTAGCTCACACGATGAATTAGTAAGATTTCATTGTAAATGGAAAGTAACTGCTATTTGAACCTCTTTAGATAGCACTTTTACACTTGATCAAAGCACTGTTAGCAAAAAAAAAGATGCGTTGACTTCTATTCCAGTAGGTTTAGAGCCAACGTCGTTTCAATACTTTGCAAGAAAGTTCTGCCATACATCATATTAGCTCTTAGCACCTGTTGTAGTTAGGGCTGGGCGATACTAGGATTTCTGATTCGATTTAATATATTTGATACTCTCATCAGCCGAACAAAAGATCATAGGATGGGACTGCTTGGTCTGGAGAAAGGCTTTAATGAGAGATCAGTTCACGTGTATGGGTGGTGAACCCATGCATACTGCATTAAGGGAAAAGGACAGACAATACATCTGGGCGTGTGCCCCAACTATCAATTATTACGATAAGCGAAGTACTTTTATGCTTCATTTTCTACTATATTCAGCCCATTGCACAGCTACAGACGAAGAACAATATGAAAGCCTATTATTTTGCTGTCACCCTTAGACATAAGAAAACAATTGTTGTGTAGCTTAAAATCGCTAACCCCAGCAATGAAACTACACACCTAAAAGTAACCATTGGTGAATGCCTTCTGCCTGACAATAATACATTGTTCATAGTATCCTGAATAAACTACAAATCTTTGAAAAATTACTTAAGTAATGCACACGATGAAACTAAGATTCCACAATAACCTGGCCAGCATGTGGACAAAACCCAATACCAAGTATTATAAGAGCTTGGTGACAGAGCCAGGGAGAAATTTTACTTAAATGTCTCGGATATTGAAATGCCTACCATATAAGGTTGTATTACAGATGAGTTGCCTCTTTAAGGCGTGGCCGTTTTACCATAAATTTTCCACATACTTTCTGAGCTCGCTAAGTAAAAAAATGTATTACGGCTAATGGAGAAAATGAACATTTCGGTTAATTTTAGCAAGGTTCGAGATATAACATGTCCACTGTGTAAGGTTAAGGCCGAACAAGGAGGTAATTTTCCTTCAATCTCTCGAGTTTTTGGAAAGCGATAAACTCGCTGAAAACATTCTTTGTAAGACTTTGCTACTAAGAATAACAGACTGGATGATTGTAACTCACCTTGTGCCTTTGCAGAATCAAAAATGTTTGTTTAAAATGGGTTTTTTGTTAACTTCTTGACAAACATTGTAGTCATACGTAAAACGGAAACTACTAGTTTGCTCGAGTTTCACAAGGTACAACCCCTAAAGACAACCCATCTATAGCTTTGCCACTTAAACCCTGTAAGAGGGAGTACAAAGGCGATGTACACTGTGACCCCAAGGTACACCCACTGCCGTGACTAGCATTATAGATTAACGTTGGTGCAAAATCGGTCCCTATAAAAGTCATGGTAGTCTCGTGCCCAGACCGCTTTCCCCCCTTTTTATTTGGATAGGGAAAAGTTTTTATCCTTCCCAAGGGGAAAAGACTGTGACTGGTCTAAGCACGAGACTAAGCAAACACGCAGTGTGACGTGCTTCAAGCTAAGTAAAAATGGCAAGTGTGACCGTAAACTAGTCTACATGTATAAGTATAACAAACCTCCCTTTCCTTCTCTTCGTCCTTGTCAAACAATTGTATCCATACTGAACTGGTGGTCATGAATAATTTATGTAGCAATTGCCGATATTCGTGTTTATTTTTGACAGACTTTCGAATATTTTATCTTTTTTTCTCGGTTAGCGTGTGTTCAAAAGTTGCGTTCAGTTCTTTAACGATTAAAAACCAACCGAAAACTAGGACACAGAAGTCTCAAAGTATGAATATATGTGACTGGATTTGCGAAAAGGTACCTTTTTCACACACAAAATTTGACCCATTTTGTGAACTTTAAAGCTTCATAACTTTTTGATCATGGCATATACATGCTTGCAATTTTCACTGTATGTAGCTACAGTATCTGGCTACAATTTGATACTAAGAGCAAGTTAATCAGTACAAGGAGTCGAGTGTTACATCATTTTGTTTGCTGGTATGTCAAATGTGTGGAAAAGGTACCTTTTCGCAAATCCGGTCACATATACTGTTTGTGATATTTATACCATAGTTACACCTATAACTAACATTTTAGTTACAATATTGCTTGTGCGTGTTAATGCCTATGTATAAACCATTGGCGTTTTTTCTAATTTCGAAAACCAAGTGTAAACAGCTTCTAATCGTCTTGACTTAGACTTAGTAAAGCTCAAAATAGTGCAACAAAACATATTGTACCTATACGAAGTTTTTAAACTGACCAGCTTCTGCAAAGCAGGTTGCTTTTTCGCGTTATCAGTACTTTTCCTCAATAGTAATGCGCGTTAAAAATTTTTTTAACGATGACCATCAATTTTTGGTAATGCTTAGAGTAGGCCAGCTCGACATTTGATGTTAACAGAGGACAAGTGGATGACCAATACGATAATCTCATAAGCACACTACAGGTGGAAATGAAATTGATTTACACCTGCTTTATATGAAAAACAACACATAACACTCCAAATTTTTTTTGTACATACCTAATCCAAGATTTTTCAGTAGCTACACACAAAATTCCTTGAAGATGATCAACGCTGCATGTGTAGGCACAACTTTAAGTACAGCAGTCTAAAATCGTCCCTTTGTGGAACCAACATCATAGAACACATTTACCTGTAGGAAGACATTCAAGATTGCAGTCAACTGTTTATTTCATCTGCGTCATGATTGGATGCCAATGTAAACCCTTCTTTGCTAGGAAATATTTCAACTCATAAATTTACGTCTATTTTTACTTAAGTAATATGTAACGTACAACAACTGATCCACGCTGGCTCATGCCAATGCACGACAGTTACGGTGTTCTGTCATCACACTGACCAGCGACTGCCCGGCGTGGAGTATCTCGTTTTGTATATCTGGCGTAACTACTACGCAACTACACAGCAACTCTTCCACTGTGTCATGGTTTCGATACCTTAGAAAGCAATTGACACATGTAGAGCTTACGTCGAGCCTCATGTTCATGCGGCTTTCAAAATCTTCCGCTGCTATCTCGTGATCACGTGCGTTTACTATACAATCCGGGCGTATTCGGTGACCACATCTTCACTAGTCCACCAGGAGAACAAGCTACGTGGCGGGAATGAATCGAGGAAGGTAACTTGACTTTACTGCTATGCTTGGTGATTACCTATACATACTAACACAGGTTTGCTGATTTCACCACCATCCTTTCCGGCATCTCGTGTAGGCTAGGTGTGCTAGTTTCGAGGCTAGTTTCAATATTGAGGAGAGAAAGAATAAATGAGATAAGTCCATGCAGCGTAATTCTTTTTGTACAGATCAGGCTTTACAGGCTCCTTGAGCCTTCTTTACCTGTAAGACAAATACTAATACTAGTAATATATTACAATGCGTAATTCATACTGCCTGTATTTATGCCGTCTATATTTTGGTCTTTACCTATGCACAGACAACTGAAATGAGACCATGCACAAGACTCGATACTGAGCATTGGAAATAGGTTTGTCACAGGTCCATTTTCTCTCAATGCAGGGACTTTTTGAATTAGTTGTTTTAATGCTGATTAAAGACAGAGTTCATATAGGTTGTATTGGAGCACTATTTTTGCTGTGTTTTGAGACCTAGGTCTCTTGCAACCACAGTCAGATCATCATAGTATAAGAGGCTACAGAAAGGTGTGTGTTTGTGTGTACGTGTACGTGTACAGCCGAATAAAAAAAAGTGAACACAGTTAAGTTGTTGACCATTCACTACAGTTCTGAACCATGAAAATATTTTGCGAGCATGTCATACACGGACAAGCTGTGTGTATGTCTGAATGCTAGCTATAAACAGTTGTACAAAGTAGTGATGTACCGATAAGAGATTTTGCTGATTATCTGATTAGCCGATATTGAAAATCATATAATGGCCAATACCGATAACTGATCGAATGTTTATGTTTACCAAAATTTCACACATAATATTATTTTGTAAAATTGCCATTTTTAAACTTCATTTTTGTGTTACTTTTATGAAAACAATACCATCAGGGTCAGTAAAATTAATCAGCTAAATAATTTACTAATAATTACTGATACTGATATTGCTGAAATGTGGCCAATAAACCAATTCCCGATTATTTACCGATTAATCAGTGCATCACTAGTACAAAGTAAAAATTTGATGTTTTGAATCAGCACGCTATTTACAATTATTTCATGAATTGTTGGAAATTGACAGATTGTAGTAAAATTCTGTAAGTAATATTGATGATACTCAGTCTTGTCTTGTTATCTAGATCTGACAGAATGAGATTGGAAGTTTACTGAGTCTAGAGGGAATGTTAGTTCAAGTAAAGTGACAGAGGATGTATTCTGGGTTACATTCAACAGCATCCAGCAACAATGGTATGGTTAAACAGAATAATATATAGTTGTGAGGTGTTTGTAAACTATGGCAGCCAGAACAAGAAAGGATAGATGGATAGTTGATGAGCAATTCTAATTCAGAATTTAAAGATCATTGTGGTAAGTATATCTCTGTTACAACATTAATTTTATTTTCACATGTAGCCTGAGGACAGAATGAGACCCTTTATGTGTAGAGTTGCTAGCTATTGCTATTGTTGCAAGGTGCGCATAGCTTTAGGCTAGTGTTGTTTCAATTATCTAAGGACCTAGTTATTGCAGTGGTAAGGGATGATCGATGTCAGGTGCTTGAATGAACTTTAATCCAGTAATGTTGGCCTGGCTGGTATTAGGCCTAAACACAGCTGAATAGCTATAGTAAATATATTGCGTACATAGGAATGTCACCAGTACTTTTATATAGGAGGGATTTTCTGTTACTAATGAGATCCACGCACAGGTCTGCAACTTCTATGAAGAATTAATACTGAATGTAATTCCTTTATCATTTTTAACCTAAACTATATTCACCTCTCTTCTGTTAATAAAATGAAAATTTTTATTGCCATATATAGAATTGCCGTAGCACATGAAAACCTTCATGTATTTGTGCTTAATGATCTTGTTTATTAACAACTAACAATAATTTATTATGCTGACAAGCAAGTGAATTACATATCAACATTAGTCATCAGTCTTATGGTCAGCTAAATCTTCTGTAAACTATAAAGTTTACTTAAGCATCTTAATGTTTGTGAGACTACATGTGTCTTATAATACATTTACTTCTCCACAGATCATCCCTAGTTGATTGAAGATTGAGGCAAAGTGATCGATGTACTTTGAGGTACGAACATTCTAACCATGTTTATATTGGTTTAAAGTATTTATACCACTTTTATTTTCTTCAATTGATTATAGCATACTCTGAAATTACTTACTAAGGGTAGTTGCTAGAATGGGTTTGGACCGTTGCTGTCTTTGAACCTGAGTGTGAATGGCTATATGCTTAGTAAGATATATTTCAAACTAGAGCTACCATAATGATGGTAACTTACATATCACCCCATTTTGGTGTAAAATACAGGTGGTATACAAAGACCTTAGATATAATTATGCACTGGTATATAACTACATGCACATGCAGTATTACTACACTCTTTCTTTCTCCACAGATCATCCTTAGTAGGTTTTAGATGTTTCTATGAGGCGTACTTTTAGTAAAGTATGTTCTACCATGTTTTATCAGTTTAAAGTCTTTGTACCATTATACTACTGTACTTCCAAATTACTTACTAAACGTAGTTGCTAGAACGGGTTTGGACCATTGCTGTCTTTGAACCTGTGAATGGCTATATGCTTAGTAAGAAATATTCTAAATTACAGCTACCACAATGATGGTAACGTATCACCACATTTTGTTGTAAAATACAGGTGGTATACAAAGACTTTAATATAATTATGCAAGTAGTATCAATCTGGTATATAACTACATGTACATGCAGTATTACTACACTCTTTCTTTCTCCACAGATCGTCCTTAGTAAGTTTTAGATGTTTCTATGGGGCGTACTTTTAATAAGGTATGTTCTACCATGTTTTATCAGTTTAAAGTTTTTGTACCAGTTTTTAATACTGCAGTACTTCCAAATTACTTACTAAACGTAGTTGCTAGAATGGGTTTGGACCATTGCTGTCTTTGAACCTGTGAATGGCTATATGCTTAGTAAGAAATATTCTAAATTACAGCTACCACAATGATGGTAACTTATCACCACATTTTGTTGTAAAATACAGGTGGTATACAAAGACTTTAGATATAATTATGCAAGTGGTATCAATCTGGTATATAACTACATGCACATGCAGTATTACTACACTCTTTCTTTCTCCACAGATCATCCTTAGTAGGTTTTAGATATTTCTATGCGGTGCACTTGTAATAAGGTATGTTCTACCATGTTTTTATCAGTTTAAAGTTTTTGTACGATTATATGTGACTGAATTTGACAAAACAAGGCTTCCACACACATCCACTTTTATGACTTTGAAGCACCATACCTCAATGTAGGAGTATGCCATTAGTTTCAAATTTTGACCTGTTATTTTACAATCCTATGGAAGAATTGTGTGAAAGTTTAGGTCAGTAGTCAAGTTACAGTTGGTTAAAACAGAAAATTGGATGTGTGTGGAAGCCTTGTGTTGTCAAATTCGGTCGCATATACACTTTCTAATACTGTACTTCCAAATTAATTACTAAGCGTAGTTGCTAGAACGGGATTGGACCATTGTTGTCTTTGAACCTGTGAATGGCTATAAGCTTAGTAAGAAATATTCTATAAGCTACAGCTATCATGATAATGGTAACTTACGGGCAAAGATTTTTGGCATTTATACATTTATAGCATGCACTGATTTGTTATTGCTACAATAATATGTACATTATGTTACTACATTTTTCTTTCTTTGCAGATCGAGTTGGTTGGAGATGTTTGGATGGATAAACCATATCTGTGATGTTTCTTTCCTCTTGTGTTATTTCGCCTTTTTTCTAAAGATTTTAGGCTGCTCACATGCATTCTTTCAGCCTCAGGGATGTCAGTGGAGATTTTGAGAGCTACTGAGATGCACTGAAGCATACCAGCAACTCCACAGTCACTATGCATGGTATGCAGAAGCTTAGGCTTGCATGGGTTCAAATGTGCCGGCATAACACTGAAGCAGAGTTCTATGCCGTCATAATCGGTGGGTATAATTATTAAACAATGAGCTTAATTTCTTGAAAATAGGTCGACACTCCTTAATAGAGCGTAGGGTACGTATCAGCGTTGAAACCGGTTCACATTTTTCCCGGGTCTGACCTGGATTGGATCACGTGCGAAGCAAATTAATTGGTTGGGACGATGCAGAAGTGTATAAACGCGTCATAGTCAAGCGAAGATGCAACCCAGCTTCTTTCGTGAGCTACGTCCACTAATCAGATGACTGCAGCCATACGTTAAATCACGCCCATTTGTCTGTATAGGTATGGAAGAATCTACTAAGCCACGCCTACTAATCGTCGTATGAGACATGGTCTAGCTTTGCATCAGGCCAGCTTTTTCGTGAGCCACGTCCACTCTTTAGGAATTCGTTATAAAGGTGTGCTATAGGTATGCTAAAGCCACAACTTGCAGGAAACGTGTTTTGCCATCTGGAAACTTACGTGGAACCATTCTGGATATCTGCTTAGTTTTTATATTTCTACTCTCGTACATGCGTACGCGTAACGCACTAGTTGACCACTCAAAGCGTAGCCATCAATTTTAATTAATCCAGGTCAGCGGTCAGTAACCCGGTTTCAATGCTGGTACGTATAGAAGCTATGCTCATAAGATAAACATTTGTTCAGTCTTAAATTAGCTATTGCTGAAAATGCGTAGTTTTAGTAGTTATGAATGTGAAAATTGATGTTGCTGCAGCGGGCATGTTTATGCATTGTGGACTGGCGTAGTCGGACATGATCAGCCTATCCGAAAGGTATCCATGCGTATAACGGATTAGAAGCCTTATTGGAGCATCATGTGGTCATAGCAGACAATTTATGGGCAAGGGTAGATAGCCTCGTAGGGTTTCATTGTTCTAGACGCTTCAGTCTTCAGTGAATATAATGTGCTTGCAAGGATTCTCACTTAATACGTGATCGTCTCAAGCAATTATCTCGTCTAGCTTGTCTTCAAGCCGTCTATAGCGATTAGAGATGCGTCTCGTCTATTTAGTCTCAAGGCACCTAAAATGCTGTGGTTGTCTGTGAGTTATGATTAAGTGAGCGCTTGTAAATTATTTCCCATATTGTTGCTGTGAAAATCAAATTTCTAGCTTTTTCATAAGTGCACTCCTAAATTATTCATCACACAAGACCGAAGAAACATTTGGATTCCACTCTTTCATAATTACAATGGATAACAGGGATTCTATAACATGGAGTTTGAGGAACGTGCAAACGGGTCTGGTTTCTTTGCTCAGCTGGTTACATTTCTACAGACCAGTTTTACCATTGTTGACACAAAACAGATGCTTCCAAGCAATACTGGGTTGGTATAAACAGTGGACCCGGGGACCCGCAGGGACCCAACTTTTCGCGAACATTACATGCTGAGACTTGCTGAGACTCAGCATGTAGTATTGCACTGCCAATCCACTTTTCTTCGTCACACCGAGTGCCTAACACGATAGAAATTATAAGCTCCTCTGAAAAAGAGTCTATTACATCAAGTTTAGAAACTGTGAGCAAGCAAAACAGCATCTAGCGATCACTGTAAGTCACCAGCAACTCAATAAGCACTGAGAGTTCATGTGTCATGTGATGCACAAAATCAAAGCCTTGTAAGAATTTAAAGCCCTCGATTAATACCCCGGGTGTGAAGAAGTGGTCTATGCAAGCAGTACATGACACATGAAATCTCAGTGCTTGTTGAGCTGCTGGTAACTTGCCGCGATCGCTTGAAGATGTTTTGCTTGCTCACAGTTTCTAAACTTGATGTAATAGACTCTTTTTCAGTGGTGCTTATAATTTCTGTCACATTAGGTACTCAGTGTGATGAAGAAAAAGTGGATTGGCTGTGCAAGACTACATGTTGAGATATGCAAAGATATCTAGTACAAATATAGAGTGTATAAACATTGTAAAGTATAAAAATTCCATGAAAAGTTGGGTTCCTGCGGGTCCCCTGGTCCCAGGTACTCGGTCCCCAGGTCCACTGTTTATACCAACCCTTCACCTGACTGCTAAGTTTACTCTAGAGTTTATGGAGGGAGTACTTACTCTTGCTGCTTTTACTATTAAAACATTTGGCTAACTTGGTTGGGTGTGTACACACTTAAATACTCCCAAAATAATTACAGCAACTGAGAGCACATGCTGTTAATAAATATAATTAACACTTACGTCTTCTGTGCTGGATTTCACCCTTTTTATAGGTGGGATATTTTCAGAATTTATAACTTTCCTCTTCTTACACCAAACTGTACCACTGCATTTTGGTCTCCCGCACGTCTTAATACATGGCTTTACCTTCATCGATGTTGCCAGCATTGATAAAGACAGTCCATGTTGAAATTGAAATAATAGGAGTGTCTAAAGTATAGCATTGTGGTACTGGTTTTTTTAGGTTCATATGCTTATTGAGCACACATGATGCATATACTTGTGGTAGACAACTGTTTGTTAAGTGCATGTGATGAAGTAAATGTTAAGATATTTGGGAGCAGCAAAACAAACTAAAAACATCCAAGTACACGTGACACGTTGTCTACCACCTAACTCACTGCCATCACCTTTTAGTTATCAAGACAGACTATTAGAATAAGTCGGCTATTCAAAAAGCTAGCAGAACAATGTGGATGCAAATACTGCTCTACTAACAGAAACTCTGGGCAAGGTAATGCATAAGAACGTATTAAACATACAAAAAGCTCCTCTGAAAATGATAACTACACGCACCTTATGACCAGACTGGTGTCTACAATTTTCATATGGAAAAAATCCATGTGTGCATTCAAAGGAAGTTGGACGCGCATTAAGCGCTACTTAAATATATTGCTCTTAATTGCATTCTTTGCACTAGTATTTCACGTGATCCTCAATAGTCACAATACTAAACTGAAAAACGATGGGGTTCATTAGATAATCAGATCATCCTTCAATTAGGCTTCAAGGCTATGTACTTTGTTTTCATAAAGCACTCAAGATTTTGGGTGAAATTAATAAATTGCAATTTAATCCATACAATTTTCACCAGACTTGTCACGTACGTTTTTCTATAATAAAACAATGACCCTTCGCTGCATTACACTGAGGTCACTGCATTACCCTGCTCATAAAAACAGATTTTGCGCAATTCTTTATATTGGCGCTTCAAACTTTGGCTTTGTTACCGGCCAAATCAGCGGGGTTCACTGGGGTTCACCATGCTGTTAGATTTAGGAATACATAAACTTTCTATTGCACTATAGTTTTAATACAAATTGTCTTGAAACAAAGGTTTTCCAATGAAAATGTACAGCTCACATGAACGCATCCAACTTCCTCTGGTGTGCATTCAATGTATACTGAGAACTGAGGGTGTGCTACACTAACTGACTTACATTAGTACTTTGGCATGTATTAGCACTGCTATGGTTGTTGCATGTAGGATGAGAGCTTAGTTCATTCCTATAAGGGTCAATTTATAATGATCAAGTTCTGTTAACATTACCATACCTAGGTCCATTAGCTGTACTAACACATTCCAGTGTAGTGGTGTCACTACTAAATGCAGGATGAGAGCTTGGTTCATTCCTATGAGGGACAATTTATAATGATCAAGTTCTGTTAACATTACCATACCTAGGTCCATTAGCTGTACTAACACATTCCAGTGTAGTGGTGTCACTGCTAAATGCAGGATGAGAGCTTGGTTCATTCCTATAAGGGACAATTTATAATGATCAAGTTCTGTTAACATTACCATACCTAGGTCCATTAGCTGTACTAACACATTTCAGTGTAGTGATGTCACCACTAAATGCAGGACGAGAGCTTGGTTCATTCCTGTAAGGGTCAATTTATAATGATCAAGTTCTGTTAACATTACAATACCTAGGTCCATTAGCTATACTAACACATTCCAGTGTAGTGGTGTCACCACTAAATGCAGGACGAGAGCTTGGTTCATTCCTGTAAGGAACAATTTATAATGATGAAGTTCTGTTAACATTACAATACCTAGGTACATTAGCTGTACTAACACATTCCAGTGTAGTGATGTCACCACTAAATGCAGGACGAGAGCTTGGTTCATTCCTATAAGGGACAATTTATAATGATCAAGTTCTGTTAACATTACAATACCTAGGTACATTAGGTATACTAACACATTCCAGTGTAGTGGTGTCACCACTAAATGCAGGACGAGAGCTTCGTTCATTCCTATAAGGGACAATTTATAATGATCAAGTTCTGTTAACATTACCATACCTAGGTCCATTAGCTATACTAACACATTCCAGTGTAGTGATGTCACTACTAAATGCAGGACGAGAGCTTGGTTCATTCCTATAAGGGACTATTTATAATGATGAAGTTCTGTTAACATTACCATACCTAGGTCCATTAGCTGTACTAACACATTCCAGTGTAGTGATGTCACCACTAAATGCAGGACGAGAGCTTGGTTCATTCCTGTAAGGGACAATTTATAATGATGAAGTTCTGTTAACATTACCATACCTAGGTCCATTAGCTGTACTAACACATTCCAGTGTAGTGATGTCACCACTAAATGCAGGACAAGAGCTTGGTTCATTCCTGTAAGGGACAATTTATAATGATCAAGTTCTGTTATATAACATTACCAGGCAGTACAATGGCATTCCATGACCATTTGTGACCGGATTTCATATAACAAGGCTTCCACACACACAAAATCAAACTTACGATTTTACCAGAAATGGATTGCTGGTCTAATACACTATCATATTTCACACTGTACTTCCTTCAGCACTGGCAAGTCTGGTTTCTGTAGCAGCTTTCTTCCGACCCTGTCAAAGCCACGAGTGTGAGATTGGCACCATTAAATGGCCATGGCTTGGTGATAATGGTGTGTAGTGAGCTGGGACTTCACAGAGAGCTTGCCAATAGTGTTCTCAGTCAATTCGGAGTAATTTGAGGGCCATGGAGGGCCATGGAGAGCCCAAACTTGGCCTCTGGATTCCAATCGTCTTCTTACTTCATTTTATACCCGTATATTAAGACCACCATCCACCCCCACCCTCCCACCCTATTACTACCGCCTGTGATATTATTACCCGCTCGAAAAAAGCTGCTCAAAACAGGGCGAATTTTGGGTATCAGAAATGTATACACCCACTCAGTGATAGCTAGTGAACAGATGAACAATTGGTGCAAATTTTGTTAGCACAGCTGTAGGCACTGGGAAGTTATTACACAATGATTCCTTAAAATCGCCATATCTCCTAACAAAGCTTTGTGCGTCGAAGCCTTGTTTTGTCAAATTCAGTCACATTTACATTGTAGGTGCCATCGATGAACATGATTTCCGGGAACCTATCAAACAGTTTAGTCATGTGATTTGTCTGAAAATTTCAAGGATATTATTCTCATTCAGAGGCGGCGGAGACACCTATATTTAGGAGGGGCTGGGGGTCTAGCATGATGATGCCATTGCCTCGTTGTATATTGAAGACCAAAAAAAGTCATTATTTGCAGCTTACTACACTGCTCCTCAAAGAATACTGTGACTGCTCTATTAGAGTATCTTGAATAATGCTATTGAATAATTTTAGGGGGGCTGAGCCCCTCCAAATTTTTTTCACAGGGGCTGCAGCCCCCCTTGCCCCCCCCTTCTCCACCACCCCTGTTCTCATTTACCACAATTCCTGCTTGGGCATCCTGGGTAGTGGTAATATTTTGGAGTGTACTGAGTAGCAGTTGTGGTTCCTCAAGACCTTTCCGGGTTTGCTTTTACCTTTGTCTTTAGGTTACTGATGTCTTTGAGGGTCACACATTTTCCAAACTTCTTCTCAACTAATTATTTCACTCGTTTGGTATTGGGTTTCACAGTCGGCATCTCAGAAATTGTGGCTTCTTCTGCTGCAGTCAACCTTCTATTGACTGGATAATGTGCAAATATTGCAGGACCCACTTGATGAGTATGCTCAAGGTGACAATGACGTACGCACAACTTTTTATAAAGACTGCAGTAATGATTACATAAATGACAGCATTGTGTGCGAATTAATGTAGTGCTTACCTGTCATAAGATACAGTTATCTTTGTCTTGCAGTTCATAGCAAAAGTGCGATGGTAACCATTTCGCTTTAAATCGTCCAATGCCGTATGAAACTGTCCAAAAGTGTCGAATTGGGTGCCAACTTCCATTACAAGTTCTCAGTACAGCTCTAAAAAGTGTCCGATTGGGCGCCAACCACCATGACACGTGTGGAGCACCGCTGAAAAGTGTCAAATTGGGCGCCATGATACGTGAAAATCGACACGTGGTGAGTCTGCGACCAGCATGGTTTAATCACGTGACAGGCGCAGGCCCATCAGCAGATGATTATATGAGGCACCGGTGGAGATAAGATGTACGTGGCTCTAAGAATAACCGGTATACCGGTGGACATAGACACTCCGTAAAAGGCCACTTCCCCTTTGATGTCGGCAACCTCGATCACGAAACAATCGGCATGGATTTGCTTCACTGCTTGTGTGGTAGTTACTAGTGACACGATGAGTTCAACTCCAGAGTTTCAGAGGGATAGCATAAGTGACTGGTGGATTACAGGAAGGCCGAATTTGACAACGTTCGTTCTTGTAAAATCCTCACGTAGTGGTCGCGTCATTTATAGTCTGCGGCGCGCGTTTCTGCTGGCCGCGCGACTCACTACCGTGAGTCTTGATTGTACGTGTCTCATAGTAACTTAATATAACTAGACCTACTTTTAAATCTCTGCAGCAATTGAAAGGTACTCTACTTTGGATTGTTTCTGGAAAGGGCTGATTTTATATGATGTTCATGTACAAAGTCCAGAGCTAGGGTAAGTCAATTCTAAAATCACATTTTCATAGTAGTGAACTAAATAATATCTGGGCGATAGCATGTTGTTAGTCAGTGTTGGGCAAGTTACTTTGTAAAAGTAACTAGTTACATATTACTTGCAACTGAACTATTTAGTTACATTACATATTACCCATAAAATAAAGTAACTATAATAATATTGCATATTATATTACTTTGTGTCCACAGCCTTAAGCTGTCACGTGTGAAACTACCACTTTATCACGTGACATGATTGCGTTGTTGGACAATGTGCAAATCTTGGTTATAAGTAAGAAGCTGGTGAATAAGCTTCATTTAGTAGGCTTCGTTACTTCGTTGTGGCTAGGCGTTACTCAGAGGATAACTAACGAGATTAATAACTTCGTTACTTGTAGTAATAATATTACGTAATATTAGACTTGTTACAGTAACTATATTACTTAGGTAACGCGTTACATTTGTAAGTGAAGTAACTTGAGTTATATTACCTGTTTTCATAGCGTATTTCGTTATATTACTTTGTTACCACAAAAGTAATAATATTACGTAGCGCGTTACTTATGTAACGCGTTACTCCCAACACTGTTGTTAGTATATATGGATATTGGAATTGCTGCTTATAGTCTAATTTATAAGGCGCTTCAGTATAGCTATGGCTAGCTCAGTATATAGTTTTGTAGGTCTGCATAATACTAAAACTTAACATGCAGCACCTTATTGTGATGGTAAGTGTGACTTTAAGAGATGGTGGACGATCATTTAAAACATTTGCTGTAGTAAGGCAGGTGGAATTACACAATACGTAGCTACTTTACATCACATTGCAGGGATCAATGGAACACTTTGCCAGAAGATGTGGTCAATCAGCCATCTATAAACTGTTTTAAGGACGTTTTGTTAAACCATCTGAATTTACTTTGATTTTGTTTTGTATCTGTGTGTTATACTCCTTGATGCATGGAGTCCTACACATGCAGTAATAAACAAATAAATAAATAAATCAATGTTGAAAACTGACAGTAAGTGTCGGCAGAGGAAGCCCGTAAGAGAAAATGATAGTATAGGCATACAGTAGCTAGTTAGACACTTTACACTTGTCACTCAGTTTCCAGAAACTGGGGTGGTTGGCTGAATGCAACAGGTAAGGGCAAAGATAATATAGACTTGGGGATGGGAGATCGATTATTTCAGCTGAAATATCTGGACCCCCTTTGAATGTATGCAAATGGCGTTAATGATAAATTTCGTAGGGGGGATAAAATATTTCAGAGGGGTCCAAATATTTCAAGTAAAAGTGGATCAGGGGGTCCACTTTTTGGGGGGTCCGAATATATCGTTACAGGCCAACTGAAGAGCAATGACCCCTCAAACACATCACTGCAGATCTTAACAATGAAAAGCAAAACCTACATCGCAGCCAGAATAAGCATTTGCTGTAATTAATGCTGCACTTCTCAGTCAACATTGAAGCAAACTTCCTAAAAACTGTTGTAGCAGTGGGCCCCATGCCACCAGTAGCTGCAAACACCGGTACCAACGGTGAAAAGCAAGTTCTCAAGCTCTCTAACACGCTCATCATATGCCCGTATTTTTTCACATTCATGAAGCTGGTAACATCTGGACAATTGGGAGCGAAAATATGAGCGCGCAAAAGGGTTGAAAACCATGACATCGAAAAACGCACGCTGCCTATTTCGACCCCAAAAATCCCTGGCAACAACATCAAGACGGGCACCATCTTCACTATTGGCAGTAGCAAATTGCAATGGCTCACCATCAAGAGGCTGGAGAGCAGGTTCAACACCAACATCACAGCACACTTCACTCAACAGACTTGCAGTTAAATCTTGTGGCGGATAGATGGAAACCCGCCACAGGGACAAGTAAGGCCACTCCAAATGAGAGTGTAGTTTCCCGTCCTCCGCCCGCATCACGTCTGGGCACCCGCATTAAATGGTCATTATTGTCATTATTTTTCCAAAACCACTTCCTGTGCTGCTTTCTGGAAACTTCTCATGAAGCGTTTTATTTTGCATTGCTAAAAGCACAATGAAACCTAAAATGAATGGTTCTAATGGTTGCTAGCTTGCAAAAAAAGCCATTTTCATGACCTTAAAATCCTCTCAAGACCGAGATACTCTAATAGAGCAGTCGAATCTTTAATAATGAATAATGATAATAAGCCTCCCGCCCGCACCGAAAAACGAAAACCTCAGGACGGGAAACTACAGTCTTATTTGGAGTGGCCTAAAGGCATGCTCCACACAAAAGGGTTTACCATAAACACATGTCTGAGGCAAGTTAACAGGTTGCCATCCAAATCTTAAACACAGGGCATCATGAAACTCCCCCTTGCTTAAGGCAAATCCATGCTCAGCAATAGGTAGCGTTGTTAACCAACACGATGCGCCTCGCTCTGATGCAGCTTCAAAGGCACGTCGCAATTGTGGAGACAGTTGATCACAAAGCAAGTCACAATTATTTGATGCTGCAGAAAATTTTGACGCTCGTCACCCAGATGGTGAGAAGTCTCAGATCTTTTCCAAACCAACACAAGCTCGAACTAACAGCATAGACAGACTACTTATGATGCACCCAACCGTATCGAAACACTATGAGTAAGAGTTGGCTTCTCTTGCCCTGGGTGATAGGACAGTTTGAATTCGAAACTCTGTGCGTACTTTTCAACTACAACAACTCTGGATACAATTTGGCTAAGTAGCAAGTTTCATCCGGTCCTTGGTGTGGAGCATGAAATTTAAAAAATACATTTTGCATCTTGCGATATACTGAAAACAATGTTTCTGTGAAGACAACAATCGTGCCTCCGGTTTCATGGTTGATCAACTACAATGAACATCCCACAATGATAGGGGGATTGATTGTAGAAGTTGATTTTTCGGATTGCGGACCCTAACTCAGCCGAACCAGTGCCAGACCAGTCAAGTGATTCGGGCCTTAAATCACTTCTGTTATGTTCCAATTAATAATATCGCGTCATTCAATACGTCCGTACTTTACGGAACTATACGGAGTTTTACGATTTTCGTTTTCACAAAGTGTGATTTCATGATTTCAGATGTGATTTCTGACGAAGCGTACGAGATTTCAAGAGTGTCGGACCCCTCGGCTTCACGTTTCACTCAGAGGTTTTCAGGTTTTCCCCCTACAAAGATTAACAAGAGTAAGCAATCGAGGGTAAGTATGGTCATATTGTATGAAATACGAAAGTATGCCGGGTGATGTAGCTACAGTTATGGCAAACGAAGTGGATATAGCTAGTACCGGCACCGGTTATGAACGTGAACGGCTATTTTAACGGCACAAGTCCATGATTTAATCAAACACACCAGTTGTATCTAGGCGAGCTAGGGCCCGAGCATTCGACTTTACCGCACGCGTCTACAGAACTTCCAAGTGGAGAGGATCAAAATGCTAGAGGTCCAACTCTTCTGGGCCATCAAGCCTATACTTCACTGCTAAAACGCACAGCGGTGAGCCCACATTCATGAGGGCTTGAAATGTATTTGGGCCACCATACATACAGTCAGCGGCGGAGGAAGTAGTTGATATGATGGGGGGCTCCGCTGAGCTGACCCAGACTTATTTCTATAGTTTGGTAAGGTGAGACCAAAAAAAAAAAAAAAAAAGTCACAACCAACTGACAAGAGCTTTCCACCTCACCAGCTACCATTTCTAGCTGATAAACTACATAAAAATCCTTACATAGCTCGCTACACACTGACTACTTTATTAGAGTGACTGCTCTATTAGAGTATCTCGATCTTTATCACGGTTTTCAGCCCCACTCCAAGAAAGATGATTTCGGTGATATCATTCTGAGGGGGGGCTTTAGCCCCCTAGCCCCCCCCCTTTCCGCCGCCTATGCATACAGTACTTGAATTTTAAAGTGCAAGCGTGGACCCCTATAAACTAGTTAGCTAGTCTCTACGTACACTGCCGTTTATGCAGTTTTATGCTATGCTAGCTATGTAGTGTGATGTAGCTAGCTAATTATATTCATTTGCCTTAGTCTTGTGATCCACTTCACCAGTCAGAAAACTAACTTATCAGGGACCCTTCAAAATGTATGCAGACACTTCAATATAATACTCTTCTCATTCACTGTAGTTGGCTACATAACATATGGCATAATCTTGGCTACTTGTGACCACAACAACTTTGCTTTCAACTGCGCTGAGATTCACACTCTAGTTTAGTAACTAGTTACTTCACTCCATATAGGTGATCGGCCTACCACGTACACTATCTTCTACGTCCACTGTAACAATTTTGGGAACAATTCACATTGTTCTATTTGACCTATCATCACATGCGTTCTACCGCTGGAGGACATAGTTCAAATAAACTGTGTAGTGTGTGATCAACTGCCTACCAACTTTATGCCTTTTATGGAAAAGGTGTGCCAAGTGGTTAACATACCACTGTTTATATGGCTTACCTTGTGCAAATAGGCACTCGTATGGGTTGTTTACACTCTTGCAAAATCTATGACGTGTACATTTATATGCTACAAGATTCGATTGTGAGTTTGACTTATCAGGCAACTGGAAATGCTGGAGACTTAGGTGAGCATGCGTGTGAACTGGGATTTGCCTAAAATGCATGTTTCACACGCCTAATGCATGTGACTTGGTAGGTCTGTGTCTAGTAGGTTGCCCCAAACATTCAACTTTAGGGAACGAGAAAAGTAGTTTTAGCATTAGGGTTAAGGTCGGGTTCAGCCGGGTGGCCCACCACACATAGCCTAGATCCGATCCCACAGTGAAGATTTGGCATTTTACTAGATTTTAGCTAGTATTTTCATATTTAACATATTGTAATTGTATTTCAAATCTATAAATACAGTAAAATATTTTCATATCAAAACTTGTGTAAGATATTCCAGATTTCCGAATGGGTTATGCCCGTTTTATATAAAATAACACCGTCTTCTAAACCAGGCACCATAACTTTCACATACTTTGGTTGACAGACATGAAGTTTGGTTTATCAGATTCCTTGTTGAAAGGTGATTTGATTCATGTGTAAGTTCTTTGTGTAGTAACGAAGGGGAAGCTAAAAAGGAGCGTTGCACCACGAAATTTATGTGTTCAGAATGCCCGTAAAAACATGTGTTTTAAACATATTTCTGTAAACTAACCAGTTTAATAATTTGTATGGTCACAGTCTTATTAACCATCCTTTGCTGTGTAGAATGATACCAAATTTAGTGCATTTGGTTGAGGATAACATCTTGTAAATTAGGATTTTCCCACCGAGATAATTAAATTTTCCAATAGTTTAATGTATGGATCACGTGTTATGTCATCATCAGCAGTAAATAACTGTCACTATGGCAACATTTTCCCATTTGTACAGTCAGAATTGGATAGAGAAATTCAAGGACTTTCTTTTATTGTATGATGTGCTGTAGAGAGTTTGTGAGTTAAAGGTGTAAATTAGTGTTTTTGTGTGTAGTGTAAAATACATCTAATCCAAAACAGCCAAGCTGTAAAAAAAAAGAGTGCGGCCCTCAGAAAGGCTATGGTGAAAAAAGATGTGAAATCCAAGGTGGCGGCCAAGAAATGGTTGTGATGGTAGGTTAATGGTAAAAATTTTAATAACAACATTCAGGTGAATTTTGTGCCGCTTGGTCTTGGCACCAAATTTACCTGAATTGTCGTTATTAAAATTTTTACCATTAACCTACCATCACAGCCATTTCTTGGCTGCCACCTTGGATTTCACATCTTTTTTCACCATAGCCTTTTTGAGGGCCGCACTCTTTTTTTACAGCTTGGCTGTTTTGGATTAGATTTTACTTCTTTTTTGTATTTGTATAACCTATCTTTTTTTCTTTACCACAGGAAAAAGAAAAGATGAAGCAGATGTTAAATGCTTTAAATATTTCTGATTATATCAGTAAATGTACAACAAATTATATATATAATACATGTATATATTTACAGAACTCTCTACATGTTGGTTTCTTTGTAGCTGAACACTCTACAAGGTGACTTCTTCTAGCTGAACTCTCTACAGTGTGAACTTTTTGTAGCTGAACTCTCTACAGGGTGATTTCTTTGTAGCTGAACTCTCTACATGATGGTTTCTTTGTAGCTGAACTCTCTACAGTGTGAACTTTTCATTGCTGAACTCTCTACAGGGTGAACTTTTTGTTGCTAAACTCTCTACAGGGTGATTTGTTTGCAGCTAAACTCTCTACATGATGGTTTCTTTGTAGCTGAACTCTCTACAAGGTAGCTTCTTCTAGCTGATTACTCTACAGGGCAATTTGTTTGTAGCTGAATTCTCTACAGGGTGATTTGTTTGAGGCTGAACTTTCTACATGGCGGTTTCTTTGTAGCTGAACTCTCTATAAGGTGACGTCTTCTAGCTGAACTGTCTACAGAGTGATTTGTTTGCAACTGAACTCTCTACATGATGGTTTCTTTGTAGCTGAACTTTCTACAAGGTGACTTCTTCTAGCTGAACTCTCTACAGGGTGATCGTTTCGTAGCTGAACTCTCTACAAGATGGTTTCTTTGTAGCTGAACTCTGTACAAAGTGACCTCTTCTAGCTGATCTCTCTATAGGGTGATTTGTTTCTAGCTGCATGATATCTCTACAGGTGATTTGTTTGCAGCTGAACTCTCTACATGGTGGTTTCTTTGTAGCTGAACTCTCTACATGATGGTTTCTTTGTACCTGAACTCTCTACAAGGTAACGTCTTCTAGCTGATCCCTCTACATGGTGGTTTCTTTGTAGCTGAACTCTCTACAAGATGACTTCATCTCACTGAACTCTCTACAGGGTGATTTTTTCGTAGCTGAACTCTCTACAGGGTGATATGTTTGCAGCTGAACTCTCTACATGATGGTTTCTTTGTAGCCAAACTCTCTGCAGCCAAACTCTCTGCAGGGTGATTTGCTTGTAGCTGAACTCTCTACAGGGTGATTTATTAATTGTTTGTAGCTGAACTCTCTACGGGATGGTTTCTTTGTAGCTGAACTCTCTGCAAGGTGACTGCTTGTAGCTGAACTGTCTAAAATATTAACTGGTTGCTGCTGAACTCCCTACAGCATAACTTGTAGAAATTTATAATGGAATAAATCATGAACTAGGTGAATACTCTATTAAGGTGACTGTTCTATTAGAGTATCTCGATCTCGTATTTGCTACACGGAGTTGGCTTTGGAATCATAACTTAGTGGTTTGTACACCGATTGTTCTGTACCAGGGGCAGATACAGGGGGGGGTCAAAGGGGGCTCTTGAACCCCCTTCCAAAAAATTTTAGTATACCATGACCGAGATACTCTAATAGAGCAGTCACTCTAATAAAGCAGTCACAGTAGTAGAACAGTGTGTAATGAACTATTTAAGGATTTTTATGTATTTTATCAGCTATAAATGTGTGGTTGGTGAAGTGGGCAGCTATTGTCAGCTGGCTGTGACTTTTTTTTTTGGTCTCACCTTATCACACCAGAGACAATGTAGTGCCTCAGTTCATTTTTGACCCCCCCTTTCTATAAGTCTGGATCCACCCCTGTTCTGTACTACTGCAAAGACTTTCTACGATGACTATTCCAGCTACATACCAATTTTCAGCTCACTGCTTTAAGCAGTTTGCCTGGTAGGCGTGAAAATTATTAGTATTTTTATTCACGAATCTTGATTGTGCAATTGTTACACACCTTCGGTTTCATGTCATATCTCCATGATCTTAATTTTGATTGTTTTCAAATCACCGCAAGGCGCTCCTACAATGGTTGATCTATCCACAAACTGATTTTCAACTCATTCCATGAAGCGGTTTACCCTGTAGGCATGACAAAAATCGATCTTGTTTTATGCGCATAATCGATCATAACTCCTGAACCATTCACCGCATTTGCACCAAATTTGATACTAGGATTCTTCTTTGGACTCCCTTTATGTGTGCCAACTTTCAAGGCGATCGGAGTACGCATTTGTGTTTTATAGCAATTTTTCATAGTGTGCGAAAAGACGAAGAAAAAGAAGAAAAAAAATGAACTTTTGGGCACTCATATCTCAGAAATGGCTAAAGCAATTTTCTTCAAATTTGGTATGTGGGGTGGCCTACCTGGTGGGCACCTCTGCAGCAAAACTAGTTCCAATCGGATGAAGGATCACGGAGCTACAAAGGTGTGAAAATCACGTTTTCTTTCTTCCTGTAGTAATACTCACGGTGTGGCACGCTGGCTTCTTGGGCTGCAAGACACACTACTGTGTGTCTTTATGTATTTTGCATTGGACAACGAAGGACAAGGAATGATGAGATTTTATGATCAGCCTGTTTTACCAAGTTGAGGTTTCAAAAAAGATATTAAACAGATATTAGATTTATTTAATGTATAATTCTTAATTTTTAAAGGTTTAATCCAGTGTTTTTACAACTTTTAACGTTGACCACCTAAAAATGCTTGATATGACAAATCCCATACATATGTTTTGATATGTACATAAAGCATGAATTTTGAAACATCACATCATGATGTAGCTACACACACATCACAGTGCCACTGTCTTGAATCCAAACTTGCTTGCAATGGACAAATTCCATAATAAGGCTTTATAGTGTATATTAATAACTGTTGCCCCTAGCAACCTGAATTTCCCATTATTTTTAGGTGATAATGTCTAAAGTAACTTCTCCAAATTTTGAAAGGATAGCATATATGTGACTGGGCCTGCAAAAATAGGGCATGTAGACACAAACTACACCCCATCATTATACAGGTCATATGTCAGTACTGAAACAGAATAATTGAATTCTGTAACTTTTATCATAATGCCAATTAAATACTTACTAAGAGTTGAAAATTACATTGCTATAGCATAATGGTACAAAAAGTTACAAGTGATTGAAGTTTGTAAAAGTAGGTAAAAATCATGTGCCCACATGCCCTATTTTTGCAGGCCCAGTCACATATATGTCATAAGATATGACATTTTGAAATTTGTGATTTTCCCATACATATCTATGTAAGGGGGCTACAGTTGCCCCTTCTGGGCAATCACAAAAATGAGGTATTTCAACGTATGCAAAATCCAAAAATTCAAATGTGCATATATCTCAATTTTACATAATTTGTAGGTGTGAATGTCAACAATAATCTCTCCAAGTTATAAATGGATAGCGTATATAGGTCATAAGATATGACATTCTTTAAATCCCATGATTTGTATGATTACCGAGAAGGGGCTACTGTTTCCCCTCTCAATGACAATGTATGGAAAATTGCAACTTCAAATTGTCATATCTCATGACTTAAATATGCTATCCTTTTGAAACTTGAAGAGGTGACTTAATACATTGACACCTACAAAATAATGTAAAATTTAGGTTGCTAGGGGCAATGGTTGATTTTTTTGTTATTATGAAATTTGTCTATTGTTCAATGCAAGCCATGTGGTACCAAGTCTCACATTGATCACAACAGATCATTTTATCACCTGTATCTGGGCAGTGACATGTACAAAAAATGTTAACAGTTATAAACTTTGAACTTGGTCTCTTATTTCTCAGTATGGGAAAGAGAGTCATTTGTTTAGCATCCAAACATCTTAATAGGTGATCCCTCATTTTCACTTGATCATAACAAATAGTGGAAGGATCTTGTCCATTTGCTAAGCTGGTACAATATGCAGCAGAAAATAAGCCACAGTCCGTTGTTCATGATTGAGTGTTCACTTGTCTAGCTTCAATTGTGAAATAATCATTCTTGCTGTTTAACAATTTACCAAAAAAATCACTTGCATTGTAGTGGTTATTCGTGAATTAAGTGAATCATACACAATAATATCAGCTTGCCGTCACTCTCTAAAGTTGAAGCCACAGTACAGTGGTTGTTATTTTTAAATGCACCACTTGTAGTGAGCATAGGAACTACATTAGCTGACTGCAGTACAAGAGTGTTTCTTAAGCCTCCAATGTGAGATTTTAATTAAATGCTGCAATGCACTTAGGTGTAGGTCATTCAAACAGTGGTTGTTGGTTAGCATTTCCTTCTCAGCCAAAGTAAGTTTATAACTTCCAATGCGTATCCATTCCAGGAATTTGAACAAATTTCTACAAACTTTTCCTGCTCATCTGTAGTATCATCTATCACCACTACCTCACTACTTGCCTTGCAGTTCTAGCTGTATATCAATCCTGTGTAACCTCCATAGAAATCCTAATATACTGAAGTTCAGCACAGTAGAAAAAACAGTCCTTGGCTTCTTACAGTTCTAAATGTCTTCTCGCATGTCTGCGATCCTAGAAGCCAAGGTACAAAATAGTTGTAGTCACCATTCCACTGATCTCTAATGATATACATGTAAGTGACTATTACGTGAGCATTCAACTCCAAGCACATGTAGCAATTGTGGGTTATAAAGTTACATTTAAGTGTATACTGAGGGTGAAGGAGTACCCACTGTTACCAATAGCAAACAAAGAAATTGGCATACCATATCTTCTCCACTCTGTCTAGTGAATCAAGTGTCTTATCCAGATAACTATCAGTAATGCTCTGAATCATCTCCACATAGTATTTAGTAGTAGCAGAACCACTGATTTGGATCAACAAATGAGCTGCCTTCATGATGTGTAAAACAGCATCAAAATTCTGTCTATATTTGTGGTCCACATCTCTTTGTCTTAAAAAGTGTTGTTCCTTGCCAACTTTGTACACAACATTTGAATATGATAAGCTCCAGCCTCATATGTTGGACCCATATGGGCATTGTATTCCATGATATTCCATATTCCTGCATATTTCAGATTATATTTCAAATATTCGCGATATTCTTGCATATTCCATATTTCAATTGGATTCCTCAATATTGCTCTACGTTCCATCCATGTATTATTTATCTAGGCTACTGGTTCATATCAAATAAAGTGCTTTTCACACAGTTGGGACGATTACGCTGAGGATGGTTAGCCGGCATGTTGCAATGGAGCCAGCGAGGAGCGGGCCATTTTATATAGACTCAATCAGTAACTGAGCTGGCCAAGACGAATGTAAGTATAACCCCTCCAGCCAAAACAACTGCTTACCAACAGAGCTACAACTATTTTCCGTGAACCATCAAGCAGTGGAATAACCTCCAAACTAGACTATATTATATCATAGATTGTAGAGGCGCGTAAGCGCCTCTACAATCTATGATTATATTGAAGCCGAGATTGAAGCAGAAACTTTAGATAATTACATTCTTAACTTTGATTTGTTGTAATTAACCCTTTTACTTTCTGAAGGTTTACCCGTCCCTCCTGGATATAATCAGCTGTGTTGCTGTATACAAGAGTCTTCACATAGGAGTGCAGTGTCCAGTCTCGAGAGTTGGCTAAATGAACTCATGCTACTGGGAGTCCGTCTGCAATCTGCTTGTTGGCCAGACCCTGATTTGGAGATACGTAGCAATATGTATTGTACATGTATTAGTGTATATCATTTTGATGTGCATCTGGTACCTACTTAAACTATGTAGCTATGTTGTATTTATTGTATGATATTTATTTATAATCAACCTCACCAGTTTTGTGCAACTACTTTATCTATTTTGTAATAATACTATACAGTACATGGATTTACAAAGTATATAGCTACATCTATTTATCATCTGTTGGACCCAAAAAGCAAATTTACTAATTTATTTAAGCAGCGACACAATCAACACATTTCCAGTCATCATCTTCATTAAAGATTGGTAGATGAAGACAGTCCTGGTGAAACCACCTCTTATATGTGTCGCATGAAACCATCAAGTTTCCATCATCAGAAAGGTGGCAAACTGGACGTATTTCAATAATATGAACCAAGCTATCTTGTGAAGTCAATCGCCGATTCTTGTTAACAAGTGGAAATGTGGTAAAATATCCTCTTTCAAGGCACATCTTCAGATGGTGTCTCATTTCAATTTGTTGAAGTACAACAGAACAAGGATTAATGTTGTTAACTAAAAGAGTACAATAAGCTATTGCATAAATTCCGCAGTCACTGCTGCCACGTTGTTTGGCCACGTTCTTAACATAAATCCTGATTGTACTGCTTGGCTTCAACAGTGATACAATGGCTTGTTCTGTGGACATGGAGACTCTGTTGAACACAGAATCATAAAAGTTGATGTTGCTGTTGCAGTCAGTTGAAATAACAGCCCGTGTTTCTCTTTCTCCATGTGTATGACTTGGACTATGTTATTCTGATTTGGAAGTGCAGAATGAAGTAGTGAATTCTGCAGTAGTGTAGACTGAAACCCACCAAACTCTGAAAACTGTTTCTTCAAAATACTACAGGAATAGTTGATTATAAGATCAGTTAATTGCTTTCCATTTTCCAAGATGTTTTTTTCCTTTATTGTTAATTTGCTTCTTGTATTTGTAACCCACACTGGTACTTCTTTAACTCTGTCTTCTTTGTTTCATCATCATTGTCACATAAATTGATTACTTCATTCTCTTTTTTGTCTGAAATTATGCATTTATTTATAAATGAAATAGCATCATCATTAACTGTCAAAGTGCTTGCAGTGTGCAGCTTAGCTGACAACTGTGAGCCAATCATACTATGTCTTACAATTGCAGACCCTTCACTACTAACTTGACTAAAGCAGCCAGCTGGTAGAGTGCAAACATACGACTTGGAAATTGGTATGTAATCTATGGCTTTAGTATTTGAGTACACAAATGTGCTACGGCGATCTGTGGAGCAAGTAAACCAAGTACATAGTGCTCCAATGTTTGATGAATTCAAAATTGGTGCCTTGCTGTCTTTAAACTGCTTGAGTTTCTCTTTGTATTTTGAAAACTGGTCAACACGACCAATGTTCCATTTATTAACTAAACTGTCTAGGAAAACACAGAAATCACCAATGTTAACACACTCCTGAACTTGTTGGGTTGTAGACTCTGCCAGCTTAGAAGGTATAAGCTGTTTTGTGGAACTGTAAGGCTGCTTAACTCTCACCCTGAAGAGGCGATCACCAGATACACGTTCACCTTCTTGTAAAATCCAAACTAATGTTGACTTTCTGATGTAAATAACCTCACCATTGTAAAAAACTTCAAGAAACCTGTTATCCTTCTTTGCTTGCTTATGTTTTTTATCTGTAGATACCACATTATCTTGATTAACAACATTATACACTGGAATAGTGCTTTCCTCATTCCTATCAGATTCTTTTCGGCACAAATAAGTTATCTTCTGTTTCAGTCCATCATCAATAACTTTTTTCTTTTCCATTAAGTCCAAGCTGCTGACAACTTCTTTGCACTCCTGGGCATTAAGCTCAGACTCCTCTGGAATTTTAGACTCTCTGCTACTATCTGTTTTGCTTTTGTCACACTCAATGCTTTCATCTAGTGCATCTTCACCTTCATTATCTTCAACATCATCAACATCACCAAAGGAAACTTTATCCCAATTCTCAGTACTTAGAAGTAAATCTTTCATGCCTAATTCTTCCATACATTTTTTTGCTCTTTCCAAGGCAGACTTTACAGCATTCTCAATCTCAAAATTAGTAATACCTTTAACAGAATGTCCATTGTTTACATCACCTCTTTGGTTACTTTGTTGTGGGTAAACGATTCCACTGCTGCTGCTTTGTGATTCCAGCTCTATTTGAATTTGCAGTTTGTGCAGGCGTCTTAGCAGCCCCAGTATATTAAAATTAATGATTGTTGAGAATGTAGGAGTCATACTCCGTGCAGCTCGGAAAGCCTTCTCACATGGTTGCGAGCCCAACAACCATGGAAAATAATAGCACTCTTCTGCTGAACTATTACTCCGTAAAATCATAAGAAGCAAAATAAGAACATGAGCATTCAATTCAATACAGACATAGGAATTTAAAGAAATGAAATTCTGTTCCAAATTATGACTTTCAGATGAAATAACCCACTGCCTCCAGTAGCGTGTAAAGAATAGAGCAAACCATGCCTCTTCAATGCAACTTAAAGGTTCCAAATGCTTGTCCTAAAAGCTATCAACTATGCTCTTAACAACTTGCAAATAGAATTTGGTACCCTTGGCAGTTGGAAGAGTATCTAGTAAAGCTATTACATTTGGGCTTTGTTATTCTACTCACTGCCTCAAAATTTTGTCGATCAAGATGGTCTAGATCTTTGAGTCGTAAATTGTGGTGCTCCTTGGAATAAGATGCTCGGACCAGGTGTAGGTGGGACGCTATGGCTGAATATTGTCCCATTGGCAAAATTTGAGAATTTGTGAGTAATCTAGATTTCAACTTAACACCAAGGTGTATGGGGTCTTGAACAAAACACACCGAAACTTCTTGTTCAACAATAAACCAAGACTTCCAAGCCTTTGGTATCACAATTTGTGATTCTTCATTGTTAATTGCAAGTTCAACATGCTTACATTTCTTTGAGCAGTAATTGTATAGTTTTGACTCTACACGCATGGAAGTTAGTAGCCTGGAATCTCCATCAGCACTAAAACTCACTACTTCAATGTTCCTTTTGTTATATTCCTTAATCATGTACTTCCATCTATGTGTGACGCTGTTTGCATCAAAGCGATTGTCCGTGCCTATTAAACACAGGCAGAATGGTGGTGTACTTGGGGACAGCGGTTGTGCCATATATATGTAAGCACTAGAAGCTTTGCTAGCATTTGAAAACATTTGTTCAATGCCGTCAAATGAAGTAGCCAGAAACGATTCACCAATAGGCAAACATTCTGTATCCAAAGATAATACAAAACCAACCAAGTTATTGCTATTTGAATCATACTCAATGCGAGTGATAACTCTTGTTGCATCTTCAGATATGGATACTATCCTAGGAGCATTATATGAATCTAAGTGAACAGAAAGCTGGTCAAATGCAAATTCTCCCTCACTTAGTGGATTAAATCGCTCAGTAGCTTCTCGTTGCACTGTTGACAAAGAGGGCAATGCTTCTGGCATGTTCTTGTGCAATAATTTATAACCTGTGGAGCCAGTTCGTAGCAAAAGTGAAAGAGAGAACTTTTTGATTACTTCACTATGCCTTCTACTATGGGGTAAGTGGCTATAGTTGTTATGAGAATTCTGTAGCAATTGCTGAAATAGGGTAGTTGAAAATTGCTTTTTATCAGAACATTTTGTTGGTTGTAAGTCTTTCAATACCCTGACAGCTTCCTTAAGTCTTAATTGAGTAGGATCATATTCCAATCGTTTCTTATTTTTCCGAGCAGCATAGGACCAATCTAAATAAGCTTTTGGCAATTTAAATGGCCCCTCTTGGCTCACCTCACCAGGAGGGGCATCATAAAAATCCTGGACTTTATTGTCAGCATTAATACTTTCATCTTCTATAGAAACTTTAGGTGGAATATCTTTGGAGTTGATGCAGCCCATTGACGAATTAACATTTGGAGACATGTGATAGTCAGCTTGATCTTCTATTTGATTTGATACCGGTTTGCTCATTTCATTACTGCAAATAGTTGATGGCTGATAACTGACTTTTGATTTGCTATCTGATTGTGATTGCATGACCTGATGGTCAACAGGCTTTTGGCTTTTGATAAATCCAAAAAGTGTTTTTTGTTTGATCTTTGGAATTTTTGTACTGGTTTGTGGATTTTCCTCAGTATTTCAGTGTTCTTTTGGTGTTTAGATATGACGTATTCTTTAATGTGCCCAGTCCAATTTGACAGAATCATGGTGTTTTTTTTTCACTTCTACGAGCAAGTTTGTATGGCTTGTTGTACAATTCACAAAAGATTGTAACACTAGGGGTTTCTGTGCTGTCCAATTTTACCATCACCTTGTAGTGAGTAAATTCTTTTAACTCTTTCACTTTTGAGCTGTCTTGTAACTTATTTTGCCAGTTCACAATTCTTCGTCTAACATCGTCTGAGACTTCTTTGAGATTGTATGATTGAATATCAGTGCCATCATCACCATCTTGGATTGGACAAATTTTCTTATTATCACTTCCAGCAGATTCACTGTGTGGCCTTTTGTTTCCTGGTTTGAAACACTTTGTTTTAACAGTATTGATAAAATCAACTATTCGTTTACGATGTCCTGGAGGAAACACAAATTCTGGATGTACTTCTGGGGATCCATTATTCCATCTCTGGGTAATGGTGGCTGGAAAACAAGCAGGGTCATCCCAGTAGTGCTTTAGTATGAATGACTCGATTTCATCTAGGTTGTTTTCATCTCCACTTGTCTTCATTTCTGCAACTACCAGTGGTGTATCGTAACCAGCATAGTTGAAGCAGTTGATGGCATATTTTGGAATGGATTGGTCCATTAGACTCTTCATCATCCATTGTTGGCTTTGCTTGAAGAATGATTAACAAATCTAGATGATTTAAAAGGAATGCAATCACAATGCATTACAAGAATTTATAAATATTCCATATGTTTTACATGTATCTAGCTACATATTATTGTATATTAGCTTAACACAGTGGCTGGCATACAGCAGCTTCTGTACCTTTACACATGACCCTGCATGCAAGCTAGGGTTTACCTATAACCATTTTTCAAACGTTATATGCACTGGAGAGCAAAATGAGTAGCAACTGATATAAAAATCTTGAATATCTAAATCTCTGTTTATTCTTATATTTCCAGCTGTTTAGTAATCCTTGTGTTCCACACTGCTGACTCATGTTCCTTGAAAAAGATTTCTCTATTATTAATCAGGGCCTCAGCTGTATGGTGTTCAATTCTTTCCCTTTAGGTAAAAACAATTCTAAGGGGAGCATGAGATTTAATTAGCTAAGCATGTGGTATAGTATTCCATGAATAGTGAGAATTCATACTGTATAGAAGAATGTGGCTAATGTGATCAGCTCTATAGCTGCAGGACTCTGCAGCAAAATACCAGTCCTTTATATGATTTATAATATACTCATCATGCACAGAATTAAAGTCTTAACATTTGTCAACACTAATAAGCACTATAGGTGACTACACCTGACCCAGGGGATTTTCAGTCTCCAAGTGGCAGGATTCAATAAAATTACATTATAGAAAGTTGGCCACTGCATGCTATCAATGCTGGTACCTGTTGTATAGCTAGTGTGCATGTACAATGCATAACATGGAACCCTATAATTATGAATGCTTACCTACTAAGATAGCTTCCAAATCAGCGTAGCTTGCTCAGGACATCAAACCTCTTTGGGTCTTTACAAAACAATTAGTAAGACCGTGCAAGGTGATAGTTTGTTGAGTTGACAATTCATTTATAAAGTATAGTAGAGGGAGCAGCTAGCTACTAGAGCAGCTTAGGATCGGCTTAGTGGTTGAATGCTCGGTTGAATGGTAGCGTGTGTAGGTCTGCTTCTAGCTCTCAACCTATTATTATGGTTAATAATGTAAATCATATCCTATGAATTCGGACGTACCTTGAATAGTTCTTGACCTTAGCTGCTGGGATCTCCTGAAAAGCCTCCGCACTGAGCTCATGAAGCTACGGCAGCCGTTTAGCCAAACCAGCGTAGAACTCTGAAAAGCGAGTTGCACTGAGTTGAACAGTTTCAACTGGTCGATGTCAAACTAGCACGTTGCAGAATAAGCGAGAACAAGAAGTTTGATATAATTGATGCCCGCCGCAGATAATTAAATGACGTAATCTTATATCACGTGATAAGAACAATATACGAAAATACACGTACATATACGGAAATATGATTTGAATAATTATATTCCATATTTCAGTTCTGATGTTCGACAATATTCCTGCCAGTGACGGACCCCTCGTTCACACTCATCTCTTCTCTCACCTAGAATCAATAAATATTCTCTGCGACCAACAACATGGTTTCCAACCTAGAAGATCTTGTGAATCACAACTTATTACTATCGTAAATAACATTTCTAAATCTCTTGACTCTAGCACAGCTAAATAAGAGACTATTACGGGACGAAGTTATCCCGTAAAGATACTCGTAGCTGGGCAAATACGCGACAACTAAGGGTTTCGTACTTAATGCCAAGACGAGGTTCGAGCTTACCCGTGGTGGAATCACCTTTCAAGATGTGGACCCATCTTTATACTCGTCTCAATCTCGAGACGCGTCGTCCTGATGGGCGTAATTGTGCCATGCACGTGATAGCTAATCTACATTCGCGACTCCAGGTTTGGGTTATAAAATTCACGTAAAATTTTAATACTTGCAATAATATAATATTTACAACACTATTCCCCCATAATCACTGTCACTCCCATTATCTCCGCTTAGTGTGTCAAAAACTTCTAGTCCTTCCTCTTGATACTATAATATGCACAGATATTAATAAACTGTTGCATATACAATAATTATGTACGTACCACTGTCTTGCATTCAAATGGTTCTCAACTATTGTTTAGTTGGTGCTATGTAGCTCAGCTGTTTCAGTCTAAACACAATTAATTTCATTTACCAACTTATCCCTTAATAACATTAGCCTTACCATTTGCTGTTGGCACTTATGGTCCCGGCATTTTTTCTACCACTACGTTGGCTAGCTGTTTCACTCCTAGCACATAAGTTCATTGATCGACCAATTCCTCAAGAGAGTTATACTTACCATTTTGCTACTAGCACTTCCTTTCCTGTCACTTCTGTCACGATGTTGGGTACACGCTTCACTCTAAAGATACAATTTCACTCACAATTCCTCAACAATATTATACTAACCATTTGGATACTGGCATTTCCTTTCCTGCCACTTCTAACACGTCGAGGAGCCATTTCACTGTAAACACCGGTGGTGAATCTATCACTTCTACTAGTGCTTTTCAACTTCCCTGGCATTCTTTCTAGCAAAATTTGCTCTAAACACAACATTTATGGTGCTATGAAGAAATCACAAATGTTGTACACATCATCTCACCATTTCGAGGTCTGTCTCTTTAATACGTCAACTTCCATAACTACACACACAAAGCCTTGTAACTATACAATGTTTATGGTGCTATGAAAAAATCACTCACGATGTTGTACACATCATCTCACCGTTTCGAGGTCTGTCTCTTTAATACGTCAACTTTCACAACTACATACACAAAGCCTTGTATATTAAACTATTCCAAAAAGAATGTTGTACATACCATTTAATCATTCAAAGTCTTTTTCTTATCCATATAGTGTTACTGTTCGTTCTGTTACTCTGCCACTACAGTCAACATTTCTTCAAACAACCAATCCCAAAGATGTTACAATATAGATACAGTCCCAGTCTTTCTATTACTGTCGTCAGCCTTTCCAAGAATTGTTTCACCCTAACCAAAACGATCACCCTACTAGTAAATCAAATGCTGTATGCACCATCTCACTGTTTTCAGGTCTTGCACTATCATCAGTATTTATAGCCGTATCCCTCTGAATCAAAAACGCTCTTTTGCTTTGCCAGTTCTTCTTTTCCATTTGTTCTCTAATCAGCTCTGCTTCTGCTTCCAACAATTTTTTGTTGTTGATCTAAGCAAAGCATTATTGAACATTCAAGAATTCTGTACTCACCATCTCATTGCTGATGTATCCACTTGGAGGATCTTAAGAACTGTTGTAGGTGATCACCTGAAAAGTCAATTCCAGGGGCGTAGCCAGGATTATTTTGTAGGAGGTTCGGATTTAAAGTGGCCGGAATGTCTTAAGGGGAAGGCCTGGGTGCTTCCCCTAGACCATGTTTGAATGAAAATGATGCATACACAAAATGTGCCCTTAGGCAGTAACATTAAAAGGTGTTTGTGCATCTAACTAGCTAAAACCTACACACTGCTGTTTATGCAGCTTATAGAAACTATAAACCTATTGTAAAACTAACTAATCTTCACTTCCAGACAGCATACTTACAGCCAACTTCAATTTCCTAGCACACGTAAGCCGTCCACACTCAAGTCCCTTAGTTGGCAATACTTCTTTCCAGCTATAAACATTATTCTCGGCCGGTCCTCCTGTTGATGGTCAATAACTTCAGACTTGGCTTGTATTCCAATATGTTCGAGACATCACGTGACCACAACATGTAATAAATAAACAAACATCATGTAAATATACATCAACAATTCACAGTTCGTGCTAACCTGACACATGTATAACACGACCACTCAAGTTTAGCAGCTGCTGCCTTAAGCTTGTAATATGTCTCAACCAACCACTGAACAGTCCTTCGCCGTTTTACTCGCGCTTGATCACGTGATGCAATAGATATGATTTGCAGGGTTCAGCATTAATGTGATGTGACCCTCAAGAGTAATACAGAAGAGCATCAGTTGGAAAGTAGCTACTAGAGAGCTCCAGGGCTGTAAGATTTGGTGTGATTTTTAATTTAAAATTTCTGCTTCTGAAAGGGGGGTTCGTCCGAACCATCCAACCCCCCCCCTGCCTACGCCCTTGAATTCATCTACGATCTGCTTGCTCTAGAAAATAATGTTGTAATTGAACAGTGTAAATACTAAACATACTTGGCAGTCTCTTAGAAACGGCTTTCCTGTCCAAATTTCTTATTAATGAGCGCCAATAGGAAGAAACTTTTTACGCGACTAGCACATTCCATCCACTGTTACGAGGTCTTTCAGAGGCATCATTCAAGTAAAATTACTTCCTTTCCACGTATCATATTCTGAACACATGAAGTCTTCAAATAATGGTGGACTACTAGTCGATCCGTCATTCATCCTTTGGTACAAGCACTTTACCATCTACAAAGCGCTTGTATACGACGCGAACTTCACAACAACAACAAAATGAATGGTTACTTCATGCTGAGTTCCACCGCCATGTTCAACAATCATATCATCACGTGAGAAGCACACTGTCAGACAACTCTAATTAGTGCCGTAGGATAAGCAATCCAGTGCGAGCGTTACAGTGTGATGTAGTACAATGCTGACCCGTGTTCTACAATTTCGTGAAGATTACACTCTGTAGTCAGGTTCGTGTTCTAATATACATTTTAGTGTGTCGATTTTGTTATTGTTAATGGCGAACTAGACAAGCTCCAAAGTATTGGTGTTATCCATGTTGTAGTTGCACAAACTGGTGACCTGTTGTTCCCGGACCTTGTATGTGCGTCACCCTTGTTGTAATTCCACATACTGTTAACCTCTTTCTTGGTGTGTTGCTATTTATGGGCTGTTGTGTTGTGTATCCACACACTGGCGACCTGTGTTCGGGTCTTGTAGGTGTGTCAATTGTGTTGTGTATCCACGCACTGGCGACCTGTGTCCGGGTCTTGTAGGTGTGTCAATTGTGATGTGTATCCACACACTGGCGACCTGTTGTCGGGTCTTGTAGGTGTGTCAATTGTGTTGTAAATCGATAATCTAATCTAATCTAATCCATGCATAAAGATGGGCTACCGCTTTACCCGTAATTATCATGATTTAAGCTGTGTAGCTTTCAAATTGATATCATTTTTCTAGATCTATTTAAGGCATTTGATAAAGTCCCCCATCACCATTTGTGACCAGATTTTACAAAACCGATCCAAATCGCACATGAGGCAAAATCAAACTAACACCACCAGTGGATAGCTACACTATTGTACTAGTAGTTTTGACACTCAGCACCACTCAAACTACTCGAGGCTGGTTTCAACAGATGTCTTTTCTGGGTGCTGTGTAGAGCTCAAATGGCAGTTTTAGGCCTTGTGAAGGACCTGGCTTGGCAAGAATCAGTGGTTTACTGGTGGACAGCCTGACAATGTTGGCCAGACGTATTTTGTGTAGATTTTGCTACATATCAACCACTAAGGAGCCAGCACAGCCCTGTAATCTTGTCTCTGGACTCCAATCGTGGTCTGTCTCCATTTTGAGGTCTAACCCTTGCCCACCCCGCCACCCCCCATCCCTTTGTGAGCACTCGTGATATTACTTCGCTCATCCAACCGCTCAGATTTTCTATCTTATTTGGTGGGAAACTCTACAAGCAGCTACAAGTACTGGAAGTGGTCTGAAAGGTAACAGATTGATGCATCTTTAGTGTAAATTTCATACACGTGCTTGCTATCCCTGGAGAGTTATGCTGGCTTGAATTCTTTAAAATCGTTTATCTCGAAACTTCTAATGTGCGATTTGGATCGTTTTTCCAAAATCCAGTCACATTTATGTAACAAATTATCCTACTATGGTATTAGAGGGGAACTACTAACATGGTTACAAAACTTCCTCATCGGTAGGCATCAACAAGTAATTCTTGATGGTTCAACCAGTGAGTCACATGCAGTTAACTCTGGTGTCCCCCAAGGAGCAATCTTAGCCCCTCTATTATTTTTATGTTATATTAATGACCTACCATTATCAATCAATGCCAACATTGGTCCATATGCTGACAATACCATACTTTATACCATTATTCACTCTACAATCCAACTCTTTATCACTTCAAAACGATCTCAACTGCTTATCACAATGGGGCACTAAATCTGGTATGTTTTTTAATCCTGATAAAAGTGTATTCATGAGAATCACTCATAAACACAATCCAATCACCTACAACTACACCATTAATGACATCTCTATCAAAGAAGTTTCATCTACTAAATATTTAGGAGTTACAATCACCAATGACTTGTCTTGGTCCACACACATTACTAACATTACATCCACAGCTCTATCAGTCAAAGCATTCCTACAGAGAAATCTTATGTCCTGCCCAACCCAAATTAAATTGAAATGTTATAATGCCATGATAAGACCAATCTTAGAATACGCCAATCCTGTCTGGTCCCCTCACATCATAAGAGACATTGATAAGCTTGAACGAGACAGAGGCAATCTGCCAGATTCATTATGGCTGACTTCTCGCATTTCAGCAGCGTAACCAACATGTTTACTGACCTTAACATTCCCAGTTTAGAACACCGCAGACAAGTATCCAGTATCACCCTCCTCTACAAAATTGTTCATAATCTCATTGATATATCTCCTATTGATTTAATCCCTGTAACTTCTAATACCAGAGGACACGACCAAAGGTTTCATCATATCTATGCAAGGACCAACCAGTACAGTAACTCATTCTTCCCTAGATCAATAAGACTGTGGAATTCACTCCCACCGGACCTAATCCAACAACAATCATCACAAATTTTTAAGCACCAACTGAAATTATTATTACTTTCCCCTACCAATCAGTAATACCATAATCAATCATATTGTAAAACATTTTGTATGCATGTTTCATATGTGCGTTAATCCTCAAACTGAGGCTGCACATTTTTGGAAAATAAATAAATAAAAATAATTGCTGGAGTAAAAGCTTTTCAACGAAAGGTGGAGAATCGCTGGGACATTAGCAATAGCAAAGCATTCTAACAAAAGGTTTTTGACTTTGCTGGTATGACTGACGGACGTGCATGAGAGCCGTGGATAGCTATCCAGGAGAAGTATGACAGCAGAATGATCACATGATGCAGTCTCTGCACTACTGGAGTGGTGGAACATTTGTGTTGTTTATAGCCTCTGTGTTTTTATTTTCTGCATAAATTAGGCAGCATATATTGAACCAAATAACAGCTATATCATACAGTACGATAGTACCGTATAGTAGGGACAGTGAAGGTGTGGGCATGGCCCTTAATATAATCTAACCCAAAAATCTGCCTCGATTTTTCCTCACAACATCATGACAGTATTGGTTGGGTAAAATTATGTGTCTTCAGATTGACCTGAAGCATTTCTGTCAAGTTGCTACAGAATTGTTTTTAAATTATTCAATGGAATTTTCTACTGCCTGCTTGCCTGAAGCCTCCAGTCAAGTGTAGCGGAAAACTGGCTACAGCTACAGCCCTAATTCTTTCACAGAAACGTTTATAGTTCACTTAAGGAAAAACATTTAGTACATTGATAAACATACAATGAATGCGCTATTGTGTTGCCTTTTGTCCTTCTTTACCATGGCCATCAGTCAAGGTTCTCTGCTGATAGTTAATAGACTACAATAGGGCTTCCATATACGGGTGTACATTGCATCAAACTATTCTAATATATGTGGCATTGCACCAAACTATTTGAACGCACGTGGCTCAGTGATTTTCGAAGTTGGCGGTTGATACCTTATAGTGAAAAACTTTGGCGAAAACTCACTATTGCAAAATTGGCAAAAAAAACTTTGACGAAAACCCACCATTGCAAAATTGGCAAAAAAAGCTTTGGAGAATGGTGTTTCACCTGAATTTTTTGATAATCTATAATAGAACGTAGCTACACCACATACTGTATACACGCAAGTGCGAGTGATTAAACAACTCGCCAATTAAGAGGCATGGCAGCCATTTTGATTACGAGTCTTTATCCCTCATGGTATGAGGTGACGAGTCGCGATGGAAACGGTTGCCACACCCCTTAATTGGCAAGACTTAATTGCTTACACGTAGTGATGTTGCATTCAAGTGGTAGCTAGCTGTCATACAACTGGCAAAGGCTTGTGTTTCTAAATGCCAAGCTAGACTCATTTCTTTGCTGTGACCAACACTATGTTTAGTTATGTGAATCCAACTTACTACAGTTTAGCACTTATATAGTGGTGTACATGTGTTATGCTAGTTGATTGCTTGCATAATATATAGTGCTGTGATCAACTAAATAACTCACTTATATTGTGACTGGTTTCCAGGGTATTTGGTAGTCATGAGCTTGCAAAAAAGGTCACAAACAAGTATAAGAAAAAATTAGGAATTTTAAATTAGAGTAGGGACAGTGTGTAGTACTGCAACATCAACTTGATGAAGTGTTATTTGATGATGTACTACTGCTTTACATGATAGCTATGCTATACAGCCAACTATGTACCCTGTAACTACTTGTATATAGCCTAATACATGCAAGCGGCTGGCTTAGCATAAACCCAACTAGTGGTCATTGCAACTCAAATAATGGCTCAATAAACTAGCACTTCTTCAGTGACAATGTAGTGACTTGAATGGAATAAATACAGGTCTGTGGGATGGGATGGAGACTCCTTGTAAATCCAAGGGTTTCTGGATACTGGCTCGTGGAGGTATTCTACAGGGAATTTCTGCTTCTGTTTCTAGTATATGTCAATGTTAATTACCTCCCAGGTGCACCATGGTAACTTTTTTCAGTTTGCTGATGACACAACTCTAATTTGTTCTGATGATACTTGTGAAGAGGTGGAGAAGAAGTTTTTCACATGATAATAGAGCTTATTTCTAAGTGGATTTCCCAGAGCAAGATGTGGCTCAACATTAGCAAATCAAGTGTGATGTGTTTCTCTTCCAAGCACAACAAAAGGAAGTCAGTATAATGTTATTCTCCCCATAGTGCAGTGGCATGGTCCATCATATCAAGCTTATTGTGTATTTTTTGATAAAAGCACCAAATTTGGTACACATGTAGGTTATTACCTAATAATCATTTTTGGATATGGAGGCACTCACAAATGTACTCATGGTAGCCATAGCAACTGTTTACAAAATGGCTGCTATGAAAACAGTATTTCTTGTTGAAACAGCTAAAAACTTTGCCACAATAGTAACAGTAGCCAAATAAACATAAATAAGTAAACAACTATGCAATAGCCATAGGCAGCTCCAGGATTTTTGGTGACTGGTTTCTGATCAAGAGTATAGCTAAATTTTTGGGCGAAGAGCAAGCAAAAAAAAGGTAATCACCTGCTGAGAATAACTGCCCTTAACTAACTATATCCTTATTCATAGCTGTAAAGCTTGCTGCACTGCTGCTCTGAATACTGTGACTGCTTTATTAGAGTGATTGACTGCTCTATTAGAGTATCTTGATCCGAACATGACCAGTTTCCCGGAAACTTCAGAAACCCCCTGGAGCCGCCCCTGGTAATAAGTAAATATAAATTATCATATGCATAGAGAACACATGGTATCTATTCTAAATAGAGCACTGCACTGTCAAAGTACATGGTATTTTTCTAATTGAATAGCTCAGCAGTATTTATGCAGTTTTCTTATTGAAAGTTCTAAAGTTAGCAGTTACAGAAAGGTTTGTGTGCATGTGTATATGCATAAAATATTCTATCATTGCACCATTGTGTATCAGGTCATTCTTAGTTCCATTGGTGTCATAAAATAGTAACAGCGATACTATTAATATAACTATTATGTAATGTAGACTTTGTGCTATACTGTATCACGTGCTTGTATTTCTAATTGGTGCACTGCTTTATTTGAGTGTGAACACGTGTAGCTGAGGTAATCCGTCTTCTTCGCGTGCAGATCGATTGTCCATTACTGAATCGCTTCGAAACCCTTGGATTGTACTTAGAACTATCTATCACATTTGGTGCTGCTTCGGACCAGGGATTCAAATGGATAATCTTCAACGCGCTAAAGCTTCAAGACGTGGTGGGCACTCCTTCGTGACCAAGCTCCTCTCAAAGGCACAGACGATTACGGAAGCCAACGCCGAACCTACACTAGAATCGTTCTCTACTTCAGACAGGGAAGGAATAGACCTCATTCTTAGCCAACTGACCATGAAGAAACGCTAGCTGGAAGAATTAGACCAAGTAATCACCTCGGCGATAGCAACGGAACAAGAGCTAGAAGATGAAGTCGCGGACACTGCGATGTACCATTTCATGCTGACTGAACGCATGGCCACTCTACAGAAGTATTCCAGTTCCTCCTCATCACAAGCCAGAAGCATATCAGCCCAGACTCATCATCAGGAATCAAGACTTGACACTACTGATACCCAGCTAGAGAACAATAACCAGGAGTCACTAGAGCACATAGCAACTAATGGAGTGGTGAGTAAATCATTGCCACACACACATGTTGTATGCAATGTGGGTCAGTCTGTGGGTCAGTTTGTAAGCCGGTTACCCAAGCTAACACTTCCCACATTTGGTGGGGACCCACTCCAATTTCAAACCTTTTGGGACTCCTTTGCTGCAGCGGTCCACAATGATAATAGCTTAAAAGGGGTCCAGAAATTTCACTACTTACGGGCACAATTGCTAGAGGATGCATCTAATGTAATTGACGATCTTCCACTCACTGATGCAAACTACCAACACTCTGTGGCTTTGTTGAAAGAGAGGTTTGGGCAGCCCCATTAGTTGGTCAATGCCCGTATGGATGCTTTGATGAATCTTCCAAAGCCTGTTAATAATCTGGCCAGCCTACAGGTTTTCCATGACAGATTGGAAAGCCATATGAGAGCACTGCAGTCCTTGGGCAAGTCTTCAGACACCTATTGTGCAATGCTGACTCCCATGGTCCTAGGAAAACTTCCTACAGACCTTAGAAAACAGTTCACTAGAGACCATAACAGTGGTGAATGGACTATCCAGGATGTCATGGCTTGCATTCTCAAGGAAATTCATGTCCTTGAAGTAGGACAGTACTCTAATGGCTTTACCAAAGACGCACATTCAACTGCTGCATTCTTCCATACTACAGTGGGAAAACCTGTAGGCCAGCGAGAGAAGAGAGAACCACTATGCACTTATTGTAAGGGCTCACACACAGCCAACCAATGCACTGTTGTTAAAGACCACCAGCAACGCACGTCTATTGTAAAGGGAGCTGGCCTATGCTTTAACTGCCTGGCACACCACAGAGTATCACAGTGCACCTCCTGCGGACGTTGCAAGCAGTGCAACCAAAAACATCATACTAGCTTATGCCCTCCCCCCATTGCTCCAGCCAACAATCCACAGCCCCTGCCTCCCTCTATACCTAACAACCCACAGCCACCCTCTGCACCTGTAGCCAACCATACTCAGTCAGTCCATCCTCCGGCCCCCCCTACAAGCACGACAGGTACATTTACCACTGTCACTAGGCCCCAACCTTCATTTGAGCTAGCCCATAGTGCTTGTCTCCTGAAGACTGCTATCGCCACAGTCTCTGCAGGTCCATTTAGTACTGAAGGAAACATTCTCCTTGATGAAGGCGCACAATGCTCCTTCATCTCTCAGGACCTCGCAGACAGACTTTGCCTGAAGGCAACGCATACAGAACAGGTATCTTTGTCATCCTTTGGAAACCCAGTATCGGCTGCTAGACTCCTTCAAGTATCCACCATCTTGATACACACACAAGAGCAGAGTCCCATTCCTATCTCAGATTTGGTGGTACCCAAGCTCGCAGCGCCACTGCAAAACTCCATGCGGATGGAGATAACCAAGTTACCTTACTTGAAGGGTCTGCAGCTGGCTCACCCTGTCACAGAGGATGACGATTTTGAGATAACTGTTCTTCTAGGTGCCGATTACTACTGGACATTTGTCCAAGACCAAGTCGTACGTGGCAATGGCCCTACAGCAGTCAAGTCTCATTTAGGTTACCTACTATCTGGTCCCCTACTACAACCATCAGCAGCTGTCAACTTGATTCATGTAAACTTCACAGCTTGTGATGACCTTAGCCTTGACACCTTCTGGAAAGCAGAATCGAGTGGAATCTCCCCAAACACTATGGACAGCGATGACAACTTCCTGAAGGGCTACATGCAATCTAAGATCAAGCGTCAACCTGATGGAGCCTTAACTCTGAAGTTTCCTTGGAAGGAAGATCACCCCTCCCTTCCCTCCAATTTCTCTATCTGTGCCAAAAGTACTAGATCCTTGGCTCAGAGGTTAGCTAAGACCCCAGAACTCTTGCGTGTGTATGGCCAGATTATCGCTGACCAAGAGTGCAAGGGCTTTATTGAGAAGGTCAATAATTTTAATACCAAGCAAACCCATTACATTCCCCATAGGGCTGTCAGAAAGGACTCGGCCACCACCCCAGTCCTCATAGTGTATGACTGCAGTTGTAAGCAGTCATCCCACCACCCAAGTTTAAATGACTGCCTTCACGTAGGTCCACCCTTTCTTAACCATCCGTGTGCCATACTCTTACACTTTCGCTTGTACACTTATGGTTTTTCAGCTGATATTGAGAAAGCGTTTCTTCATGTCCAGCTTGACGAGTCTGACAGAGATTACACCCGCTTTCTCTGGCTATCTAATCCTGAAGACCCTAACAGTGCTTTCCAACCTTAACGTTTTCGGGTTGTTCTCTTTGGGGCTAGCTGTTCCCCATTTATGCTTAACGCGGCTATCACCTTCCACTTGCAACAGTATCCATCACCTGTGTCTGCCAATCTTCTTAGCAGCTTATATGTTGATAATGTAGTCTCAGGCTGTGATAATGAGCAAGAGGCTGTTCAGTACTTTCTAGAGTCTCGTTCCCTGATGAGTTTATCGAAATTGAACCTCCGTGCCTGGACATCAAACAGTTCGTCTCTAAGAGAACTAGCACAACAGCACAGCATTGCTGAGTTGAAAGAGACTGTTAAAGTCCTTGGCTTGTGCTGGAACGTTGAATTTGATGAATTATCTCTCTCCCCCAAACCTGAGCTTGCCACTTGCACTCCAGTCATGAAGCGTGAAGTTCTTCGCTACATCTCCTCAATTTTTGACCCACTTGGTCTGGTCACTCCAGTAACTATAACTGCTAAGTTGCTACTTCAAGAACTCTGGCAAGATAATGTATCTTGGGATACGGAGCTGGATTAAACCTACCATCTCAAGTGGGCTTCCATCACAGCAGACATAACGTTTCCCACGACAATATATCCTTATGCTCCAAATGGCAGACCCCTCTTCTATTGCCTTGCATGTCTTTGCTGACGCCAGTCAAAAGGCATACAGAGCTGTCGTCTACATCCAGTGTGGCAATCACTCATCATTGGTAATATCAAAATCTCGTGTGGCTCCACTCAAACAACATTCTCTACCTAGGCTGGAGCTAATGGCTGCAGGTGTAGCAGCTCATCTAGGTTCCTTTGTAGTGGACTCCCTTAACCTCAGAGCAAGCACCTATTATTGGTCTGATAGCCAAATAGTCCTCTGTTGGCTTCAAAGCAAGAAGAAGCTGAAACCTTTCATCGAACACACACATCATCATTATGGCAATACTGCCCAACAGCTTGTAATCCTGCAGATCGTTTGACCCGTGGATTGACAGCTCAGCAATTTGCAAATTCAACATTATGGAGACATGGCCCTCCATGGCTATCATCTCCTGCTAAGTGGCCCACTTGGAATCCCACAGAAGCCATGCTGATACAAGCTGTCACTGCTGATGACCCGCTGTCATCTGCTGCTGTCCATAATACAACCATATTGTCACCTGCGAATGGCATACACAACCTCATTGATCCTTCAGCTTACAGCAACTACACTAAGTTGCTAGACATAACTGCCTATGTTCTCCGCTTTGCCTATAACACCAGGCAAAAGCTATTCAAGCTCACAGGACCATTGACCCCCACTGAACTATCCTTTGCCAATCTTTGATGGGTTGGTAATGTGCAGCACAGGTCTTTCCCAGAAGAACTAAGCAGTCTACAGTGACCTGATTGCTCCTCACGACTGCCACTGGTGAGGCAACTCCGACTTTATTTGGATCACACTGGCCTGATCTGTTGCGGCGGTAGAATCCACAATGCGTCACTCTCAGAATCAGCTAAGTTTCCCTACCTTCTACCACAAAAGGACCCATTCACCTCTCTCCTCATCTGGCACATTCATAAGCAACAATACCATGCTGAGGTAAGCATGACACTGACGTCCCTTCGTCAGATGTATTGGGTGCCATGTGCAAGGCAAAGGATCAGATCCTTGCTGAGGAAGTTTGTGACCTGCAGGAAACTAGCTGGTCAACCATACACTGCACCGGATCCCCCACCACTAGTAAAGGCCCGTGTACAACAATCTATGCCATATGAGGTCACTGGTATTGACTTCACAGGTGTACTGTACGTGAGAGGTAATGGAGGAGGAACTAAAGTGTACATCTGCCTATTCACGTGTGCTGTGAGTCGTGCAGCACACTTGGAGATTGTAACGGATCTCACTGTAGAGTGCTTTCTGCAGGCCTTTAGACGGTTTAGTGCTAGACGATCCCTACCGCGTCTTGTCCTCTCTGACAATGCTTCAACATTTTTGTCAGCTGCTGAGGAATTGAAATCCTTATTCTCCTCACCCTCACTTACTAATGCCTTAGCTAAGACTGGGGTAGAATGGAGGTTCATTCCCAAGAGAGCCCCCTGGTTTGGGGGATTCTGGGAGAGGCTAATTGGGTTGACCAAACTAGTTTTGAAGAAGGTCCTGGGAAGGGCATTCACAACACTTAACAGCCTGCAAACACTAATTGTAGAAGTAGAGGGTATTGTTAACAACCGGCCTCTCACTACTGTTCCCACAGACATCAATGACCCTGATCCCATCACTCCCGCCCACCTACTGTATGGTAGAAAAGTTGTTTGTGTGTCCTACCATGTGATTCCTGAGTATGACTACAGTGATCCTGATTTTGGAGATAATGACATTCAAACAAGAGCCAAGAAACAAGGAACATTGTTACAGCACTTTTGGACCAGATGGAGGCAAGAATATTTAACTGGGCTTTGAGAGTTTCACCAAACAAGTGGCTTCAATATTCAAACAGTAAAGCCAGGAGCTATTGTCTTAGTGCATGATGATACTGCTCATCTCAATTAGCATCTCGCAGTAGTGGAGGATACCATTCCAGGAGCAGATGGTCTAATCAGAGCAGCAAATATTAGAACATCCATTGGCAGGACAAATCGGCCGATAACCAAGTTATATCCGCTGGAAATCACTACTGCAGAATCGGATACTTTATGCAAACAGAATTCCTCACCTAAGGAAAACCCATCGAACAGTGATGTTCAAAGCTCCACAGTGGAACAAACAGATGATAATTCTATGCCTGAGAGAATTCGACCTGTTCGTCAAGCAGCTATAAAGAGGAAGACAACAAGTTAAAGAGTGGACCAAAACATTATGTGGCCCCCCGGAGGATGTCATAAACTAGTAACAGCGATACTATTAATATAACTATTATGTAATGTAGACTTTGTGCTATACTGTATCACGTGCTTGTATTTCTAAGTGGTGCACTGCTTTATTTGAGTGTGAACACGTGTAGTTGAGGTAATCCGTCTCCTTCGTATGCAGATTGATTGTCCATTACTAAATCGCTTCGAAACCCTTGGATTGTACTTAGAACTATCTATCACAATTGGACCCAGTGTTGTCTAGCTTGTCAACACAACCATGTCATCCTCCAAGAAGTTTAAATTTATCTATATTATAAGAGTGAAAAGCCGTCTGTCTGTCTGTATTCCATTTGATGTCACGCATTGTACTCTCGCACCGCTGCGCGTTTCAAAGCGTCTTTGGCGTCACGGAAGCGCTGATTATTGAGCTCAACAATGGCGCTTTCGAAAAGTTCGTGCGAGCTATCGTTAGTCGTCTACGGGCCGTTGAAGGCAGGTGTGTAGACTAAAATTCGCTTGAATTCTTTCTATAAACCGCATGCAAACCGCAAGTAAACACCTATCCCAGTCCATTTGTACAAGTCTTTATAAGACAAAAATATTGCTGTAACAATGTGGTGAAGTAGATAGGTTAATGGTTTAGGTGTCTGTCTTACGTGCGCGAGGTTGTGGGTTCGAGTCCAGCTGGTGTTAACTGTTTTTTTTTTCGTTTTGGGCACCTTTTCAGTACACCTTTTTTCGCACTGTACTGCATGTGTTTTTGCCAACTGTACACACGTGATATTTCTAATTCAAATTCATTTGATGTGCTGTGTAAGCATGCCGGAGCATGCCGCCTAAGCGAAAACGATCGTCTACTTTTTGTGCGTTTCAAGCAAAGAGACGCAAGCAGAACCAAAGATTGGATCCAGAGAAGAGACGGGAAGAAGCAGAACGACAAATACTGCGCCGCCAGGAGGCTTCAACTGGAGCTACCACCTCATCCAGTGCTAGGTGTGAACTCGACTCACAACAGAGACGATGACAACGTGACGCAGAAGCCCATCGTGTGGCCCGCCAGGACGAAGAAAGAAGATCACAGGAACGGATCCACGATGCAGCTGCCCGTCGACTTGCGCGTGCGGACCCGGCCTCCAGAGAAGAAGAACAGCAGCGTGATACAGCTGCCCGTCGACTTGGCGTGAAGACCCAGTAACAAGGAGGGAGGAGCAACAACAAGATACAGCTTCCCATCTACAAGCTCGAGCTGATCCACTCTACAGAGCTCTGGAGCAGCAGGCTAACACAGCACGCAGACAACAGGTACGTGCAAGCACACACGTACCCAAGCTTTAGGGGGCTTAACTATCAGCCACACAACTTCTTCAACATTACAGATGTAGGCACACTTAGTGTAGAATGCACACACTGCGGCGCATTAAAATTTCCCCAGGAGACCGAATCCCTTTGTTGCTTGAAGGGTAATGTCCAGTTAGAGGCATTTCCACAGCCCCAGTCATTCTTGAGACACCTGTGTGAAGGTACAAACACAGCAGGTAAACATTTTCTAGCTAGCATACGTAAGTATAATAGTGCATTTCAAATGACAAGCTTTGGCTGTAACGAGATAACTATGTCTGGCTTCAATCCTTCTTTTAGAGTGCAGGGTCAAGTCTATCATCGTATAGGTAGTTTAGTTCCATCAACAGGTGAGTCTCCTAAATTTTCCCAAATTTATTTTATCGACAACCAGCAAACTGAATTAGCTACAAGATGTGGGATAGTTGATGGGTTAAGGCTTGACATAGTTAGGGGTATTACTGAGCTTTTGCATGACGATAATCACTATGTTCAACTTATTAAGGTAGCTAAAGAAATATTTGAGCAGCATGATGAGCCAGCAAATATTAGGGTAGTGATTAATGAGAACAAACGGCCTATAGGAGAGCATGCTAGGAGGTACAATAGCCCGATGTGTGACGAGGTAGGAGTGCTAATGCCTAATGATAATGTAAATAATAGGGACATAGTTTTGCACTATAGGGATGGGTCTTTGCAGCGCATTTCTGAACTTCATAGGGGGTATGATCCTTTACAGTATCCTTTACTCTTTTCTTATGGCACCGATGGATGGCACGTCAACCTGAAATTGGCTAATTACCGCTACCACATCATGGTCAGGCAGCAAGTGCCTGTATTGCTTAAGGCTAAAAGGCTTTTCCAGCAATTCCTGGTTGATGCCTACTGTAAGATTGAAACTGAGCGCTTACAGTTTCTCGGGCGTGAGCAAAAGGCACTACGTGCTGATTGCTACCAGGATTTGCGGGATGCAATGGTAGATGGGGATGGTGACCCCAGGAATGTTGGTCGTAGGGTGATCCTACCGATGCTTAAAAGGCACTACGTGCTGATTGCTACCAGGATTTGCGGGATGCAATGGTAGATGGGGATGGTGACCCCAGGAATGTTGGTCGTAGGGTGATCCTACCGATGCTTGCCTCAGTGTTGTCCAGCTACCTGACACCATGGGAACCTTTGTGGATAGCAAGGAGGAACTGGTTTCCAGGGTGTATCCAGATTTGCTCTCTAACTTTAGGGACTTGGCTTTCTGAACGCTGCATTCTTGCTCCTCTTAACAAGACCACTCATTCCATCAACATGACTCTGGTGGAGCAGTTACATGGTGACTGCTGTGACTACAGGTCCTTGGACACCATACCTGATGAATCTCAGGCTGTTCACTTTCCAACAGAATTCTTGAACTCTTTAGAGGTATCTGGACTACCTCAGCATCTTCTCTTACTTAAAGTAGGCGCTCCTATTATTATTCTACGCTCTCTAGATCCTCCAAGGGTTACTAATGGCACTAGGTGTGTAGTTACTAAACTGTCGGCTAACACAGTAGAGGCCAAGATTTCTCACGGTAGATATGCAGGACACGATATTATAATACCACGCATTCCTCTCATTCCGAGTAACTCGGTTTTGCCTTTTGAATTTAGACGGCTTCAATTTCCAATTGCACTTTGCTTTGCCATGACCATTAACAAAAGCCAGGGCCAAACTTTTAAGGCTGTAGGATTAGATTTGACGGACGAAAGCTTCACACACGGCATGCTTTATGTGGCACTATCTAGGGTAGGTTCAGCAGATAGATTGACACTTTTAGTTAGAGGGGATTGCAAAACACGTAATGTAGTCTATAGTGAGGTTTTTAGATAGGCAAACACATGCACCTTAGTTAGGTTTGTCTGCTGCTACTGCTGCTTTGTGATATTGTGGATCAGCACCTGTGGATGGTGGTAAGGAAGGTATTATGGTAAAAAAAATGTATCAGATGGTTGCTTTGTATATTTATGTATGTGTGAAACTATTTATCTTTTCTATTCTTTTGTCTTTATGCATATCTTGGATGGTTTGCTCGGAGGAGGGATGACTGCAGCTACACAGTGAAATGACACGGTCCCGTGGCAGACTGTTCTTCACAACGTGGGGCACGTTGTGAAAATGGGAGTTATTTATAGACTTTGCAGCAATGATTTGAACTCTTTCTACACATGCATACAAAGCAGAGTGGAGCATTTTTCCTGTGCAGCAAAACAAAAGAAAAGGCTGGCAGGTTTTTTCCATGAGCTGTCTTGGGCTGGATGACTCAAATTGTTTTGTTTTCATTTATTATTTCTTGCTAGCCCCCACTCTGTGCCCATGCTGTTATATTTTATAAAGCCGTTATATTTTGTCATAACAGAATCGTTGTAGTGCAGATTACAGTAATTCATGGTATGTTTGGTTGATGGTAGAATTTGAGCAACTTAAGTCACAAAATATTCCAATAAGAGTGCACTTCTCCACAATTATTGCATTCACGCAATCCTTACACCACATTGTTTCCTTAGTCTTTTATAAAGTATCTATAATAGTATATTACCAACTGTAATTTCATTTAATTTCCATGTCATTGTACATACTGCCCTGCACGATAGGGCAGGTACTACAGCTAGTATATTGATATTTGGGAACATCTTCATCTCAACAGCCAGCTGGTACAAACCAGGAGTTTTGTGTTATATGTCAGGAAGTGACAGTAGAATGTTTCTTTTGAATTCAAAAAAGAATGACATTGGAAAGGGATATCAATGACTTGCTGTAAACCTGGTCAAATTTGGAAAGTTACCAAGGACCTTGCCATTAGATAGACTGAATGAAGGACAAGGTATTGAAGCAGCTATGATTACAATAAGTGGCATAACACATGTAGGCTCCATTACAACAACCAAATGCTACAAACAGCAGGAAATAGGGAGCATCAAAGCCCAGAAATAGAATGCTCCACACGAGTGTAGTATATTGCAGTCTTTACTTAAGTCTGGTGGGGAATTGTGTTTTTTCTGTGGTGAAGAAGGTGGACCAGGTACTGATGGCCTACATGAGGTGACAACTTTTCAAGTGGACCAATGTGTACACAAGTGTGCTAAACAAAAAAAAAAAAAAAATCACGTGATTGTTGTGGCTAGGGTCTCGTCTGGTTCTTTGACAGACCCAAGTACCGTGATTTTTTACCATCTAGTTTTGCTTTTTGGTCTGGCTTGGCTTAATCTCAAGTATTTGTCACTTTACTACTGTTGAACCTCGAGTTGGAGGTAACAGAGTGCTGTAATTGGAGTATAGATGGATAGTCGTTCCAGCAAACGTAATGCAGATGAAATAGAATCACCGGACGGGAAAACACAAGGAAGAAAGGAACCTAAACTGACCACAGAAGGTGAGTCCTTTTGTTGTCCGGTTTGTCTAGGAGAAGTATTACATCATGAAGCGTCAGATGACTGTGATGATGATGAATCAATATTTTGCGAAGGAGATTGTGACAGCTGGGTACATAGGCGCTGCATTGGCCTACCCAAGAAGGCAAGAAGGCATTGATCAATTATAAGACCTCCAACAACCCATTTATGTGCCCTTCCTGCTGAATTAACAAATATGAACATCTGATTTCGGGCATGAAATCTACCATTGCTTCCTTAGAGCAGAAAGTGTCAGAGTTAGAAAAGAAGAATGTTACTCCTACCAATAAACCACCTTTGCACAACCCCACACCAACTACCTCTACCAGTGAAAATCCTAGTATTTTGAACAACAAGCCCTCTACTGCTTCTAATAACAACATACAAGAAGTAGTAGCAACATTTATTAATGAAGAAAAAGAAAAGGGAAAGAGACGTCTGAATTTAATGATCCACAATGTCCCAGAATCTTCATCAGAAGACGGCCTGACTAGAAAAAATCATGATGTTGATTTTGTAACCAAAATGTGCCAAACTCAGTTCAGTACTAAAGTGGTGATAAATAAAGCCTTCCACTTAGGGAAGAAAGGTGCAAAACCCAGATTGCTGAAGATTAGTCTATCCTCTGATACTGAAAAGACAACTATCCTTAAAAATAGCACGAAGCTGAGAAGCTCCGATGCATCACCTGTATACAAGAGTATTTTTATAACACCAGACCTCACCCCCAAAGAACAAGAGTACAACAAACAGCTTAGAGCAGAATTGAGAGAATGCAATAGAGGGGGCCGAGCTTTCCAGATAAAAAATGGGAAGATAGTGCGGAGGAAGCAATAGCTACCTTCCGCACTGATAATAATAATACTCCACCCCCTTCAACAACTTATACAGTTACAAATAATTCCCCACCACAAAATTCAACTGAAAATTCTCTTAAATTATTGTCCTTAAATATTCAGAGCATCATGGCCAAAAAAGTCTCCTTTGACAACTTACTACATGAACAAGATCCTGACATTATTACAATATCTGAAACCTGGCTTAAACCTGAAGTCTTGTCAAGTGAGTTTTTATCAACAGACTATAACATCTTTAGAAGGGATAGGCCAGATGGATATGGTGGTGTTTTGATTGCCTGCCGTAACTCACTGAATTGTCATCATTTGAATATAAATTATGATACAGAAGCTATTGCTTGTCAACTCACCCTTGCTAATCAACAGACTCTAATTGTATGTGCCTTCTATAGACCGCCAAATAGACAGCCAGACAGCGTGACAAATCTATGTCACTTTTTCAAAAGTATTGTTGATCGCTACCCTACTTCACCTGTTTGGATTGCTGGAGACCTCAATTTACCAAACATCAACTGGGACACTAATCATATCAGTAACTTCACGTACCCTTCTAGTTTATGTGATACTATTATTGACTTTGTTGAAGAATGTGGGTTTACCCAAACAGTCAACTCTGCTACCAGAGGAAACAATATTCTCGATGTATTTTTTACTAACAGACCATCTCTAGTCAAATCCTGTCACACTGTTCCTGGAATTAGTGACCACGAAGCAGTTGTTATACAATCATTAATCTCTTTTGCTCCTCAGCAACATAGCCCAAGAACCATCTACATCTGGCACAAGGCCGATATGCCATCTATTAGATCCATTATAGAACAATTTAGCTCCAATTTTTTCACCAGATACTCTACATCTACCTCAATTAATACCTTGTGGGAGGAATTTAAATCTTTGTGTTGTATATGTTTATCATATATACCTACAAAGCTTTCCAACACTGGAAATAAGAAACCATGGATTAATTCTCACATCAAACGTCTTTCACGTAAAAAGCAACGCCTATACAACCTAGCAAAATCATCCAGCTGTCCAATTAAATGGCAAACATATAGAAATTTCAAAAAGACAGTCCAGCAAGAAAGCCGTAGAGCATATCACAGATATATATCATCCCTCACTGATAAAAATGGTGCAATAACCAAGCGATTGTGGTCCTATATTAAAAGACAACGGAAGGACAATTTTGGTGTTGCCTCCTTAAGACATAATAACAACATATATAACGACAACCATACTAAAGCACAACTACTGAACAATTATTTTACCTCAGTTTTTACACCGCATTCATCAGAAACTCCTCCAACTATCTCTGACTTACCTTTTCCTGCTATTTCCACCATTTCTGTAGACGTCAACGGAGTTCTCAACTTACTAAATGAGTTAGATATCTCTAAAGCACCTGGACCTGACAAAATTCCTGCCCATTTCCTGAAGTTGTGCAGCACTGAAATAGCTCCCATTTTGATACTTATATTTCAAGCATCCATCCATCAATCCAGAGTCCCACCTGATTGGAAGAAGGCGAATATTGTCCCAGTATTCAAAAAGGGAGACCGTACCCTCTGCAGCAACTATAGACCCATATCATTAACATGCATATGCTCCAAGATCTTAGAACATATAATATATTCACACATTTTCTCCCACCTTTCTCAACACAACATCTTGTGTGATGAGCAACATGGCTTTCGCCATGGTCGATCTTGCGAGACACAACTTCTACTTACTATCAATGGCTTTGCTGAATCCTTAAACAACAATGGACAAACTGATGCAATTCTTTTAGATTTCTCTAAGGCCTTCGATAAGGTATCACACCAACATCTTTACCATAAACTACATCATTATGGTATCCGGGGCAACACTTTGGAATGGTTGAAAGATTTTCTTATTGGAAGACGACAACAGGTATTAGTTAATGGTGAGCAAAGTGACATAAGTCAAGTGACATCAGGAGTTACACAAGGAACCGTTCTTGCTCCATTATTGTTCTTATGCTTCATAAATGATTTACCAAAAAACATACTATCGACAGTAAGATTATATACAGATGATGTCATTCTGTACACCCCTATTAACTCAAAAGAAGACTGTTACCAACTTCAGAAAGATCTAACTATTTTGGAAAGATGGGCAAATAAATATAAAATGGCCTTTAATGTTAAGAAATGTGAATTCATCAGAATAACACACAAGAAAAAGCCTATATTTTACCATTACACTTTGTATGACACTGTTGTGCAGGAGGTGACGCACACCAAGTACCTAGGTCTTACCATTGACTCGAAGCTATCCTGGTCTGAACACATTAGACAGATAACTAACAAAGCTAACGGTATCAAAGGATTTTTACAACGTAACCTTCATAGCTGCCCAATCTCGGTCAAAGTGAGTTGTTACAAGTCACTTATTAAACCAATCCTAGAGTATGCCTGTGTGGTCTGGGACCCTTATACACAAAAGGATATCTTAGCTATTGAATCAGTTCAAAGACGGTGTGCGAGGTTTGTGTATAATAATTATTCTTCATATGCAAGTGTCACAAACATGTTACAAAATTTGAATTGGCCACCTCTGGCTCACTGCAGAAACCAGCTGAAAGCGATCACAATGTTTAAGATCATGCACCAATTAATAGATATACCGGCTGATACCATACTCATACCAGCTCCATCTAACTACTCTCTACGAGGTCATTCAATGAGGCTGCTACAGCCAAACACAAGAGTAAACTCATACCTTAACTCATTCTTCCCTTCAAGTATAAAGATTTGGAATAACTTACCCAACGACCTCATCACCTGTTCAAGTTTAGACCAATTTAAAGCAAGGCTAGCTGAACATCAATTAACCACATAATTAATTTTGCTGATTTATTATCTGTACTTGTATATACTCTTTGTAAGAGGTTTTGCACAGTAAACAATAATAATAATAATAAACTCACTGGAGACAGTTTTCTCTTGGCCAAACTGATATGGTAGCCTTGGAAGCTAAGTACCACACAAAGTGTTTATTGGCTCTATACAACTGTGCAAGGAAGGTGCAAGCTGCTCAGCAACAAATAAGTAGTAAAGATGATGAAGTATCAGGAATTGTGTTTGCTGAGCTTGTAATGTATATTGAAGTTTTTTTGGAAGCATGCACTCCAATGGCTTTCAAACTCAATGATATTGCACAACTCTACATGTATAGAATACAACAGTTTGGAGTCATAGTGACAAACGAATGCATACATGTGCAACCAAATTGAAGCAAAGACTGTTTGCTCATTTTCCAGATATGCAAGCTCAGCGTAAGGGGAGAGATATTATGCTTGTATTTTGATATAAAGATATTGGTGCTGCACTTGACAAAGTCTGTGACCAAGACAGTAACAGTGAAGCTGTTCATCTAGCACGTCTGCACAAATTGTACACTGACACATGTTTGACTTCCACATCCTTCATTGGATCATTTGTCAGGAAAGGTCTGTACCATGCACACTTTCTGCTTTCACTAGTAAGTATGGTGTTGGAAGGCCGAAGTATCAAGGACCAACTTTGTGAATTTTCAACACCAGCAGCACTTTCCATTACCCAGATTTTGGAAGTATAACAGTGTTAAACACATGCGTAAACAGGTAGATGCCATCTCATCTCTCCATCACAGTTCTACACAAGAAAAAAACATGGCCATCATCAAATACTGGTACATACTGTTGATACAGATGTTGTGGTGTTGGCAATGATGGTAGCTGAAACTCTACCAGCTAAAGATGGAAGTTTGGGTAGCATTTGGATCAGGAAAAATTTCCGATATATGGCAGCCCATCAAAGTGAAGTACTCAACTGGGATCAGAGAGTTTGCATGTTCTTCCTCTGTTCCGTGCACTAACTGTATGTGACACCATGTCAGTGTTTGTTGGACATGGCAAGAAAACCTGCATGGACTATATGGAATTTGTTCCTGGAACTTACTAATGCACTGCTGGAGCTAGCACAAGCACCAACTGAGATTTCAGAACAAACTATGCATGTCATCAAGAGGTTTGCCATTCTTATCTATGACTGAACAAGTGCCTACATTAATGTTAACTAGGCTAGGAAGAAGCTCTTTGCAAAGACAGCATCTGGAAAGAGACTTCCACCAACATGCACTGCTCTGGAGCAGCATGTCAAGCAATCTGTCTTCCAAGGGGTTCCCCAGACCATGTGCTTCCTTCTCCAAGTAGTTGGGGTTAAATTAAGACAGATGGTGGCCTATATGAACCACACTGGACCACACTTCAAGAAGCATTGAAAACCTGTTATGAGCTAATCTGTTGTAGCTGCAAGAAGTTCAATGCACTGCTCTCTGCAAGTGTGAGAGAGAATATCCAATAAACTGAACAAAGTTCAATCTTATATCACACACTCAGAGAGTTTAGAATATTATATTATTCTAGTCAAGACACACGGTAGTGTGTCGCGTGCGGCCCAAGAAGCCGGCGCGTAACACCCGTGAGTATATTGACAGGAAGAAAGAAAACGTAATTTTCGCACCTCCGTAGCTCTGTGCTTCCTTGATGAAACAAGGCGAGTTTTGCTGTGGACATGCCCTCCAACTGCAGTACTCCACATTCCAAATTTGAGTGAAATCGCTTCGCGCGTTCCCGAGATATGCGACTTCAAAAATTGGCTCAGTTTCTTTGACATAATGAAAACTATGATGATCATAACACACGTACATACTGAAAACTACAACATACTACTACTTATTACCTAACTATATACTTATTACTACCTATACGTACTTAACTTAACCAATGTCAAAGTCAGGAAATTCGTCCTCAGCAGTAAGCGAATACTGGCGGAGTATCATTTTTGCATTGTACCTCCACAAAGTCACAGACAGTTGCTGGAGAAGTTGGCGCCTAGCAAACTTTCGAGGTAAACCGTTTCTAACAGTTGTTCTGTCAGCTATGGATCCTAAAATTGATAGGGCATATGGTGACCAAACACCAAAGGTCTCACATACAAGAGGGATAAAATCTCCTCCATTATCATTCACAATGTCCTGGTATTGGTTGTCCTTAGCTATCTCACCAACAGCAGCGGCCACCCCAGCTTGAGAAGAAGCAGAAGATATGACAGCAGACTGAGTGGTACTCCTGAAGGAGAGATCAAAATAGGCAGGACGACCAAGATGAAAGTCAGGGTGGTATATGTCGCCAGGACGAGATCTGTCAGATGGAATGCCTTGCTCCCTAAGAACACCAGGGTGATCTTGGAGCAAGGCATGGTGTACAACAGACACTAAAGCATTATGACGCTGGATCCTCAAGGGACCATGAGAGCACCCCAGCAGATGATCACCAAGCTCAGTTTCTTCGGTTTTTTTCTTCTTATTTTTCTTTTTCTTGTCGCACACTTACAAAAACTGCTATAAAACTCGAACGCCATATCCGATTGCCTTGGAATTTGGTACACAGAAAGGGGATGTAAAGGCGCATCTCTGTACCAACATTGGCTGGAATACGATAAACAGGCAAAGTGTTATGAGCGATTATTCACGAAAAATAACACCAATACGTTGTCACGCCTACAGGGTAAACCGCGTATGGGAAGAAGCTGAAAATCGGTGGGTGAATAGGTTAACTATTGAACCTCAAACCTTTTGTGGTTTGAAAGAAATCGAGCTAAAAAACAGGAAGATACAACGAAAAAACCAACAGTGTACAACAATTACGCAATCGAGATTAGCTAACAAAAAAAACGACTGCTTGCCACGCCTACCAGATAAACCGCTTGGGGTAATGCTTTGAAAATCGTTGTACAGATGGAGTAATCATCTTAGAAAGGATCATCAATGGTGTAGAAGAATCAGACTTAAAGCCACGGAGTTATAACACGAAATCCAACTTGGTGCAATCGAGATACTCTAATAGAGCAGTCATCCTAATAGAGCAGTCACCCTGAAGAGAATTCAAGAGATAAGCTAGAAACAAGAAACCTGTATAGAGATCAGCTACACACAAGTCACCCTGTAGAGAGATCAGCTAGAAGAAGTTACCTTGTAGGGAGTTCATGCAACCATGGAAAGGGATAGTTCAGCTAGAAAAAATCACCTTGTAGAGTTCAGCTACAAAGAAACCACCATGTAGAGAGTTCAGCTACAAACAAATCGCCCTGTGGAGAGATCAATAGAAGAAGTTACCTTGCAGAGAGTTCAGCTACAAAGAAACCATCATGTAGAGAGTTCAGCTACAAACAAATCTCCCTGTACAGAGATTAGCTAGAAGAAGTTACCTTGTAGAGAGTTCAGCTACAAAGAAACCATCATGTAGAGAGTTCAGCTACAAACAAATCTCCCTGTAGAGAGATCAGCTAGAAGAATTTACCTTGTAGAGAGTTCAGCTTCAAACAAATCACCCTGTAGAAAGATCAGCTAGAAGAGGTCACCTTGTAGAGAGTTCAGTTACAAAGAAACCACCATGTAGAGAGCTCAGCTACAAACTAGTGACTTTGTAGAGACATCTGCTAGAAGAAGTTACCTTGTAGAGAGTTCAGCTACAAAGAAACCATTCTTTAAAGAGCTCAGGTGCAAACAAATCACCTGTACAGAATTCAGCTACAAATAAATCACCCTGTAGAAAGATGAGCTAGAAAAAGTTACCCTGTAGAGAGTTCAGTTACAAAGAAACCACCATGTAGAGAATTCAGCTACAAACTAGTGACCCTGTAAAGACATCAGCTAGAAGAAGTTACCTTGAGAGAGTTCAGCTACAAAGAAACCATTGTTTAAAGAGCTCAGCTGCAAACAAATCACCTGTAGAGAGTTCAGCTACAAACAAATCTCCCTGTAGAGAGATCAGCTAGAAGAAGTTTGCTTGTAGAGAGTTCAGCTACAAAGAAACCATCATTTAGAGAGTTCAGCTTCAAACAAATCACCTGTAGAGAGTTCAGCTACAAACAAATCTCCCTGTAGAGAGATCAGCTAGAAGAAGTCACCTTGTAGAAAGTTCAGTTACAAAGAAACCACCATGTAGAGAGTTCAGCTACAAACTAGTCACCTTGTAGAGACATCAGCTAGAAGAAGTTACCTTGTAGAGAGTTCAGCTACAAAGAAACCATTCTGTTTAGAGCTCAGCTGCAAACAAATCACCTGTACAGAATTCAGCTACAAACAAATCACCCTGTAGAGAGATCCGCTAGAAGAAGTTACCTTGTAGAGAGTTCAGCTACAAAGAAACCACCATGTAGAGAGTTCAGCTGCAAAGAAATCACCCTGTATAAAATTCTGCCATGAACAAATTGCCCTGTAGAAAGATCAGTTAGAAGAAGTTACCTTGTAGAGAGTTCAGCTACAAAGAAACCATTTTGTAAAGAGCTCAGCTGCAAACAAATCACCTGTACAGAATTCAGCTACAAACAATTACCCTGTAGAGAGATCAGCTAGAAGAAGTTAACTTGTAGAGAGTTCAGCTACAAAGAAACCATCATTTAGAAAGTTCAGCTTCAAACAAATCACCTGTGGAGAGTTCAGCTACAAACAAATCTCCCTGTACAGAGATCAGCTAGAAGAAGTTACCTTGTAGAGAGTGAAGCTACAAACAAATCATCCTATTGATAGATCAGCTAGAAGAAGTCACCTTGTAGAAAGTTCAGTTACAAAGAAACCACCATGTAGAGAGTTCAGCTACAAACTAGCCACCTTGTAGAGACATCAGCTAGAAAAGTTACCTTGTAGAGAGTTCAGCTACAAACAAATCTCCCTGTAGAGAGATCAGCTAGAAGAAATTACCTTTAAAGAGCTCAGCTGCAAACAAATCACCTGTACAGAATTCAGCTTCAAACAAATCACCCTGTAGAGAGATCAGCTAGAAGATATTACCTTGTAGATAGTTCAGCTACAAACAAATCACCCTGTAGAAAGATCAGTTAGAAGAAGTTACCTTTTAGAGATTTCAGCTACAAAGAAATCATTCTGTAAAGAGCTCAGCTGCAAACAAATCACCTGTACAGAATTCAGATCACCTGTAGAGAGTTCAGCTACAAACAAATCTCCCTGTAGAGAAATCAGCTAGAAGAAGTTACCTTGAAGAGAGTGAAGCTACAACAAATCACCCTATTGAAAGATCAGCTGGAAGAAGTCACCTTGTAGAAAGTTCAGATACAAAGAAACCACCATGTAGAGAGTTCAGCTACAAACTAGTCACCTTGTAGAGACATCAGCTAGAAAAGTTACCTTGTAGAGAGTTCAGCTACAAAGAAACCATTCTGTAAAGAGCTCAGTTGCAAACAAATCATCTGTACAGAATTCAGCTACAAACAAATCAGCCTGTAGAGAGATCAGCTGGAAGAAATTACCTTGTAGATAGTTCAGCTACAAACAAATCACCCTGTAGAAAGATCAGTTAGAAGAAGTTACTTTGTAGAGAGTTCAGCTACAAAGAAACCGTAAAGAGCTCAGCTGCAAAGAAATCACCTGTACAGAATTCAGCTACGAACAAATCATCCTGTAGAGAGATCCGCTAGCAGAAGTTACCTTGTAGATAGTTCAGCTACAAACAAATCTCCCTGTAGAGAGATCAGCTAGAAGAAATTACCTTGTAGAGAGTTCAGCTACAAAGAAACCATCATGTAGAGAGTTCAGCTGCAAAGAAATCACCACTGCCCAGATTTCAAGGCAATAGCTCTTTCCAATCTGAAGTTATCAATTGTCAAAGTTGGCAAATTGGATGTGTGGAAGGCCCCTTTTCGCAAATCCGGTCACATATGTATTATATGTGACCGGATTTGCGAAAAAGGGTCTTCCACACACATCCAATTCTATGAACTTGAATGACCATACCTTTGTGCTCAAAGAAGATACTAACCTGAAATTTTGTTCATGTATTAACCTATGTTGTTACTCATCACTGTCCAAATTTCAAGGCAATACTATTTTCCTATCTGACATTATGAACTGCCAAAGTTCGTAAATTGGATGTGTGTGGAAGACCCCTTTTCGCAAATCCGGTCACATATATATAATTTGTACATTTACTGATAAAATATTTAAAGTACATCTACTTCATCTTTTCTTCTTCCTGTAGTAAAGAAAAAAAACATAGGTTAAAAAAGTCCCAAAGCTGGCCATAGGCCGGCTTTGGGGTATACAAATACAAAAAGAAATGAAATCTAATCCAAAACAGCCAAGCTGTAAAAAAGTGTGCGGCCCTCAGAAAGGCTATGGTGAAAAAAGATGTGAAATCCAAGGTGGCGGCCAAGAAATGGCTGTGATGGTAGGTTAATGGTAAAAATTTTAATAACGACAATTCGGGTGAATTTTTGTGCCGCTTTACAAAATTTACCTGAATTCTCATTATTAAAATTTTTACCATTAACCTACAATCACAGCCATTTCTTGGCCGCCACCTTGGATTTCACATCTTTTTTCACCATAGCCTTTCTGAGGGCCGCACACTTTTTTACAGCTTGGCTGTTTTGGATTAGATATTTATAACAACAATAACAGTCGTGCAGTAATAGTCCATTATGATTAAGATAAAATTACCAATATTTACATTATTCATATTAATAAAGATTTAGTATGGTGCTACTAGAGGGAATACAGTAGGCCCGTAGCCAGGGGGGGTTCGGGGGGTTCTGAAGAACCACCCTCTTGGGAAAAGGTCCACAATTTCAGTATAAAGGTCCACAATTTTAGCAAAAAGGTACACAATTTTAGTATACAAGTCCAATTTTCAGTAGCAAAAGTCCATTAGCTCCAGTTTAATAAATACCACTAATAAGAAGGTAAATTAAGTGCTCCGAGTAGCTAGCTCATTCAGTGCTTGTAAGACAATGCAAGATCGAGATACTCTAATAGAGCAGTCAACCACCTTAATAGAACAATCACTCTAATAGAACAGTCACAATTACATTTTCTTTTAAAATCTATATGTAACTATTTAATTTCTTTACAAAACCATATTGTTGTCTAAACTACAACTTTCATAATATAAAAATTTTGGTGGGCAAGCCCTTCCCATACAGAGCCCATAAATAGCATCCATGCTTCAATGCACAATCCAACAGAGCGCTCAATTTTTCCTATTCTTATTCACTGTGACATTCCAATATATTATAGACACATGCCTGTGCAGATGGTATAATTACAGTAGCAGTAGAGATATTTCCCAGATGTCATCCAAATAGCTAGTCTTAAAAATTGTTATTTTTATTGACTGAAATGCCACTAAATTCAACCTTTTAGTGTCTATTTTCAAAAAATTTCCTGGGGGGGCATGTCCCCAGACCCCCCTAGTTTCAGCATGCTTTGCATGCTGGGTGTGCTTCGCACAGCATAATGTAATCCATATAAAGAGGGCCTCAAAAAAGGTCCACTTTTCTTCTAAAAGAACCTACCCAGATAAAGGTCTGGCTACAGCCCCGTACAGTCATTTTTGTACAGAATTCTGCAATGAACTTTCATTAGTAGCACTGAAAATTCCTAATAGTGTGTTTGAAATCATTTGTGTGGCAGCCATTTTGTAAAACTGTTGCTATGGCTACCATGAGTACAGTTGTGAGCGCCTCCATATCCAAAAACAATTGTTAGGTAATAATCTACATGTGTACCAATTTTGGTGCTTTTGTCAAAAAGTGCACAATAGTTTTGGTATGCCGCTGCACTACCATAACACTCAGTGTAAGGACTATTTTGCTAACACTCTTCATTGTCACATGGTTAGAACACATTTCCGGCATAGTGCCATTTGCTTGTAGAATAAGTTGCCATTTGAAGTAGTACCCCGCAAGAATCGGGATATTGTCTCATTAATTAAGTCTTACTACTTAATTGTCTAACTTTTTGTTATTTCTTTATTTATTTGTGTGTGTTCTTCAGTTTTGTACTTTGCCTTTGTATGCTTTATGTACTCTGGCATGAAAGAACAGCTATGCCGAATTTCATGAGTTTAAACAAAAAATCTAAATCAAATTAAAATCAAATAGGATCGTGTGGAAAGTGGTACTGAAACACACACCTGTGGGTCCTGTGAGACTGTATCTAGCTGTCCTTCATTCCAGAGTGTTACATATGTAAGTTACACACTTATATCACAGGGATATCTTAGTTATTGGGTCAAGTCTCAGGCATAGGCCTGAGCCTAATATGCTCAAAATTTTACCTATTATTCTTTCCAGAATTTCCCAAAATTTTCTCCTATTATTCTTTTTTTATTCTTTTATCTACCCTATTATTCCATAATAATGCTCACTTAGTTTCTGTAACTATTTTTTTATTTTTTTATTTTTTTTTAGTTTCTGTAGCTATAGTCGCTTAATTCTCAAGATGCTGATATAAGTAGTTTTGTCAGAATTAATAATAGCTAGCCATAAATGAAGCATTCCACCTTACACATAATGGTTATAGCCATTACAACAGATGTAAAATAGCTATCGGAGGTATAACAAAAGAGTTTTCAATTATCAGTGTATTACAGCTGTAGCTATAATTACATGCTAAGTTTAAAATTAGTGGATAATGATATCAATATGTTTGTTGAAAGACTTAAAGAAGATACACTGGTATAACATGTACAAGTTTCAAACTTGCAGATAATCATACAGTTAAATCTCTGATGCTGTCTGCAGATTGTTAACATGAAACGATCTGACTGCTCTATTCGAGTATTTGAGCGTTCTATTAGAGTATATCGATCATTTAGAGGTTTTTCAGCTCCTTTCAGCCAGCACTTGTATAATAATGCTGGCTATCTATCATTCTTAGTAGTTTAGTACTTTCATCTAGCTAATCAAGAATAGGCACGCCCCTTAATTCCACTGATTATTCCCGTGGACGTCCGATAATTCTAAAATTATTCCTGTAACCATCCTATTATTCCAGAATTATTTTCACGAAATTGGTGACCTATTATTCTCACAATTATGCCGGCATATTAGGCGCAGGCCTACTCAGGCAAAGCCGAAGATGAGTTTCATTAACTAAGATATGCTATGACTGCTAAGATATAAGTGGTTTCAAAAGGTTCTGGAGATCAATGTGTAAGCAAATAGCCATCTACCAATGTGTCCACAAAAGGCTCAGAGATGTAACTACCAGTGCTGGGGTTTAGCTATACCATATATACTTTTTAGCTGTGTTGTAGGGCTTCAGTGGGATATGTAGAGTTTTTTCCATTACTGTGCAACCTTATACAGATAGGATACTTACTTAGAGAACATAATGTTATTCAATCAGTTAGTTAAAATTAACCATAATTCCATCTAGCTATTGTTTCATTAATAAAAATGAATTTCTACAAAATTTGTAACTGTTAGAACATTTGTGAATTTCATTATCTCAGTGACAACTGTGAAGTCTATATCTCATAGTGCATTTACCTCAAAGACTTAAGAAAAGCTATTTTACAACTGGCTAGCAATTCCAACATCAGTATATTGTACCATGTTAAACAAAGATGAAGGAGTAGGCAACCAGCAAAACATCTGAAAAATGTTTTCTCATTGAATACTATACCTAGTGGTAAATGAGCCATTTGATTGAGCGAGGAGTTTAGAACTAGCTGGCATGCATATAGCACCACAGTGGGACAGTTTCAGACTGTTATTCCAGCAACGTAACAATGTTGTGTTTAAAGATTTTGGTTATGGCTATTATCCCAGCAATATCAAAATGTTGTGTTCAAAGGTTTTTATATGGCTGTTATCCCAGCAAAAGTAAGCCTTAAGACAGAAGGCATAAAATGTATTGGTCATTTCTGTTGTTCTAAAAACCTTTTAGTGCAAGGAGTTTACAGCCATATTACCTTTTATTAGAAGATTTTTGGTACATTTATTTGGGATCCGACAGTGTGATGGTTTCAGGTGAAACCCCCTCTGAAAATAGTGTGCATGCTCCTAATTTATTTACGATTCATGTGAGTGATAAAATCACCAACAGTTATACATAGTGTATTACTTTGGGACCTTTTCTACTGGCCAAACTTCACACTTTTACCTTTGAAATTACTGAAAATGCAAATATGGATTTTAAGTGTGTTAAGTGCCTCTAAAAATAGTTATCTTTTTAATGAGTACCCGTGCTGTTTTGCTACAAAGTCTGGATTGGTAAGATTCAACTGTGAAACAATGTTTTGGATTGATTCATTGCTAAGCTATAGATCTATGTAGCTCTAGGCCACTGAGCTGTAGATCTAGCTATCAAGATTCAATAAATCAATTCACCCCAGTTGGACTATAGCTTTACAATTTATGTTTCAGTCTGAGAGCATGCCATCACACTTCCAATCAGGTTGAGAATGTCAACACCAAGCACATCAGTTTCACCCTCTAGTACTCTAACTACTAAAGTCAACACTTCAGCACAGTCGCCAAATACGGTTACCACATAAGGGATCACCATCCAGCACAACCGGTACACCGATCACTCAGAAAACGAATGTAGTTTCAAAGTATCTTGTACAGTATGTTCCTGCAGTAAGAAAAGTTCTACCACTAGAGTAACTTGCTCACAAGTCTTAACCAGTGCAGAAGGACTAAAAATTTTGAGAGAAAAGGAAGAAAAAAAAGCAGAAAGAGAAGGAAGAAAAAACAAGAGAGGTTAAGCAAATGAAAGCAGAAAGAATGTTTGGCTAAGCAAAAAGCACATGATAAAGCTAACAGAACAAATAGTCATACAGTAGCACCGGTGATCTGGTACCCCAACCACTCAAGGTACAACCACAGCAAGTATTGATGTCGATGATACTGAGGTTGAGTATGAGTGCTTTGAGTGTGTAGGGACTTATGAGGAAGATGTAGAAGCTGGGAATGGGGCCGAGTGGGTGCAATGTGGTTGTGGTCAGTGGATTCACAAAGACTGCATTGAAAAAGAACTGCTACTGACAGAGATGGTATTGAGCGATTTTGCTCCACCTGTGTTGTATGTATAATGTGTTGTATCATCACTGTAGTTTGAAAGACTGTTAGATATGTTTTGTAGATTTTCTTAAACACTATTGTGTGTTGTACAATCAAGACTCATGGTAGTGAGTCGCGTGACTAATAAAGCAGAAACGCATGCCACAGACAATAAATGATGCAACCACTACACGTGAGGATTTACAGAAACAAACTTTGTCAAATTCGGCTTGCCTGTAACTCACCCATCATTTACGCTATCCCTATGAAACTCTAGAGTTAAACTCATGTCACTAGTAACTACCACATAAGTAGTGAAGCAAATCCACATTGACTGTTTCGAGATCGAGATTGCCAACATCAAAGGGAAGGTTTCATTTTTTTGTGTTTTTTTCGCATGCGGTTAAATGCAACTACAAGTGTATCCCTTGCGTTCCTTTGTGCATTCCGTAGGAGTGAAAACTAATGGTATTTTTATTCACGAAGCTCGATCGCACAATTGCTACATACCTTTGATTTTGAGTCGTATCTCCATGATCATTATTTAGATTCCTTTCAAACCACCGAAAGGCACTCCTACGATGGTTGGTCTATCCACTGATTGATTTTCAACTCATTCTTCAAAGCGGTTTACCCTGTAGGCGTGACAACAAATCAATCTTGTTTTACGTGAATAATTGGTCATAACTCATGAAGTGTTCACCTAATTTGCACCAAACTTGGTGCTAGCATTTGCCTTTAGACTCCCTTTGAGTGTGCCAAGTTTCAAGGCAATCGGTTAATGTGTTTGTGTTTATAGCAATTTTTCAAAGTGTGCGAAAAGATGAAGAAGAAAAAAAACGAACAAATAAAAACAAAGGTTGGACACTCATATCTCGGAAACGACTTTGGTGATTATCTTCAAATTTGGTATGTGGGGTGGCCTACTTGGCGGGCACCTCTGCAGTGAAACTGGTTCCAATCAGATGAGAGATCACAGAGCTACAAAAGTGTGAAAATCGCATTTTCTTTCTTCCTGTCAATATACTCATGGTGTGGTGCGCCAGCTTCTTGGGCTACACTACATACCATTGTGTGTCTTGATAAGTAGTTTTATACACTTTTGGCATAGATTGCCATTTGTCCTTCAGATCACTATCAATTGTATGTTGTTTTATCTTCTTTGTACCTCACCATCTTTGTAATTCCGCATGTGTTTCTGTAAAGCAATGAAAATAAAATAAATAAAACCGAAAGGGAAGACCGTTCACGAAGTATATCAAGTGTTGCCATATCCGTATTTCAGACCACCGAGAAGAAACCACTGCAGAGCAAAGTTTATGTCTGTGGAAGTTTAATACAAACTTAATTTAGCTTCAATTCTTACATCCTGACTGCTTTTTACCATTAGCAATTTTGCTCACGTGGGTGCGTACGGACAAACATAGATAGGTAGATACACACACACACACACACACACACACACACACACACACACACACACACACACACACACACACACACACATACACACACACACACACACACACACACACACACACACACACACACTTTTACGAAAACAATTTCAATAAACCAGGCCCGTGGGAACTTTCCTAGTTTAATAACATGCTCTTTTCAATGCAGACTAGCTGGTTATGAATTGCATCACAGGAAGCCACAAGCCATAAAAATGCTTAGTGGTCACTTAATGGTTTCTTAAAATTAAACGTGGGCAATCGGGTAGTCACCACCTCAAAGCAGAAACCACTTTCAAATATTTCTAAAATTTTCTTGTAATTCAAAGTATCTATTGTTTATTCTATGGTAGGAATTTAACTTATAATGCTGTGTTTCAGAACTAAATTTGAATGTGCCCATAAGGCCACTTAAACTAAATTTCTTGTTTCTCGGGCCCAACCCTATATTTTTCAGTACAAAATATTTACGTTCATAACATAATCACCTTGCAAGTAGAAATGATGCCACAATAAAGTTGCAAGTTACCTTGTAACTCATCACAAACTGAGGAACACTCCATAATTTTAGCATATGGCTGGAAGCAGCACAGCAATAATGATGTAACTTACTAAGGCTATCATTTGACATGAAAATCACTCTTCAGCCAACAAAAATTAATATTTTAATTTTAACTTTACCGACCTGGCCCTGTATTAAGCTCAGTTTGGCCCAAAAAACAAGAAATTTACTTGAAGTGGCCTAAGAGTAATTTCCAAAATTTGGTCACATTTACAGCACAGATCTTTATTCAACACCACAGTGCTGTAAGCCACATACATCCATCTCCAGGCTGGCCAGAGCTCCATTAGGGCCCCTGGACTGCTTGTATGGATCACCACTGTGCTTGAAAAAAGCAGCAAGCAAATTAAAGCAGTCTAGCTGATTTCAATTGTAAAATTTGATAGTTTATTTATGTAGCTTTGTGTTCTGAGTGAAAAATTAAATCTGCTTTCATGGGTGATAAGGCCAGTCTTCCCAGAGTCACATAATATTAAAATATTAAATTAGAACCATTTTGCTTATCCTGCAGCAAAGAAAAAAATGCAAATTCTCAAAGCCAGTCTATGGCCAAATTTCGTCTTGCAATTGCAAATCAATAGACCATCAAAGCTGTAGAAAAACCGGGAATGTTCTTACAAAGAGTCTGGAAATGGCTGCAATGATTTTAATGTCAATCAATATAATAGTGTACAATTCTCTTATTATTAAAGTTGATTTTGTATCATTACAGTAATTTCTCTGCCTTCACCTTTGATTTCACAACTTTTTATAATTAAATTCAGGGATCCACAAACTTTTTAAACAACTTGGTTGTTTTGGTATATTGTAGTGTCTTATTGCAGCTACTTTCTCAGGTAATTTTGGCACAAAAGTGACATAGTAGATGAAGGTCATTGTATTTTCAGAGGAAATTTAAATAACTTTATGAACCTTCCCTTATTGCATACTTGCTTTGTGATACCAATTCAAGTGATTTTCTGTTTTAGCATTTGCATAAGCCATGCACAAAAAAGTAAATAAATTATTATAGATGAATTTATTTTGAATATATAGTTATATATAGTTACATATATAGTTCTATGAATATCTTTATGCTGTAGCAGGGTGTTTCTTGTTGGCAAGTATGCTACTTGCAAGGACAACAGATGCTTTCCTGCTCCTTCTTTTCTTGCAAGGTATTGAAGGAGTGAAAGGTGCTACTGATCCCTGTGTTTATATAGTCAGTGACCATGGTGATGTAACCAGTGATCCAGGAAATAAGAATGATCAAGATTGTCTTCCATGTTGTGTGACTGGCAATTGCAGATTTGGTTCCTTGGAAGATGCCTTAACAAATATTAGCAATAATGTGGTCATTGACATTGCTGAAACTTCAGTTGCAATGATTAAAAGCATCACTATAGAAAATGTCAATAGTATTCTGATAAAAGGACAAACTAATGCTAGAGTACTTTGTAATAATGCTGGAAACTTACATTTTGTCTCTTGTACTAATGTTACAATTAAAGGGATTGTTTGGCAAGGCTGTGGAGGACTACAGTTTCACAGCTCTTCTGATATTACAATCCAGGATTGCTGTTTCCATAATTCAACCAGACAAGCTGTAGTAATGTCAGAAATGTCAGAAGATATATACATTAAAAATTGCCTGTTTACACAAAGCAATGATAACACCAGTTACGGATCTGCGATACGCTACTCATCTAGGACTGTGTCTAATCCTCCATCAGTGCTGAATATTAACAACTGCAGCTTTATCTCAAATGGACCAACAGTGGGAAGTGTGGTTTACATTAGAAGCCGAACCCGTTGCAGTCTTTTGCTACAAGATTCAGTGTTTAGTAACAACCAAGGAGTACCTATTTACCTTTCAAATGTCCATGTGAATGTTTTGGGGACTGTACTACTCAGGCAAAACACAGCAAAGTTTGGGGGAGGAATCTTCAGTACTAACTCTATAATAGAATTTGATAACTGCAGTGTCCAATTCTATAACAATTCGGCTACTAGTGGTGGAGCTGTTTTTCTTGAAGGTTCTGACATGATCTTTGGTATAAATTCATCTGTAATGTTCGAAAACAATCATGCATACTTAACTGGTGGAGGCATTTTCTCCCGAAGTCGATCATTACTCACATTTGTTAGCAACTCAATGGTAACTTTTAGCAATAACACTGCAGGCATAAGCTATCAACAAGGAGGAGGTGCTATATATGCTACAGGACACTCTCATATGTTATTTACTGACAATTCACTAGTGAGATTTAGCAGTAACAGCGCAGGAGGAAATGGAGGAGCTATATATGCATACGACTATTCTGATATTAAATTTGACGGAAAGTCGTTTGTGAAATTTAGTAACAGCGTAACAGATAGAGGAGGAGCTATAGAAATAGTAATCCACTCCCATTTGTTATTCAAAGGAAATTGTATGGTTGATTTTAAAAACAATAGGGCTACATTTGGAGGAGCAATACGTTCGTCACATAGTTCTGATATCTTTATAAATGAGAACTCGGTAGTTACATTTCGTAAAAATATAGGGAGCGCTTTTGGAGGTACAATACTTTTAGATGGGGGTAAGTCTGATCTGTTTGTTAATGGAGACTCAACAGTGACATTTGACAGCAATACTGGGAGAGATGGAGGTGCTATATATATATCACAATATTCTGATATCTCATTTGGAGGAAATGCAGTAATAAACTTTACTAGTAACAGTGGTGAAAATGGTGGTGTTTTCTTTACAAGGTGGGATAAACCTTTTATATCATGTCACGAAAACTCTACACTAATATTTATTGACAATCATGCTACCTATGGAGGTGGTGTGTACATACTCAAATCAGCTACCATTTTATTTGGTGGCAACTCAATAGCTACATTTGCTAGAAACACAGCCAGTAGAGGAGGTGCTATATATGCACATGATAGTTTACAAATGAGATTTAATGAGAACACTAAAGTAACTTTTGTGAACAATACTGCTACCTACCAAGGAGGAGCTGTATACATCAGCAATTCTGATATTATGTTTGATACTCCAGTAATATTTCAAGATAATAGTGCACTAAATGGTCCAGCAGTGTATTGTGGTGGTCACTCGTATTTGAGCTTTGAAGAAAGTCTATATAAGGCTCTTGCTGAAAAAGATGGAGGAGATTTACATGTTGGTAGTAACTGCAGTGTCTTAGTGGAGATGTACACTTGTGAGTATACTAGTGTGATTAAAATGATTACCGTAAATTAACTTTATTTTCATGAAAAAAAATTTTGTGTAAATGGTTTACACTGAATGAAAGTTATTTTACATGTATATGATTTCATTAGAGTATCTTGATCTTTTGAAGCACTGGTAATTACCATGATAAATAATATTTAGTAATGATTTTGATTCTTATTGTATCTTCAAAAATCTAGCCAGTTAATATATTGGCAAAAGACAGTAGGCTACACAGTTAATACTTTAGTTGTGGGAATAATCTTGTGTAAGAAATCTTTATGTAAATTTTCAATATTTTCCATGAATTATGGTAATGTACAAATAATGAAGAAGGGATTTATGTGAAAAGCAGCAAAATAGGGAGATATGTAATGGTACCAGTGCTAGTGTGGATGGGATTGTTGCATATTATGACAATCAGCAATTTAAAAATGTAATTGAACTATGTATGATATCAGTGGCCACCCAAGTGTGTATTACAACAGTTGCAACATTATCCAGTTGCTGCTAGTTAAAGCCAAAGTATAACATTTATCCCACATAGCCATGTTGTAATTAGAAGTGTGCGATTATCTAGATACAGGGTATATCCGATTATCTAGGTATCATAAGACTTATCAAGATTAGGATAACAGGTTTATTTATCTAGATAATAGCAAACTTCCATACATTACTTGTATATCAAGTAATATCTGATGGTGTAGACATCTCCAACTCTCCCACCACTTGGGCACTGTACTAAAACTAACATTTTTCACTTCTTTATGCTCTTCAAAATTGTAATTTGCTCACTTCACTGGTTACATAATTGCCAGTTGACTATAATATGCTTTTTTTATTCAATTATCTAGATATGTTAGATGATTGAGATATGTTCAAAAGGAAATATCAAGATATGTCTAAATTTGTTATCTAACCCAAAACAGCCAAGCTGTAAAAAAAGTGTGCGGCCCTCAAAAAGGCTATGGTGAAAAAAGATGTGAAATCCAAGGTGGCGGCCAAGAAATGGCTGTGATGGTAGGTTAATGCTAAAAATTTTAATAACGACAATTCAGGTGAATTTTTGTGCCGCTTGGTCTTGGCAAAAAATTCACCTAAATTGCCGTTATTAAAATTTTTACCATTAACCTACCATCACAGCCATTTCTTGGCCGCCACCTTGGATTTCACATCTTTTTTCACCATAGCCTTTTTGAGGGCCGCACACTTTTTTTACAGCTTGGCTGTTTTGGGTTAGATTTCACTTCTTTTTGTATTTGTATACCCCACAGCCAGCCATAGGCCGGCTTTGGGACTTCTTAAACCTGTCTTTTTTCTTTACCACAGGAAGAAGAAAAGATGAAGCAGATGTACTTTAAATATTTCTGATTTTATCAGTAAATGTACAAATTATATATCTAATACATATATTTCTTACAGAACTCTCCATGGTGGTTTCTTTGTAACTGAACACTCTACAAAGTGACTTCTTCTTGCTGCTCTCTCTACAGGGTGAATTGTTTGTAGCTGAACAATCTACAAGGTAACTTCTAGCTGATCTCTCTACTGGGTGATTTGTTTGTGGCTGAATTTTCTACAGGGTGATTTCTTTGCGGCTGAACTCTCTACATGGTGGTTTCTTTGTAACTGAACTCTCTACAAGGTAATTTCTTCTGGCTGATCTCTCTACAGGAAGATTTGTTTGTAGCTGAACTCTCTACAAGGAAACTTCTTCTAGCTGATCTCTCTACAGGGAGATTTCTTTGTAGCTGAACTCTATACAGGTGATTTGTTTGCAGCTGAACTCTCTACATGATGGTTCTTTGTAGCTGAACTCTCTACAAGGTGACTGCTTCTAGCTGACCTTTCTACAGAGAGATTTGTTTGTAGCTGAACTCTCTACAGGTGATTTGTTTGCAGCTGAACTCTCTACATGATGGTTTCTTTGTAGCTGAACTCTCTTCAAGGTAACTTCTTCTAGCTGATCTCTCTACAGAGAGATTTGTTTGTAGCTGAACTCTCTACAGGTGATTTGTTTGCAGCTGAACTCTCTACATGATGGTTTCTTTGTAGCTGAACTCTCCACAAGGTAACTTCTTCTAGCTGATCTTTCTACAGGGTGATTTGTTTGTAGCTGAACTCTCTACAAGGAATCTTCTTCTAGCTGATCTCTCTACAGGGAGATTTGTTTGTAGCTGAACTCTCTACAGGTGATTTGTTTGCAGCTGAACTCTCTACATGATAGTTTCTTTGTAGCTGACCTCTCCACAAGGTAACTTCTTCTAGCTTATCTCTCTACAGGGAGATTTGTTTGGAGCTGAACTCTCTACAGGTGATTTGTTTGCAGCTGAACTCTCTTCATGATGGTTCTTTGTAGCTGAACTCTCTACAAGGTGATTTCTTCTAGCTGACCTTTCTACAGGGAGATTTGTTTGTAGCTGAACTCTCTACAGGTGATCTGTTTGCAGTTGAACTCTCTACATGATGGTTTCTTTGTAGCTGAACTCTCTACAAGGTAATTTCTTCTAGCTGATCTCTCTACAGAGAGATTTGTTTGTAGCTGAACTCTCTACAGGTGATTTGTTTGCCGCTGAACTCTCTACATGATGGTTTCTTTGTAGCTGAACTCTCCACAAGGTAACTTCTTCTAGCTGATCTCTCTACAGGGAGATTTGTTTGTAGCTGGCCTCTCTACAGGGTGATTTTTTTTGTAGCTGAACTTTCTACATACAAAGTGATTTGTTCTAGCTGGTCTCTCTACAGGATGACTTGTTTCTAGCTGATCTCTTTGCAGGGTGACTTGTTTCTAGCTGAACTCTACAGGGTGATCTGTTCATAGCTGAACTCTCTACAGGATGATTTGTTTACAGCTGAACTATCTACATGGTGGTTCCTTTGCAGCTGAATTTTCTACAAGGTGACTCCTTCTAGCTGAGCTCTCTATAGGGTGATCTTCTCGTAGCTGAACTCTCTGTAGGGTGATTCTTTTGCAGCTGAACTTTCTGCATGATGGTTTGTTCATAGCTGAACACTCTACAAGGTAACCTCTTCTAGCTGATCTCTTTACAGGATAACTTGTTTCTAGCTGAACTCTCTACAGGGTGATTTCTTGGTAGCTAAACTCTCTACAATTCGATTTGTTTGCAGTTGAACTCTCTACATGGTGCTTTCTTTGTAACTGAACTCTCTACAGGGTGATCCTTTCGTAGCTGAACTCACTACAGGGTGATTTGTTTGCAGCTGAACTCTCTACATGATGGTTTGTTTGTAGCTGAACTCTCTACAAGGTAACTTCTTCTAGTTGATTTCTCTACACGGTGACTTGTTTCTAGCTGATCTCTCTACAGGGTGATTTGTTTGTAGCTGAACTCTGTACAGTTTGATTTGTTTGCAGCTGAACTTTCTACATGGTTGTTTCTTTGTAGCTGAACTCTCTACAAGGTAACTTCTTTTAGTTTATCTCTCTACAGGATGACTTGTTTCTAGCTGAACTCTCGACAGGATGATCTGTTCATAGCTGAATTCTCTACATGGTAGTTTCTTTGTAGCTAAACTCTTTACAAGGTGACTTCTTCTAGCTGATATTTCTATAGGGTGATTTGTTTGTAGCTGAACTATCTGCAGGGTGATTTGAACTCTCTACAAGGTGATGTTTTCTAGTTGATCTCTCTACTCAGTCTGGATGACTTGTTTCTAGCTGAACTCTCTACAGTGTGATCTGTTAAGTTTCTACCTGATCTCTCTATAGAGTTATATCTTGTTTGTATAGCTGAACTCTTTTACATGGTGGTTTTTTGATTGGTTGCTGAACTCTCTCTCCACGGTGACTTGTTTGTAGCTGAACTCTCTACAGAGTGAGTTACTTGTAGCTGAACATTGCTTAAAGTGACTTGTTTGTAGCTGATCTAGATGAACTCTCTATTGGGTAACTTTTTTTGTAGCTGAACCCTTTACACAGTGATTTGTTTGCAGCTGAATTCTCTACAGAGTGACTTGTTGTAGCTGAACTCTCTACAAGGTGACTTGTTTATAGCTGAATTCTCTTCAGTGTGACTTATAATGTTCTGAATCTCTACAGCAACATATTTGTAGCTGAATTCTCTACAGGGTAACTTGCTTGTAGCTGAATTGTCTATAAGATTAACTGTATGTAGCTGAACTCCCTACAGAATAACTTGCAATGTAATATAAGTTTGTAATGGAGTAAGTTATAAACGTTGCTGAATGCTTTATTAGGGTGACTGTTCTATTAGAGTATCTCGATCTCGCATATGCTACACGTAGTTGGCTTTGGAATCATAACTCAGTGGTTTGTAATCTGATTCTTCTGTACTACTGCATGGACTTTCTATGATAATTATTCCAGCCACACACCGATTATCAGCTCACTGCTCTGAGCGGTTTGCCTGGTAGGCGTGAAAACTATTAGTTTTTTATTCATAAAAATCGATCGCGTAATTGTGACACCGGTTGGGTTTTGTGTTATATCTCGATGGCCTTTAACTGGATTCCTTTCAAACCACAAAAAGGCACTCCTAAGATAGTTACTCCATCTACATAGCAATTTTCAGCTCATTCCTTCAAGTGGTTTACCCTGTGGGCGTGACAGACCTTCGACCTTATTTTACGCACATAATCGGTCATAACTCCGTGAATGTTCATCGGATTCCTACCAAACTTGGTACTGAGATTCGCCTTAATGAGCCCTTTAAGTGTGCCAAATTTCAGCCCGATCCAAGCACGCATTCGTGTTTTATTGCAGATTTTGCAAAGTGTGCGAAAAGAAGAAGTAGAAGAAGAAAAAAACGAAGAAAAAAAACCCAAACTTTGGCCGCTCGTATCTCGGAAATGGCTGGAGCGATTTTCTTCAAATTTGGTATGTGGACTCCCCTACCTAGCCGGCATATCTGTAGCAACTTTGGTTTCAATAGGATAAGGAATCACGGAGCTACAAAGGTGTGAAAATCGCGTTTACTTTCTTCCTGTAAATATACTCACGGTGTGGCGCGCCGGCTTCTTGGGCCGCACGACACACTATCGTGTGTCTTGATCGCACACCTCTAGTTGTAATACTATCATGTCTCTTGTTTCACTACTTTTTATTGCTTGATTTTCAGTCTTTAGTTTGTTTACTTACCATGTTTATTAATAGCACGGCTATAATATACATGAGTGACTGTTATATCAAGACACACGGTAGTGTGTCGTGCGGCCCAAAAAGCCGGCGTGCCACCCGTGAGTATATTAACAGGAAGAAAGAAAACGCAATTTTCACACCTATGTAGCTCTGTGATCCCTTATCCGATTGGAACCAAATTTGCTAGAGAGGTGCCGGCCAGCAAGGGGAGTCTACACACCAAATTTGAAGAAAATCGCTCCAGCCATTTCCGAGATACGAGCGAACAAAATTTCGTTTTAATTTCTTCGTTTTTTTCTTCTTCTACTTCTTCATTTCGCACATTTCGCAAAATCCGCCATAAAACACGAATGCGTGCTCGGATCGGGCGGAGTTATGACCGATTATTTGCGTAAAATAAGGTCGAAAGTCTGTCACGCCTACAGGGTGAACTCCTTTGAGGAATCAGTTGAAAATTGCTATGTAGATGGAGCAACCATCGTAGGAGTGTCTTTTTGTGGTTTGAAAGGAATCGGGATAAAGACCACGGAGATATGACACAAAACCCGACCTGTGTCAAAATTACGCGATCGATTTTTATGAATAAAAATACTATTAGTTTTCGTGTCTATCAGGCAAACCGCTTAGAGCAATGAGCTGAAAATCAGTGTGTAGCTGGAATAATCATCATAGAAAGTCCTTGCAGTAGTACAGAAGCTGAACTCCCTACAAGGTAACTTCTTCTAGCTGATCTATCTACAGGGCGATTTGTTTGTAGCTGAGTTCTCTACAGGGTGTTTGTTTGCAGCTGAACTCTCTACATGGTAGTTTCTTTGTAGCTGAACTCTCTACAATGTGACTTCTTCTAGCTGAACTCTCTACAGGGTGACTTGTTTCTAGCTGATCTCTCTACAAGGTGACTTGTTTCTAGCTGAACTCTCTACAGGTGATTTGTTTGCAACTGAACACTCTACATGGTGGTTTCTCTGTAGCTGAACTCTCTACAAGGTAACTTCTTCTAGCTGATCTTTCTACAGGGTGATTAATTTTGTTTGTAGCTGAATTCTCTACAGGGTGATGTGTTTGCAGCTGAACTCTCTACATGGTAGTTGCTTTGTAGCTGAACTCTCTAAAAGGTGACTTCTTCTAGCTGAACTCTCTACAGTGTGATCTTTTCATAGCTGAACTCTCTACAGGATGATTTGTTTGCAGCTGAACTCTCTACATGATGATTTCTTTGTAGCTGAACTCTCTACGGGGTGATTTCTTTGTAGCTGAACTCCCTACAAGGTAACTTCTTCTAGCTGATCTATCTACAGGGCGATTTGTTTGTAGCTGAGTTCTCTACAGGGTGTTTGTTTGCAGCTGAACTCTCTACATGGTAGTTTCTTTGTAGCTGAACTCTCTACAGGATGACTTGTTTCTAAATGAACTCTCAACAGGGTGATCTGTTCATAGCTGAACTTTCTACTGGGTGATTTGTTTGCAGCTAAACTCTCTACATGGTGGTTTCTTTGTAGCTGAACTCTCTACAAGGTAATTTATACTACCTGATCTCTCTACAATGTGACTTGTTTCCAGCTGATCTGTGATTAGTTTGTATCTGAACTCTGTACAGGCTGATTTGTTTGCAGCTGAACTCTCTACAAGGTAACTTCTTCTAGCTGATCTGTCTACAGGGTGACTTGTTTCTAGCTGGTCTCTCTACAAAACAATTTGTTTGTAGCTGAATTCTCTACAGGGTGATGTGTTTGCAGCTGAACTCTCTACATGGTGGTTGCTTTGTAGCTGAACTCTCTAAAAGGTGACTTCTTCTAGCTGAACTCTCTACAGTGTGATCTTTTCATAGCTGAACTCTCTACAGGATGATTTGTTTGCAGCTGAACTCTCTACATGATGATTACTTTGTAGCTGAACTCTCTACAGGGTGATTTCTTTGTAGCTGAACTCCCTACAAGGTAACTTCTTCTAGCTGATCTATCTACAGGGCGATTTGTTTGTAGCTGAGTTCTCTACAGGGTGTTTGTTTGCAGCTGAACTCTCTACATGGTAGTTTCTTTGTAGCTGAACTCTCTACAATGTGACTTCTTCTAGCTGAACTCTCTACAGGGTGACTTGTTTCTAGCTGATCTCTCTACAAGGTGATAGCTGAACTCTCTACAGGTGATTTGTTTGCAGCTGAACTCTCTACATGGTGGTTTCTTTGTAGCTGAACTCTCTATAAGGTAACTTCTTCTAGCTGATCTTTCTACAGGGTGATTTGTTTGTAGCTGAATTCTCTACAGGGTGATTTATTTGCAGCTGAACTCTCTACAAGGTGACTTCTTCTAGCTGAACTCTCTACAGAGTGATTGATTTTTTTGCAGCTGAACTCTCTACATCGTGGTTTCTTTGTAACTGAACTCTCTACAGGGTGATTTGTTTGTAGCTGAACTCTCTACGGGGTGGTCTGTTCGTAGCTGAACTCCCTACATAGTAACTTCTTCTAGCTGATCTTTCAACAGGGCGATTTGTTCGTAGCTGAGTTCTCTACAGGGTGATTTGTTTGCAGCTGAACTCTCTACATGGTAGTTTCTTTGTAGCTGAACTCTCTACAATGTGACTTCTTCTAGCTGAACTCTCTACAGGATGACTTGTTTCTAGCTGATCTCTCTACAGGATGACTTGTTTCTAGCTGATCTCTCTACAGGGTGACTTGTTTCTAGCTGAACTCTCTACAGGGGATTTGTTTGCAGCTGAACTTTCTACATGGTGGTTTCTTTATAGCTGAACTCTCTACAAGGTGACTTCTTCTAGCTGATCTCTCTGCAGGGTGATTTGTTTGTAGCTGTACTCTCTACAGATGATTTGTTTGTAGCTGAACTTTCTACATGGTGATACTTCTAGCTGATCTCTCTACAGGATTACTTTTTCCTAACTGAACTCTCAACAGGGTGATCTGTTCATAGCTGAACTTTCTACTGGGTGATTTGTTTGCAGCTTAACTCTCTACATGGTGATTTCTTTGTAGCTGAACTCTCTACAAGGTAACTTCTTCTAGCTGATCTTTTTACAGGGCATTTTTACAGGGCATGTTTGTTTGTAGCTGAGTTGTGATTGGTTTGCAGCTGAACTCTCTACATGATGGTTTCTTTGTAGCTGAACTCTCTACAAGATGACTTCTTCTAGCTGATACAGGGTGACTTGTTTCTAGATGAACTCTCTACAGGGTAACTTGCATGTAGCTGAATTGTCTATCAGATTAACTGTTTGTAGCTGAATTCCGTACAGAATATCCAGCAATGTAATATAATTCTGTAATGGAGTAAGTTATAAACGTAGCTGAATGGTCTATTAGGGTGACTGTTCTATTAGAGTATCTCGATCTCGCATTTGCTACACGTAGTTGCCTTTCGAATCATAACTCAGTGGTTTGTAATCCGATTCTACAAAGAAATCATCATGTAGAGAGTTCAGCTGCAAACAAATCATCCTGTAGAGAGTTCAGCTATGAAAATATCACCCAGTAGAGAGTTCAGCTAGAAGAAGTCACCTATTAGAGAGTTCAGCTACAAAGCAACCACCATGTAGAGAGTTCAGCTGCAAACACATCACCCTGTAGAGAATTCAGCTACAGACAAATCGTCCTGTAGAGAGACCAGCTAGAAACAAGTCACCCTGTAGACAGATCAGCTAGAAGAAGTTACCTTGTAGAGAGTTCAGCTGCAAACAAATCACCCTGTAGAGAATTCAACTACAAACAGATAATCCTGCAGAGAGTTCAGCTAGAGTCAAGTCACCCTGTAGAGAGAATCCTGTAAAGAGTTCATCTACGTACAAGCAGATCACCCTGTAGAGATTTCAGCTACATTTCAAGTCACCCAGTAGAGAGATCAGCTGCAAATTATCCTGTGGGGATTAATTGACATGTAATAAATATATGCTCTCTTTTTATATTATGAACTCTTGATATATGCATTATATATATAATTTGTACGTTTACTGATAAAATCAGAATGAGTTAAAGTGTTTATAAAATCTGCTTCATCTTTTTCTTTTTCCTGTGGTAAAGAAAAATATATAGGTTAAAAAGCCCCAAAGCTGGCCATAGGCCATCTTTGGGGTATATAAATACAAAAAGAAGTGAAATCTAATCAAAAACAGCCAAGCTGTAAAAAAAGGAGTGCGGCCCTTGAAAAGGCTATGGTGAAAAAAGATGTGAAATCCAAGGTGGCGGCCAAGAAATGGCTGTGATGGTAGGTTAATGGTAAAAATTTTAATAACGACAATTCAGGTGAATTTTGTGCCAATTGACCCAAGCGGCACCAAATTCACCTGAATTGTTGTTATTAAAATTTTTACCATTAACCTACCATCACAGCCATTTCTTGGCCGCCACCTTGGATTTCACATCTTTTTTCACCATAGCCTTTTCAAGGGCCGCACTCCTTTTTTTACAGCTTGGCTGTTTTTGATTAGATTACAATAACATGTAGTATTAAAGTGAATGTATTAGAGTCCATCATCTATGCATGTAGATTTCTGCTTTCTGGTATAGGTCTCCCACATGATAGATAATTAGGCAACATAGTCACCACACTCTGTTTTTTTTGTTGTTGTTTTTTGCAGCAGCTAAACTGATGGTTATAATTATAGCTAATGTGCACCATCCAAAACAGCTTATAGCTGGAAAAAAGTGTGCATCCAAGTAAAGCAGAGTTAACTGCAACAAAAAGTAGTGATATACCAGAGTGCAGCCATGTGTGAGGTATGCAAGTTGTGAATATTAATCAGATAGTCCAATTGTTGAAGTATATTAATGAGAACAAAGTGATGTTGCTAGTTTTAAGTCCTGTGAGCATCTTCATAAATGCCACTCAATAATTTGATTCTCAATAAAACAAAGTGTATAGATTCTCTGATAGCAATAAATAGTTTGAGTTTGGCTGCCTTTCCCTTGTTCATAGCATTGCCGTATTTCTGGAAAGGTGGCCAAACTCAAACTATTTGTTGCTATCAGAGAATCTATACACTTTGCTTTATTGAGAATCAAATTTGAGTGGCATTTATGAAGATGATCACAAGACTTAAAAACTAGCAACATCACTTTGTTATCATTAATACTTCAACAATTGTACTATCTGATTAATATTCACAACTTGCATACCTCACTGTTACTGGTGTCAGCAGTCATTGGTCAGCAGTCGTTGGTCAGCAGTCATTGGTCAGCAGTCATTGGTCAGCAGTCATTTTGTTTCAACCATACTCAGCCTCGTCAGCGTTCTGCCACATCAATAACTGGCCTGTCTGTTACAGCTTTATTGACTATCCTAGACCTGGTTGCCAGTTTTCTAATTGTCAATATGACCATGTTTGTTACTGGTGTCGTTATAATCCTGACATATCTAGCAAACGACACAAAGCCATTTACTGTCCCAATCAGCCCAAACCTTTGTTTTCTCCATTGGACCAGTGACTCCAGTCTTTATCCTAGTATTGACTCTCGATCTACATGAACTGGTATTGGCTCTTGATCCATATGGACTATCAAAACTCTTTCAATACTGAATTCTCACTAGTTACTATACTTGTGATTAAAGGATCTTTTGTATGGCAGGATTGTGGCAAAGTTTGCATATTCGGTAGCAAGAAACAGGTTGATGATGTGTGTGGCGGACTAAAACAATGACTGAACCGAGCCACACAAGCCCTGCCTGAGAACGTGAAGTTCCATATACAGTAGATGAATCCATGACAGCCCAATTATCTGAGGGTACAGCAGCAGCAGCAGCAGCAGCAGCAGCAGCAGCAGCAGCAGCAGCAGCAGCAGCAGCAGCAGCAGCAGCAGCAGCAGCAGCAGCAGCAGCCTGTTGCCTAAAGTGACGATCATGTTAACAGCAGGTGTACAGTGCCAATATAAACCTTCCCAGTAGGTAAGCTTTCACTTCGAGGTGGTTTATTTGTGCTAGCTTGAAAAACGTGTGAAGTGAGTTCCTGAAGACATCATGAATGTCTTTTACAATGGGCTCTATGGGGTAAAACAACTGAAAATGGTATGTCTGGCTTCGTAGGCTACCAGAAATGATGAATCCCTTTGAGGTGTTGGTTACTCCAAGAATTCTCATCCATTTTCTAATATATAATGACCACCATGTGATGTACCATTCCTGGCCAGAAACAGCAAGGGGAAATCTCCATATTATTAACCTACGGTTTTGATATAGGATTGATCTCCCAGAGATGGAGGAGACACTATCTTTTCATTACGTACCAACCCTAAGCAAGAAAAGAAGACTGTTTAATCTCAGAAGTGGCACCGATAAACTTATGCTATACCACAACATAAACAAACACACGTAACTGACATTTGCTTCGTCATACAGAAATGAAACAAAGATATTCTTACTCTTCACAAAACGGCAAATCTAGTGATGTATTGGGGTGCCTCAATTTGTGCTTTCTTTTACTGATTTTTAAAGCAATTATAACATGCATAAAATTATATTTGTAGCATGCACAGAATTGTAGTAAATAGAAGCTTTACCTATCAACTGTTTTGTTGAGTTTTGTAATTAACACTTATGTGAAAAACTTATATATGGATGTGTAAATGTGTCTTTGTCAATTGGTAAACAACTTGTTTTTGTATTGTAACCATGGTATTGTAAGCTTTTGCATAGTTTTAGTAGACTTGTATTTCTGTACATTTCATGTGTGCATTTGTGTTGCTGATTAAAGTTATTATTCAAAGCATATCGCATGCAGAAAGGAATATTACAGTACCAAAATGGCAGCTTGTGGCACTATTTCGGAGTTCTGCAGTTCTCAAGAGACTTGAACTTCTTATATTAAGCACCTTGAGCAGTACCTGGGAGCGAACAAGGTTGATGATGCAGACCAGCAGAGAGCAATTCTATACTCGGTGTCTGTGGCCCAGCAACTTACCAGCTTATCCGCAATCTGGCATCCACTAAGAAGCCAACAGAGATGAAGTTCCAGGACATCGTGGACCTTGTCACAAAGCATCATGATTCCAAGCCATTCGTTGTTGTCCAGCGGTATTGCTTCAGCACAAGGAGCTGCTGTGGTGGAGAGTCAATCTCAATGTATGTAGCAGAGCTTCACCATCTGTCTGAACACTGCTACTTTGGTACTTCACTGAACAAGATGCTGCGTGATCAGATAGTATACAGAATAGAGGATCCCAAGATTCAGAGACAACCATTGGCAGAGCCACAGTTCACGTTTGACAAAGAATTTGAACTAGCCGTAGCATCTGAATCTGCAGATAAGAATGCCAAAGACTTGCAACCTGCAGCAAACTTCCTCAGAAGCTTGTCTATAAGCTACAATCAAAGTAGCTACCACCTTGCTATCACTGTGGAGGAAAACACAAGTGTTGTCACAAAGCTACAGAGTGCCACAATTGTGGTAAAGTTGGACACTTAGCTTGCATTTGTAAGAGCAAGAGTAAGCCTACAATGGGAAAGCACCACGCCAACTACAATTCTCAGATACCACTCACCTTGCAAACATGCTGCTTGAGGATGCTGATGATTATTCTATGTACAACCTTACAGGGCCTGCAGTAAAGCCATTGGTGGTGTCAGTAAACAGACACCAGAACTTCTGTATCATTCATTAGTGAAGCCACATACAACCAACATTGGCCACAAGGACAAGCACCTCCTACACAAGAGCCCCAAGTAAAGTTGAAAACTTATAGTGGTGAGCTGCTGACTGTTAAGAGAGTGATTACAGTAGAGGTGCAGTACAAAGATCTGTGTGAACAGCAACAGTTGGTAGTGGCCCAGCAAAATGGACCAAGTTTGTTTGGAAGTGACTGGCTGATGAAACTTCGCTTGGACTGGACTCAATTGTGTGCTAACCATGTATGTTATTCCAGGGTATACTAGATGAGCACTCCTTAGTTTTTGTCATCAGAGTTGGGAACACTGAAGGATACTACAATGATGATATCCTTAGACCAAACAGCACCACAAAGGCCTGAACATGTACAGTGCCCTATTCATTAAAGGGAAAAACTGAGAAGGAGCTGGATTGCTTAGTACAGCAAGGGGTAATTGAGCCAATCATCTTTTCAGAATGGGCAGCCCCAATTGTGCCAGTACTAAGGAAGGATGGAACTGTGCGAATATGTGGTGACTACAAGCTCACTGTGAACAAGGCTACTAGAGTTGACAGTTACCCTTTTCCCAAGATCAGTGATCTCTTTGCATCACTAGCTGGAGGACAGACCTTCTTAAAGCTTGATTTGGCCAGTGCATATCTCCAGATTCCACTGGATGAGTCACAGAGAAAGTGTTGATGATCAACACTCATAAAGGCCAAGGCTTCCATTTGGAGTTTCTGCAGCTCCTGATATTTTTCAAAGAACAATGGTAACAATTCTTCAGGGTTTACCATGTGTGTGTGTCTATTCGAAAAACATCCTTATTGTGGAGAAGTCAAATCAGGAACATCTCATCAACCTCTCAGCTGTGTTGCTCAGGATTGGAAGCAGCAGGTGTGAAGCTGAAATCAGATAAATGCTCTTTTTTCTTGCAGGAAGTTGAGTATTTGGGTCACATGATTTCAGCTAGGGGGGACTTCAGCCTGCCACAGAGAAGGTGCAAGGCATAGTTCAAGCACCATAACCTACTAATGTGACCCAGGTTAAGTCATTTCTGGGAATGCTCAACTATTATGGGAAATTTCTACCTAACTTGTCGACTTCATTGTACAAACTACTTCAGAAACAGTCTCATTGGCAATAGGGACAAGAGCAGAAGGAAGCATTCAGAAAGGCAAAGGATTTGTAAACCTCATCATGTGTACTTGTAAGAATTAATAGAAATTCACCTTTGTTGTATTACTTATTCCCTACGAAACCAACACCCGACATTAACTACAACCCTGTATGTGATAAGTTGTAATCACTTGCAAACATACATATACCATGTGTTTCACACATTTAGCAGCAAGCAACATGACATACTAACATTGAGCTAGAACCGACCCCACAAAACCACTTGTTTTGACATGTGATGCTTTGCCATATGGATTGGGAGCTGTATTATCACACCAACTGAGATCAGATGAACAACCAATCACTTTTGCTTCTCGTTCCTTAGCTCCAGCAGAAAAGAACTACTCACCAATTGACAAGGAAACCTTAGCTATAGTGTTTGGTGTTAGACATTTCTACCGGTATTTATTTGGGAGAACGTTTATTATCAAGTCTAACCATAAGCCATTACAACATTTGTTTGGTGAGAAGAAGGGTATTCCAGCTATGGCTTCTGCAACATTGGGCTATCACACTCAGTGCTTATGATTACAAGACACAGTGTGTCTGACAATGCAGATGTGTTCAGTAATCTTCCCTTCCCTATGCAGCCCAAGGAAGTATCCATGCCAGAGGAACTGGTACTGTTGTTAAAAAGTTTGGAAATTTCAACTGTGACTGTGACTCAGATCAAACATTGGACAGATCATGACCCAGTCTTAGCCAAAGTGCACAAGTTCGTCCAACACGGTTGGCCCAGATCAGTTAGCTCAGAAGTCCAACCTTTCTACTCAAGAAGATTGGAAGTTAGTATCCAAGGTCATTGATTACTTTGGGGAAGTGATGTTGTTATCCCTCAACCAGGAAGGGAAAAATTATGATGAAGGTCACCCTGGGATCTGCAAGATGAAGGGTCTAGCTTGCAATTTTGCCTTGGTGACCAAAAATTGATGCTGATCTAGAGACAAAAGTGATGCAATGCAATCAGTGTCAACTCAGTAGATCATCTCCTTCAATTGTCCCAATGCACCCAAGGGGGTAGCCTGATCATCCATGCAATGCTTTCATTTGGACTATGCTGGCCCAATTAATGGAAAAATGTTCCTGATAGTGGTTGATGCCCACTCAAAATGGATGGAGGTAGAGATAGTGAATTTTGCTACTACCCAAACTACTATTGAGAATGATCTTTGCTAGATTTGGCTTGCCAGAAATGGTGATGATTGACAATGGAACATGAGCAGTGAGTTCCAAGAGTTTGCACAACGCAATAATATCAGACATGTGCATATTGCCCCTTACCATCCATCATCCAATAATGGTCTGGCAGAAAGGACAGTACAGTTTTTCAAATTAGGCATTAGAAAACAACTCACTGGTACGTTGTAGACAAAATTGTCATTATTTTCTTTTTAACTATAGACTTATACCAAATGCCACAACTGGTGTCGCCCCAGCTGAATTGTTGTTAACCTGAAGACCTAGATCACATCTAGATTCTGTAGTTCCTCAGCTGAATGACAGAGTGCAGCAACAGAAGCAGAAAACTCGACGTGATCAACAATCAAAGTCTTGTCATTTTACACAAGGTAACTTAGTGTTTATTCGTGAATTTCACAGAGGAGCAACCAAATCCACTTGGTTACCAGGCACTGTAGCCTAGCAGGATGGTGGACCAAATTAGAAAATTAAACTGTCTGACAATCACATTGTTAGAAGACATGCTGATCACATTCGTGCTTGTGAGGGTGATTGTGAAGATGTTACACCACATGAAAAAGTGGATATTGCACCACCAATTCCTATGATACAGCCAGAGGAGGGTAGACACCATATAAGCGCTACTGAAAATTATTACCATTAATTGAATATTTCTAATACCAAGACTAAAATGAAGTGATAAAACCTGTTTAGCAATAGCCACACTAATTTATCTTGTGCTTCTTGTAACAAACGGAAGAAAATGAGTACAAAGGTGTCCTATTTCCTGCCTGTTTCTCCATGAGGACATGCTAGCAGCGTCTGCTTTCCTTTCTTTAATTCCATTGGAGCGAGCATATAGGAGGCTTATTGTATATCATAATATCTTCTTCAATGATTGTTGGGGTCAAATAGAAGCTTATAAGGTGTCTATAGAGTGCAATGCATCGATTCCACCGACAAACTTACTGCACACGTGATCTTCTATAAATTCAAGGGCAATTATGTGTTGGGAATAGTGGGGAAGAGTGGGGCAGACCGGCTAAATATACTAAACGTGAAGCACACTTTCAAATGGTGCTCATTTAAACTTCGCTGTAGGCTTGGTTATACTTTAATACAGATGTATGTGCTCACGTGCGCATGTCCACCCTCCTCTGTGATACAGCCTACTCCAGATACTTCCCCTGTCTTAATGGAAATGCATCATTCTCAGAGAGTTAGCAAACCTCCAGAGTGTTTTCAGTCTTAGGGGGAAGACAGAAGCATTACCTATGAACTGTTTTTGTTGTTAATGAGTTTTATAATTAAGTTATAGCACTTACGTAAACAACTTTTTTTATGGATGTGTAAATGTCTTTTTTAATTGGTAAACAATTAACTTGTTTTGTATTGTAACATTGGTATTGTAAGCATAAATAGACTTGTGTTTTTCTACGTTTCGTGTGCATGTTTGTGTTATTACTGATTAAAGCTACTATTAATTTTGAAGTGAATCACATGCAGAAAGGAATATTACAAGAATTTTACAAACAAGTTAATTTTTCACTCAGCTGGTCACATTGTTTAGCTTGAGTTGTCACTTGGCTATCTTTTTGGTAGGCATGGTAATTATTAGTGCAAACAGTGCTGAAATTCTATGCAAAATCTATCAGATTTATGAGTGCACAAGAGTCCGTACAATCTTCCCTATTTAGGTAGCATTACATATGCTTACTGCTAAGGTTAGGGTTAGAGATTATGGGCTCCTAATACACAACTATATACAAGGAAAAGTTAAGTTCTGTTTTGGACTGAAGTAAGGATTTAATGTCCAATCTTCAGGTCCCTTGTTTCACTACTTTTTTTGATGATCCCTAATCAAACTTAAAATTCTTAATTTTATCTTATTACTTTCTGTAACATTATAATGACTGGTGAATTCACACATATATACCGCATTAGAATGGAAGGAATGGTGCCAGTCTTATCATTTTGTCTGAATGAATGCCCCAACTATCAATTACTGAATTAGTGAAGTGGCCATTATATATTCATTTTCAGCTATGTTACACAGCGTTACAAATTAAGAACACTATGAGAAGGACATCTGCAATTAATCCAGTGCTCAAAAAATTTGTAGATTTTTTTTCATTTTGTAAATATTCCACCCATTGCGTTCATTGCATTCTACTGTAAAATTAGACATGAGATTCTTGCAGATCCAGTCATATTTACAGAAATGAAGAGAAAGGCAGGTTGTCCATTTTAATCGTTTGAAACCATGCTCAAAGAAAATTTGTCTAGAAACTTCTGACCCATTAGTGACTGTACCAACTCTCCCAGCTCCTACAGATGTCCAACAAAAAGATCAAAATGATATCGTACTAGTTGACTATTTAGACGATGGTGATCAACTTACACTAGAGTCAAGTAACGCACAACAACCTAGTGAACCTCAGGCCAGATGGAAACCTACTAAATATAGGCACCCACCTCAGTGGTATTCAAAATTATGTTCAGCATTAGACTGAATTGTAGTAAGCCACCTTATTTAAGAGGGGAGTGGTGTAATGATGTAAGTATGTGGTGGTGTAATAGATATCCACTCCAAAAACACCTTTGCTGTAAAAAAAGGCACGTCCAATAAACTACAAGTGCCTGGAACCCAATGTAAAAAAAAAAACAGCTCAGCTGAAGAGAAAAATAACTAGCAACTTAAAGAGCTGATATCAGGAGTGGCCAAGAATACAACTAACTACAATTACTAAAGTTTTAATCCATGTAAGAACTAGTGTTGCACCGATATCCAAATTAGCCGATTATTCCGATAACCGATATTAAGCAACAGAATTAGCCGATACCGATAACCGATCCGATATACACTAATAACACTAACACTCATCCTCATCATTATTAAATGGCTCATATTAGTGACATAACCATTGATATACAGCTCATTCTAGGCTAAAATATAAAGTTAGATGTATACCACAAGTAAAAGTTACTCATGGTAAACAGGTTTTAAGTACATTTTACTACTGCTATACAGTTGAGACAAGTGGCTGGCACTACATAGAAACCTAGAAACCTCAGTTTATTGTTGGGCATGGCCTAAACCCTGACAGTTTATTATGGGCATGGCTTGTAGTCACCGCTAAACCATTAACACATAACTTAATTAAAATGCCAAATAACTTATGTCTAGCCTCCCCCACATCATTATACTACACAGCGCAGTGGAGATTAACATCGGCCTTGATTTAATCAAAACCGATTAATCGGCTAGCAGCCAATATCGGCCCGATACCGATTATTGAACCGATTATCGGTGCAACACTAGTAAGAACACCTTGCCTGTAAAGCAGGTGCATACACAATTACACATGAAAGTAAAACTAACTGGCAACTGAAACAGCTGATATCTGAAGTGGCCAAGAATGAATATGTTCACATACAACAAATTCAAAATTTTAACATTGAACTTTTATCATTCAGCTATGTTCTATATATTCACTCTTGCTGCATCCTTAAGCAATATCTTTTAATTCTATAATTGGCTGGTAATTTGGCCGCCTTTTTTAATAGTCAGTGTATAGAACAAAAAAGGTGGCCAAATTATCAGCCAATTATAGAATTAAAAGATATTACTTAATGATGCAGCAAGAGTGAATAGCGTTTGAGATACTCTAATAGAGCAGTCACGGTATTCTTTGAGGAGCAGTGTAGCAAGCTACGTATGTAGGTATAAATAAGGAGATATAGTCTAGATGGTAGAAGGCAACTATTTCCAGCAGGTAATGATCTTTTTTTTTGGTCTTTGACTTACAACTAGGCTATGGCATCAAGACCCCCAGCCCCCCCGTGTCTCCGCCGCCTCTGCCTCTGGATGGCTCATGCACATTGTGTTGTAGCAAGTCTTCTTCATCACTGTGTTCTTCACCATGCTAAGGATGGCAAGTAGTGTTCGTCATTAGTTTAAGCTTCTTGTGTAAACTGCTCCTCTTTGTTCTTCTACCTTTTGTGATGGTTCAGTGCTGCAATGAATTACTGTATCTTTACTGTGACATTATTCCTCTTCATTGTCATCAACAACAGCTAATAGAATAGCAATGTCTTCCATTGTCTTCCACATGTTTATATCCTTTCACTGCTCAACAATAAAATTGTGCCTGCATAACTCACATGTTATGCATACCTTCGACATGAAGATATTGTGTGCTTATAACTCTTGAAGCATGCTAACAAAAAATCTTGGTAGTAGGATAAATCTGCCTATACTAGGCAAACTAAGTAGTTGTGTCGAATAGACCAACTAATTCCAGAATACCATACACTCTGATTATTAAGGGCACATGGTTAATATGTGTATATTAACTGTTAAGAGCACGCAGTATACTTATACTAGACACTTGTTTATTTAGTGCAAATAGTTGAAATCACTGCATGCTACATAGAATAGAAGCTGAAGATTAACAAAGCAAACCAGAAGTGTCAAAGCATACTTGATGTCTCACCAGGCATCTGTCTAACAAATGCTGCTTGTAATAACGGACATGACTAAAACACGGAACGGACTGGGAAAACGGTCTAGCAAACGGACTGGGAATAACTTTCCTGAAAATGTTTTTTGGCCATAGAAATTCATTGTATAGTTGCTAGAAAGAGTATAACATGTAACAACGACCTGAAACAAACCTCTGAACTGCTCTGAACACAATGTCAAAGTGTGCTCAAGCCGATATTAAGCCCTGCGCTTAAAGATAGTCTTAATTTTTTGTTTAATTAAAAGCGCACTTTCCGTTTCGCATGTGTAAACAAGACAGGACACAAGCTTTAAGCCTGTTAAGACACTATGTTAGACTGGGAATTCGTGGTCTGGTTAATTGCTGCAATTAGTTTGACGGCTGATCTTCAGTTTTACAGGTGACAGCTCGTGACAGGTAGGCTTCGTGGTGGAACCACGTTGTATTTAATCAGCTGGCAAGGCACTGGCTACTACAAAATACAGTCTGTGTTATTTTGTTCGTTTAAACTGTAGCTAACCAACAACTTTGCTGTCACAGGCACTCACACTGGCAGAGTGGCGTTTTGTAAATTATCCCAGGGTTTAATGGTGGCTCGAGCACACGTTTAGAGGTTTGTTTAAGGCTGTTGTTACGTGTTATATTCTTTGTAGCAGTGATTTAGTGAGTTTCTAGGCAAAAAAACGTTTTCAGAAAAGTTCCTTCCAGTCTGTTTGTGAGTCCGTTTTCCCAGTTCGTTCCGTGTTTTAGTCATGTCCTGTAATAACAAGAGCTGGCATGACTCGCCATTTCCTTGATTGAACAAAACATTTTATTGATTAGTGATATCTGAAGATATGACAAGCATGAATAACAATCTCCTAGCAGAAGCTCGTAGTGATCATTTCTAAGCGCATGCGCTTAACAAGTATAGTAAATTTCACAATCAACTGTTCAAAAATTATAATAACCACAGTCTACTGTAGAATGTGTTGGGTAACACATTACCTATGAATTGCATTGCATAAAACATTTCAGTGAAGTCTGTAGCAAAACATCTAAGCTGTGAAAATCAGGCCCCTCCCCAAAAAATAAAACTGGATAAAAGCATTGTGAAATCAAAGGTGGTGGCTAAGAAATGGCACTACAATGATGTTTATGCCACTATTTTTGTGATGACAAGGATCATTAAAAATGATTGGCATTACTAGGACATGTGATGTATTGCTATATCAAACCCCTGTAGTTCCTCCATCTATCATTCCTGAAGTGATGGACCAAACACAAAATGAGACAGGCAATGCAACTTCCTTCACTTGTCAAGCTACTGGTGAACCAGTTCCTACCATCAGTTGGTACTTTAATGATGTTCTGGTGGATGTGACTAATACTACAAAATATACTGTATCAGTGACATCATTAAATGTCACTACTAACAGTAGTACACTAACAATAATGAGTGTACAGTCATCTGATGTGGGTACCTACACATGTAATGCTACTAATGTAGTATCTAGTGACACTAGTTCTGGAGTACTGACTGTAAATGGTGAGGATTATTTTATCACCTAAAATGTGATGTGTACATCATTTGGTGTTTTATAGTATCACCAAACATTATTGTACCAGTGAAAGGACAACTTTTTACTATCACTGAAGGAAGTAATGGATCGATCACATGTACAGCTACGGGTTATCCTCCACCAACAGTTGTATGGCAGAACAGTGATGGGAGTAGTCTAAGTAATATGAGACTAGTATCTGGTAGTGAAGTGATGTCATCTACTGGTGTTGGTAATGTGACAAGTGTAAGTGTAGAACTGATGGTGACAGGAGCTATGAGAGTAGACACTGGAATGTACACATGTTCAGCTAATAATATTGTCTGTAGTACTACTAGGAATATTACCATCACTGTACAGAGTAAGTTGATAAGCTGTTAGTATTTAAATGTACAGGCAGTTTTTATAAGAGGTATTTTCACTTCTGCAGCATAGTACCACATTTATCCATACTCTTTCCAAGTACATTACAAAACTGGTGATTTATGGTCTTGTGTGTGTGTTTGTGTGTGTGTGTGTGTGTGTGTGTGTGTGTGTGTGTGTGTGTGTGTGTGTGTGTGTGTGTGTGTGTGTGTGCATTATTCATACTACAACTAGGCACATACAGACAGGTGGTCTAGCAAGTGCCTGTTTTCCTGTAATCATTTTTTTTTCAGTGCGAGGACTTTATATAAATAGATCTTGCATTAAGTGCATAGGCTGGTAAGGTTTACCCTGAGGTATATAGTTTTTGTCTATATAACACTAACCATTTTGCCCCACTTTAATGTCTTCTATTTACCTATGTACATAATACCATTTCACGATAGCATACACTTCATTCTAATGTTATACGTTACTAATAGCCTTGTCAGCAAGCACTCAGCGTGGTAGCCATGTGATACACTAATTGATTATTTAAATTTTAACACACATGGTATGATATGCAATATTCTGTTAGTTACACCAGTTTAGCTTACACCAATACTTGCAAGATATTTACTTTATTTGACATCTCTATACAACATGTTGAGCTGGATCTTGAAAAACAACTAAAAATGAAAAGTGGATTTTTCTCAAGAAATTTAACATTTCAGCCAACCAGATGACAGTAGCAGTGTCAACAACAGACACGTGTGGTTCAGCTCCATCACAAGTTCAGGAAAGGGTGATGCTACACTTTACGGCTTCTCCTTAAATGTATGATGTAAATTTTGATTGACCGTAAATATATTGTGTCAGGCATTTGAACAAAAAGATATTGAAATATTTTTAGCTAGTAACACTGCTTGAAGTATCTTAGTTTACTATAGTGGTATATCCCCAGTATATGGAACAGTTAATTGTTTGTTATTTTAGTAGTTTTTCAGTAAACCCGCATTCACTGAGGTTCTACTGAGAGTTTAAAACTTAGTAAAATAATTATGTTCCATATACTTAAGTTTACTGACACTTTACTATCAGTATAACTACAGTAAGGCATCTTAACAAATTAGTAAACTAAGAACCTTCAAGCAGTGTAAAGCAGTGCTACAAATAGCCAAACTTCAAGATTTTTGTGTAATTGTATCCTTGAGTGTGTCAAATGTTTTTGAGGATCCAACTCAACGCGTGCATACTATAGCTATTTCTTGAAATAAATTATACTAATAATTTAAGCATTGCTAGAATTAGTTTTCAGTACATGAACATTGTGTTCCTTTTATTAAGATAATGGTACACAGTATAGCTGTAAATGAAATATCAAATATAAATTATGCAGTTGAATTTAAAATATTTAAATATTTATTATATACATACACTATGCAAAAGCCTATATATCTGGTATGTAAATCCATCAATAGATATAAAGCAGTATTGTGTTCTAGTGATTTTCATGTCATTGAGTTTCACTTATATATATTTTAGTCTTTAAATCTCCTTTACTCATATCCACTACAGTTCCTCTAGTTATCAGTCCTGAAGTTATGGACCAAACAAAATATGAGAGAGACACAACTTCCTTTACTTGTCAAGCTACTGGTGAACCAGTTCCTACCATCAGTTGGTACTTTAATGATGTTCCAGTGGATGTGACTAATACAGTGAAGTATTATGTGTTGTTTTCAATGTCCTTTACCAGAACACTCAGTACCTTAAGAATCAATAATGTACAGTCATCTGATGTGGGTACCTACACATGTAATGCTACTAATGTAGTATCTAGTGACACTAGTTCTGGAGTACTGACTGTTAATGGTAAGTCTCACTTCATTATATAATCTTGTGTCTACACCTGACCTTGTGCCATTGCCTTACATTTTAGGTTCTATGCCATTTATTAACTGAAGTCTTATCATCAATTGCATTTAGGCAAAGTGTAAAGCAGTATCTAATCCAAAATAGCCAAGCTGTAAAAAAAGTGTGCGGCCCTCAGAAAGGCTATGGTGAAAAAAGATGTGAAATCCAAGGTGGCGGCCAAGAAATGGCTGTGATGGTAGGTTAGTGGTAAAAATTTTAATAATGACAATTCAGGTGAATTTTTGTGCCGCTTCACAAAAATTCACCTGAATTGTCGTTATTAAAATTTTTACCACTAACCTACCATCACAGCCATTTCTTGGCCGCCACCTTGGATTTCACATCTTTTTTCACCATAGCCTTTCTGAGGGCCGCACACTTTTTTTACAGCTTGGCTGTTTTGGATTAGATTTCATTTCTTTTTGTATTTGTATACCCCAAAGCCGGCCTATGGCCAGCTTTGGGACTTTTTTAACCTATGTTTTTTTCTTTACTACAGGAAGAAGAAAAGATGAAGTAGATGTACTTTAAATATTTTATCAGTAAATGTACAAATTATATATACTGTATAATACATATGTGACCGGATTTGCGAAAAGGGGTCCAATTTGCCAACTTGGACAATTGATAACTTCAGATTGGAAAGAGCTATTGCCTTGATATTTGGGCAGCGGTGAGCACCACTATAGCTGAATACATGGTGAAATGTTCAGGTTAATATGTTACTTGAACACTGAGTTATGGTCTCCAACATTTACGGAATTGGATGTCTGTGGAAGACCCCTTTTCGCAAATCCGGTCACATATATTGATTACAGAAATCTCCATGGTGGTTTCTTTGTAACTGAACACTCTACAAGGTGACTTCTTCTAATTGCTCTCTCTACAGGGTGAATTGTTTGTAGCTGAACGATCTACAAGGTAACTTCTTCTAGCTGATCTCTCTACAGGGTGATGTGTTTGTAGCTGAATTTCGTATAGGTGATTTGTTTGCAGCTGAGCTCTTTACAGAATGGTTTCTTTGTAGCTGAACTCTCTAAAAGGTAACTTCTTCTAACTGATCTTTCTACAGGGCAATTTGTTTCTGGCAGAATTTTCTACAGGGTGATTTCTTTGCAGCTGAACTCTCTACATGGTGGTTTCTTTGTAGCTGAACTCTCTACAAGGTAATTTCTTCTAGCTGATCTCTCTACAGGGAGATTTGTTTGTAGCTGAACTATCTACAAGGTAACTTCTTATAGCTGATCTCTACAGGGTGATTTGTTCGTAGTTGAATTCTGTACAGGTGATTTGTTTGCAGCTGAGCTCTTTACAAAATGGTTTCTTTGTAGCTGAACTTTCTCCAAGGTAACTTCTTCTAACTGATCTTTCTACAGGGTGATTTGTTTGTAGCTGAACTATCTACAAGGTAATTTCTTCTAGCTGATCTCTCTACAGGGCGATTTGTTTGTAGCTGAATTCTGTACAAGTGATTTGTTTGCAGCTGAGCTCTTTACAGAATAGTTTCTTTGTAGCTGAACTCTCTACAGGGTGATTTGTTTGTAGCTGAAATCCCTACAAGGTAACTTCTTCTAGCTGATCTCTCTACAGGGTGATTTGTTTGTAGTTGAACTCTCTACAGGTGATTTGTTTGTAGCTGAACTCTACAAGGCGATACTTCTAGGTGATCTCTCTACAGGATTCCTTGTTTCTAACTGAACTCTCAACAGGGTGATCTGTTCATAGCTGAACTTTCTACTGGGTGATTTGTTTGCAGCTGAACTCTCTAAATGGTGGTTTCTTTGTAGCTGAACTCTCTACAATGTGACTTCTTCTAGCTGAACTCTCTACAAGGTGACTTGTTTCTAGCTGATCTCTCTACAGGGTGACTTGTTTCTAGCTGAACTCTCTACAGGTGATTTGTTTGTAGCTGAACTCTCTACATGGTGGTTTCGTTGTAGCTGAACTCTCTACAAGGTAACTTCTTCTAGCTGATCTTTTTCACTGCATATTTGTTTGTAGCTGAGTTCTCTACAGGGTGATTTGTTTGCAGCTGAACTCTCTACATGGGAGTTTCATTGTAGCTGAACTCTCTACAATGTGACTTCTTCTAGCTGAACTCTCTACAGGGTGACTTGTTTCTAGCTGAACTCTCTACAGGTGATTTGTTTGCAGCTGAACTCTCTACATGGTGGTTTCTTTGTAGCTGAACTCTCTACAAGGTAACTTCTTCTAGCCGATCTTTCTACAAGGTGATTGAGTTTTTTGCAGCTGAACTCTTTACATGGTGGTTGCTTTGTAGCTGAACTCTCTAAAAGGTGACTTCTTCTAGCTGAACTCTCTACAGGATGATTTGTTTGCAGCTGGATTCTCTACGTGGTAGTTTCTTTGTAGCTGAACTCTCTACAATGTGACTTCTTCTAGCTGAACTCTCTACAGGGTGACTTGTTTTTAGCTGATCTCTCTACAGGGTGACTTGTTTCTAGCTGAACTCTCTACAGGTGATTTGTTTGCAGCTGAACTCTCTACATGGTGGTTTCTTTGTAGCTGAACTCTCTACAAGGTAACTTCTTCTAGCTGATCTTTCTACAGGGTGATTTGTTTGTAGCTGAATTCTCTACAGGGTGATTTATTTGCAGCTTAACTCTCTACAAGGTGACTTCTTCTAGCTGAACTCTCTACAGAGTGATTGATTTTTTTTGCAGCTGAACTCTCTACATGGTGGTTTCTTTGTAACTTAACTCTCTACAGGGTGATTTGTTTGTAGCTGAACTCTCTACAGGGTGATCTGTTCATAGCTGAACTCCCTATAAGGTAACTTCTTCTAGCTAATCTTTCTACAGGGAGATTTGTTTGTAGCTGAGTTCTCTACAGGGTGATTTGTTTGCAGCTGAACTCTACATGGTAGCTTCTTTGTAGCTCTACAATGTTACTTCTTCTAGCTGAACTCTCTACAAGGTGACTTGTTTCTAGCTGATCTCTCTACAGGGTGACTTGTTTCTAGCTGAACTCTCTACAGGTGATTTGTTTGCAGCTGAACTCTCTACATGATTGTTTCTTTGTAGCTGAACTCTCTACAAGGTAATTTCTTCTAGCTGATCTCTCTACAGGCCGATTTGTTTGTAGCTGAACTCTCTACATGATGGTTTCTTTGTAGCTGAACTCTCTACAAGGTGATTTCTTCTATAGCTGATCTTTCTACAGGGTGATTTGTTTGTAGTTAAACTCTCTACACGATAGATTCTTTGTAGCTGAACTCTCTACAAGGTGATTTCTTCTATAGCTGATCTTTCTACAGGGTGATTTGTTTGTACCTGAACTATCTACATGATGGTTTCTTTGTAGCTGAACTCTCTACAAGGTAACTTCTTCTAGCTGATCTCTCTACAGGACAATTTGTTTGTACCTGAACTCTCACATGATTGTTTCTTTGAAGCTGAACTCTCTACGAGGTGATTTCTTCTAGCTGATCTTTCTACAGGGTGATTTGTTTGTAGCAGAACTCTCTACAAGGAAACTTCTTCTAGCTGATCTCTCTACAGGGAGATTTGTTTGTAGCTGAACTCTCTATACATGATTTGTTTGCGGCTGAATTCTCTACATGCTGGTTTCTTTGTAGCTGAACTCTCTACAAGGTAACTTCTTCTAGCTGATCTCTTTACAGGGTGAATTGTTTGTAGCAGAACGATCTACAAGGTAACTTCTTCTTACTTATCTCTCTACAGGGTGATTTGTTTGTAGCTGAACTTTTTACAAGGAAACCTCTTTTAACTGAGCTCTGTACAGGGTGAATTGTTTGTAGCTGAACTATCTACAAGGTAACTTCTTCTAGCTTATCTCTCTACAGGATGATTTGTTTGTAGCTGAACTATCTACAAGGTAACTTCTTCTAGCTGATCTCTCTACAGGGTGATTTGTTTGTAGCTGAATTCTGTATAGGTGATTTGTTTGCAGCTGAGCTCTTTACAGAATGGTTTCTTTGTAGCTGAACTCTCTACAAGGTAACTTCTTCTAGCTGATGTATCTACAGGGTCACTAGTTTGTAGCTGAATTCTCTACATGGTGGTTTCTTTGTAACTGAAGTATCTACAAGGTGACATCTTCTAGCTGATCTTTCAACAGGGTGATTTGTTTGTATCTGAACTCTCTACAAGAAATCTTCTTCTAACTGATGTTTTAACAGGGTGAATTGTTTGTAGCTGAACTCTCTACAGGGTGATTTGTTTGTAGCTGATCTCTATACAGGTTACTTATTTCTAACTGATCTCTTGAATTCTGTTCAGGGTGACTGCTCTATTAGGATGACTGCTCTATTAGAGTATCTCGATCTCGCACTTGCTACACCAAGTTGGATTTCGTGTTATAACTCCATGGCTTTAAGTCTGATTCTTCTACACCATTGAAGAGCCTTTCTAAGATGATAACTCCATCTGTACAGCGATTTTGAAAGCATTACCCCAAGCGGTTTACCTGGTAGGCGTGGCAAGCATAATAATAATAATAAAATAAAAATATTAAAAATTAGCTAATCTCGATTGCGTAATTGTTACACACTGTTGATTTTTTTGCTGTATCTTCCTGGTTTTTAGCTCGATTTCTTTCAAACCACAAAAGGTTTGAGGTTCAATAGTTAACCTATTCACCCACCGATTTTCAGCTTCTTCCCATACGCGGTTTACCCTGTAGGCGTGACAACATATTGGTGTTATTTTTCGTGCATAATCGCTCATAACTCTTTGTCTGTTTATGGTATTCCAGCCAAAGTTGGTACCGAGATGCGCCTTTATACCCCCCTTCTGTGTGCCAAATTTCAAGGCAATCGGATAACGCGTTCTAGTTTTATAGCAGTTTTTGTAAGTGTGCGACAAGAAAAAGAAAAATAAGAAGAAAAAAAAAAAAACGAAGAAACTCAGCCAATTTTTGAAGTCGAATATCTCGGGAACGCGCGAAGCGATTTCGCTCAAATTTGGAATGTAGAGTGCTGCAGTTGGAGGGCATGTCCACAGCAAAAATCGTCTTGTTTCATCAAGGAAGCACAGAGCTACGGAGGTGCGAAAATTGCGTTTTCTTTCTTCCTGTCAATATACTCACGGGTGTTACGCGCCGGCTTCTTGGGCCACACGACACACTACCGTGTGTCTTGATCACTAAATGTAGTGGGGGACACTGTGTATATGAACTGCATTTCGTATAGAATAGTGTCATGCAAGTCACTTTGCATAGTTTACTTGATGGCATGTCACATGAACTGATTAGGGGAGGCTTTCATGTGTTTTAAAACCAAAAATGCTTGATATTGGTCTTGTGTGGTAACAGGAACAACAAAAATTCCTTGGCCAAAATGATGGATGTACCTAGTGCTAATATCCATACAAATGTTTAGCCACAAATACTAGCTAAAGAATTTGATGTAAGGAGCACAATAAAAAGTTTAATACAGCCAAGAAGCCACTATTTGGCATGTATTTGTGTCTTAAGTGCATTTAAAAGTTATGGATTTTAAAATGAAGTAGGAATCAATACAATAAAAATAGTGAAACAGGATAATTATTTGGATGATGGTATTATAGCAGAGCTCTGTGGGAAAATCCCTACATTGGCATGTCACAACGATTATTTTATCCAATGCCAAAGTAGGGATTTTCCCACAAAATTATGTTATAATACATTACTTGTTTCACTACCTTTTATCGCTTGGATCCCTTTTTGCACTGATTTACTCAACTTTTTGTTATAGCTAATAAAAGTTATAATATACACATGTGACTGTTCTATTAGAATATCAAATGTGGCTGTTGCATTAAGGTTACTGCATTATTAGAGTATCTCAAGTGTGCTATAGCCAACTGGAAATGTTTCTTGGGCTTGGTCTTTCCATGTTTTTCACTATGCTTCCAATAAGAGGCTTGTATTTTATAATCATTTGCTATAAGATCATTAATGGGCATGTTTCTTGATCATTATTGGTCCAGCTAGATCATAAAAGGGCGTGTCACTTAATTGTTACTGATCTGGTCAGAGTTGTAATGGAAAGTCTGGTACAGTGCCTACCAACTGTCAACCAGTAATATATCTCAATGAGACTGTAAGTGCTTTAAATAACTCTGTAGTATCTAAGTGATAAAAGTAATGATATCGAAAATTAATGCCTCATAATGATTTCGTACCACAAAGAAGGTGACTAGCTTAATTAAAGATAAAAGGAAAGATAAAGAACATAGGTAAGTACTTGTTGGAACCCCAGAAAGATACATGCCACTGGTGAGAGTATACTATTGTGACAAAAAATGGTGGTCATACAATACATTCAGTAAGGCAAGCAGACTAAAGTTCAAATTTTGGTACTTTTTAAATGTTCATTATTGGCACGTTTATTAGGTTTAATGCTATAATTGATGATAGGTACACCAAAAGACTAGTTCATTAAGGTACAGTCTAAAGATATTTCTAGGATGGTTTTAGAGGTGGGGCGTGCATGTCATTTTGGGGAATCCCTGCTACTATGCTACCATACTGTATGATAAAGGGCACCCTGGTTTTTAGAAACCTTATAATCTATGAAACCGCTGTTGTGTAATAATAACCCACAAAATTAATATGCATGGTTAGATTAGCAATGCGGGCACGCCTTGTACTAGAATAGCCACAATAGTGCTGTTAATTCTTGTTGGAGTGTTTTCACATGTAGAGAATACATTGTAACAACTCCTCAGGCTCTTGTAGAATAGAAAACCTCAAAGAAGGCTGTGACAAACATGCTACTGTGAAATCTGCATTGATTATGTAGCTTGTGCAATAATTGAGCATGAATTTTACCACCACACCTGCTGAGCAGGTTTTTTTCTATAATGGCTCATCGTAACAGGCTAAAATTTTGAGTACTAGTCATAGACAGACTAAAAAATATTCCCTTGTACAACCATCATGCTGTGCGGTTAGGCATTTAACAGTAGAACTGCTTTTTCCCAAACTTAGTGTTTGTTTTGTGTATTCTGTAGTGTCCATGTTGATGATAATAGATGCACAGTAGCATGAGCACTGTTAAGAATCACTGGTTATCTAAAGGTCGGGGGAATTATTGCTTCATGTTTGCTTATAAACTTGCTTCAAGAAATCATCTTATAATATAGCATTAAAGATCAGATATATATGTCCTTGTCTCCTCCTTGTTCTTAGCTCTGGTAGTCTTCCCCTGAATTCCGTATGGAAAGTTTCAAAAGTCTTAATAACAATAGTGGGTGGCCATTTGATAGCTACTTGACCACCAACTTAATCCCATAGAAATTAGTAGAATAGCTAAACAAAAAAATGTACTGTTTTATAAAACACCAAACTTTACATAACAAAACACTTGCTCAGTCCTTACTACTTCACTGGGTGCCATTAAAACCATCAATGGTATCATGCACAAAGAACCCATTTATCAAATTCAAAACAAAGTGTTCATCTGGGTCAGTAAATCATAAGAAGCACTAGGGTTGTGCTGTGTGGAACCATGCATGTGCATTGTACTACACTGGAATATTGACATCTTCAAAAAAACAACAAATCAGTCAAATTTAACATGCTTTGAAAGTGGCCTTTTTATGCATTCTGATGCTGTCCATCATGCAGCTTAGCTGTCAATCTCTGTGCATATCGACATGATTAATACTCATCATCTCTGACCGCTTCAACCCAAAGACATGCCTGTTTACCAACTGCAGTATCCATCATACACTTACCTTTGTCCTTCTTTTGTGTCCCATTACTTTCTCCACTACCACGTAGATAACATGTTTGGCTTCAGTGCTAGTTACAATATCACAAGGATCATTTGTAATCCTGATAGTGACTAGATTGATTGCAGATGCACTTCTCATATTGTTCTTTGCTTGTGACATGTATATTGGGTGGAACATTGCTGAAAATGAAGCAAAATGGCCACTTTGCTTCTCAGCAATATTAGTCATAGATACTCTGAAAGCTACATTGTAGACTAATTATTATGTCATCACAGTCTATAGTACGTTCGCGTTGAGCTGAACCCTGGGTTGGTGATTAAGAAGCCATACAAGATCAAAGGCTTTAAACATGATGTTCATGACGCATTTATTCGTAAGCTCATGTTACGGGCGCGCACTTAATTGTCGAAAATATGGCGTCCAGTGCAGCATTAGTGAGTGCGGAGCGAAACCCTCTTGGAAAGAGGTTAAACAGCCAAACAAAGTTTCTACTCATGAAGCTATGGACCTACTTCGAGCAAGAAGCGAACAAGTCTAAAGTTTCCGTCAATGTGAAGCAGAGAATCTCTAAGGCCACTGGTATTAAATATCTTTGCAGCTGGGTTTGGTATTGATTTCGCCACGTAGGGATTTCAAAGTCATCTATTGTAAGAGTGAGGATGGAGTACCGCAAGAAAGGCGGGTTTTCTACGCCAAGAAAAAGGTACAAAAGTAGTTTGCAGGAGGCTACTCTATTCATCTAATCGTCACTGCAGGTACAAACGTTCACGAATCCGTGTCGATGCAGACAGTTTCGACCGGGATGCAATCAGACGGAAAATACATTCGTTATACGACAAGAAAGAAAATCTATCACTGTCGAAGATTTTGGTGGGTGAATTTGAACGCTCGAGCCTTTGGTTTTGTTACTCCGTCTACAGTCAAAACTCCAGAATGATGGTGTTTTCTCCGGGGGAAGAACATCACTTAGAAGGGTATTGAAGGATATGGGATTCAAGCATAGAACGATTAATGACAAGAGGTTAGTATTGTACCAGTTTGTGTGTTTTAATTTTACTACACATACATGCAGGGTATACTATGAGCAGCCCCGTATAGTCCATCAGCGTCATAAATATTTGAGACGAATGAGGCGCAACAGAACTGAAGGGAAACCAGTGGTGTACTTGGATGAGACTTGGGCCAATGCGCATGATGGAAAGTCCAGAGCCTGGGTAGAGGCTGATAAGACTACTGGGGGGACTATAGGAGGAGTCAGGTTGGTTAAATAGCTTTCAAAAGTATGCTTGTTTAACCTAATTTATACATAGCAAGCCATCAGGTAAAGGAGAGCGCCTTATTATCTTACATGCTGGAGGCAAAGATGGATGGGTTCCCGGTAATTTTCTATGATGTGAAGTATCCAGTAAACACAGTTGTTCTTTCAGGTTGTGATTGGGTTTTTAAAGCCAAGAAAGGATCTGCAGCTGATTACCATCAAGAAATGAATGCAGAGAATTTTGAAAGGTGGTTTAAAGAAAAGTTACTTCCAGCATTACCAGCCAATTGTCTGATTGTAATGGACAATGCCAGTTACCATAGGTAGGTATTAGATTTGTCAACTGTAAACATTACTGTGTTAACTGCAGTCGCCACTTGGAGGAGCAACCAAAGCAAAAGTGGCGAAAAGCACAGCTGAAAGAGTGGTTAAATAAGAAACGTAAGGCAGTGTGTATATACTGTCACTGTTTCAGTATGTGACTGTATGATGATTCACAGGTATAGCATATCCAGAAAGTTCACTGAAAAGAGATCTGTGGGAAATCATCAAACGAGCAAAAACTCCTGCAAGATATGCTATAGATGAGATAGCTGGAAGTAAAGGTATGTTAAGTGTATACATTGTGGCTCTGACATTTTTCTGGTATGGCTTTTTTCTGGTATACTGTTGTGATCCCAGTTCTTTCGGCTAACATAATAATAGGCCATGAAGTAGTCAGACTACCAGTTGCACACTGTGAACTGAATCCTATTGAGATGGCCTGGAGTCAAGTGAAGGGACACGTAAAGCGGAACAACAAGAGGTATATCAACATTGTTATGGACATTGTTATAGTTTGGCATCTATTTAGGTTTACTTTGACTGAAGTTAAGGAACTGGTTTATCAAGGATTTGAGGCTGTTACATCTGAGAGGTGGCAATCTTTGATAAAGCACGTTCAAGAAGAAGTTGAAGATCATTACTGGGAACAGGATGGACTTCATGAGGAACTTCTAGAACGATTCCTCATTCACGTCAGCAGTGATAGTAGCGATAGTGAAGATGGTGATGGTGGTGATGGTGGTATTAATGACTCCTCCACCACCAGCAACAGTGAGTCCGAGTCTTCTTCTGAGCCTATTTCATCTGATGTAAGATTGTTTGATATTTACAATACTAGTGTTACAACTTGTATGTTGTTCTCCAGGAGTCATCGGATGGCTGGGATTGAACTCTGCAAAGTACATGAAAAAAAACAACAGATGAAGTGTAAGTGCATGCACTTTCAAAGTTATTGTTACTTTATTATGCTTGCAGAAGGTGAACATACCAGACATTGTGTATATTGATCAGTGCAGGAGTGTTTAAAAGTCACTAAAGGTATTATAGGTCCAAATGCATACAAACAGTATTTCATTTAGTGAAACTTTCTGTAGAGTTCTGTGGGAATGTGACTTTGAGAACCAGGTGCTGATTTGAAACGGCTTGTATGGCATGTGCACAAAGTGATGGGAAAAGGATTAAAATGACAAATTGACTAGATGGGAATAGGAGAGAATAAGCAGCTGTGTGGTAAATGTGAAGTTAAAAACATGTTGTTTGCCTCACTTGCAGGTACACCTATGCTGGATAAAAGTACTTGAGCTGTTATAATTTGGGTTTTTACTCTTAATGGCTGAAAGAGGTTTTCCCCTGAAGATAAGTGGGCCACTTACCTTCTAAATACAATGCAACAGTGGCCCCAGCTCTTCTACTCACGCAACTCTGTTTTACACACACAAAAACTGTTTATTTTTTCTTGCAAAAGTGTATTACAGCCTCTTACATAACAGATGGTGATATCATGCGTGTTGAGGGCGGGAGTGTGACGTCTGGCTTCGCCACAAACATGTGTCAACATGAATATCAAAGGGCCGCGCTTTAGAGGCTTCCCCATTGAAAATGTATGGAGAAACTTTGCAGTGTCATAACTAGAGTGTCTTACATTCGAATGAAGCGCTTTTAATATATTTTTAGCGGATTGAGAAGCGCTACGTATCGAGCAATACAGGAGGCCCGTGCGATGTAGCAATCGTAAGTTATTAATCGTTTTTGAGGGTTCAGCTCAACGCGAACGTACTATAGCCACAGCATTTTTCATTGCCATCAATGAAAAGGCCAATGCGTTACCATTTAACAGTGGCAATATTTATACCAGTGCAGCTGCCTCATATATCGCTAACAATTCCTTATGAAAAGGTAAACATGATGAGTGGCAGATTGTTATACAGGGTGACTTGTTTGTAGCTGATCTCTTAAGGTGGCGGCAATAACCCACACAAAGAATTAAAACATATTTTACAATTGTCTAGTACGAACAAGTTACAGTACATATAACCAGAGTGATACCAAGGCCATCTAAGTATTTTTTCCAGGCTTCCTTAGACCAGAGAAGCATCTGCGTAACCTGCAAAGGGAATCATAAATGAGTTACTGTGATGCTGCTGTGATGCATTATCACTGCCAACAGTATAGTGGCTAAACTTACCACAAAGGTTGGATATAACAAGTTTAATACAGCAACATGTACAGAAAATGTACAGTGTATCATCAATGTAGTGATTGACAAAATTATTACCGAGCCTAGTATGATTTGGCAGACTGTGATTTTAATCTACTTATGTAGTACGTACGTACTTTTTTCAACTCATTACATTAACTACTTTGTCTTGTAGATATGGCAAGTAATGGTTTTCTTATCAGTGAAACTCAACTGCACGTTTGTTATATGTGACCGGATCTGCAAAAAGATACCTTTTCTACACATTTTATATACCAGCAAACAAAATGATTTAATACTTGATTCTTTACACAGATTAACTTGCTCTTAGCATCAAAATGCAGCCAGATATATACCTGTACTTTAGCTACACTCAATATGCCATGATAAAAAAGTTATGAAACTTCAAAATTTTAAAAATGAGTCAAATTTTGTGTGTGAAAAGGGTACCTTTTCACAAATCAAGTCACATAATATGCCCTGAATGGTTGGCATTTTTTATTGCTGTTATTGCGATTTCTTTCAAACCACAGGAGGTTGCAGTACAATTGTTACTCCATGTACAGACCAATTTTCAAGTAATTCTTTCAAACTGTTTATCCTGTGGTGGTCATGGCAAATAGTTGCTTTACTATTTTTTCAAAAATTGCACTTAACTCCATTGTTCTTTATCCGATGTGTACGAAATGAGACTGCAATTGTGTTTCATTGTGCTCTTACTGCTGTCCAAATTTGACGTAAAGCACATGTGAATTATAGCAATTTTTCTGCTTTTTCTGCTTTTTCTGCAAAGATGAAGAATAATATAAAGAAACTAAGATGAAGTTTGAAGATGCATATCTCAATGATGGCTGAGCAGATTCGGCTCAAATTTTAACACCTAAGGTGTCTTACCCAAAAGGAGTTTCCACAACAAAATGGTTAATTTTCATTCAGGCACAATTGAGCCAGGGATGCATGAAAACAGCATTTTCTTTCTTCCTGTAAAACACACACTTGCCTGTCACACACCTGTACTGACAGTACTTGGTTGCACGGCATTGCATGCGTACTATTGTTTGTCTTGATGGCGCTTAGCATATAGTTAGACAGTTCATGTCAGTGAGTACTAGGGATGTGAATGTATTTGTGATTATTATATAGGTTAGTTTTTGTACACTCAATGCTTGGTGTATTATTATGTGTACTGTAGTCCCTCCATCTATCAGTCCTGAAGTGATGGATCAAATACAAAATGAGACAGACACAGCTTCCTTCACTTGTTTAGCTACTGGTGAACCAGTTCCTACCATCAGTTGGTATTTTAATGATGTTCCAGTGGATGTGACTAATACAGTGAAATATGATGTGTTGTCTCCGTTTTCTGGTCTGAGTTTATTAAGAATCAGTAATGTACAGTCATCTGATGTGGGTACCTACACATGTAGTGTCACTAATGTAGTATCTAGTGACACTAGTTCTGGAGTACTGAATGTTAATGGTGAGGATTATGTCATTGTGCATAATAATCAAGTGTCTTATCCCAACTAATCCTTTTGTGTAAATTTGGTGTCATTATCCTTATCCTCATTATTAAACATTTAAGCTAGTTAACTAGAAACTTTAAAGAGTTGCAGCACATATTAATAAACTGAGTAAATGACCAAACTGATGTGAAAGTGTAAGGTAGTATCACCAAGTCCTATCTAATACAGTGTATTATATGTAATGGATGATACATTGTATCTAAACCAAAACTGCCACGCTGTAAAAAAAAGAGTGCAGCCCCCAAAATAGTGGGGTTTTACTCCCAGATTTTTAGTTTTCGATAGAAGTAGCTGCTGTAAACTATATACTGAAGTAAATCTCTGTAGTTAAATTATTGTATTGACAAGATGTGCTAAGTGTCTGGTATGCCAAAATAACCTGATTGGAGGAAGTGTTTGCTCTTACCATGACTGTGCCGTCTGTTTTTTATAATTATGGTACATAGTGCATGTTACATATGTAGCATCATATCAATGCTACATAGTGCATGATGATGGTATAACAGTCACTATGTAAAGTGTATGTTATGTACATGCATAAACCCTCAACTTGACAATACAAGATCTCCCTACTTCAAAGGCACGTGTCAACTGCATAGTATGCATGTACAGTATTTTTAGCAATTTAAATAAAGTGTAGTAGCGTATATAGAGGACTTCAGCTATTAATTTGAAATACGTAATGTGAGAAAGTAACCAAGATAAAGATAAAGAAAATCAGGCTCTTCGTATGCTCTTAAGTGGATGAAGACAGATGATTATGAATATAATGGACTTCATTAATGAAGTAGATTTTTGAAACAATGAATGGATCTATTGGTTAGTTACAGATGTTGTTGAGGCTCAATTCCCCAATATGCAATGTATACCTTTTTGTGTTTATATCAAAGGTTGTGACTGAGTCATCAATCAATAAGATTATCTGAACATTAGCACAATGAAATGGACACTGAATAATAGTAACTTTCTCTGACTTACAGCTAAATATAATAATTGTAATGAATAAGTGAAGTTTTCACAGGTAACCAGGACAACAAGCCTATTATTGTGTTAACCTAATTAATTTATATTTTACAGAAACTAGAAGATAGTGGAGTTCAGAGGGTACATAGTTAGACAGGAAGGTAAATTACTTATTATGATTGGTTAAAGTACTTGGTAAAGGCAGAGTCTGTATACCAGAAGGCCTTATAAAGGCCTAAGATGTTTATATTAACTGCACTAAGTATGTTTGAAAAGTAGGACTTGCGGTGACATTAATTCTGACTGCATAATGTACACATGCAAATTATCTATTCTGTGAGAGGTAATAGAAAATGATTACAATATTGATGCTACCTATTAAACATAACTCTTATAAATGATTCATACAATGCTACACCAGCGTACATGTATTATAGCTACTGAATAGCTCCAGCACTTGCAGTTTGGTGTGATTTTTAATTTTATAAATTTCGTTCACTGAAAAGGGGATTTGCTCAAACCATTCAAATGACACCGTTAATTCAGTCAGGCCATGAGTACATCAACTGATAATCAATTGCAAATAACCCACAGAAAATGTTGAGGGGTCTTTGAACGTGCGAACAACAATAGTGTTATCACATACTGTACTTAATCACTGACTAAGTGATTATTATTGTAGGTGCAATCATAGATAATGTATGTCATATGGATTGGAAACGCCCATATTATTTACATAGTGACATCATGGGCCATCCTTGTTTCACTGCGCGTAAACTTTATGGCCTCAACAGGTGGAAGATTTCATTGTTCTTGTAACCAGCAAATTAGTGTTTGTTGTTTACAGCTGGGTTAGTTACCACCTACACTAATTGGAGGCTGGACTGGGTAGGGATGCTGGAGAGCAGTAAACAACAATGTAAGAAAATTCAGGTTCAGAGGTAGAATATGGTGTTTCAAAAATAGATGTGCAAATTTCCTGAAAAAACAGAAACTGCAGTGTTGTTTCTTTGCTGCTGTTTATACCACTTGTAGCAGGTAGAGCGTACTAAGCTAGCTAGATATTCACTGCTTTGCTGTTTATTTCCACTGTTTTGACAAAACGTCAAGAAATAGGTACTATTTTGTGCAATTGTTTAGCTCAAGCTGAGCAGTACTGTAGCATAAAATCTATTTCAATGTATCACACATTTCTTTGGTTGTGTAAATGCGGTGACAAGAAGTTGGCTAATAGTACTGCTACTGAAATATTAGCTGGTGCGTACCTGCCATTGTCACCTGTCGCTAACAATATTTCTCCCAATGTCCACAGACACACCGTGTTCTTGTTTAGTACACAACGCAAAACAATAAACAATGTAAAAGGAATATCCATGTCATTAAACTGGCCTTCAAACAAGCCAGAGAAAGCCAAAAGCCACTCAGTACATTTCCTAATGTACTGGCGCACCGTAACTAGGATAGGAAAATAATTTAACAGGCGTTTCCTATCCATTAGGAATGCATACATTATCTATGGTGCAATAAATGAAATGCTTATGGGGGTTTATTTCATGGGAAAAAAAGTATGCAGAATATCACCTATTCACCTATCACCTACTCCTTATCATACCATCCTACTGTGATAAGTGGTGGAAAGTAACTCTCCAATAAGCAAAATGACTACCGTAAATTGGGTTATTTTTGACGGTTATAAAGTTTCAAGGTTAGCTACATCCACAGAAATTTAACACATGAATATAAACAAACATCAATTTTTTTTCACACATGTTTTATTTTTAACCAACACATTAGTAACCATCCCACTTTGTGGTAAGTCCACTCGTGTTATTTAACAAGTAATACTACTTCCTCTTCGAAGAAATAGCGAACAAACATGAGACATTTTCAAGGAACATGTCCAATACTTCTGTCTTTTATAATGGCTAGCTACTGCATACTTAGCTATTACTCTCATTTGTACGTTCTAGTATGCAGGTAAGATTTCACGCAGTACACAATTGATAATATAAATGATATCCACGTACACAACATCACATGATCAACTTGTTAGTATTGCATGGGCTTGCTCGTTGCTGTAAGTGTTGTTCCTTGCTGTGCCTGTAAGTAAAATAGTGAACAGTCTATCAATCAGCAATACACAATTGTTATAATTTCAGCATGACAAAAATTTCATGTATATAAAAATATTTTTGTGAGTATAGGCACCCATGAAAATTTATTTACACGAAAATTTAACTCATGAATATTTTCATACACGAAAATAGCCCAATTTATGGTATACCTCATTGACTCAAAAGTATGCTTTATTAAAGAATTGCATAATAGTCTAATAAGTATCCTTTACATGTAATAAACAAAGAGGAAGTCATCTCACCTGAAGACATCTAGTGGACATTTAATTCCTAAATCAGTCATGATTATAGATTGAAGTTTTGGGATTAAATGTCCACTAGTATATCTTTAGATGTAGGCGACCATTGAAGAAAATATTTTAATGATTGTTTGTTTACAGTGTAATAATTATTTATGTGTGCTTAGCACTCAGTTGTTACACTGGACCAAACATCACACCATGGAACCTTTCAATTGATGATAAATTGAGGTGAAAAGTGTTTTAGCTTATTCTTTGTAATAATTGTCCCTAATTTATCCTAAGCAGTTTAAATGATCTCAGTGAGTTCTGTGTGGCTAGCAAATGATAAAGTGAGCAAAAGATAGGGGCATATTATTATATATTACACTATATCATATGCATGCAGGTATTGTGTCCAATTGCAGAGTATACACTGATCAAGCTAAGGTAGCTGCATGTAGTAATATTTTGTTTTCAGGTATAGCCAATATACACGGAAAAGCAATTGTAATCTTGACTGATTATTAAGTGGGGTTAGTGATACTTGTATGTAATTTATAGCAGTTTGTAGGTTGAAACCTCATCCCATTTCTGCAATGCTATTTCACTGAAATGGTTAAATTACTTATACAAAATAACATAAGCTCTTTGGTAGATTATGTGACACAAAATATGGAAGAACTTCATGACACTGCAAGTTGCAAAGGTAAATAGTTTTGCAGTGCACAATTGCATATAATTGTTTTTTAATGATGATTTTGCTACAAGAAATAATGATACACTCATATACATAAGTATGCTAGAACCAACGTTAAGTAATATGTGCAGCAGTAGTAGCTGGTGTGCTGATTAATACTACCAGTACCCAGGAAAGAAGAATATTACTGTAAGTATTAGGGAGAATAGATACACAGCATGGTAAGCATATACAGTAACTATTGTCATCAAATAATCTAGTATGCAACAATGGACAAGAAGAATTTGTTGTGTTGGATTTATTGTGACCATTGAAAGCTTTTGTAATAAACACAGTAGGTGATTGTAGTAGTATTAGGTGACTATTTTTATGGATGGTTGTAAACTAGTTTGGAGTGAGTCAATGACATCTACTTGAAAATAATTATGATGTTGGGTTGTTTATTGGTACGCATCCTTTCTTAAAATGTATATTATAAGCAATTTATCTCATTAATACAGCATGCTGTAGTAGGAGCATTCAACAATGATGTGATTAATCAAGATGTGCTGGATGATTGCCTTTTTAACTCTGATGGTGAAATGTCCTGGATGAAGTAAAAATACCAGTAATGAGAAAGTTGTGAATAAAGGCATAGAAAGTTACACTGACAGCTGTATAGTTTGTGACAAAGACCATTGCAATGAACTAAGCCTATAGTTTTTTTTTGTGTCATCATGCTGCAATGGGTTGACTGTATGTGGTCAATGTTTAGTACTATAGAATGATTGCTGTTGAGCAAGTGCCCAATTGTACTCTTATGATTACAACACAGTGTAGAACAGCAAGTGTGTTGCAGTTAATGGACAATATCAGCCATTAATTTATTGCGTACATGTCAAAATAGAAGTACATTGTTAATAGCATTGTCTATATAATTTTCATCTATTTTACAATTCTTATGATGATAAAGCTGACTTCACAAAGTTAAATTTGTAGGGTGTTTTTCACCATTACGTAAATGACTGCATGCATCATACACCATGTGTAACAGTTAACACAACTATTGTTCTTAATGCTGTACATTTCCTGTATTACTTGTAGTTTGTTAAATCTCATGGGAAAAGATATTTCTATTCTGTGACCACTGTAAGTAAAAATTGTATGTACATTACATGTACCAATTTCCTGTCTATTATTCTGGTACTAGAACAAGAGTAACACTGTGGAAACAAGTAACCAATTACTGGCACTGTCTACCAAAATCACTACAATGCCATCTATATCAGAGAGTGGTAAGTTATTGCAATTCTTAAGGTGGTGTTGAAGTGATTAAGTGAACCTTCATGCTAATAGGTCAGCAAAAACAACACAGAAAAGTATAGTGAAACTCTTCAAAGAATGAAACTATCAGATTGTTAGGCACTATTAACATTCACTTTGTCAGTACATTCATAAAGCAGTCTATCATGTGATTACTTTTCCACCTTAAACAGCCACACTGTCTCCCAATTCACTTAGTCACTTCAAATATATGTACTCAGCATTTGGTATATATAAGAGGTGAGAAACTACAAGAGCCATAGTGGAGGTTGTTGGCTGATACAATTTAATAATCTGCTGCATCTTCAAAGTTAAATAAGTGCAACTCAAAAGAAGGTAATTTTACAAAACTTGGTATGCTATTTGAGGTGTCTGACACCACCCAAATTCCATTTTGGGATTCCAAGTGATTTGTGTTGGATTCCAGTTGGTGTTGGACACCTTGAGGCTATCATATAACCTATATTTATCATCTGGTCTAGAATTATTGGAGCCAGATGCTTCAGTAGTATCCTTAACCACCTATCCAGCTGCTGCAGCAGCCACCCCATGGGCAGGACAGGAAGCAGAGAAGGAAATTATATGCAGACTGAGTAGTACTGCAGACAGAAACATCGAAATAGGCAGGATAGCCATGTTGATAATCAGGATCATATCTACACATGTTAACACTTTTTGTGCATTCAGCTGGCTTCCAGGCTAATTGGAATACGTGTCGAGACATGTACACCATGCTCACAAGACTAAACTGATTTGCAGCATAGCACACGAGATAATATATTGTAGAATTATATGGAAATAACCGAACTCATAGAACATTTGTTAAGATTCCATTTTATCAGAGATTCTTGCCCGGATGCCTCACTCTGCTGCTGGCATTTACACCAGATATAGGTAGTCACCTATCAGTTGCAAGCTTTCTTGCACCTTTTCATTTGAAAACAACTAGTTCCTGTCTATATAAGATGCTAAAGACATACTGTAATTTATGGTTGAAGTTACAGGGAAAGCATTAGCTCATTATATAAGGTTTCTTAGTATAGTAATAATCGGAAAGCTGTTTTTCAAAATGATAGCATTGTGCACAGTTCTCCTTCACCATACCAGCAACAAAGAAAAGCTGCACATTACATACATAGGTAATCCTGCAAGCTAACATGTTATGTATGTGTAAGTTAGACAGTTTATGTCTCCGCCTCCCATTCAATGATAAGAAGCTACTGCTAGCTCAATGCATTCTGTTTTACATAAAGAGCTATGTAAAAGCAGTTAGTTTTGATTACATGCCTTCTGCACTGCAGCACGCTATACTACTGATATTAGCTCCTAATCTCACATCCTCCTGGTTACTTGAACTGTGCATTAGTTGAATCATAGAAATTTTGGTTTCACAAACCTTACTTGGATCTCTGAGATCAATGCATACTGAGATGTAGTACAGGTGTTTGGTTATTCAGAGTATATGTATCTCAGCCTTCCCTGGTGCCATCAGCTTTTAAACTACGTAGCAAAAGCTAATTACCTGCAGCTTTCTTTACAACAGCTGTGTCGTTATCATCAGTATCAGGATTAAGAAAACACCTTCAAAACTGCAGCACTCCCTTTAAAGGGTTTATTTATTTATTATTTATTATAATGCTTTACAGCACAAGTGCTGAAGGTCTGTAGGACATCTGGTCCTTGATGCTACAGTATTGCCTTCATCCTTTATATTGCTCACAGTTTGCTTCTCTAAAGACTGATTTAAATCACAGGTCCTATGGTGCCATTTTTTGCCATAAATCATTCTAGTCATTTGATATTGAAAATGTACTGAGTCTCCGCACTTACATACAGTACTCTGATCTTGAGAAATATTACACACCCTTGCTCTGCAGTTTTATTTGAAAATGACAAAAAAAACATAATCAATATTTTGATCATTGTGTAGCTATAACAAGATCGCTGCTTATGGTTACATACCTACAGTAACTACATTTTTTATGAATGCATCTCACACAGGCTAAAGTTTAATGCAATCATTCACTTATTTGTAACAGGAAGTGAATATCTGTATATTAATGTATTTATCAATATTATTCCCCTCCTTTCCCTTTACAAGAATAATAGAGGGTGATAGTAGCTAGCCATGGCGTCTGAGCCTATGTACATATTATGGTCATAGTGATTATATCGTTATCGTGTTCTACTGTATTCAAACAATGCCCCTACAGTAGCCCAAGTATATAAGTGCTTGGGGATATGATGGCAAATGATGCAATGTGCGTAGGGAATCTGATTGTATAATAGTTAAATCCCTTACTATGGTTCCTGGGAGGTGAAGCTGATCACGCATTTACAGGACACATTTGAAAGACGTGCACTTAGTGGCATGGGTGGGTATTTACCTTGAGACATCCAGCGTCGGAGAGGTACTCACACTACTGTTGACAAACTTTGTGTCAGCCATTTTGAATTAACATCATTTATGTCATCTGCCATTTACAGCTATTATACTTTGTTCAGTTTTCCAGTAGGAATGTGCATGATTATACAAATGTATCGATATAAAATTTACCATAATCATGATACCAATATTAAAATATTCTTAAGGACCATCAAAGAGACAACACCCAAACATTACTAACACAAGGGACTCCGTACTCACTAAATCCATTAACAGTGGAGCCCTAGTATATACACCAATAGAAGAACATGCCCTACAAATACAGTGGATAACTGATCAAAGCAATGAAAATCCCAGACATGCAACCATGAAGCAAAACCTAAAACTACCAAATACTCATCCCTCACTTAGTGGACAAAAGAAAAGCCAAAGGCTTATAAAAGATAATAGCTTCGTGACTTAATTGTGATGGGTGCATCTAAAAGTGGCATGTTCAACCTCACAAATGTGCTGGCCATATACATGAGATTTATGTTTCTTTAAGACAAAATATAAGAGATGAAGTTGTTGGAGGAAGCAAGAGGATAGAAATTTTACTGTTATTCCTTTTTAGAGGTAAAATTGTAATCATAGAGGTTCACAGGAAATTCAGAAACTGTCCTTCATAAGTAGGTTAAATGTAGAGTGTACTTTACATGGAGGGTTCTTTATGCACTGCATGTATATGTACAAACTTATTTTCACCAGCTATCACTTAGACTTGCCAATTCCAAACTAATACATATGCACAACCATAGCACTGTGCTTGTGATCCATTTTTCCTCAAATATCAACTCAACAAGTAAGCTTTAGCTGGTGATTACTATTCTATTAGACACCAGCTGTCAACCGTTTCTTACAGAAATTACATGCAAACATTTAAACAACAGTAAAAAAAATTCCCGGAGATGGATTTTTTGGGATTTTGAATATGTTATTCTCCATTAAATTTCACACAGAATGATACCACAATTTCTTTTATACCATTTTTTTCCGGGTACATGACTTTTTTTGCATTTGACTACCGGACTATAACTGTAAATATGCATTGACCTAATTCTTTATATTTTACTATTAACCACTATTATATAATTTTAATGTTTCATGGCCTTTGTTTTGGGCCTCAATATAATTATAGTTTTGTGGCCTCGATGTGACAAAATATAGCAGCTACATGACGTTTTAGTAAGGATTAAATGTCCACTAGTGTATCTTGTTTCATTGCTTTTATTCTATGATCCAAATTTCCTTACTACTTATTTGGTTACTTTTTTGTTACATAATTTATGACTGGTGACATTACAGCAATTGCATGACTAAATGTGTGCCTAACTATTCAGCACCTCTGCAATCAATCCAGTTACTACTAAAGTCATGTGTTATGACAGCCAATACTGAAGCCATAACATGTTACTGCCAATCCACACATGTGTGGTAGTGGTGAAAGAAATGGGACAAAAGGGGGACAAAGCATGCATTGTAGCCATTGCAGCTGGCAAAAAGGCACATTTTGGGCTGAATTAAACATTAAACAGTGAAGAAACCAAGCCACACAAAGCCAAGCAATAATGGAGTTTTGCTTTGTTGAAAGCATCAGTTAGTTAGTCAATCATTCATTCAGCATAAAATTATGTGACTAAATTTTGGGAAAAATGTTTTAAAATCCAGTCACAATACAAATTTCAGGACTGTGCTGGCTTCCTATTGGCACATTAGATGTTTCGAGATGAATGGCTTTAAAGAATTGAAGTCAGCATAACTTGCCAAGGATAGCAAGTACGCTTATGAAATTATCACAAGAGACGCATCAGTCTATTACCATTCAGACCACTTCCAGTACTTGTAACTGCTTGTAGAGTTTCTTGCCAAATAAGATAGAAAATCTGAGTGGTTGGATGAGTGAAGTAGTATCACAAGTAATTACAAAGGTGGAGGGTGGGGGGTGGCTGGGAAAGAGATAGAGTTTGAAATGGAGGCACACCACGAGGTACAAGATTACAAGGTTGTGCTGGACTACTAGTGGCTGTTATGCAGCAAGAAAAAAATGTTTGGCAAACAAAATCAGGCCATCCACCAGTAAACCACCGCTATTCGAGCTTGCCACACCACCCAGAAAATTTAAACCAGCCTTGAGTAGTTTTAAGTTAGTAGTGTGGTAGTGGAGGCAGACCATGAGGCATAAGATCACAGGGCTGTGCTGGCTTCCTAGTGGCTGATATACAGCAAAATCAACAGAAAAAATGTTTGGCCAACAATATCAGGCCATCCACCAGCAAACCACTGATTCATGTCAAGTCATGCCATGCACACAGCCAGGAACTGCAATTCAAGCTTGCCACAAGATACCTGTTAAAATCAGCCTCGAGTAGTTTGTAATGCTAAGGGTCAAAAGTAGTAGTATATGTAGTTTGGTTTTGCCTGATGTGCAATTTGAATCAGTTTTGTAAAATCTGGTCACATATAAATAATAAAATAGAAACTTGTTGGAAGGGTTTGTGGGTTACCCTGAAGGCCTGGTTATACCTAATCAATTTCTACTCCCACTGCTTGAAGTATCTTAGTTTACTACAGTGGTATATCCCCAGTATATGGAACAGTTAATTGTTTGTTATTGTAGTAGTTTTTCAGTAAACCCGCATTCATTGATGTTTTACTGAGAGTTTAAAACTTAGTAAAATAATTATGTTCCATATACTTAAATTTACTGACACTTTACTATCATTATAACTACAGTAAGGCATCTTAACAAATTAGTAAACTAAGAACCTTCAAGCAGTGTCCCAAACAAACATGCATGAAGGAAAAGTGAAGTTGGTTTTGGTGATAGTTCTGAGCAGAAAAGCTAGACATGAGGCTATCGTGCTAAAAATTTGAGCATTATGCTTTTGAAAAGTGCTCAAAAAATCACCTATTATAACACAACTCTTTGTTCCCAAAATTAGGTTGTCAATAATGTCAGTTTATTGCTGTATTAGATCATTGACATTGATGTTTCAGAATTAACAGTCTTGTATTATTTTAGCTGGTCATTATATAAAGAGTAAACCATTCTATGTCTTTATTGTGAGTAGTATAATTTTGGGACTGTCCAATTAGAATTTCTGACTGTTCTATTAGAGTATCTTGATGTTTTACATTGTGAAATTGCAGATTTTGTTGCTATAATTGCTTCAAAATATCAGCACACTTCTCAATTCCCACACATACATTATTCCTGAAATTATAATCACCACATTTTAAGGAAAGCCCATTGCAAACCTTCATGATTATTATTACAACGGAACCTGGACACCTACTTAATCCAGACTCTTAGTCAAGGTCCTAAAGTATCCCTTAGTGCATAAACTGACCTGGAAAATCAGTTTGGCATAACAGGATACTTTTAGTTTTGTTGTCTGTTTCACTGTATGTACTGTATGATAAATGACAATAATATTATGACCTTGTATGCTATAGGATGACAGACAGCAGCAAAAGCTGGAAGACATTATATCACAGCTGATGAAGGAAATAACACCAAGATGTTCTTGTATATTTGTGACCAAATTTGACAAAACAAGGCTTCCACACACATCCAATTTTCTGACTTCAACCAGCTGTAACTTGACTGCTCAGCAAGCTATTGGCCTAAAATTTTCACAAAGTCCTTTCATAGCATAGTACAATAGCAGGTCAAAATGTGAAACTAATGGCCTACTCCTACATTGAGTTATGGTACTTCAAAGTCATAAAAGTGGATGTGTGTGGAAGCCTTGTTTTGTCAGATTCGGTCACATTTAATATTGTTAGTGAAACTTTTAGTTGTCAAGGAGCACAAGGAAACTTTGAGAACACAGTTGTATTCAGAGCAAATGTTACTGTTCAAGGCCCCGCTTCAATTATCACTGCTAATGACATTGTTAATGATATATCAAACTGGGTACAAACTTCACCATCAATATCTGTGGCATCGGTTGTCCTGGACATAGATCCTAACTGTCTAGCAATGCCTAATTCATTCAATTCACCTGATTGTGTTGTTGTCACAGTACAACCAACACCATCTCCTAGTTCACCCACCAGCTCTTCATCCAGTAGCTCCTCAACTATTGGTATAATAGTTGCAGTAGTAGTTGCAGTAGTAATTATTATCATACTGTTGGTAATTATTGTGGTGTTGATGGGTCGCAGGAAAAAGGCTAGTTACAGGTACCTAAATGCCAATGTACACACTTTATACATTGAATCATTTTAAGCTATTATGATTGCACACACGTGCACATACATATAATATATAATGTGACCAATAAAGAAAGGACCAATGTTACCTGATAAATCAACCTTGTACAAAGAGTAAAATACAATTTCATGCCATTTTCTCAGAGCAGAAGCATATGTGACCGGATTTGCGAAAAGGTACCTTTTTCACACACAAAATTTGACCCATTTTTTGAACTTTAAAGCTTCATAACTTTTTGATCATGGCATATAATTGCTTACAATTTTCAATGAATGTAGCTACACTATCTGGCTACATTTTGATACTCAGAACAAGTTAATCAGTATAAGGAGTCAGGTGTTACATCATTTTGTTTGCTGATATGTCAAATGTATGGAAAAGGTACCTTTTCGCAAATCCGGTCACATATGCACTTGTGGTGCCTTGCCAAAAGCTCACTCAGCATTATTGTATCATTAAGCCTATGGCTGTGCTAAGACCTAATTGAGCAAGCAGTTTCTGTTAAGTCTATTGTCACCTCTATTGCTGGTAAATGCAATAGTATTATTGTATTATTATTTATACACTGCCATGAGTTGTTCAAGACCAAATTTTGAAAAAAACATTCTATTTGGCACATTAGTCAATTTTCTCCTTTTAAAGCTAAAATAGAGCAGTCAGGATATACTCTAATAAAGCAGCCAGCTCTAGACATTTTGAAATCATAATTTTGAGCATAATAGACTGAATTGTTGAAAACTGCACATAGGTTATTTTCAAAGCATGATTGTGACTGGATTTAGCAAAATCAGTATGGGCGCAAGAGCCAAAACTGAGATAACACCAGCATGAAGTTGCTGCGCTATCAGGCTAACAATTTCCACATCAAACTTGCCTTCAACTTCTTGGATCTGCTTTTGGTAGTCTGTTTTGTGACTACCTGTATAACCACACCAGATGTCTGCACAGATCTGTGAACATCAAGGATGTGCTGTAGATTGTTCAAATATTCTGGACAGACAAGCAGGGAGCTGAATGTGTGATATAATTATGTCAGCTTTGTGAGATTTCAACCTATTTCCTCCCTCAGACGGGCTGTTTTGTGGTCTGGTACTTTCAATCTCCATCCTCATCCATTTTGTAGTCTATCTCTTGCCCACCCCACCACTCTGCCCTTTTTGAGGACTCGTGATGCAACAACACTGGTGAAAAACCTATCTAAGCTCTACAAGGATTACCTTGGCCACCAGCTGCTCTTAAAGGATACGAGTTGCTCCATCTTTAGTGAAAAATCCATATGAGCAGCTGCTAAGGCTGGTGATTAACAATACTACAAAATATTACAAATTGTTTTTCTGTGACTCAACAATGCACCCATATGTGTGATTTTCCAAAATCCAGTAATAATTAGCTCAACCCTAGATGGTTTCACTTCTTGAAGGTTCTTAGTTTACTGATTTGCTAAGCTGCTTTACTGTAGTTGTTGTACCCATAGTAAAGTGTCAGTAACTTTAAGTATATGGAACATAATTGTTATACTAAGTTTTAAACTCTCAGTAAACATCAGTGAATGCAGGTTTACTGAAAAACTACTAAAATACCAAACAATTAACTGTTCCATATACTGGGGATATACTGCTCTAGTAAACAAAGAAGTTTCAAGCAGTGTTTTCCAAAATCTAGTCACATTTGGTCACATAAATTTGCTTAGCATAGCAAGCTGCATGTAATCAAGTGTTATATAATGATGTGATTCCTCCTTCTGTTATAGTGGCCAGTTGTACACCCAATTAACATGACTTTCTTTTGTTGTGTCAGAGCACGTGAAAATGAATACAATCACATCACACCTAAACCACCAGCATCAGATCAAAAGCAAGACACCATGGAGATGCAATCAAGAGTCATCCCAAACAAAGCCAATGTTGACCCAAATACTGATGAAACTGCCAACTTTCAATCGCCTTCACCAAATACAGATGATGCAGAGATGTATCATTCAGCTAATATTGAACACACACTTTAAATAACACATGTCTGCCAACACATAATATTAATATGGAATGCTATAGGTTTGTAGAAGAGCAGGACACTTTGAGTTACTTTTTTTCTGTAAACATGGCAGTCTTTTATGTACATATGTAATGGTTATACCATGGCTACAAGTGATTTGCTTATATATATACCCAAAGCCCAAGTGGTGTGGGTATAAGTATATGTAATAGGATAGATGGCTGTGGTATTTGGGATTAATAGTGCGAGCATTGTAAACAGGAAGAAGTAAAATAGTGCAAGACGAAGCCGAGCACTATTTCCTTCCTGTTTACAATGCAAAAACTATTAATCCCGAATACCACAGCCATCTGTCCTATTGCAAATTAATCAGACAACCATAGCAACTGTTACTAGGCAACAGAAATTCAAAAAACAACCATTGCAAAAGACCTATCACACTTAGCAACCGTTGCCTGGCAACCGTTGCTATGGTCTCAAAAAGACTTTACCATAGCAACGGTTATCTAGCAACCGTTGCTAAGCAACCATATTGCATCATACATGGGGGCATCTATCACTATGGTAACAATAGTTGTCAAGTCGGACATTTATTTCTAATATAAACACACCACACTATTTTAGCCAATCAAATTAGTATTATAGATTTTTGTCATGGGACCTTGACAAAAAAGTGTAATACTAATTCTATTGGCTAATCGCTTGACGTATTTCAATATAATACGTCAAGCTGCTATTGAGAGTATTATACAGTAACACATTCAATTGTTGGATTATATATTATTATCAGCAAATCTCTGCAGCAGTGGTTATACTATAAGTGACTCATGTACCTAATACATCAAAAAATTACACAGAGTACCCACCTGATGTGTTTTACACTAGTATCTGATTATTGATCATGCTTTTAAAAACGTGGGCTAATAGCACTCAGATTCAATCATCATTATGCTTAGGCACAATGTTAACACTTATAATTACAATTGTGGATTTTAACTTTTATTACTTTTTTGCAATACATTTATTAAGACTACTAACTGCTTTTTGTATAGTAAGTTTTAAGTTACTAAATTACAAACCTATTTTCAATGTAGTTATCTTGTTATGTGGTCTACTTAATGGATCATGTTATCAAGATGTTATGTGGTATTCAATCAAGTTATCAACACTGTCGTGCATGTCAAGCTACCAAATGTTCTTCCATACAAAATATGCTTTTGATGGGATACTGTACAAACTACAAATAAGTGCATGGAAAGGTATTGAAGTGGCAAAGCAAAAAACCTTACCACTCAGTTATATACCCTAACCGTAAACACAGTCATGGGAAGTTTTGGTCTTGGTTACACCGATATACTTCCAAGAGTGCATGAAGGAAAAATAAGTCTGGTTTTGGGTGATAGTTCTGAGCAGAAAAATTAGGCATGAGGCTATTATGCTAAAAAAATTAACAGTATGCTTTTGAATAGCTATAGTGCTCAAACCACTTATTATAATTATAACACTCTTGAGTAACACTCTATTCCCAAAATTATGTAAAAAGTTTATGGCTGTATTAGATTATCTAATCCAAAACAGCCAAGCTGTCAAAAAAAGTGTGGCCCTCAAAAAGGCTATGGTGAAAAAAGATGTGAAATCCAAGGTGGTGGCCAAGAAATGGCTGTGATGGTAGGTTAATGGTAAAATTTTTAATAACAATTCACCTTAATTGTTGTTATTAAAATTTTTACCATTAACCTACCATCATAGCCATTTCTTGGCCGCCACCTTGGATTTGACATCTTTTTTCACCATAGCCTTTTTGAGGGCCGCACTCTTTTTTTTACAGCTTGGCTGTTTTGGATTAGATTTTACTTCTTTATGTATTTGTATACCCCAAAGCCGACCTATGGCCAGCTTTGGGGCTTGTTAAACCTATCTTTTTTTCTTTTCCACAGGAAAGAAGAAAAGATGAAGCAGATAAATACTTTAAATATTTCTGATTTTATCAATAATGTACAAATTATATATATAATACATATATTTATTACAGAACTCTACATGGTACATGGTTTCTTTGCAACTGAACACTCTACAAGGTGAGTCCTTCTGGCTGATCTCTCTACAGGGTGAACTGTTTGTAACTGAACTATCTACAAGGTAGCTTCTTCTAGCTGATCTCTCTACAGGATGATTTGTTTGTAACTGAACTCTCTACAAGGTAACTTCTTCTAGCTGATGTCTCTACAGGGTCAATAGTTAGTAGCTGAACTCTCTACAAGGTGACTTCTTCTAGCTGATCTTTCTACAGGGTAATTTGTTTGTAACTGAACTCTCTACAGGTGATTTGTTTGCAACTGAACTCTCTACATGATGGTTTCTTTGTAGCTGAACTTTGTACAGGGTAATTTCTTCTAGCTGATCCCTCTACAGGGCGATTTGTTTGTAGCTGAGCTCTCTACATGGTGGTTTCTTTGTAGCTGAACTCTCTACAAGGTGACTTCTTCTAGCTGAACTACGTAGTTGAACTCCCTACAAGGTAACTTCTTCTAGCTGATATCTCTATAGGGTGAATTGTTTGTAGCTTGTCTCTATACAGGTTACTAGTTTCTAGCTGATCTTTTGAATTCTTTTAGGGCGACTGCTCTATTAGGGTGAATGCTCTATTAGAGTATCTCGATCTCGCACTTGCTACACCCAAGTTTGATTTCGTGTTATAACTCCGTGGCTTTAAGTCTGATTCTTCTACACCATTGAAGATCCTTTCTAAGATGATTACTCCATCTGTACAGCGAATTTCAAAGTATTACCCCAAGCGGTTTTTCTGGTGGGCGTAGAGAGTAGTAGTTTTTTTATTAGTTAATCTCGATTGCGTAATTGTTACACACTGTTAGTTTTTTCGTTGTATCTTCCTGGTTTTTAGCTCGATTTCTTTCAAACCACAACATAGTTGAAGTTCAATAGTTAACCTATTCACCCACCGATTTTCAGCTTCTTCCCGTAAGCGGTTTACCCTGTAGGCGTGACAACATAATGGTGTTATTTTTCGTGAATAATCGCTAATAACCTTTTGCCTGTTTATCGTATTCCAGCCACAGTTGATACAGCGATGCGCCTTTATATCCCCCTTCTGTGTGCCAAATTGCAAGGCAATCGGATATTGCGTTCGCGTTTTATAGTGGTTTTTATACAGTCTATTTCCGGTTTGTTGACTAGAGATACGAAGCGTTAAAAGTCACGTGCTTGAAAGTAACCAATGAGATCAGTTAAACTAGCGCCGTCCGCCTGGCGTGAAATTTCATTGGTTATTTCTATTCACTTGATATTTTTACATTTGGCTTGCGTGGACAACCAGCCTGAAATAGACTGTAAGTGTGCGAAAAGAGGAAGAAAAATACTCACGGATGTTGCGCGCCGGCTTCTTGGGCCGCACGACATACCGTGTGTCTTGAATGGCATCAATGTTCAACTTCAAATTAATGGTCTTAGCTAGTCATTGTATAAAGAGTAAACCGTTCTATGTAACTACTTTTTTGTGAGTATATAGTATAATTTCTGACTGTTCTATTAGAGTATCTTGATGTTTTAGATTTTGTTGCTATATATAATTGCTTCAAAATGTCAACACAATTTTTGATTCCCATACATAAAATTATAATTGCCACATTCTACCCAAACCTTCATGATTGTTATTATAATGGAACCTAGCTATTAATGTGGACACTCAGACACTTCCCAAAGTATTCCACTGTGAAAAAGGTGGGATATAAGATGGTATTTCCAGTGGCTTATTGAATACAAATAAGCTTTAATATAAATCCTGTATTATACTCATGTTATACTTTAGCATAATGCATACTATACTATTACATATATGGTTTCAGTTTAATTACCACAATACTTGAAATAGCTTATATCTGATATAATGCCCACACTTTGCTATCACATATATGGTTTCAGTATGTTTAACACATTAACTAAAGCCTCATGTGGGATTGTTAGTATAATACAGGTTATACCAAGCTTTTTTGTATTCAATAAGCCACTGGAAATACCATCTTATATCCCTCTTTTTTCACAGTGTTCCTTAGCTACTGCAAAACACTTGATATAATCAGGACAATTTTGGTTTGGTTTTATATACAATTTGTGTGCTATTTCTTTGTCATGACATAAATGGGCCACAATGTACTATGTCATGTCATGATTACTGTGGTATATACCCTTACTATATATGCAATCATTTTATATGTACAACTACAGGTATTTACTTCCTCTTACAGCAGCACAAGTGCTCAAATACTCTTGTGATATCTGAGCATGCTCCTCTTAGGAAAGCGCAAAAAATTATGTGTCAGAATGGCTTCCTTGCATGAAGAAGATGACCACCAGTGGCGATTCTAGACCTGACCTACAGGGGGGGCCCAGTAGGGAACAACATAACTATTGTTGTTTGGCTATAGTATAAAGTAGAATTTTCAGGGGGTCTGGGGATGCAACCCCCAGAAGCTGCAGGATTTTTGCAATTTAAAGGCTTGAAAACAGCCTAAAATTTGTTCTAAAAAGATGAAAAATGCTAAAAATAACAATGCCAATCTATACAGCAACTTTTCCCCAAGATTTTTTAAAAGTTATTTTTTAACAGGCTTGATCCAAAAGGTTACAACATATTACAACAAAAATCAGCCAAAAATTCTGGGTACCAATGTGTCTGTTGTAGTTGTTGTTTCCACTTTGCTGAGAATGCTAGCATTGTCATAACAATGGTGCTGGGGTAGATGTGTCAGGGGTGCAAGAAAATTGTAAGCAAAACTTCATGGAGCATGTTATTTTTCTGTCTGCAAAAACACCGTGTGTTTTGTGAGAGATCTTGTGATCTTAAATCTGCTAAGGGGGCAAGTGGTACTATGTGTGTGTTGTGAAGTGGTGTCCTTGAAATGACAAGGTCCATGCTAAACACTCAAATTTAGTTGTTAATTCACAAAACATTCAGATTGGACACACAAAACTCTATAATCCTCTTATGGGTGTGGTCAGGAAGACAAGTGGTGGTGGGTTGTCATGGGAATGGATGATGGCCCTAGAGGTCATGTAATCCAAAAAAAGCCAAACAAATAGGACACTTGACAAAGTTGTCACTATGCCCTCTCTGTACATGTACATGTTCTGTAGCTCCTGAGGGTGTAAACAACATGAGATGCTAGTATATACGTGCATACACAGCTGTTTGGCATGCATAAACATTCAAATATAAAACTTTCCACCTTATAATTCTCTGTGTAACATGTGCAGTTGTGGTAACCAGGTAGTATCAAGAATTCATAATACTAAGTATTAAGGGTAACTCTTGGTCAGATATACTTGATACTGGCAACATGTGGTTAACCACAACATAACATAAAGTACTGTTAGACTAAACACATATATTATAGTAACAAGTAACATGATGAAAGGTAACAGTACAACATCAACAGGTATGGCTTTACCACATACACATTGGAGAGAACATGATCACTCCTCAGGTTACGTTGCTCTTAAGTACACGAATTTGTAAGGATTTCATTAGGATATGTGGTATCACTACATCATGTGGTGTTACACATAAAACAAAAGAATCCTTTAACTACAAAATAATACTTCATGTATAAAACTTCCTGTGTAAGTGTGTGTAAGTGTGTGTGCTTGTGATTATGTGTGTGTGGAGGCAGCATAGCCAAGTGGTTAGAGTATCAGCTTGGCAAACAAAATGTCCCAGGATGGATTCCCGGTTATACCAAATTGTTGTTGTTGTTCCCTTCAGAAAAAACTTTACTCAGTCTACCCAGCTGTATAATAGGGATCTGGTGTCAACTGGGAAAGCAGCTCACCCAGCTGTAACATCAATGGATACCAGGTATTTATTGGGAAGGTAAATGTGGAACTTCAGGTTCCACAACCTCTGTCTGTGAGACCTGGACAGCCATAAACACACTCCAGACAATATCATATTGTTAAAAAAATCATGTCAGACTGACAACATTATGGTTACCAAGCAGCAGAAAGAACAAGTGTTTGTTAGTGATGATAATGATATGGTTTACATGGAGACTGACAGTGAAGATGAACATGTATTTGTCCAATCTGTTTATGAGATTGGTAAAGGAGAATATCTAACTCAATGTTATAACTGAACTGATTGGAGACTACTGCTCCCATCCAATCCTCCTGTGGCCATGAGGCTAGTGATAGAGCTTGATGACCAAATATAATGGTGATGCTTAGCTGGTACTGACTTTTGTTGGGAGGTATTTTCAATCTCTAATGTGGACTGTGGTAGTAGTCATTTATTAACTGTCCATGTTTAAGAATGGCAAGCAAACAACAAGCTTGATAAAGTTGACTACTATAATTGACTAACTATTGTTGATCGGTATTATTTGGGTATGTCTTCCCGCAAAATAAGTTTTACTCAATAAGTCACAGATTACATCATTTGCAAGATCACGTACTTTGGGATCTGCCAAACCTTTGTATGGTATGCACTGCACAGGCAGTACATATGGTTTCCTCCTCCTTGTTTCATCACTGATCATAAAGACCAGGATGTGTGTTGCAGCAGTTTGCTGGTGTATTGTCACTCCCTTAATGAAGGTGATAAGAGTTTGTTGGATAACCCGGGACGTTCTCAACTGTCCAAATAGAGTCATCGTTTTCAATTTTCGCAATCAGGAAAGTAATATCACCACACAGTTATCTCCCTATGTCATTGAGTTCCCCAAGCTCCTTTATCTTCCATGCCAAGATAATCATCTCCTTCTTACTCTGCTTTGTATGTGTCAGTTTCTCAGAGTACAAATCATTTGCAGCACTTAGCTCTAAACATTTGGTATGAAATATAAATATGTACAGTACTTATGTTATACATGCACAATACCTGAGTGAAGAACTCCAAATCTTTAAGTATGTTAGAACTTCTTCTAACTCTTCTTTAGCATTTGCATGGTTAAGTCCAACCTTCCCTGCATGTTTCAAACGTTGTCTGTACTTTTCATGCTGCATCTGGAGAGAGCCATCTGCTAAGTCAACATCTCCACTCCACTCCATCTTTGTTGATGCTTTCAACCCCTTAAGTACATCACAGCCATCTACCTTAAGCCACCACCATGAATCTTGGTTTGAATTGACTTTTACTGCTTCATCAAGAATGTTCACCTTCAATAGCCTCCATCACTAAGTATCATTTCTCAAGGATGCAACACATACCTGTATCCAGGAATCCAATGTAGTTTTGCAGGCAGCAAAATCATATCTTAATGTTCTGTCTGACACAGCAGGGACATTGACAAGTGCCTATTTTGGTTGAAGAACATGTGCAATAAGCACTTCAGTAGGCATTATGTGTATGCTTACATAAATCAAAACAAAGGGATGTAACTACGAACACTAGTCAAGGATACAACACTCGTACAATAGCTACCTCTTTATCATGATCACCTAGTAAAGTGGCTAGGTATGTGCAATCTCATTTATATTATTTTATGGGACATACAACATACCAATGAACTATGTTTAGTTATATCTTCATCGTATTCTGATTACGTGCCACACTTTGAGTATCAGGAAATGAATTCACACTCCACATGGGCCCACAATGTATTCAGAGCCATTTCTGGCCAAAGTGGTAGTACATGGTCTGTTGCCATGACCGATAATCTGCCAGACAACTGATCTGCATGAAAATAATTATTCTGTAACATAGTATACTTGATATGTTTACCTGTTGTAAGTTATCAGCAGCAAAAAGCTGAGTAACATATTCAATTAAGCCCATTGGCATGCACTTAATTGGAAACCGAGTATCACTATTGTCTTGTCTCAGAGTTTCTACTCCTTTAGCAAGATTATACAATATGTTAGTACGTCCACCATGATGCAAGTGGATCATGGCTGCAGCTGCATGACACAGAAAATTGTCTGGAACTGACACAGATGAAGTAGCTAATAGATACGACGAGAACAGTATGGATAACACTTGCGAATGTGTGTCTACTGGTAACTTGCTAAACACATGCAAAAGAGCAGGGGCCTCCATATCATCAGTTTGCACATCAATGCTAACATTGCTTGAATTACATGGAGGGGATCTGGAGGAGCATACCTGGTGTAAATTTGGTGCTCTAACATTATAGAATGATTCTGCATCCTTTGATCATTTGTATCTGTTTCAAATAAAGCATAATTGTATGCACAACTTGCTTCAACATACTTCTTCACCAGTCAGGTGGTAACTTTTTTGCGGCAAGCACCAGCTATGATGGCTAAACTATATTAAATGATTAACAATCTAAACACCTACCACTTCTCACAACATCGACAGCACCTCCTCTGCTTTTCACAAATTCACTGGCACTATTCCAAAAAGCATCCTGTTTGTGAGTGGGCCAACTCTCACCAGACGTGTGGGATAGAAAAAATTCAGTCAGAGCCTTCAGTTCATCTACTGACCACTGCTCCTTAGACTTTGTAGGCCCATCATTGCATCCACCTTCTGTTTCATAGGTGAGAGTTGTTGGCACCAATGATTCTACAGTTCTATCATCACTAGCTACCAGTTCTCTGAACACCACTAGCCTCCAGTTCTCTGAACGGGATTCGTTTTTGGTGCCTTCATGGAGTAAGTAGCATAGGTGAGCTTCTGGGACACTTCTGCACAGTGCTATCATGGCTTGGATTCTCCGAGGCACTCTCTCTAGGGCTTGTTCACTCACAGACGACGACATTCCTGCACCATAAGGCCAACCGTGAGATCTCACGTGATTTCTAATTCCTTCACAAAAAGAAAACTGCTTTAATCGGCGGGGCTTTATAGGCTCATTACACAGTTGATATTCATTTACAACATTCTAACTTTTTCTATGGAATTTTGTGTCAACGGAGGTCAGCTGAGCTGTTCAGTACAAGCTCACATGTGCTCTTCCAACCTCCTCTGGCATGGTATGGTACATGGTATAGACTGAACTACTCACACATACAAGTCTACTAATTAACTGTCCATTAAGCAATACAATATATCAAGAGCCTCTAATAGCTAGAAGACTTATAACTAAGTAGAGGGCTGTACAGGTCAAGCAAACAGTGGCTTATAATCAAGCAGTGTCTTATAATCAAGCATTGGCTTGCTTGTATGGTAGACATAATAGTTATAGTCTTAATTTCTTGTGCTAGGAAACATGAATAATATGCTCCTGATCCGATTGGCTTTCCCTTCACCCACTCATTGTCTTGACGATACACATCATATTATCATTTGTTGTGTCCTCCTAAACAACAAGATATACACCTAGCTAGCATGACAACATATACAGGATAATAGAACAAGTCTCAATGTATTGAACACATTAGTCTAAAATTACCATAACTTGTGCATGCTTTAGTTGACTAGCTTATTTTGGACATCATTATGTATATTACCTATATATAGTAATTTGAGTACAAGGATCTCTTTACACACTATGTCACAAGGGCTTGTGCACATTTCTTCATCAGGATAATTTTAAACTTGTTCTGAGACCACATTAAACTATTTGTGTACGTATGTACTTCACAGTGCTTCTTGCAGCTGGCCAGTGTAACAAGAAATTATTTTAAAGTGAAAATTTGAGCATTGGTACTACTACAGTGTGTATTATATAGAGTGTACTCACATTGTCAGGTTGCACATGGATGATGACAGTTTCAGTGGGTGGGACTAGTGATATTGGTGGGTGTGGCTAGTATTCTTCCACCAGTGACTGCACTTGAGCTAATGCCATCGCCTCTTCTTCCTCAACTTCCCTCTTGCAGTGTAACACTTCTGTACCATGACCTTCCCTGCCAGTTGACTCCTGGTGCTATAAGGACAACCATAGTGGTGGCAATGGCTGAGAAATGAATGTATATAGTAGTTAGTATACATCATCTTACCAATGAATACACCTTAAGACAATCCTCAAGGTTCCTCAAACACTAAACACACACCTTAATAGTATCATGATCTTTAGTCATTGTAACTCCCTCCATTTCTTTAGAGAACTGCCTAGCCATTACAGTACTGATATGGTTGCGTTCATCACTATTCACATGATCCCCATTACTAGAGGACTCTGATGTGGTCTGCTTGGAAACGTCACTACTTCCATTAGATTTGCTCGGGAGGTAGTTGATCTGTCCTGGGACACATCCAGGGAGGTCATTCTCAACATAACCCTGGTCTGGTCTGGGTAGTGATAATTTTAACTCATTTTCCTAAACTATGCTTGTCTCTGAATGCCATACTGTTGAAATTGATGGCATACTTGTGATGCTTCTTGCTTGGCTTAGCAATGCCCTTTTGAGCCAACAATTTACTAACAACCTCTCTCACAAGTCCCTGAACAGACAAGTGACACTGGTCTATGGCTTCCTTTGACTGCTCCAAAATGGCAGGACAGTTAAGTGCTATTTCTTTTGGTTTCTTGTACACTGTTATTGCAACTTTAGTGACCTTCTGTTGTTGAACATGTGTCGCAGCTGATGCAAACCTAAGATGATGAAGGAAGTCTTGTGAACAATCAAAGGTAAGTAGTTACAAGAAGTAGTGCACTAGATACATACACACAAATAGAAAAACCTCCTGTGGCATTTGAACAGGTCAACAATACAAACAGACATACCATTCCCTGTCTTGTGCAGCTGGTATGATGATTAATTCTCAATCAAAACACTAGCACGTGATGCCAAATATAGAAGAAGAACTACTGATAATTTGTTTTTGAAAGTGTTGCCAGTCTCAAGTCGCCATGCCAGCTGCCAGTGGATTCATTCACTTAAAGAAGATTAAGCAGGTTAATTAAAGCAACACCAATACGAAGGACATGCGTTTTTATCACCTCCACGAAAACACCCACCCATTATATGATTGTTTCTTCATTCAACATGAATTGTAATCCCGGTGAGTGCGAGGCCTTATAGGCCTTGTGGTTTTCTCAAACATTATTTATTCATTATGATGTAATCTCGACTGCATTTCTTATTATTCTTAGTACTTGTATATGAGAAACTATGTATGTTATTATATTCACTATCCCACTATGGACCCACTGAAGCAGGCAGTAAGAATTATGATGCGTAAAACTGTTGAATATAGAAATAATTTGATGACTTGGAACACCAGACAACTTTTAATCTAGGCAAGTATCCTAGTAGCCACACAGTCCTATGTGTAATTAAAAAGAGAATCAAGGATGAGGAATGTTTACAGTTGATATTGATGAACTGTGATGTTGTCATCATAAATTATTCCTATATAAAACATACACTAGCTGTCACAATATACTCTAATAGAGCAGTCAGCTTCAGGTTACCTGCCAACTTGGAAATTCCTGCCTTATCAGCTCCCTCCCTGCTTAATGAGCAGAGCAGTTCTTTGATCACAATGGAACAAAACACAGATACCTCTCATTATACTTCTCTGCACACTCACCAAAGATGCCAGATACACTTTCAATACAGAGTCTGTACAGCTGTGTGCAATAATTGGACAGCACGTCTCCAGGGCACAATGAGCAATGTTGGATATCTTCATCAGAGAGTTGTCGACTGTTGTGATTATAATATGTAAAGCTGGGCATTAATAAGAATACCATATCTCTGGCTAGCTGTTGTAGACTAGCCTCTCGAGACTTCCATGTACTGGAGAAGATCTGATCTAGACAATGCTTGGAGACATACTAGAAGAACAGAACATTTCTTTAACATTTTAGTTTGTAAAAGTATAAATCATGCTATCTACAATAGCTGTCACATATATAGAAATATCTGCTAATTCCTCAGTGTAAAACTTGTATAGCATCTACTCAAGAAATGAGCAGAAGATGATTGAACGTCTTAGACAGACTACACAGGCAAAAATTAACATTTCTAAGTCCTGACGTGCCCATTTATGGAGTTCTACTGTTATTATCCAGCGATTATGGCAACAGACAAATTTAGTGATGTGCAATACATATCGATATATCAGTGATACTCTGGTTGTATTGTGATACCAATATCATACTTGCATATCAATATTTGGATTATGCAATCACAGAAATATTTTGATTGTGTAATCACGGAAATTAAAGTCTGGTTTTGTGCAATTTAGCAGTAGCAGTGTACAGTGTAGCTTGGTTGTTTACCAGTTTCCTAGACTCTTTAAGCACAGTGCAGCGGAGTAATAGCTGGTACTAAACCATGAAAAATTGTCACCACCCTTGCATTTTTTGCAGTATAACAGTGTAGTTGGGTTGCTTACCACTTTCCTGAACTCTTTTAAAGCTTGTTATATAACAGTACAATGGGGTATAGCTGATACAAAAAAAATTATTAGCAGCCCAAACATCTAATTGCATTTTTAGAAAAATGTACCATATTGTGTATCGTATTGTATTGGTGGCTACACAGCTGTTATTTATTTTTTTATTTTCAGCCTCAGTTTGAGGATTAACCCACACATGAAACATGCATACATAATGTTTTACACAGCTGTTATGTACAGATATGCTCTTTCAACACACAACACTAGACAAATAGCCCATTTTCTGACATTTCTGACCATAATCAGATTTGGCAGGACCATTGGTGGCTAGGAGATACTAGGCAGGGACCACAAATACACCAATGCCAACCCCTCTGCTGTACTGAAACCTCATAAAACTACACAGTTCTGTGGCTATGACACAGGCTACTTGACAGCACAACAGGAAAAGTACAGAGCATTTGTGTCTATACAGTGTATTGGTGTGTCCAGTCAACTCAAACCAACTACAAGTTTGTTGTCATGACACTCATAAGCTCTGGTAGGTTATTAACTTCTATAGTCATTACAATACCTTCTCCAACTTCATGAGATAGTGAAATAGTTTCTCTGGTAGATATAAGTCAAGGAAGAAGCTTATTGTGTCTGCTCTGCTGAGGGTGCGTTGTTGTAACAATGGCACTGGGGTAGATGTGTCAGGGGTAGAGGCAGGCATAGTACTACGTGTGTTGTTGATTAAGGGGGAGTCCCTGAAATGACAAGATACAAGCTAAGTATCCACACACATGCACGCATGCACACACTCAGCTTCTAGTATTTGAACTCAGACTTAGAACTCTAATCATGGTTAAAAGTCCAAATCTCAGAGAAATCCACATGATTACAACAAAATCACATAATTATAATTACTAACTGGTTTCTGATGGGGTGGTCAGGAAGACAAGTGCTGGTGGGTTGTCATGGGAACGGATGATGGAGGATGGTAGGGAAATCATGTAATCCCAAGAAGCCATACAACCTGGACACTTGAATAAAGCTGTCATCACGTCTCCTTTGTCCTGTACCCCCTAAGGGTGTAAACAACATGAGATGTTCGTAATGTAACAAGTACTGTGGAAACATCTTTTTCAAATTTGTTCTCTAGCTACAATAAGAACTTCGTCACTATATCACTATGGAACTTGTATAGCAGGGAATGACTTGATGTTGAAACTTTGTAGGTGGTGACGTGATGACAAGAGTACTTCAGAGTCAGCCACAAATTCTAGGACCCTTCCCATTCATTTTACTACCACAAGCGCATGAGAACACCAAACAATCAACATTGACACTTACAGATCTCCATGCAGTGATAATGTAGTTCAATATGACAGCCATTAATACACTCTAATAGATCTTCTCCTTAAATAAAAAGATTGGAAAAATTTCATCTTCAATACCAGTTTCCATGGTAACCATGGCATTAGCATCACTAGCTAACACCTGTTCTTTCTGCTGTTGCTCGGCAACCAGCATATTATCATCAGCAACAGCACCAGACATCTTGTTTTCAATAATGACATTTTCTTCAATGTTGCCACTGATGGGGAGCACTTATTGGAAACTACTACCCCATCTGACTCTATGAGACGCAGCAAACCAGTCCCATCTAAACAACACCATTACTCATCATCAAGCTCTGCCACTAGTCTCATGGCTACAGGAGGGTCCTGTTGGGGGACATTAAACGTCTACTGTGGTAGTCATTCATTAAACTATCCACCTTGAAAAACACAACAAGCTTAATGAAGTTGAAATTTTAATTAAGAAGTTGATTTAATACTGGTAAACCACTAGCAAAATCTGAACACAAAGGGAACAAGCTACATCAACAACATGTGCTATCTGATCTACCAATGAGGAAAACACTTCCAATTGCATGCTGTGCATGAGTTTTAATGTGCAGCTTTGTACATGCAACTTTAAATACCTAGTATTTCACCAAGCATATCACTATTCCACTAGGGACCTGACAGAAGGCCAAGCCTGTCTAGCCTGCAGGAAACAAGACTGTTGAATGAAAAATAATCCCCCCTAAAGAGTAGCACTGTAAAGGATCTTTAATAAAGAGTAGCACTGTATTTCTTTTGATGTGGCACAAGGGAATGTATGTAATGACTTTGATGTTGGCAGCAAACTACTGTAGAGTACACAGAAAACTTTGCAACATGCTTTAAATTTTTCATGAGTTTCATGAAGGCTCACTTGCCGTGAACAGCGCAAACTGCTCATGAACGTTACCAAACTGACTAACTAGCTGGGCAGTTATATATAACTTATGTTTACAACAAATTTATGACAATTACTATTTTCCTGAATGGTTTATGACGTACGCTTGGAGCAGTGTTCACAAAAATTCATATTGTAATTGTGAAGTTTTTTTTGTTCATCCTACCATAACAGGTTTACTGCTCTTGCTGGGGAGAACTCTGATGTGGACATATATGGAATAGCAATGTGACTTATGTCGCATTCATCATTCAATACAATATGCAACGTGTAATCAAGACATGTGGCCTATAATCAGGGGGTAGTTTATACAACATGTGACTTCTAATCAAGGGGTTGATCACCTCATAATTCTTCAACTCCCTGCTCCACAACTTGGGGTCATTCTGACTGACCTTCAACACTCTCAACATCACAAACAACAGGTGGATACAGTCCGGCTTGTTACAGCTACACCTCTACAGTGAGTATATATGCGTGATTATGTTGGTGATGACAATGACAATATGAATTACTATTACACTACGTATAGAGATTGAATTAATGGAGCTTTATGTTTTCCCTTACATGGGGTAACCATAATCAATTACAAGATTCCATATAGTAATGATAACAGTACAAGTAATGGTAATCGAATACATCATTAAAGTAACATCTTGATGAGCTCCATAATTACTTAATTTATGGTGATACATGCACAGTAGCTATAACTATCATTTATGGTAATACATTTATAAAACTCTGTAGTTGCAATCACGATATTGTAGAAGCCTTTGTCCTCTAAGTACAAATACTTTAAATCAGCGAACAAAAAAATTGTTATCTGTTTGGACAGAAAATTAATAATTTGTTTTAAACAAATAAATAGTCCTTAATATTACAGACTTTGTGGTAGTCACCATGGACTAAAAGACAACAGTTGACTAGCCAAATTGAACAATGACACAGTTAACATATTGTCAGTGTGCCCATCAGACTGCTCACCTGGGTACCAACAATGACTCTGAACCGACTCTCATTAGAGTCTCTGGTGACAAGGAAGGTGTTGGGGCCAGGAGATATAGTCTAGGCTTCTCTACTGTCCTCTGACGTGATGATTACCGGCTAACTGTGGATAAGGCAACAGGTAGTTTTGATGGTAGTGGGGCTGCAGGAATGGCTGCACAGGATTGGTTGGATATTTGGGGACATAGGGATGGGTGAGGTAGATGGTTTAGATACACCATTGGTCGGGGTAGTGTATCATTTAACAACACCTCTAGACACTACTGGCTGGTTTAGGGTTGGAGTAGTATGATTGGTTAATGCTGGTGGGGGTTTGACTAGCGGGGAATAATGGTAGGATGGGTTGACAAAAAAGTTCTGTACTGGAATAGATGAGGGTTTCTGTGAGGTGGCCATTTCGGGTGGTGATGTTAGCTTTGGAGAATGTAGATTATACCATTGCAAAAAGCACATCACTTCAATGAATTACAAACTAACAGTTAAGGTGTTAACTTATTGAGTATGGCACAACTATTTAACGAGGGAAAATTTTTTTGACAATTCAGACAATCTAACATTTTAAAAATAACATTCAGAGAATGTTTTAATATTTTCAAACTATGCATGATTAGATTCTGGTAAGAGACCTCTTACTGGGTAAGACACCAAGCCAAAAATTTGTATATTTTGTGGGTTACTAATAAAATTCCAAGCCATTGTCCAAGACATGTATTATTCAGTTGATAAACACTTCTCAGGAATAATGTAATAATCACCTCAGCTCCTCCTAGGTGATTATTGCATCATTCTTTCTGGGTTGTTTATCCACTGAAGAACCCTAGCCTGTCCATGTCTTGCCTATACAACCTCTGTGACACTTATTCTGTTAAAAGTTTTGGTTAGTCAAAGGAAGACTACTGCACTTGCTGGGAAAAAACTTGTAACAAAAGTTGTAATATCAGAAAAACAGAAGAATAGCATAATTCACCACTCCCACACACATTACCTGTTGGCCGGTATCTTGAGAACTGAAGGTTCTGCTCTGGCTGGGTCTCCATGATGACTGGTGGAGGTGATGGCGGTCCATCGTTATAGTCACTCAGAATAGAGGCCAGCTTTTCGCTAGAATTACTATTAGGTAGACCCATCTGATAGTCCACATCTGCCAGTCCACCAGTGTGGCCGATACTCTTACTGGTTGTCATTGACGATGACACTGGTTTACGAGGAATAGCAGTTGTCCTCTTGTTAGCTAGCGGTGGTGAAGACTTAGGATTTAATTGGAAATTCTCTGTTGCTGTTGTATGGTGGACACAGATTTGTTGCTCAGAGACAGACAGGTTGATAGATTGCTTGGACCTATCTACCATTAGAGGATCACTAGTAGCTTCTGTCTCCTTCGGTGATGGTGGCTTATGGACATTATCTGGTACAGAGTGTTTCCTCGTGTGCCCAACTGAAGGCTTGCTATGAAGAACAAAGAAAGTATAGTGGATACTTCTATTATAAGGACACATAAACAAAATGTTTACCCTCAAACCATTACCTGCTGACAGTGTTGGGACAGTTACTTTTTAAATGTAACTCGTTACATATTACATATTATTTACAACTGAATTATTTAGTTACAGTTACATATTACCCATATAATAAAGTAACTATAATAATATTACATGTTATATTACTTTGTGTCCACAGCCTTAAGCTGTCATGTGTGAAATTACCACTTATCACGTGACATGATTGCGTTGTTGGACAATGTGCAGATCTTGGTTATAAATAAGAAGCTGGTGAATAAGCTTCATTCAGTAGGCTTCGTTACTTCGTAGTGGCTAGGAATTACTCAGTGGACTATGAATGAGATTAGTAATTTCGTTACTTAAAGTAATAATATTATGTAATATTAGACTCGTTACAGTAACTTCATTACTTAGGTTACATTAGTTAATAACTTGAGTTGTATTACTTGTTTGTGACGGCATATTTCGTTATATTACTTCATTACGACTAAAGTAATATTATTATGTAACACGTTACTTATGCAACGCATTACTCCCAACACTGCTTGCTGAATGTAGCAGTTTAGTAGCAAGTCATATGTTTGTACAAGTTACTAATGAAGTCTAGCCTTGTACTCACACCAGTTAGTACTGGTACAAATTATCTAATGAGATTGGAGGACATCATCAAACCGTCTTTCTCTGAAATGATGTCACCCTTTTGGCTTCTATTTGGGGAAGTTATAACATTACTCCCATGATGGGTAATGAGTAAGGAATAGCATAATTATATTATTGAGCTAAGGATCTTAATTTACAATGGTAACTGCCATATGTGATGTAGTGTTGTGTTGATACTCAGACTGGTAATGTGAAACCCCATGTATCAGCAATATGAGGGATTACCTGCTTGTTGTTTTACAGGACTGGTCTCTTGTGTTGTCAGATGTCCAAGCAAGTTTCTGGACCAGTGTTTTGGGTCAGTTGGTGTATTCAAACCAAAAGGCTCAAAGTCATTTAGTCACCTAGTTAGAGGCAAGTATGTTTATAGTTTTGCTTCTTATTCTACCCAAGTCCACAGCAGATATATACATACACAAAGTTCATGCAGTAAGACATGTGGAACTACCATGTTTATCCTCCTCTGTTATAACATTGCTATTACTGCCGAAATGTACTGTTGGCTATTATTCTAACACTGCTGCCACTGTCCTGTTGAATCACCTAACATTAACTTAGTTAAGCAACGTATTAAGTAATTGATTGATTGCTGTACTATATACTCCGTATGGAGTTTCTGTATAGTTGAAAAATACAAATACAATACTACTACAAACATGCTAAATTGGACCTTTATAATCAAATAACATTGTTAAGAATGGGTGTTGTGGGTCTTGCACTGATGCCTCTGTTCAACAAAACCAGATCAGCTTTGTTTATTGGTTTGAATTCTAATATACATGTATTGGCAAACACTGTGCGATAGTGTGACCAAACAGGAGACTCGGTGTTAGCTAAGAAACAATGCATTGTGTTTGGATCTGTAACACACAGAGCATGGATAATAATACAATCTCGCTTTATGAAGGAGTCAACGTTGAATTAGTTTTTTTTTGAGATCACAAGACGTGTGACTGACCTTCAATGGAACCACATGACATGTATTCTATTAGAAGACAGTAAAAGAATTAAAACCTTCATAATGAGATGTTGGTCCCAACAGGCCTACCCCATACATGTTACCTATGAAAGAGGAGAGAGCAAGCAAGATGGTAAAAATTATTGGTTGGTGAGTGTCCAATATAGAGAGGTGTAGTGTACATGGTTGTTGAGTCCTTATACCGCGGATTTCATGACCGTAGTCACGATTTAAAAAAATAAAATAGCCAATCAAATCTCGATGTGATTGGCTCATTTTCAGCATTGACTTTATGACAATTGTCACACAATTCACGATACATTCTGAATTCATAACCACCCCAGGTGCTCATATGACCAGATGTGATGAGTAAACACAACTGTTGGATTATTCCATATACAGTGGAACCTGTCTATAATGGTCACCTTGGGACCAGATATATCTGTCCTTTATATACAGGTGGCTGTTAGAGAAAACCTGCATAAGGTGGTCAGCAGCATTTTAGTGGATATGTCTAGGGACCAGTCTATTATGCTTTATAAGCTTCCGATTATTCTTTCTAGCAATTCTTTTTAAACTCACCTATTATTCTCAAAATTATTCCAGTACTCACCTATTATTCCTAATATTATTCTCAATTATTTAATTAAAGCACACATTTTTTTTTGTAATATATAGCAATACACAAAGTATAGCTTTTAAAATGTTGTACATGCTACTTGTTTTTACGGTTATTGTATCTTAACATGGTCGATACTTCAATGTAATCTTGTAACGAATTTTGCTGTTTGTCTTTGAAGGCATTGTTTAACATTGAAAAAACCCTTTCAACAGCTGCTGACGATGGCTGCACAATCAATATCTTTTTAACAGCTGCAGCCCATTGTGGTAAAGTAGATTCAGAACTTTTCCAAAACTTTAAACAATCAACATCTGAAGAATCATCATTGTCAATAGCTTCAATTTTAGCTAGGTAGCTAGGCAATTCTCTCTTGAGAGCTGTTATTTCTTCTTGATTGAAAAAAGGAATGACAGAAAGAGTATCCACTGATGATGCATCAGGATTCAGGAATTTAACTGTATTTGGATTAAAAAGCCGTGATGCTTTAAAAGCGGCAAGTGGAACTTTAAGGCTCGAAGTAAGTTGTTGTTTGAAATAGTTCAATGCTGGTTCGGCACAATTTTTTGCATGTGCAACAAGTTGCTGTTGAACGGCAGAGGATGATGATATGCTCTTGGCAATCGCCTGCACATTTGGAATATTTCCAACTTGTACGGCAGATATGACCTCCTGGATTGTCTCGTAACATGTTAAAGCTAAAGGGCCATCACCCTCCAAATTGTATGTTGCTTTAACGAATACTTCATCCCAGTCAACTACCGCTGCTAACTCGATCTTCAAATGATTAAGCTTCTGTGAATCCTCAAAGAAAGCTAGGAGTTTTGGTCTTGTAGAAGGACCAATATCTGTATTTTTTTGCAAGAATGGCTTAACATCTCCAAACTGTACCAAAATTTGACTCAAAATTTCCCATTTACTCCACCACCTCGTGTGGCTGTGTGTAGCCATTGTTTTCCCAGTTTGCTCTTGCCATAAAAATTTACATTTAACACTGTGCGAGAATAACAAAAGCCAACTGTTGAGAAACTCAGTAAGATTTGGCAGCTTGAAGTAATTCCCAACCAAATCTAGAGTATGAGAAAAACAGCCAACATCTAGAACATTTGGGTAAACCACTTTCAATGTTCTCATCGCAACGTTGTTTGCTGAAGCTCGATCTCTCATTGCAGAAATGAGGTGATTTGGTCCAATGCCAAATTTGGTCGAAAGCAGACTAATCACTTCACGAGCAATCTCCTCGCCTGAAAGGCTTTTAGCAAGCAGCTGAATTCCAATTAAGCGTTGCTCTATGATCCAAGAATCACTAACAAACCTAATAACAACGGCTAAAGCTTCACATGTATGCGTTGTCCCATCAAATACAACACCAACAAACTTGCCATTCATTTCACTTTTAATTTGAGCTACTTCTTCATTTAGAACAAAAGGAATCAAATCAAACAGATACCGTTGGGTGCACAGACGATAACCGTTCTCCTCCAGTATTTCCTTAAATACATCCAGTTTGGCTAAGGGCACACCTACTTGCAAAAATGTCTTCATCACTTTTACACGATATACTTGTTGAGCCTCGGGTAATGTTTCACCTCTAAGATGCTCCACACTATTGTACAGTTTCAGAGATTCAGCTATATCCTTCTCCTTTGCTGTCTTTTCCTTAAGCCTCTCTATACCTTTCTTGTGCTTTGCTGAGGCTATATGATTTTTTACACTACTTTTCTTTATGCACAATTCTTCACGGCAACCATTGCAAAATAACTTGCTGTTTGATACAGTGAAAGGCTCATTAGGGTACTCTCTTATACGCTGCGTAGGTTTTATATTGGTGGGGTCATTAGCCGAGTTACCCCTACACTTCTTCTTCCCTCGAGGCGGATTTCTTAAAACAGAACGCTTCCTCGACAAGTCAGAGGCCTTTGGAGCTTTAAGGACGCTTAGTAGTGATACTGCTGATGATGAACTTCTTCCAAACGAATCAGTTACAGAAGTAACAGAACTTGATATTACGGAAGAATTCGTTCCACTTTCACTGTCCACGTGCTGCGTGACCCGCATCACACTTGAATCTTCGTCTTCTATACAAGATACATCACTAATGCTTTGTATATTATTATCGAAGCTATCATCTGAGGATAAATCGTCTTGTTCTCTATCTTCACCACTGTCCAATACTTCACGTAGTACATCCGCCATTTTTTATTCCCGGAAATTTACCGATTATAATTATACAACCAAGTACTAAGAATAATACGAAACGCGGTTAAAATTACGTCATAAATAAATAATTAAATAAATAAATAATTAATAATTAATGTTTGAGAAAACTACGAGGCCTAGAGACATGAACTAACCGGGGATAGATTCGCCTGTGAATGAAGGCACAAACGTATAATCGTCGCTCCTGTTTGTGCTGATGACTTGACCATACGTGTAATTCTATATAACGCCCAGTACCACACCCTTGCTTAATTACTTACATATTGCGCGAAGAAGATTAGTGATGCCCGTGCAGGAGAGCCAGAAGCCACTTGTGTAAACAAGAAGATTACAAGTAAGTTTTTATGTTTGTAACATCTCAAGTCTCCATGCCAGCTGCCAGTGGATTCATTCACGTAAATAAACAAAACAAGAAAACATTAAACTGACATATGCCACGCTCTTTACAATAAGCTTACAGTTACATATAAAATACAAGTAAACAATTTTGTCTTGTGCAGCTGGCATGGCGAACTTTCTTTGTGTTGGTGTCAGGCAATTCAATACGTGCTTAATCTTTTTTGCCTTCACCTGGCGTAGCTACTAGGCTCTAGTGGCTTGGCTATCTTCCTTTATCTGGTTCATCTGGCTTGCATACGCCTACAGCATTGTGTAGCTATCTCCTGAAAGTTGTGTATGCATAACTATGGTGTGTCACCCATCACTGTGCCATTGCTACATCACTGATGAACCTTACTTAGCTCTAGTTGATGTTGATATGCATTGCTGTATATTGGCTAATAATTTTTATCTGCATGGTGATGTTGCCTATAATGTATTGCTGCATACAATACTGCAATAATATATAGTTCTCTCCTGTATGTTTTGTATACATATACTTTGTACACATCACTGTGCCACTTATACCACACCAATGATGTACTGGCACTTAGCTACTGGTGGCCTTTAGTTACGATGCCACTATTGTGTTATATCTGTCACTACTGCATGTGACATATTGAGTTGATTTGGGGATAATGCATTCACCACCTAATAGCCTCACCGGGGGGGCTGTCACGTTGGTGTATGTACTTGGTTGTATGTGACGCGGTCCTAGTAATAATAATAATAATAATAATAAACTTTACAGTGTACATATACCTACATACATACAAGTTGCAGATGTTGGTATGATACAATTGGGACATATGGCAGCACACTGATGGTCCACTGACATCCTGTGTCAGTGGCCGGAAGCTAAATTGTAGTAGTGATTAGCTACAAAGTTTACTTACTAGTCTAAGATTACTTAAAAGGGGGGGAAGTTAACAGTTAAAGGGAGTTGAAGTTAGGTTGGTGAGGGATCTTTGAACACTTTGAGCATGGACATAGAAATGAAAAAGAGCAGGTGTTGTTGGAGGTGAAATTGGCAGTGAAATGATTCCACAGATAATCTAAAAGTTTGGCCTTTATCTTGAGTGGGTTGTCCTGGTAGTTGATAACGGGAAGGGCATTCCAGATGCGAGGAAGCCGGTTAAAATAAAAGTTACTAGTGGAATTGTCAGGTGATCTTGTTTGGAGTAGCTTGTTTCCAGAAGCTAGACGTGTGTGACCAGTTGCAAATTTAATGAAATTATTGATGTCAAATCCATTGTGGGGGTTGTGGAGATTTTTAAGAAAGAACATCACATCATTTACATCAAGAATGTACATCAGGGGTAGCATATGGATTATTCCGGAATTATTCTTTATGCTTTCATATTCCAATTATTCCTAAAATTATTCCGGCATAATAGACGGGTCCCTAGATATGTCCATAATTATTATTAAGAGGCTCGCGCCACTGTAATACAGTATGAATATTTACTGACTAGTATTTGAAAGGGTAAAATATGAATGTTGGTTATAGCTATTGAATACGCTTAAGCAATGAAGCCCGATAGATTATATAATATTCATTGAAAAGCAGGAAGTGTGATAATTGCGCATTATAAATTGAGGTACCAGTTTGCATTTGCTTGTGTAAACTAAACTCGAGTACTTATCTCCGTGTGTGTTGTTAGTACTGATACAGCCACTACAGGAATACACTGCAATTCAAGTATGCAGGGCCGCCCAGAGAAATTAAGGGGCCCAGGGCAAAGAGTTAAAGTGGGGCCCTTCACCCAAGTTGTAAGGTGAAGACCAAAAAAAAAAAAAAAAAAAAAAAAAAAAAAGGTCACAACCTGCTGACAATGACAATAATTATCCAGTACCAACCATATCTCCTTATCTGTAAGCTTGCTACACTGCTCCTCTGAAGAATACTGTGACTGCTCTATTAGAGTATTTAGATCTGACTGCTCTATTAGAGTATATCGATCTTTTAAACAGGTATTCAGGGGACCCTTCGTGGGGCCTCCTGGGGCCCCTTTCAGGCTGGGGCCCGGGGCAAAATGCCCCAGTTGCCCCCCCCCCCCCCCTGTGGGCGGCCCTGCAAGTATGAATCAAGTCATGACGGGGTTGGTTTTCATTCACTCCTTCTAGGTATTTGTCCCATTTCACTTTAGGATATTTAACTCAAAGATTTTTGATTAGGCTCCTAGGCTATGGGTAAACACCTCAAACAGGCTCTGCCTTCTGTGTACACCCTCCAGTGCCTAACTGGTAAAGTAGATAATAACAACATAACAAGTACTCATTCACTCAGTTGATATACTCGTGTTCAAACACCACATTATTACACATTTAACTACATGTTGGGCTCTAGTGATTAGTTAAATGTGACAACTATAAGTATAGCTTCTTTCCAAAAACAATCCAGCGAGATTGAAATTATTTATCAAATGAAGTGATTGAAAGCAACACTCGACCCTTGTTTAAATCAAAGCTGCTATCCATAACTCTTGATTGACAATAATTATTTCTACAGCATATATCATTATTGTACATGTAATGTACTTATTGGGCTGGTCCCCTGGATGCACGGCACCAGACACTGTCTGTCTGTACAGTAAATAATTATTACTAGGCCCGGGGCACATACAACCAAGTACAATCACCAACGGGACAACCTACCAATAAGGCAGTACATCACCAGTACAGTGTGTGTGTGTGTGTGTGTGTGTGTGTGTATTGGCACATAAATCAGATGCTTAAGCTTTATTGGGTATAATCAAGACAACAGCCACGTGCACTCTAATATAATTATATAGCTACATATATAGCAGTCCTCAGAATTCATACTGACCAACAAATGCTTAATTAGCTAGGACAGTAATTTATGTATTCGGTTGTACGCAATTTGTGTCCTCCTCATGTGATACTAGTTGTTTAAATGAGGATGGATCAGGATGATGCATTAAGACATGGCTGGAGTTTCCAAGGGCAGACCACAGTGATACCTAGGACAAAAAAAGCCGAGTATTTCCACTTTGTGTCACACACAACCGTTATCTGACTCATCTGCAGAGTTACATTTTTGGGCCGATATGTCAAAAAATGGTCACATGGTGTCTTGGATACACTGCAAGATGAAATAAAATGTGTAGCAGATTGCTGTGAAAGGTGGCAGTGCCTTCAAAGGAATACTCATGGATATGCCACAACAGTGGTGTGCGGACACTGAATACTACAGTAGTGATTGGCACTTCACAGCTACAGGAGATAGTTACATACAAACACAGTACAAACAAACAATGCAAACAGCATTACAACATGAAAATATAGCCTACCTCTGTTAATCCACCTGAGCGCTAGTCTCGCGGCGTCCGACCCTAAAAAGAGGGTCTGGTGAAACTGTGTACAAAAAGTTTGAGCTCTGGAATGTTTATTGGATGACGTTTTACGTGTTACGTAAGTGCGCTGTTTACGTCACAACATCCATTCAACCAGATCCGCTTACAGCATCACCAAACCAATAGCGCTACTTTATTTATTCAACATTAAAACGAACCCAACAGAATTGTATGGCTGTTTTCTCAATGAGTTTAAGCAGCAGAGTCACCGGATGTAATTAACGGTAAACCGCGAATCTTTTGAAATGTACACATTGCATAATCAATTTGAAATGGAGCGATCTGATTGGAGCTTCCAACATTCCGGCAGCGCCAAACTTTTTGTACACAGTTTCACCAGACCCTCCTTTTAGGGTCGGGCGCCGCGAGACTACCTGAGCGCATGTACTGGCAGCTAGCATGGCGACTTGGGACTTACAGCGGCACCTGGCACTTGTCTGAATACTTAATATAAAACGAAGATCTGGACACAAACGATTAGTAGACAAATTAGTAGTAGGCCTGCGGATGGTCACTCGTGGATGCTAATCTTCTCCGACTCCCGGCCTTTGGAAACATGGGTGTGGTGATGGGCGTTATATAGAATTACACTTCGTTCAAGTCATCAGCACGAACAGGCGTAATTATTATACGTTTGTGACTTAGTTCACCGGCGAGTCGAACCCCGGTTAGTGCAAGTTCATAGGCCTTGTAGTTTTCCCAAACAGCACAAATAAAAAACACAACTAAATAGATAAAATTATAACTTAGCTATTTATTTATTTATTAATTGATTTATTATTTATGACGTGATTTTAACCGCATTTCGTATTATTCTTAGTATTTTGTCAACACAACTTTCTTCTGGAACACTGTGCCATTACATATCCTTGAAGACAGTAATCGAAAGTCTTTCCGGCATCACCTTTATAATTACTTATGTGTCAAGTAACTTCTTAATCACTGTTTTGTGTTTTGTTGTGTACTGTTTAGTTTGTAGTGTACTGTAGGTATATGTATATGTATGTTTGTTTTTTTGTAGGCGGACACCTTGTACAGGCTTTGCCTTTTGTGTATGCCTTCCTTTTTGGTAAATTGATAATAATAATAATAGTACTAGGTTGTATCATATTACTAGGTCCGGGGTACATACAACCAAGTACAATCACCAACGGGACAACCTACCAAAAAGCAGCAAAGGATGGGACATTTGGGGCAAATGCCCCCCTCCCTTCAATAAGGCCACACCAAGTCAAACCTTAGTTTCTGGTCACCCGCCCGCATGGTAAACCTGAAACCCTAGTTTATGAGGACTATTATTAATATTACAGGTGCTTAAGTGCACGTGACCCAGCAAGACACTTATTTTTTATTGCAAAAGATCGATATACTCTAATAGAGCAGTCAGGGATTCCAATAGAGCAGTCACACTACTCTTAACTGTAATATTAGGTATATATGCCACACTAATAAAATGTTTCTAACTATAGCTAGTTTTGTCCTTGATTATATAGCTGTTCAGATTATAACTGTTACTAATGCTTCTGTAACCAAAGTAATTTCAGTAGCATTAACTACTAGTCCATGCAGATGGGCCATAGCTTTAACTTTATAATTCAAATGTAGTCCTCTAATGATTAGTCTAGTAACTTCAAATTCCTTATCACTGAACACTACAGGGGTATGGAAAGCCGGCAACATTCGGTGAGCTTAAACTTAAACTTTTCCATAACTAAAATTAGATTGGCAAGTAGAAACCCTTATAGTTCAAACATTCCCAGATGATTACTAAAAAACACTAGTCTGGAGCACTCAATGACTCAAAACTTTGACAGTTACTTTTCTCAAGGTTACTGAATAGAAGGCTGGAAACACATAGCTAGTGGGCTAAGACTTCACATTTGAATGAAGAATTTCTGATGTGAAAATAGAGGTTAAAGTTCATTGTATATCATGATCATTTGAACAACTTAGCTATAAGTCATAGTAATACTTTCCTGACATAGCTAATGAGACATTTATTTCACTTGGAAAGCATAAGTAGCTACATGAGCAAAACATTTCCTATAGTATATTAAATAAATATACTTAAATGCTATACATCAGTGTATAGCTAGCCATGATCCATCAACAACTTTCCTAGTGCATTTTTTGCCGAAGCACAACTACTTATGTTGTTGGCTAAGTTTGACTAAAAACAAAATCAACATGAATTTGCTAAATTGGACAAATAATAATACCATACAGTATATTGTCACAGTAGAGTCTATAGTCCTGAAGTCCTGATCATCCGCCCGCCCGCATCCATTTGTAGGCTTGGGAGTGACCAGAAACTAAGGTATGACTTGGAGTGGCCTAAATTGCATACAAGATCGAGATACTCTAATAGAGCAGTCAATTACTCTAATAAAGCAGTCACAATGTTCATGAGGCAGTGTAGCTTACCTATGAAGCTATAAATAGGATTTTATTTTACATAACAGACGTGATATATTTGGTAAAGGATAACTAGCTATTATTGTTGTGACCTTTTTTTTTTTTGGTCTTCAACTGTTTTTTAGCAAGGTGCCCCCCTCTCTTTCCAAACTCTGGATCCGCCCCTGAGCAGTGGCTAAAAAAACTATTTTTTCGGTACAACTAGCCCAAGCCTGAGACCAGGGGCGGGGAAGTAGTGTAGTACACATAAACAAAATTTTGTTCATGTTTGAATCACATATTTTGTATTCTGTCACAATTGTTGTGTAGCAAAATATCTGGAATGATTGAAGGATTTCATCATGTGCAGGGGAGTGTAGGAGTATATTTACCTAGTTGAAACGTAATTGTGGCAAGATTGAATCTGGAAGCAATGTGAGATAAGTGACTGAGACCTGGAGCTAGGAAATACCAAACAAACGTACAATGATGTACCAGTGGCGGATCCAGGATGGGGCATTTGGGGCAAATGCCCCCCCCCCCCCCCCCTTCAAGAAATTGCATACAAGATCGAGATACTCTAATAGAGCAGTCAATTACTCTAATAAAGCAGTCACAATGTTCATGAGGCAGTGTAGCTTACCTATGAAGCTATAAATAGGATTTTATTTTACAAAGGATAACTAGCTATTATTGTCGTGACCTTTTTTTTTTTTTTTTTGGTCTTCAACTGGTTTTCAGCAAGTTTTTTTGGTCTTCAACTGTTTTTTAGAAAGGTGCCCCTCCTCTTTCCAAACTCTGGATCCGCCCCTGTGTACAACCCAATTCTTTAGATCAAACTATAGTTTTATCAGCTTTTAATTTATATCAATAGTGGACTGTTAAAATCACCATAACTATAAATTACAATTTTAGTGCCGGGACCACAAGTGGAAAATATTTGAAAATGGCAATCTCAAAAGCAGCCATGGACCCTGAGATACTTTTAGTCAAATCCCTGTAAACATGCATGTACAGCACAATAGGTCATGTATGTAATTTTGACTTTATTCTTTTCTGTGGTGCAGCTTGCTATTTAGTCTGACTTTTATAATTACCCAAATCACCATTTATAACTAGCTAAAAGTCATTTACAACTAGCTTGGCTACACTTAGCCCCTTCCTTTAGCCCCTGCCAAAAAGGCAGTGGATGACTAGTACAGTGTGTGTGTGTGTGTGTGTGTGTGTTGGCACATAAATGCAATTATTATCAGATGTTGAAGCACAACAGTCACATGCACTCTATTATAATTATAGCAGGCTCTCAGAATTCATAATGACCAACAAACGCTTAATTGAATCTAGGATATCAATTGTGTATCTGTAGTTCTGTACACAATTTGTGTCCTCCTCATGTTGTTTAAACTAGGATGGATCAGGGTGATGGATTAAGACATGGCTGGAGTTGCCACGAGCAGACCACGCTGTTATCTGGGATAAAAGAAGCCGAGTATTTCCAGGTGTATCCATGCATTCACTGGACTGGACTACTGGACTGGAACACTGGACCGGACTACTGGACTCAAATATTTTTGAAGTTAGTGTATAAAATTAGCATATTTCACAAATATCACAAAAATATGGAACACAAGCAAGCAACCGATTTGCACATGAAGGTAGATTTTATTACAATCAGGTTTATGCCTTAGCTATGCCCTCCTCCCCCCAATAATAACATTAACAGCACGTATACATATAAGCATGCCAACTGGTAAGTACTGGGGGCTGCCAACGTTGATGGGATGTTTTTCAAGGTTATCCTAGTATTCACACAATGCACATCTGAAATTTAACTTATTTTGCTTGTAATGATAACATTAACATGGATACTGTTAAGTGCTTGTATCTACTTGTTAATAAAAAAACTGAGTGCTATAACATTAAATGTACCTAAATAGTGATGTTTAGCATGAAACAACAACTGATTTAACATTAAAATGAAAAATGAGTATGACAACTAATAAAAATTCAAAAGTAGTAAGTAGGGAGAGGCAACTAAAAATATATATATAATGACGACCAATAACATGTCTACAAAAATAAAGCTCATGATCAGCTCTTACGTATAACTCAAATACACAAGCCAAATACTGCTTGTGTACATCGTCAAGTTTTTCTTTGATGTCTTCTGGTATTTTAATGTCATTGGAATTAAAACTAGGATGACGGAGCCAAACACATTCTGGTTTGCAATGACAATACACATTGCTATACAGTGTACTTCAACTGTGGTTCTCAATTTGATTGAGTAAATTGGCGCCAATCCTGATGCTTCAAGCAAATGTCTTCAGGTGGTTGTAAAGTCTTCACATACTTGTTTTTGCATCCAAAACATACAGCTATGTTGCCAGTAATGAACACTAGAGCAAATGACGCTGTAAATGTAGATGCCAGTAATGGTGATGACATAGGTTGAGAGGGTAACAATGGTGGATATAGATGTGAAGATTACCCATACAAATACGGAGGAGGGTATCTGTAGGGAAATGGAGGGCCAGATAATGATTGATGTCCATATAAAGGAGACTGCATGACATTTACAGGTGTTGGATGAGAAAGGGCAGTGTGGTATGATGTTGACTGATCAAAGCTCTGGGACTCAGTAATTGATCCCCCATGAATGTTCATCTCGACCCTTGTCACAATTGGCTCAGAAACTTTTCTGCTTCTAGAAACAGTTCCTTCCTTCCACACCCTCTTTGAGCACATGTTGAAAATAGATTTGTCAAGTTTGCAGGCTTATGACACTTTTTACTGGATAGAAATGCTTGCAATTGGCCGGTCACTTTAGCTACAACAACCGAAGTGTGAGCAGATACCTAGCCCCTTCCAGTTAACACAGTAGGAATCACAGGTGAAATTTCCTGTTTTGTTAAAGCCAACTAAGTGGAGAGTTTTTCCACTGTAGCTCAACACCATTCTAGCTTCTGGTTTTTGGCCAGGAGCAGGAACAATAGCACCATCCGAGTTCAACAGTTCAGTAGCCTTTCCCAAAATTCCTTCTAAACACTTCAAAGGAATACTTACATGTTTGGCTGCACCTTCACAACTAACTGAAAGCTACAAGTCTCACAGGAGAAATAGATGCATCATGCATGTAACCAACTACTTCAGTTTTATTAACCACTGAAATGTGCTTCTGCCTCTGTTGAATGCTCATTCCAAACCACCTCCCTTCTGGCATTTGAGTGAAGAATACTGAGATTTTAATTTATATATATATACTTGCCCCTTCCTATGATAGCTTGCTCCACTTCCCTATGCTGTTCTTCCCTTACTTCTTTAATTCTATCAATGAAATCTGGTAATTCATTGTTTGGTAGTTGATTTTTCATTTGAGTACAGCATTGATACTCTCACTGGAGTTGGTAGTGAGTGAATGGGTCTGGAGGGCAGCCTAGATCACATTCCTGTCGAACAGATGATGACATGGTTACAGCTTTTTTATTAATTATGTATATTTGCTGAGCTAGGTAAGGAGGTGCTCTGCCAGGATTTAACAATAGCATCAAATTTCTCATCATAATCACTTTCTGAAACATCAACTAGTCCTTCTAGGTAAGTGCCTCCAATTTTCTTTCCAAATACATCATTCTGTATTTGTAGAGAAAGGTCTCCTGGCAAATTGTACTCAACACATTTTCTTTGATGATGTGCTTAACATGTATAAAACAAGTTAAATGATGAGAAAATGGAAATTCATGACAGAAACCATGAATTTTGATTGCTTACCAAATGCCTGAACACCTTGAAGTTGGCATGACAGGCCAATTAGTGTTGAAGCAAAATACATATGTGCCAAAATTTTTCCTGTAATGTATAAGAACAAGCCCCAGGAATGCTGGGTCAGTTCCATTTCTTCTTGTTTCTAGCAACAGGTGCCTGTATGCGATGGGTGCCACATCAAACTCACCCAAGGAGAATGTCAGATCAACTGTAAGAATTCCAAATTCAATATTTGAATTTGATGTGCAAAATCTGACCATATCCATAACCTGTATGTCATCTACTATCACTATAGCTGGGTCAGCTGCTCTTATGCTTTGAATGAACTTTGAAGTAGGATCTTCAGTATGTACACGCTGCATGACCACAAACAGGTCATCTGACTCAACAGAACTCCCTATAGTTTTTTGCTTTGATTTTCCTTTGCAGCAATAGTTGAGACCTGTTTTTCACTATGAGGAAGTTGACCTGGTTCAGTAGCATGAAGAATCCCACCAGCTAGCTTTAGCACATACAGCTTCAATTGTTGATTTAGGCCCTTGTTGCAAACACTGTCTTGATGGTGTCTACAGTACTAGGCCAAGTAGCAAAAAATGGCTTCTTGTATTACCAAGGCATGCAAGCAAGCTTTGGAGTAAATCCAACTGGTAAGCAGTATAAAACTAAGCCACAAGTGATGAGGACAATTTGTAACATCTGAAATTTTAAAATAATTATTATTATTATTACACAATATTAGATTTAATAAACACATGTACAAGAGTAAAAATCACATCATGTATAGAGTTTAGAGCAAGACAGTAATTCACACAGTACAGTGGTATTCTATATTAGATCATGGATGCTTGCAATTCTCACAAAAATATGACTGACCAGAAACCAGTCTCATGCACTATGCACCTTGGCAGCATTGGGTATAATCAAGTCCAACAATGCATTTAGTGCAACCCAAAGTGCTTCCAATAGATTACTACAAATCGGCTGCTGCAAAACTTTTAATGTTGCATTCTGTTCAGTGCACTGGCTGAATAACTGACTGCATGCCTGCCTGATGCTTTTAGAGAAGTGTAACTTAATTATGGCTAAGGCTACTACTTCATATTTTTTCAGTCAAGTTATTCAAAGGTGCCAGTCTATAACATTGTATAAATGCCTTGTGGTTGCTTGTATTGAGTGATGTTATAATGTGAACTACTCATGTTTTCAATTATTGCAGAGGTGCTTCTCCTACATTCAAGTGCCTGACAATTAGGTAAAAGTTTTTAGGGATGTATCCATTGACTGGACTGGACTACTGGACTGGATTACTGGGCTGGGCTATTGGACTCACATAAAATTTGCTCAAGCACATTTTTTCGACCACAAACACCTTTTTTAAATACTAAAAGTAATTTCATAGAGCAAAACCCTCTCCATGTCTTGTCTTGAATACTGCAGGCACATACATATAGCTAACTGTAGTCTATTATTTTAAATTCTTTTAAGCACAAGTGCAGAAGATCTGTAGGACACTTGGTCCTATAGCCTGTTTAAAGATGTGTGTTTGAAAAAGTTGCTAGTTTTATGCATGGTTTATTTAAAAGTATAACTTTGGCTTGAACTGTTGTTACATTTACCATATTTATTGCAAATATGTGTAACCTTAAGCTTACCTTCCTGTTTGAAAGTGTGCACAATGAGAAGCAATTCTTTTTAAAGTGTAACACTGCCTACTCATTGCTATTTACAAACATTATAAACGAAGAGCTGGCAAGGCTAGAGTGAATGTGCAGACCCATAGGCAGTGGAGATGGGGGGGGGGGGGGGGGGGGCACTTTTATGGGACTCTGTTTGCAAGAAAAGATTGAGATACTTTTTTTGCATAATTAATTATTCAAGTTACACTAGAGAAAAGAAAAGTACAACATACACATGTCAGCTAAAACAATATCGAGACGCTATAATAGAACAGCCAGGATCTAGGTACTCTAATAGAGCAGTCACAGTATTCAGTGAAGCAGTATAGCAAGCTACTTAGCTACGTATGTGTAGTTAATAAAGAGATATAATTGGTGGAGAGCAGCTATTGTCAACAGGTAGTTACCATTTTTTTGTCTTCAGCTTACAGCTGGCCTGGCCCCTCACTCTTTGGCCTGCTCCTCTGCCCCTTGTGCAGACTGCTGAGAGGCTATAGGTGATTTCTATGTTACATGACATAATTGCATTGTGTAAAATTATTATTGTGTGCTATTTTACAATAAGGCAATAGAGAAGACAGACAGATGCAATAGTAGTCAGTGGCGTAGCCAGGAAAAAAATTTTTACTGAGGCAAAGTTTATACATTGACCTAATTGAGAAGGTCTGCTTCTGACTCAACTGATTCACAAATACTTTCAAGTATGGGTGGTGCAGCATTTGGAGGTTGGCTATCTGGTTGGATAACAGAAAGTGTTTTAGAAGACTTAGCGTTTTTCTATGTGTCATAAGTAGTGCTCCAGCTTAGTTAATGCTACAGTTTACCATGCTACAATTATTTTAGATTAATTTAATTGCACTCAACACAGATTACTCTGGAAATATTTTGAGATCAGGACTGCAACGGAGATCATAGTCATGCACACTATACTTTTTATTGATCTGATGTGATATTTAAGTGAACAGTTATCTTTTTCATGTGATGCTCAACTGCATGTGCTATACGTATGTCAAGCTAGGGAGTCATGGGGGCATGCTCCCTCAAGGAAAGTTTTAAAAACATAGCTATGCTTTGAAATGGAATGTGGAGGTTATTTTTTTTGATTGTAACTGCTATCAATGCATGATATGCATGATCAGTTAGCTCAATGCAATACCATGCAGTTGACTCATTGGAACTTTTGAAAAGACAATTAACATTAATGTAAATGATTTAGACCAAGCAGTGTAATGAGAACAGTGGCTATAATCTGTATACTGAGTGCTCTATTAGAGTATATTACGATGACTGTTCTATTAGAATATCTCGATCTTCTTGCAAATTCAAGTAGCTAGCTGTAAAGTGGTCCAGCACCGTGTCACCATGGGTTCTAGCCCTGTTTAGTACTACAGCCATAGATTCTATTATGTGTGGTACAGTAATGCTGTCTAGTAACGTTTTGAGTAGAAAATCTGGGATGCCAAAACTCAGGCCTGCTCAGCCTGTTAGTGAGCATTTTTACCGAGGCAGCTGCCTCGGTTGCCTCAATGGTAGCTACGCCACTGGTAGTGCATAGTGCTTGAAACATTGCTAGCAGTAGGCAAATTATTTTTTGATAACGAACTGCACTTAGGTTTTAGTGCTGTTTTTTGTGATCAAAGTACCAGTTTTAGTACATGTTTTATGTTGGTGAATGGTAACAATTTCGAAAAACACCTTTATACAAAAAAAAAAAACTTTGAGTCCAGTAGTACAGTCCAGTAATCCATTCCAGTAGTCCAGTCCAGTGAATGGATACACCCTAATAAATTAAGAATTGAGTTTCTGGTCCACCAGAGCACACTTGATGTAATGGCCTTGAAAAGACCGGGCCCCTCTGATACATTGCATTGTTGATTGAAGCAAACAAAACAATAAATGACACCTAACCCATCCCAACACTGAAGAGTAAGGCTCCTTCCATTTATTGGACAACAGGCTAGCCAATCTCTTGTAAAATATGGTGGCCTCATGACCCATACCTCCGGTTGCAACCTCTAATAAGATAAAAGTACTGTGCTCCATTACATGGATGCGGTACTCATAAGCCCTCTTCTTAATAACCTCGTGTTTCCTGTAGCAGGATTGAATGCTGGATCCACTGTTTGAAGGGGCAAGTGGGTTGAAGACTCTTATATCTATGTAACATAATTTGCGTGCGTGTGTGTGTTTGTGCGTGCGTGCGTGCGTGCGTGTGTGACATATGTACACATATATCGTTTCATGTGATATCACCAGTGAAAAATGTGACTGATGACTATACTACAATCTACTGTATTGTATGAAAGTCACATGCACTAAATAAACACTATACCATAGGCGGCGGAAGGGAGGGGGGGGGGGGGGGGGGGGGGGGGGGGGCTAGGGGCCTAAAGCCCCCTCGGTCTGCTAAGTGGGGCTTAGCGCCCCTCAGAATGATACCACGCCGAACGTCAATAAAGATTGAGATACTCTAATAGAGCAGTCACAGTATTAGAGCAGTGTGTAGCGAGCTATGTAAGGATTTTTATGTAGTTTATCAGCAAATGCGTAGCTGGTGAGGTGGTTTTTTTTGGTCTCACCATACCAAACCAGTCTGGGTCAGCCCAGCCCCCCCTCATATCAACTACCAGGGCCGCCCAGAGAAATTAAAGAGCCCAGGGCAAAAGAGTTAAAGTGGGGCCCCAGAGGCAAGGAGTTTTCCATTCTGAATCACAACTTTACCCAAGCTGTAAGTTGAAAACCAAAAAAAAAAGGTCATTACCTACTAACAATGACAAAAGCTACCCCTAACCAACCATATCTCCTTATCTATGAGCTTACTACACTGCTTCTCTGAAGAATACTGTGACTGCTCTATTAGAGTATTTAGGTCTGACTGTTCTATTAGAGTATATCGATCTTGTAAACAGGTATTCAAGGGGCCCTTCGTGGGGCCTCCTGGGGCCCCTTTCAGGCTGTGGCCCGGGGCAAAATTCCCCAGTTGCCCCCCTGTGGGCGGCCCTGTCAACTACTTCCTCCGCCCCTGCACTATACCATGCATGAATAATGAGATGGTGAAGCCAAACAGCTAAGGTAAATGCGGGTATTTCCGGACAGCGCACAATTCCGGACACTTCGTGTATAGCACCCAAGAATGAATCAACTAGAACACACTTTTCGATTTTTATAATCCCTATAAGAATAGATATTCACACCAGAAATTTCAAGGCAATCCGTTGTTTCGTTCCTGGGCTAGCTTGGTAAAGGTGCCAAAGTGTCCGGAATTGTGCGCTGTCCGGAAATACCCGCATTTACCTTACTAATGCACTACTTACACAAACTGAAGCCATGTGTTATTGTGTTATTGTGCCATGTGTTACTGTGTTACACAAACTGAAGCCATATGTTACTGTGCCATGTGTTACTGTGCCATGTGTTACTAGGTGAGGTTTTACTGTAAGAGCCTAACTGTTTTGATAAAGTCATGGATTACATACTTGGAATCTTAGCTTTCATTACGAGAGGTGGCCTTTGTAAAGAGGGTGGTCCGATTTCAGCAGACCATGAAATGGTCTTATATCAAAGGTCAGCTATTTTTGAGATCTAATTACAATGTGGTCTTTGTATGGACGTGTCTGTATAAGAAGGTGGTCTTCAAGAGGTGGCCACTAAACAAAGGTTTCATTCTAGGGTGTGGTGATTTGACTATTTCCGTTTTCCATTTCCGGTTTCCGTTTCCAATTCACCGCCAAGCACTATGCACTATACGCTTTGTTGGAACTTACCAAGATTTGACATAGCTACCAGTAAACGGCGTCATCGTACGATGGAGCGACTTCCAGGACTACTTTTAACTGTTCTGTACAGCATTCTTGTTGGTAAGGTCATAAATCTCAAAGTACCGTTTTAAGATAATATCACTGAGTTGTTTACACGACGTACCGTACGTAGTATATTTTATATTATCTATGATTCTATATAGTCTGTGTTTGTATGCCGGCAGTGCATGCAAGTACGTAGTCTTGCCAGTCATCCTGTATTATTGTCATTTGATCAGGAAACTTTCGACCAAATGACTGTGACAAAAGAAAATCATATGAAGAAGTTTGCTACATGGCACGGACATTATTTTGCTTAAGGGTGCTCTGTACAATTCCGCGTATGGTTTCTGAGGTTAGCACAGCTGGGATTTACTAATGGATTCCCATGGTCAACAGTGATTATCTAATTCGAGTCTGTGGCTTGTTTAACGCGTTGGCGCGCCCAACTCCCAACGAGAAAATGTCTTTTATGGCGAAATAACCTGCCACAAACGAAGAAAGAAGAGCGATATACATGAAGGAAGCGAAGTAAGTCATATCAAAACATGTGTATGGGATTTGTCAAATCAAGCATTTTCAGGTGGTCAACATTAAAAGTTTTCAAACACTGGGTTAAACCTTTAAAAATTAAGAATTATGCATTAAACAAATCTAATATCTGTTAATATCTTTTTTGAAACCTCAACTTGGTAAAACAGGCTGATCATAAAATCTCATCATTCCTTGTCCTTTGCTGTCCAATACAAAATACATGTATTTTACACTACACACAAAAACACTAATTTACAACCTTTAACTCACAAATTTCTACAGCACACCATACAATAAAAGAAAGCCTTTGAATTTCTCTAACCAATTCCGACCGTACAAATGGGAAAATGTTGCACATAGCGACAGTTATTTGCTGCTGATGATGACATAATACACACTCCATACATTAACCTATTGGAAAATTTAATTATCTCGCCGGGAAAATCCCAATTCACAAGTTGTTATCCTCAACCAAATTCGCTAAATTTGGTATCATTCCACGCAGTGAAGGATGCTTAATAAGACTCCGACCGTACAAATTGTTAAACAGGTTAATTTATAGAAATATGTTTAAAAAACACGTGTTTTTACGGGCATTGGAACACGTAAATTTCGCAGTACAAGGCTCCTTTTTAGCTCCCCCCTCTTTACTACACAAAGAACTTACACATGAATCGAATCGCCTTTCATCAAGGAATATGATAAACCAAACTGCGTGTCTATCAACCAAAGTACGCAGAAGTTATGGTGCCTTGTTTAGAGGACGGTGTTATTTTATACGAAACAGACGTAACCCATTCAGAAATCCGGAATATCTTACACAAGTTTTGATATGTGTTGTATCTTCATCGTGGTCGAATAAATATAACGATCCGTAATTAACCGATTATCTTCCGGTTACACAATTAAGAAACAATAACTGGTCATAGAACTGCTGTGGGCACCTCAGTTTCTACACCTTGATACTAAAATTAGAACTAGTTCGTCATTTTAAACCCAATAAGTATGAAAATTTCAGAAAGCGTTTGCGGAAGAAGAGCATCTGATAACTGAGAAACCAGAGAACAAATATAGAAACACGTTTGCTTGTACGGTTTTCAATAATGTAGTTTTAGAGAATCAAGTCTCTAGGGCGTAAATTGTGGGACTAGTTCTAGTTTGAAGCGGAAAATTGTAACTTGCCTTCTACAGTCAGTTAAGACATGGGATTTGGGCTAAACTGTGCAGTAGTGATACATGTAGCTTATTGTAAATAAAGAGACTTTAGCAGAATGGTTTAATCCATTCATAAGTTATAGCAGAAAACATAATTTATGGGAAGCTGTACATGGATATGTACAGAGCACCCTTAATCACTTAACGCTGTTATTTTCACAATCACTAACTAACCTGCAGAACTAATTCACAGTGCTTTTGTTTCATTGTAACACTAATGTAGTGAAGGTTAATGGCTGTCAAGACATCGAAATAGTTCAGAGTGTTCCTTTCCAAATATCCACCATTCTATCTGCCATAGAAAAAGTGATTTTCAACCTTAAAATGACGAGCTTAAATTTCCTTCTGCTATAGCTCATCTTAATCTCTATTCATTGCGTTTTCCAAATCTGGTTTGGAATCTGAGGTATCTATCATGTGTTGCGCCTTTATTGCATGCCCCCGAAATGCCTAATACAAAATGTGACCAGATCTGCGAAAACCCGACTCAATTGCACAAGCATAAATTTACAGTATAAAACATTGAATACAATCGGTAAAATACTTGCGCATTATTATTAGTAGTACTTTACAGTGACCAGCACTGAAGGTCTGACAGCAACATGTGCTGCGGCCTTTGGATTACCTAACCTAATAGGAACTGGAGACTTTAAATGATTACTTAACCTGCTAACAATAAGGTGAAACAGAAAAGGGCCAAAGAAAGGAAAAAAAATCCCTCCTACCCCAGGATTCGAACTGCAGGCCACCCAATGTCTAGTTGAGCGCCACACTCAGTCTCCTCCGGGGGGGACGGATTTTCTTCCTTTAAACCTAAGTATTTATTATTAGTAGTACTTTACAGTGACCAGCACTGAGGGTCTGACAGCAACATGTGCTGCGGCCTTTGGATTACCTAACCTAACAAGAACTGGAGACTTTAAATGATTACTTAACCTAGCTAACAATAAGGTGAAACAGAAAAGGGCCAAAGAAAGGAAAAAAAATCCCTCCTACCCCAGGATTCGAACTGCAGGCCACCCAATGTCTAGTTGAGCGCCACACTCAGTCTCCTCCGGGGGGGACGGATTTTCTTCCTTTAAACCTAAGTATTTATTATTAGTAGTACTTTACAGTGACCAGCACTGAGGGTCTGACAGCAACATGTGCTGCGGCCTTTGGATTACCTAACCTAACAAGAACTGGAGACTTTAAATGATTACTTAACCTAGCTAACAATAAGGTGAAACAGAAAAGGGCGAAAGAAAGGAAAAAAAATCCCTCCTACCCCAGGATTCGAACTGCAGGCCACCCAATGTCTAGTCGAGCGCCACACTCAGTCTCCTCCAGGGGGGACGGATTTTCTTCCTTTAAACCTAAGTATTTATTATTAGTATTGGGTGGCCTGCAGTTCAAATCCTGGGGTAGGAGGGATTTTTTTCCCTTTCTTTGGCCCTTTTCTGTTTCACCTTATTGTTAGCTAGGTTAAGTAATCATTTAAAGTCTCCAGTTCTTGTTAGGTTAGGTAATCCAAAGGCCGCAGCACATGTTGCTGTCAGACCTTCAGTGCTGGTCACTGTAAAGTACTACTAATAATAACTAATAATACTAAACTAATAAAAATACTGTAAATTTTTTGAACATCTCTTTCTTAGTGAAGGAAAGGACTAACAATAAAATCCTGGATATCATCTTATTTGCCTGCTCAAGAGGAGTTGGAAAATCTTTGTTTCGTTGCAGTAGACCTAAGGATACGGAAGTTATGAGCATTTGTTTACGTCACGTCGAAGCAATCATATGTGATCGATTTTTCTTCACATGTTTTGCCTTTGTATGCAGTGAAGAAGGGTACATAAAGGAAAAACCTACCAGTAAATGATTTCCCTGTTCATGATGAACATGATAGTGAAAATTGTAGCTCTGTACCTCAATTCGTTGGTAAGTTACAAATGTTTTTGTAGGTGCCTGTAATTTATTGTCCCTATACTTGCTGTATAAATCGATTTTTCTCTTGTTGCTATTTTGTAGAGCTGTAACTCCTAAAGTTAGTGGCATATGAGGCTTAAACTTTGCCAGAGGGTACACTTGGCTAAGCAGATTATAAATATTTAATAAACAGGAATTTTAAAAATGCGCAATTGTGTTGGGTTTTCACAGATCTAGTCACAAATGTATGGGGAAATTCGCTACACCCGGTCGGTTTAGGTCATTTTGACGCACAAAAATTTCCGTGAATTGGAGACATCGTAGTACTCGTAGAGAGTGTATCAAATTTGGAAAGTTACTAAACAGACTTGAGGTAGGCGGTACATGACAATTAATTTAATTTTTAGTGGTTTTTCAATAGAAATGTATTGGTCATGCCTGTTCCAGCTGGCATTTTTTCCTTAACAAAAGTATAGCAAATGTCCACAAACTTCTTGATATGACAGACTGACTGGCGAGACTAGTATGCAAGTACTCCTTAATGTGTCAGAGGCTCCAACTTTAGATCTTTCTTGGGAGTGAGACTTTTCACAAAGGGATGCAGCCCTTCTACCGCAACCATGCAATTCAGCAAAGTTATATAATAACCATCACTTCAGGAATTCATGACATCATGATAGCATGGCCTCCTTGTGCTAGGTATTTTGAAAGTGTTTTTGTATGTACAGTTACATACAAAAAAGAGAAGTATGACTAACCACTACCAGTGGCCTAGCTACTATTGAGGTAACCGAGGCAGCTGCCTCAGTAAAAAATGTTCAACAATTCAGGCTGAGCAGGCCTGAGTTTTGACACCCCAAGTTTTCTATTCGTACATTACTAAGCAACATAACTGTACTACATATAATAGAAGTAGGGCTGGAGCCCATGGTGACAAAGTGTGACATTGGTTGGACCCCTTTTCAGCTTGTATCATGGAAAAAGATTGCGATACTCTAATAGAGCAGGCATCGTAATATGCTCTAATAGAACATTCAGTACAGATTATGTCCACTGTTCTCATTACACTGCTTGGTCTATGTCATCTACATTTATGTTATAATTGTCTTTGAATTACTTTTCAAAAGTTCCAATGAGTCAATTGCATGGCATTACATTGAGTAGTGTTGTTTTGGTTCTAAAGTACTAGAACTAAATACACTTTTAGTACAGCTATTTAATTTTAGTTTTGGTACACTAGAACTAAACTAAATTTATGAATAATTTTGGTTCAAAAACTATAACTAAACTAAAATTCTTTAAACTTCTGGTTCAAAAACTAGAACTAAACCAAAACCTTTTCAACTTTGAGTTCAAGAACTGGAACTAACTCATGTAATTCTATGCCTAAAAGATTATTCCTATTAGCACTTTTCTTTGAAGATGCTGATGCTTGCAAATGATACACATACCACAAATGTGTTACCATTGATTCTGCTGATTAAGCATTTTTCTTTCTGCTATTTAAACTCAATTATTTAAAGCATTTGTTTATTTGTATAAAATGGCAAGTGGAGGTGGAAGACCAAAGTCAAGTGGAGTATGGGGCTACTTTAGGTTTGATAAGATCAATGACAAAAGTGTGTGTGATGTAAAAACTAATGATGGTTCAGTTTGTGGTAAAGAATTTAAAGGCCAGTCTTGATGAACTTGCCTGGGACAACCTTACTGCAACACAGTGGAAGCATTTAGAATTCATTCAACAACTACTTCAGCCATTTGCTCATCACACTAACATCACTTCAGCCGAAAACAGCACAACCATTGCAATGGTTATTCCTGTCCTTAAAGAACTAAACCTGCACTTTGAAGAAATGTGCAAAACCAGTGGAGTAGCTGTAGTATCCAGGAGAATGCTTATTGATTTAAACCAAAGATTTATGTTTGCTACCAATCCTGATATGCCTAATTTTGATCCAGTTTATGTAGCAACCACTTTGGTAAACCCTGCATATCGTAAGATACTGAATGATAAACAGCTAGAAAAGGCAAAAGAGTTCATATTACAACTAATGCATATTAACAGACATGCTGAAGAAACGGAACAATCGTCACCAGGAAGTCAAGAAAATGACAATGAAGAAATTAATTTGCCAATTTCAAATGATGATCAAGATGGACAGCCCCCACCTGCAAAACGCTTTAAACATTTAGATCGAGTCAGTAGACTGCTAGATGAAGAAGATGATGAACAGGGCCATCAAGAGAACATATCAACCACAATATTGCTGGAGGAGCAACAATTGAATCAGTACATAGAATCCAGAGTTAGTAAAGATGATAAAAAATCGATCCTTTTGAGTTTTGGCAGAAGAAAAAAAATGAGTTTCCAGATCTGGCTTTAACTGCTTGCAAAATTCTCGCAACACCTGCATCATCAGCTCCTGTTGAGAGAATTTTTTTCTTCAGGGGGAGAGGTTACCAGAGGTAAAAGAAATCATTTAACAAACCATAATCTAGAACGAGAGATATTCTTGTGAAAAAACAAAATGTACATTCAAATTTAATTTAAATTCTTGCTGTGCAATAGATGTGTGAAAGTGTGCAACTGGGTATATTAATAACCTCTGTATGGCAAGGGTTGAATTTGGTTTCACTGATTCAGATTCAGATTCTAATAAAAACTGAACATACTAGTAGTACACTAACTAAAACTAACTAAAATTGGATACTGCAACTAATACTAACTAAAATTACAGAAGAGCTGGGTACTAGAACTAATACTAACTAAAACTATATAGTTAGCTGAGAGTACTAGAACTAAAACCAACTAAAATTGCAGGTATTTAGGGGTACTAGAACTAAACTAACTAAAACTACAGCTAACTAATAGTACTAAAACTAGAATCAAACTAAAATGATTTAGCAGTACTAAAACAACACTAACATTGAGCTAATTGATCATACATATCATGCATTAGCAGTTACAATCAAAAATTAGCCTCCACATGCCAACTCAAATCATAAATTTTCCTTGAGGGAGCATGCATCCAGACTCTTGGCTTGACATACTTAACACATGCAGTTGAAAGAGATAATCTCTGACTTAAATATCACATCAGATCAATAAAAGTATCTGACCACTGAAATATCTGGTCAGTTTTTTGTGTTGAATGCAATAAACTAGTCTAATAATTGAAGCATGATATTATTGTTATTATTTTTAGTACTTTATGGTGACCAGCACTGAAGGTCTGACAGAACATGATATACTGTAGCATTAACCATTACTTATGATATGTACTCTTCCATCCAACAAGAGAGTCAACCTGCAAATGCTGTACCATCCATGCTTGAAGGTGTTTGTGAATCAGTCGAGTCAGAAATAGACCCTCTCAATTAGGTCAATCTATAAACTTTGCCTTGGTAAAAAAATTTTTTCTGGCTACGTCACTGACTACAATTGAGTGTACAAATATTAATGACTGTAAGGTATGTGTGCTTGCTATACATTATAATTGCAGTAATTCATTACAATTACCATGACAACTGTAACTAGCTCACATGATCAGTTGGACTACACATTTTAATGATCATCTTGTGTATCTATGAGATGTCATGCCAATTCATCTACCTGATGTTCACACAGTGTAGCTATTTTGCAGCAACAGAATCACTGAACTTAACAACTATATCCTGCCTGCTAGGGCTGGCAAGGGGAGGGGCACAAACAGGCTAAGTTTTAGGTGGTTGGAGAGAGCAGATTCTCCTGTATTTTTAAGCAGCAATGATAATTAGTAGGTTGATTTTGGTCGTTATGGCCTTTGCAGATGGTCATGTTAAAAGCTGTTTAAAAGGCTGGCTATGAAACCCTTAAACACCAGCAACACGATGATTACTTTTAGAGGTGCTTAGTACAAATTGAAGGTACTGAGTGGCAGTTTGACAGCTGTGTTTCAGGCAAGTTTGCAATAAATGGTGGTAATATGCTGAGTTATATAAATTGATTTTGTTCTGATAAGGTGTTTAATATTTCTATCAAAATAAGTATGGCTCTTCTACAAAGGGAGGAGGGAGGGAGGGGCATTTGGGGCTGGATCCACCATTGGCCTGGATTCCAAGTGACCTTTCAAAATTCCAGTACACTGTTTGCTGTCCTAATACAACTCTTCTCAGTTGTTGAAAGAAATCAATCAACCACCATTGAGAGTTTTGACCGCCAAACAAATTTTTAAACAAGAGATCATGTGAGTCGCTGAATGTCAAGTAAATTAAACCTCAGGAAGCATAGCCAGTCATAGAAAATCCTGGGAGTAAGGAAGAAACTGTAGGCATGAGAATACAAATGTTGGGCGTGAGAGCGTGAGATTGAAGGCCAAATCGTGAGAATCGCATGAGAGTTGGAACCTGTGTTGTGTATTTACTTCCAATAACCCTGTAGAACCACAGATCAAAATGTATGGGTGATTGCTTGATTTCATCTGAAAAGGTGTCTTGATTACCTGACAAATTAGCATAAACACTTAGTAAATTCACTTTGTTGGGTTTGCTTTTTGTTTACAAGTTGACTTGTTAAGGTGCTTGATCTCCTAGAACTTGATTCAGTGTAATCTTGATTGCTTGATTCAATTTCATCTCTGCTCACAAATGGTTCTACAGGACTATCACAATTCAATATAAACTATTGTATCACCATTAATTCTAAGCTCTCCAAGCCTCCTAACAAAAAAAAAAAAAGTGGATATAGTGCTGGCACCAGTTATGAATGTGAATGGCTGTTATACCGGCACTGGCGCATCATTTAACTGGACTATCAAACACACCAGTTGTATTGAGGTGAACCGGGGTTGGTACATGTTCAATTTGCCCCGAGCATTTGACTTCAGGGCACGCAACCAATAGTTGGCCTCAGGTCTTGTACTTTAGGGTACTCTAAAAGTATTTATTAGTGTTAGGGTTGGGTTCAGCTTTGGTTTCTTCTTTAATCTTGTTATATTATAGAAGCCACTTCAGTTGGATGTTTATAAGGTACAAAGTAAGGCAGGAGGGTAGTTGCAGCACCAGTGGTACAGTGGTTATGAGTATGGATTATGAGTGTGGAGGCTCCGGTTCAAGCAGTCAACTATTTTTTGCTTTCTTAAGTTTTGTATATAAGTTTTTTTTTTTAATGCACATGACTGGCGGCACTTTATCACCTGCCAAAAAATAATGAGGACAATAAGCAATGTTGCATTGTAGGCTTGGCCAAATTTGGTAGGTAAGGCACTGAAGGTGGAGGGCATTTGCAGTAATCCAATAAAATAGTTCCAAATTGAAGAGGGAGCATGGAGCTATATGTATATATAAATCATGCCTTCTTTCTTCCTCTCACAATGTGGCACACCAGCTTTCTTGGCTGCAAGACAGATGTACTTCATGCCAGATTTTTGCTGAGATGGTCACATTGGATGTGACTTACTACCCAACAAGCTGTGTCAGAAGATAGTCAGCATATGCATTAGATAGCGACCTGTTTGCACAAGCATGTGTATTCAGAAAAAGGAAATTTAAAAATAATTTGTAAAATTATGCATGCTACAAAGAAAAATACGCAAGTTTTTATCCTGCTAGTACTCAAAGAAGGAAGACTCAAAATGATTAAAACTATATACCATCTTATTCACCTGCTCATGGAGAGTTAAAAATTGTTATTTCGTTTTTGTAGCACCAACAGTATGCATGTCGTGTGCATTTGTTTACGATGCAGTAAACGTAAACAAGATTGTTATCATTTCTTCTACCAAACCGCCTTCATATCCATGTGCGCAAGTGACTACAGGGCTAACACTATACCTTGGCTAATGTGCTAATCTGTGGTGAACATTTTAAGCCAAATTGCAACATTGTAAACAAATGTAACAGAAGTTATGGCTGCAAATGTAAGCACCTTGTATTTTATTTTCAGTATAATCACTGTACAAATCAATTATCTTGCTATTCCTGGTGTCTAGCCCTATGATTCCAAACCTACTCACCACAAAGGCTGAAACTTAGGTGATCAATTCCTTGGAGATTGCAGACAACGCTGCGAAAAAAAAAATCTGAAATTGTGCAAATTAGTCAGGTTTTTGCTGAGATGGTCACAATTACGTATGTTATCTCTTGATGAAAACTGGTGAGAATACCTGTGCAAATTATAAGAAAAGTGTTCTATTGTGCATCACAAGGTAGCTTCATCACTGACAGTAGTATTTATTGATTGTTATAGTTGGTAGGCTTGGTACCTGTTATGGCGAATCATTAGAACGAATCTTAACTGTGTTTTATCCCCAATTATAGAATTTACTATCCCAATTGATCTTGATGATTTTCATGGATAGGTAAAAACAGTGTACCTGGAGACCAAGGACCTGGGACCCAGGGACCCCTGAGAATCCATTGGAATTTAATACACTTAACGTGTACTAGGTACATGCCTCTGCTAGTAGTCTTGCATGACCAATCCACTTTTCCCTGTCACAGTGTCTCACATGATGTTTAGAAATTGTAAATGCCTCTGAAAAAGTATCTGAAGCTGACTGCATTTATAGGCCACTTACCTGCTGCACAATGAGCATACTAGTCTATTATGTTGCCTAGCTACTAAAAGTTTGAAACACATTGTGCATACAAATATTCAAGGATAGCGATTTAGCAAGTTTCAGTCCACGAGCTCGACAACCAGACTTCATACATCGTGGTGCATTTGCACAGTGTTTCTAAACTTTAGTAGCTAGGCAACATTATAGACTAGTATGCTTATTGTGCAGCAGGTGATTGGCCTATAAAATTAATGCAGTCAGTTTCAGACGCTTTTTCAGAGGCGCTTATAATTTCTAATTGGTGTAAACATTGTGTGATGGGGAATTGGCCATGCAAGACTATTTGCAGAGGTACCTAGTACAAGTATAGGACATTGAGAAGTGTATAAAATTCCAAGAAGAGTTGGATTCCTTTGGGTCCCCAAGTCCCCGGGTCCTTGGTCCCTGGATTCACTCTTTTTACCTACCCTAAATCTATTGCTTCTAAACTGCTACAACTTACATACCATACAATATGATCAAATTTAATATTTAATATTCAATATGATCCTATATAATCAAATTTCCTATTGAGGCAGTGATCAAACTAAACATTAATTATTATAATGATGACATGTCCATGTCTATTATATAATTGGATTAAGTGTCTACATCACATGGTGTAGTTTATGTGACTTGGGTTGTTGGACAATGTGCAAATCTTGGTTATAAGTAAGAAGCTGGTGAATAAGCTTCATTCAGTAGGCTTCATTACTTTGTTGTGGCTAGGCATTACTCAGTGGATTACTAACGAGATTAGTAACTTTGTTACTTGTAGTAATAATAGTAGATTCATTACAGTAACTATATTACTTAGGTAACGCGTTACATTTGTAAGTAAAGTAACTTGACCTGTTTTTATAGCGTATTTCATTATATTACTTAGTTACCACAAAAGTAATAATATTATGTAGCGCATTACATAAGTAACGTATTACTCCTAACACTGCTTGTTAATGACTTTTATTGTAAGTCATAGAGATGTGTTAATTTTAGGTGTAACAATTTTGTGCGTCAGACAATGTATCGAACTGGCATAGTGACCTCTTACAGTTATTTTATAATCATAATCATATACAATACTTTAAAACTGCAATACATACAACACACGTGCACTGAGCTGTATTTTGTACACTTGGAGTGTTTCGCTTGGAGTGTTTGTACTAGTCAAATGGTTGAGGAATATCACCATACACACTCCCTGGTAGTCCTTGAGGAGCCATAAATGATATCCCTGAGGGCAATGAAGAGTTAACTACACCATCGGAGGATAAAATAATTATCGATGTACCTGAATCGTAACATAATGATAACACTATGTACATAATTAGAGCCAATGCAGGATGGTTCTCCTCCCTTGAGCAATTACACCCTTGACAAACAGGGCCAACTACCACATCCCTTAATGATCTATTTGGCTGCAGTTTTGCTGTAGAGAACTCTCACTTGAGATAACCAGTAAGATTGAGGTACTCTATAATAAACAGTCACTGTCTCATCATAGCTATGTTATGACTAAAAATTTGACAAAGTATTGTAAGAGGATAATATGAATGATGACCAAGACACACGATAGTGTGTCGTGTGACCAAAGTACAGCTAGTGCAAGTGTATGACAGACGAGTGTGCATTTTACAGGAACCACTGTTTTCACGCATCCATAGCTCAGACTGTAAATTAACCATTTTACTGTGGAAAGTCCCTTGGGGTGGGGCACCTCCCATTTCAAATTTGAGCTGAATATACCAAGCCATCACTGAGATATACGCCTTTGGACTTACAGGGCTGTTTTGACACCAGGAACATTCACACTGTATTCAGACGTACAGAAAACCAATGGACAAATGGAAGACAACAGTTATCAATGCACTTTACACTTATAAACTGTAACTGCAAAGAACTCTAATTGAGCAGTCACAAATCTGATGTTATCAATTGATAATATTTACAAATTATAACAATACAGTGGAACCTGTGTTACGGTCACCTGGATTAAGCGGTCACCTCTGCATAACGGCCATGGACAGGAGGTCCCAAATATTTTCCCATACAAACGTATGCATTGTTGTCTGCATTAAGCGGTCACCTGTCTAACGCGTATACCGGCCAACCAAGAATTCGCCTATGAATCACTGTATACATAACTTTCTCCTTCATATAGCGGTTGCTACCTTTTATGGTGGCTTGTTAAGCCAACTGTCTGGCACCATGGCACCGCTTCAATTAATGCACAATTATCACACTTCCTGCCTTTCAATGAATATTACATAACTCTATCAGGCTTCATTGCTTAAACGTATTCAATATAGCTATAACCAACATTCATAACAAGCTCACTTTGTCCTTTCTGTACTAAAAATATTACTGCATTGCGGTTGGCGCGAGCCTCTTAATAATAATCACTCATTTATAACGGCCATAGCCACTCAAATGCTGCTGACCACCTTATACAGGTTTTCTCTATAACAGCCACCTGTGTATAAAGGCCAGATATTTTTGGTCCCAAGGTGACCATTATAGACAGGTTCCACTGTACTACCTTATGTTACTTTGCCATCAACAGGTTTTTATCTCAAGTAGGCTTACTAGTTTTTATGTGCTTTGCAAAACATACACTTTGTTAGCTATTACAAATGCTCTCAAATTCAAATCTGAGAGGTCTAATTTTTAACAATTTCTCAGAAATTATCCATCTAGTGTCTTAGGAAGTGTATTCCCTTTATACATCCAGCTGTACAAAGCAAACTGAATATAAATCGTGTACTAGAATTCCATTCTTCTCTTAGTGAAATAAAACTGTTTTGTTCAAAACTTCTTACACCTCCTCAGCCTCCCTAACACTGTCTCCTAGATCCGCCTATGCCCAGTAGAGAGCTAGTTCAGCCACAAACTAGTCACTCTTTAGAGGGTTCTAGTCACCCTGGTAGAGAGTTTTGCTACAAACAAGTCACCTTTTAGAGAGTTTAGTTGCAAAAAAAATCCTGTGGAGGGTTCAGCTACAAGCAAGTCATCCTGTAGAGAGTTCAGCTACTAATAAATCACCCTGTGGAGAGTTCACAGAGCTCAATACAACGGTTGGTCAATGGTCAAGATCTGGACAACAGGATCACATGACCAGTAGTAATTAGTATATATGGTCAGACAAAAAATGGCCGATTGAAGAAATCCTACAAAGTGCACTTCAGTGGTGATACTAATCTAGTATAACTGTTAAGCAGAAAACTGGATATGCGACATTTCAGCACTCACTTGGTACATGGAAACAGGTAACACATGCGTAGTATCGTTGCTGTGGTATGAAGTTTGTCGAAGCTACGAGACAAAAATTGCAGCCAAAAGAATTTTTGAAAGTGTGGATTGATGGATCTGGAAACCACAGAACTAGTAATGTTATCTATCATGCCACCAGTTCCCAGCACAAAGCACTCGTGGAATGTTTGAAGTTTGATCAAGCTCAGAAGAGCCAGCAACCCTTGGTAACGGTAGCTCCCATAGTCGACAGTTTAATGAAGTTGGATACTCTTGTGAAAGATTATGCTGAAAGTTTGATATCAGTTTCTTTATGGCCAAGGAAGGTATACCCTTTACAGAGTATGTGCCACTTTATGAATTACAAGCTCAACACGATGTAGGCTTAGTTGTATCTTACAGTAACGATGTGTCTGCGAAATGTTTCAAATGTTATAGTGCGGAGAGTCTTTGGAAACCATACAAAAAATAGTTGAAGCAAGTGTTTCTCTTTTTAGTTTCTTTATGGATGGTACAACAGATGCGAGTAAGATGGAAAAAAAACAAAGCTGTAGTGATGTACTACTGCAAGAAATACGATTTTTAAGGAAATAAAACCATGCACAAGGTACTTGTCAGTTGCTAACCCCAGCAGAACTGATGCCTATTACAGTGTCTTGGAGAACTATTAAAATAGGCCATGGGTATACAAAATATTTGTGAGTCCTCCAGTATTTTGAAAATCATGTTTGTATTAGTTGGAGGTAGCAGTGACAGTGTATATGTGAATATCTCACAACACAATAGTCTCAGAGCAAAATTACTAGGGAGTGTCAGTGGTGTAGCTACCATTGAGACAACCAAGGCAGCTGCCTCGGTAAAGAATGCTCATCAATTCAGGCTGAGCAGGCCTGAGTTTTGGCACCCCGAATATTCTACTCAAATGTTTCTATGCAGCATTACTGTACCACACATAGTAGAATCTATGGCTGTAGTACTAAGCAGGCCTGAGCCCATGGTGACACAGTCCTGGACCACTTTTCAGCTACTTGAATTTGTATATAGAAAAAGATCGAGATACTCCAATAGAGCAGTCAACGTAATATACTCTAATAGAGCATTCAATGTAAATTATAACCAGTATTCTCTTTCACTGCTTGGTCTAAATCATTTACATTGTTAATTGTCTTTAAACTACTTTTCAAAAGTGTTCCAATGAATCAGGTACATGGCATTGCATTTAGCTTATTCATCATGTGTATCATGAAAATTGCCTCCACATGCCATTTCAAAGCATATATTTTCAAAAATCTCCTGAGTGAGCATACCCCCAGACTCTCTAGCTTAACATACTCAGCACATGCAGTTGAGTATTTCACAAAAGAGATATCTCTGACTTAAATATTACATCAGATCAATAAAAAGTATAGTGTACATGACTATAACCTCCGTTGCAGTCTATGGATGGTCTGACCACTCAAAATATCCCCGGAGTAAGTCCTTTTTTGTGTTGAGTACAATTAAACTAGTCTAATAATTGAAGCATGGTATACTGTTGCATTAACTAAGCTGGAGCATGACATGTAGAAAAATGCTCAGAGTCTTCTGAAACAGTTTCTACCATCCAACCAGAGAATCAACCTGCAAATGCTGTACCACCCAAACTTGAAAGTGTTTGTGAATCAGTTGAGTCACAAGCAGACCCTCTCAATTACATCAATGTATAAACTTTGCCTTGGTAAAAAAAGTTTTCTAGCTGTGCCACTGAGTGTACTGTGGATTGTTTGGAGATAGTGCTATGCTCACAGCTTAGAGCTTTCTTTCTTAAAGAGTAAATTGTTCAAGAATATTGATGAGATACTGTTATGACTGTATTACTTATATGAAAAATCTTCTAAAAAGGTGTGAGAACTGAAGGAAATTGTCGAATATCTTAAAGAAGTATACAATTTTAAGGAGGGAGGATGTATTCCTGTTTGGTTACAGAGTTTATGCTGGATAACACATAAAAGAAGAGCTCTACAGAAACTTATTGATCAATATGGAACCTACATTGCACATCTTACTTCATTATGTCAAGATAAATCTGTCTAATCTGAGGATCAAACTTGTTTAAAAGGGTATGTACAGAAGTGGTCACAGTTGAAAATGTTGCCAAGTTGTGTTATGTATGTTGAAATTTTCAAAGTTCATTCATTTTAAGCTTGTGCTTACAAAAGTCTGATTGCAACATTGCGTATGGTTTGAGGCAAATTTTGAAATTATTAGATTTCATAAAATCACTTAGAAGACAAAATCCATCACTATGGCCAACTGTCAAGCTGGTGATGGAAAGGATCAATTCTGAAGGTAGTGTCAATTGCTATGAAAACTTTCAAGAGAAATTAGAAATTACACAGATACAACGTTGGAAAGTTGCAAGAGGCGGGCTTTAGGAGACCTTGAGTCCTCGAGCATAACTATTCAGCAGAGGTTATAATGGTCCAATTTATATTTATTAAGAGCTCTCATCGTCTTTCTTAAAAGTCATAGTTGGGTTGAAAGGGAGCGTACTGACCGTTGTAGTGAGGTCAGCTTTAGAAGAGGTGAAACATGCCCTAGAGTTTCTCTCTCTGCTAACTTTTGAGACCCACTAGAAGCTGCCAGTGTTATCATTCCATCACTTCAAGATGAAATGGAAGATGATGTCATTTATGCCAGGGTTTACCTATCAATTTAATCTACTGATAATGGTACAATTTATTTATCTGTCCAAACTCTTCAGACTGTATAATGTTCTGCAGCTTTGCCAGTTGGCATTTAGCTTGCCATTTTCAAATGCCAGAGTAAAACAAATTTTCTCTGCTAAAACATCTTAAAAATGTCAAAGAAATTTACTGAACATTACTACTTAATTGAAATATATTTAGAGGGTCCTAGTTAGGAGAACTTTTGTGCTGATCATGCAACTGATCTGTGGTTAGAAGAATGTCCTACCAGCAGATGACCACATTGAAGTGAAAGGAAAGCTTGCAAAGCACATGAGAAAAAGTATGGTCCATCAAGCTCTAAAGAGAAGTGAGATGATCAAGATGATGAAGAAAACAATAATGACACATGTAGTGATGAATACAATCCTAAATTTACATTTGGCAAGGGGAAAGGAGATTTGTGACCAGATCTGCGAAAACCCGACATAATCGTGCATTTTCCAATTCCTTTATTATTGAATATTTATAATCTACTTAGTTGAGTGTATGCTCTGGCCAAGTTTCAGCCTTGTATGCCAACAACTTTTGGAGTTACAGCCCTGCAAAGTAGCAGCAACAGAAAGATCGATTTGTACAGCAAATATTGGGAAAATATATTACAGGTGCTTACAAAAATGCCTGTAACTTACAAACGCAATGCAGTACAGAGTTGCAACGTGCACCATCGTGTTCGCCATGAATAGGGAGTGCGTTATGTGGTATGTGTTTCTCCTACCACCTTTTTTCACTACATACAGAGACGAAATCAGTGAAGAAAAATCGATCGCGTACAGTTGCTTTGGCATGACATAAACAAACACCCATAACTCGCGTATCCTTTAGGAACACACCTTAAGTAGTTAAAGTCTAAGTAGCTAAAGTCTTTGAGCAGGCTGTAGGACCAGGTGTCCTACAGACCTTCAGCACTTGTGCTGTAAAGCATTAATAAAAAAAAAAAAAAAAAAAAGATACTGCTATGAAACAAAGATTTTCTAACTCCCCTTGAGTAGGCGAATAAGATGATAACCATGTTTTTATCATTGCAGCCTTTCTTCACAAAGAACGAAGCGTTTAAACATTTTACAATTTTTTTTATTTATGCAGATATTTTACCCATTGCAATCAATAACCTATACTGAAAATTTAGGCTTGCACCATTATGTCAGGTTTTTGCAGATTCGGTTACATTTAGTAGAATGGCAGAAACAGCAGAATTGTCGTTAACAGACTATGGACAGCCTTAGATTTCCCACTAGCAGTTAGCTACTACCTGTTACATATATAAATACAGCTACATAGAACTCATCACAGTTGAAGTGTATGGTCTTCGTAGTGCCAATTTTCTGTCTTTTTGCAACTTAACATCATCTTTGGAAATCATTTCTTAGACTGTAGTCATATCTTGAGCCTCATTGATCATCCACACATCGCATTTTGAAGCACATGTTACTAGAAGTGCCTTATAGGTAATGGTACTCAAGGGAGGGGGGGGAGGGGAGCGCTTATGGTCTGGCCACGCAAGACTAAGCCCAACCATTCAACACCAATTGTTCTGCAATTCAAAATGTGGTAATCAGTCACACATGTTATAGAACATTCTAGAATGCTCTTATCACATGTTTGGTACCTAACTACAATGCACTTCTAGTAACATGCGCTTCAAAATACAGTGTGTTATTGGAAGGTGATGATCGACGAGGCTTGAGATAAGACTACAGTCTAAGAAGTGATTGCCACAGATGATGATAAGCTGTAAGAAAACAAAAACTCGGATGTTACAAAGACCATGTGCTTTAATTGTGGTGAGTTCTATGTAACTGTATTTATATATATAAAGAACTTAGCATGGGAGTATCAAAGCAAGAAAGTGTTCTGTATGTGCCATAAAAGCCCAAGTGTTCTATATTGGGCAGTTATAGAACACTTTTATAGACCACAGTTCTATATCAGGTAGTTATAGAACTGCCAGGTCTATTTTGTAGGCTGATAGCCTATTTTGAGTGAGTAATCACTCATTCTGGCCAGTACAACCAATCAACCAAGCCAGTGTAGGCTGATAGTCTAACTGCACTGGCTGACCAGTCAACCCAACCAGTAAGAGCTAAACCACTGGATTTAATTTATAGGCACACTTGAAGATTTCGATGATGGTTGCTTGTGATCAGCAGCAGTGAACGTTCCTAGTACATTTTGCTCACATAAACAGATGAGTCCTAGGAATATCATGGAAATATGCTTATCAAAGTACCGCAATCAAAAACTTTTAATTATTGAGAAGATGGACTAGACTCACAAAATGAATAATGAAGGCACAGCACGCAGACAAAACACAAGCGCAATGCCTATTCTACCGATGATAACACTCCTCCATGAGTTTCTAATTGTTTCATGTGTCTTGTGTGTACCTCAAGTTGACAGTTCTCTGTACCAGATAAAGCACTGCCTTTCGCTCATGCTATACAGGAAATATAGCACTCACGACAGCACTTTATCTAGTATATATGTACTACTTTCACACCTCAGATCAAAGGAAAGCCAGTGCATATATATCACATATTGCACTGGTTCAGAAAAGCTAACAAGATATACGCACTGTACCAGTGCATATATCTCGTTAAGCCAGTACGTATATCTCGTTAACTCGAGATATTGCACACCAAATAGGAGTGCACACTATATCCAGAAATCATTAGATTTCTTTGGTGTTATACTTTATCTCTCTTCTCATGTATAGGGAAGCAAGCAAGGTGTGATTGTGGGTTTGAATTTTGCCAAACAAGCTATGATTGTGGGATTCAATTTTAATACACCAACAGTAATTTGCTTTTTGCTTTTGTAAATGTAATGATTAAAGTAACATAATTAACACTAGTCTCTTAACATTGCTATATTAGCAAAAGTAAAATCAAACTACTGTTTGATATATTAAAATTGAATCCCACAATCACAGTTTGTTTGGAAAATTCAATCCCACAATCACAGCCTACTTGGTTCCCTATATAGGAGAAGGGTATAGCAATTAACATTTTACCAATTAGGCAAGCCTGCATGCTAAAGTAGAACATATTAGTTATACCACGGGCACTCATGCTTTGCCTGTATATATACCACTTTAGCGTGGGCGTTCAAAGGCGCCGCTCGGTGTTTAACTCGCATATTGCCCGGGCAATATCATGGGAAAGCGGTTTGCCAATGACTTTGATACCCAGCCAGTTCAAAGAATCGATGCGCTTTGACTCGTTATATTGAGCGACATAGAGCTTTGTATTGTGGGACTCGGTTTTGTAGAGGTTGCTAAGCTTAGTACATAGGCTAAGATAGAGTAGTTGGTTGTTACTAAAGGATAATGAAGGCACAAAATAATTGTTTGGGCGATTGTGGATGCGTATTTCTACCCACCGCGTATCAGCCTTTGAACAGACCACGGAACAGCAAAGCTACTACTGCTACGTTGAAATAGGTTAGTAACTTACAGTTCTAAGTACTTAACTTAATATAATAACTTACTTACTGTCCCAATAGCGAAGTTAGTTGGCTTAACTTAGTACAAAAATGATAACAATATAAACTCCATCCCACAATCGCAAGTTTTCTAACATTGCGTGTTGAAGCATAGTAACGTATTAATGACGTTTTAACGTATGGACAACGTTTTGATGGCTATTAGCCCACGCTATTAAAACCACAATCGATGCTACTGTATAAAACTAATGGGATGAGTTCTCATTAGTTCTTTCACCTAATAGGTGAGTGCGCCCCAAGTGATATATATCACTTGTACCATGGCTGCTTGGGATTTTGCTGACATATACACCCGCAGCCCTCGGGCCTGCGGCCCTCGTGCTTTGGGTGTATATATCAGCAAAATCCCTCGCAGCCATGGTATAACTATTACATACGCACTCACTCACCCTTGGGCCTACGGCCCTTGGACCTGTGCGTGTGAGTAGCTAACTGCTAGTGGGTGTTTTAAAGCTGTCCATAATCTGTAAACAATGATTCTGCTGTTTCCACCATTCTGCTAAATCTCCTTTCCCCTTGACAAGTGGGATCAATGAATTTGTAGTTCAGATGGCAGCAATGTTTCTGATTTTAGCTTGGTTTCATTGTGTAAACCAGTTACTAACCTTATTACCTTTTTTGTTTTTAATTCTTATGTATAATGTTGTTTCAATGAAAACTTAAAAGTACTGTATTACAATTATGGAGTATGTGATTTATACAAGTTCATTTCTTCCACAGTGTATTAGACTTGATTCTGGTGAAGGGATATGTACCTGTAATGATAACACATCATTTATAGTACATATTTACAGCCAATTCAGGGGGGTTCCCCCTCCTCTAAAAATTTTGAACCTCTTAAGCTGCATGACTTATTGTGTTTGTCTACAAATACATTCGTTCAAAATTGCCATCTGAGACAATTAATTTTCAAAACTTCATTTGGAGAGCTATGAGCTATAATTACAGCCTTTATATAGACCTGATGTCTTATGCTTGCAGTGTTGAACTTTTCAATGAGCATTTACAAATTTCAGCAAAACATTATCAAATTCAATCTCAGAGTGTAAATTTCCTAGCACATGCCCCAGACCCCCCAAGAAGCTTCATGCTTTGAATTTCGCAGAGTAGCTACAAACAAGTCACCTTGTAGATAGTTCAGTTACAACAAGTCATTCTGAAGGCAGTCCAGTAATGTTGGAAGTCACTTTGTAGCGAGTTCAGTAACTTTGTAGAGATTTCTGCTACAAGCTAGTCTACCTGTAGGAGAGAGAACAGGTAATAAATTTTCATGCGATATTAATTTTTATGAAAAATTGCATCGTTGTGAAAAAATGTCCATAGAATTCAGCTCTTGATATCCTCCTCCTTTCTGCAGTAAAGAAAACGACAAGTAAAAGAACTCCAATGCTGTCCACAGGCCATCTTTGGAGTATGCAAATGCAAAAAGGAGCGATATCTATGTAAAACAGCCAAGCTGTTTTAAAAAAGGGTGTGGCCCCTCAAAAGCCAGGGTGAAAAAAGATGTGAAATTAAAGGTGGTAGCCAAGAAATGGTTGTGGTAGTAGGTTAAAAAAGCAAAAAAAATAATAATGACAATTCCAGTGAATTTGGTGCCAAATCCTAGTAAAACTCAACACAGATTAAGGGAGCACGCTGCCAATTCCTATGGCTTCATATGCAAAATCTTGGTTTTCATTGATCTATGCTTGCTTTCCATCCCTTTTGCATCGGATGTGTTTGTGGTAATTAAAAATCACCATCTGCAGTTAGAAGTACTGGCTTTTAAGGCTCAGTTTAGTATTTTAGACCTAAAGAATGAGAATTCTACAAATTTTGGATCTAGTCTCACAGTTTTAGTTCTATACTTCATAAACTTTGTCATCTACTACCTAAGTTTGTTTGTAACAAAAGTATGGAAGTAATTGTTTGAAGTACTTTATCAAATGAGGTATTGAACACATAATGTTATTTGCAGAAACCATAGGACATAGTTGCTTGCCCCCTAACTTTAATTGTTCTTATTAAACATTTTTTGCCATTAAACGTGGAGAAGGCAACGCAAATTCACCTGAATTGTTGTTATTAAAATGTTTGCCATTAATCTACTGTTACAGCCATTTCTTGGCCACCACCTTTGATTTCACGTCTTTTTTCACCATAGCTTTTATAAGGCTGCACCCTTTTTCACAGCTTGGCTGTTTTTGTATAGATAGCTATTACAGCATAGCTACGTATATGTGAAAATCCCTACTTTGGCATAGAACAAATGGTGGTGGTACCATGCCATTGTAAGGATTTTCCCACATAGCTATATAGATAACTACTTGCTCTGTCATCCAATACTCATTGAACTTGTGAAAGTTTCTGGTTTATGGAATATGAGTTCACCTTTATAACCTTAGAATTAATGTTAGATTATAAATTAGCAGAAAAGTGAAAGCACACAGCTTTGTGTTTAGTTTTTGAATTTTCAGTTACAGAGTACTTACTGTTTATAGTAGAGCAGCTAAGCAACAAATTATGAAATCGTTACTTTGTGATAAAGCACCAAATTTTCTGTAGAAGTTATGTAATGTATGATAAATCATTTGAGAAATTATGGTGCCACATCAAGATCATTGCCTTAGGGCCAGGGCAGCCCAAAGAAATTAAGGGGCCCAGGCCAAAGAGTTGAAGTGGGGCCCCAGAGGCAAGGAGGTTTCCATTCTGAATCATAACTTCTCCCAAGCTGTAAGTTGAAGACCAAAAAAAAAAAAAAAAAGTCACAACCTGCTGACAATAGCTACCCCCACCAACCATAACTCCTTATCTACAAGTTTGCTACACTGCTCCTCTGAAGAATACTGTGACTGCTCTATTAGAGTATTTAGATCTGACTGCTCTATTAGAGTATATCGATCTTTTAAACAGGTATTCAGAGGGCCCTTCGTGGGGCCTCCTGGGGCAAAATCCCCCCGTGGGCGGCCCTGCTTAGGGCATGTTTTGAAATTTAAACTAGATTATAAGCCTATTTATAGCTGGTAAGGAAACCATAAAAGTGTTCACTAAAACTCTTAAATAGCATGAATATATTTTAAATTTACAGGTACAATCAAAAGATCTTTCAAAATCTGTTTTTAAACACTTCTAATGGAGCCAATATTTCAGTGTAATAGTACAGGCACAACCCAATAGAAATAAGACACTGTGCATCCATGGCTTCCTATACTATGATTCTCCATACTTCTTAACTTGGCAAGCTAATGACCAGGATGGATACCTCCCTTGATCAACATTTGGATATTACCATCCCTTGCTGGTCTATTCAGATGAACACCTCTCTTGATCAACATTTGGATATGACCATCCCTTGCTGGTCTATTCAGATGAACACCTCACTTGATCAACATTTGGATATTACCATCCCTTGCTGGTCTATTCAGATGGACACCTCACTTGATCAACATTTGGATATTACCATCCCTTGCTGGTCTATTCAGATGGACACCTCACTTGATCAACATTTGGATATGACCATCCCTTGCTGGTCTATTCAGATGAACACCTCACTTGATCAACATTTGGATATTACCATCCCTTGCTGGTCTATTCAGATAAACACCTCACTTGATCAACATTTGGATATTACCATCCCTTGCTGGTCTATTCAGATGGATATCTCACTTGATCAACATTTGGATATGACCATCCCTTGCTGGTCTATTCAGATGAACACCTCACTTGATCAACATTTGGATATTACCATCCCTTGCTGGTCTATTCAGATGAACACCTCACTTGATCAACATTTGGATATTACCATCCCTTGCTGGTCTATTCAGATGGACACCTCACTTGATCAACATTTGGATATTACCATCCCTTGCTGGTCTATTCAGATGAACACCTCACTTGATCAACATTTGGATATGACCATCCCTTGCTGGTCTATTCAGATGAACACCTCACTTGATCAACATTTGGATATTACCATCCCTTACTGGTCTATTCAGATGAACACCTCTCTTGATCAACATTTGGATATTACCATCCCTTGCTGGTCTATTCAGATGGACACCTCACTTGATCAACATTTGGATATGACCATCCCTTGCTGGTCTATTCAGATGAACACCTCTCTTGATCAACATTTGGATATTACTATCTCTTGCTGGTCTATTCAAATGAACACCTCACTTGATCAACATTTGGATATTACCATCCCTTGCTGGTCTATGCAGATGTAAAGTTTCAATATATGTATATATGTAATAGTTATACCATGGGCAAGAGTGCTTTGCCTGATATATGTGACCGTCTCAGCAAAAACCTGACTTGTTCGCACAATTAAAATTTTTTTTAATTTCACTCAGCAATATCAGCAGTGTCCAAGGAATGGACCACCACAGTTTCAGCCTTCTGTAGTGTGTAGTTTTGGAATTATAGCGATAGACAGTAGGAAGAGCAAGGTAATCGATTTGTACAGCGACTATACTTAAAATAAACTACAGGCGCTTACATTCGCAGCCATAACTTCTGTTTGGATTAGCCTACAACATTGCGATTTGGCTTAAAATGTTCACCATGGATCAGCACATCAGCCAAGGTATAGTATTATCCCTGTATATACTTGCGCATATGGATATGAAGGCAGTTTGGTAGAAGAAACGATGACAATCTTGTTTACGTTTACCGCATCGTAAACAAATGCATGTGACATGCATACCGTTGGAGCTAGAGAAACGAAACAAAGATTTTCAAACTCTCCATGAACAGGCGAATAAGATGTTATATAGTTTCAATCGATTTGACTCTTCCTTCCTCGAGTACTGGCCCGATAAAAAAATGTCTCAAGGTAATGAGATATATGCATTGGTGGCAGTGCTTATACCTCGTTAAGGCAGTGTGTAACGAGATATACGCACTGCCTTAACGAGATATACGCACTGGTAGCAGTGCAGATATCTCATTAACATTTTGAATCAGTGCGATATGTGATATATATGCACTGGCTTTCCTTTGATCTGAGGTGTGAAAGTGGTACATATATATTTTTTGGGTGATATTCAGTACACAGAAAAATTTGGTTTTCAACTAGAGTAGGGATCATAACACATCGATAAAAAATACTGTATAATAGGGACCACAAAGGAGTAGGCGTGACCCACGAAATAATATCACCCAAAAAACAGCCTTAATTTCCCTTGATAATGATGAGGCAGTATTGGTTAGGTAAAACTAAGCCAACTGTCAGATCGACCCAAAATGCTTTCAACAAGTTGCTACGGAATTTTAAAAATAATTTATTTAATGCAATTTTCTACTGACTGACTGAGTAAGTCAGTAAGTATCTGACTGGCTGACTGATGCCTTTAGACAAGCGTAACTCAATAATGGCTGAGGCTTTGGGCTTGATTTTTTCACTGTTCGACGTTGCTTTGGCCCGACAGGTGACTTTTAGCATACCGCATTACATGGACTTACCAGTGTTCTCCTTTGTCTCCCATTCATCTTTGCTGACAGCAAAAACTGTTGATTTGGCAGTAGCACATGATGGCTTCCCTTCGTAATGGAAATCATCCATATTTTTCATAGTGACTATTTTGATATCAGAGATGCTTTTCAAACAGTTCTTGATTCGTACTTCTGTGTAACAGGTTGAACATAGCCAACAACGAAGTGTAATGGATACTTCACTTTTCAAATGATAATTGATATAACTGGGGTGTGCTAACCGGGGCATGCGGCACCATTTCTTTTGGTATGCGTGGGTTGCAGAGGTGCTTTTCGAACAGTTCTTGATTCAAAATGCTGTGTAACAGGTTGAACATAGCTGACAATGAAGCATAATGGATACTTCACTTTACAGACAATAATTGGGGCACGCGGTGCCATTTCAGATGTGGTATGCATGGGTTCACCAGTCATAAAAATTATTTACAAAAAAAGTTAACAAACAAGTATACAGAAAAATTTGGAATTTTCAACTAGAGCAGGGACCATAGTACATCAATAAAAAGTACTGAAGCAAACTAGATTACTGCAACATATTAAATCACAGTGAAACAATAAGAGGTGTTATATCCCTACTGTTCCCAAGATACCATAATGGAAATTCACAGTAGGGATATAACACTTCTTATTGTTTTACTGTGATTTAATATGTTCCAGCTTGTTTCAGTATGATATATATATCTAATCCAAAACAGCCAAGCTGTAAAAAAAGTGTGCGGCCCTCAGAAAGGCTATGGTGAAAAAAGATGTGAAATCCAAGGTGGCGGCCAAGAAATGGCTGTGATGGTAGGTTAGTGGTAAAAATTTTAATAACGACAATTCAGGTGAATTTTTGTGAAGCGGCACAAAAATTCACCTGAATTGTCATTATTAAAATTTTTACCACTAACCTACCATCACAGCCATTTCTTGGCCGCCACCTTGGATTTCACATCTTTTTTCACCATAGCCTTTCTGAGGGCCGCACACTTTTTTTACAGCTTGGCTGTTTTGGATTAGATTTCATTTCTTTTTGTATTTGTATACCCCAAAGCCGGCCTATGGCCAGCTTTGGGACTTTTTTAACCTATGTTTTTTTCTTTACTACAGGAAGAAGAAAAGATGAAGTAGATGTACTTTAAATATTTTATCAGTAAATGTACAAATTATATATACTGTATAATACATATGTGACCGGATTTGCGAAAAGGGGTCCAATTTGCCAACTTTGACAATTGATAACTTCAGATTGGAAAGAGCTATTGCCTTGATATTTGGGCAGTGGTGAGCACCACTATAGCTGAATACATGGTGAAATGTTCAGGTTAATATGTTACTTGAACACTGAGTTATGGTCTCCAACATTTACGGAATTGGATGTGTGTGGAAGACCCCTTTTCGCAAATCCGGTCACATATATTGATTACAGAAATCTCCATGGTGGTTTCTTTGTAACTGAACACTCTACAAGGTGACTTCTTCTAATTGCTCTCTCTACAGGGTGAATTGTTTGTAGCTGAACGATCTACAAGGTAACTTCTTCTAGCTGATCTCTCTACAGGGTGATGTGTTTGTAGCTGAATTTTGTATAGGTGATTTGTTTGCAGCTGAGCTCTTTACAGAATGGTTTCTTTGTAGCTGAACTCTCTAAAAGGTAACTTCTTCTAACTGATCTTTCTACAGGGCAATTTGTTTCTGGCAGAATTTTCTACAGGGTGATTTCTTTGCAGCTGAACTCTCTACATGGTGGTTTCTTTGTAGCTGAACTCTCTACAAGGTAATTTCTTCTAGCTGATCTCTCTACAGGGAGATTTGTTTGTAGCTGAACTATCTACAAGGTAACTTCTTATAGCTGATCTCTACAGGGTGATTTGTTCGTAGTTGAATTCTGTACAGGTGATTTGTTTGCAGCTGAGCTCTTTACAAAATGGTTTCTTTGTAGCTGAACTTTCTCCAAGGTAACTTCTTCTAACTGATCTTTCTACAGGGTGATTTGTTTGTAGCTGAACTATCTACAAGGTAATTTCTTCTTGCTGATCTCTCTACAGGGCGATTTGTTTGTAGCTGAATTCTGTACAAGTGATTTGTTTGCAGCTGAGCTCTTTACAGAATAGTTTCTTTGTAGCTGAACTCTCTACAGGGTGATTTGTTTGTAGCTGAAATCCCTACAAGGTAACTTCTTCTAGCTGATCTCTGTACAGGGTGATTTGTTTGTAGCTGAACTCTCTACAGGTGATTTGTTTGTAGCTGAACTCTACAAGGCGATACTTCTAGGTGATCTCTCTACAGGATTCCTTGTTTCTAACTGAACTCTCAACAGGGTGATCTGTTCATAGCTGAACTTTCTACTGGGTGATTTGTTTGCAGCTGAACTCTCTAAATGGTGGTTTCTTTGTAGCTGAACTCTCTACAATGTGACTTCTTCTAGCTGAACTCTCTACAAGGTGACTTGTTTCTAGCTGATCTCTCTACAGGGTGACTTGTTTCTAGCTGAACTCTCTACAGGTGATTTGTTTGTAGCTGAACTCTCTACATGGTGGTTTCGTTGTAGCTGAACTCTCTACAAGGTAACTTCTTCTAGCTGATCTTTTTCACTGCATATTTGTTTGTAGCTGAGTTCTCTACAGGGTGATTTGTTTGCAGCTGAACTCTCTACATGGGAGTTTCATTGTAGCTGAACTCTCTACAATGTGACTTCTTCTAGCTGAACTCTCTACAGGGTGACTTGTTTCTAGCTGAACTCTCTACAGGTGATTTGTTTGCAGCTGAACTCTCTACATGGTGGTTTCTTTGTAGCTGAACTCTCTACAAGGTAACTTCTTCTAGCCGATCTTTCTACAAGGTGATTGAGTTTTTTTGCAGCTGAACTCTTTACATGGTGGTTGCTTTGTAGCTGAACTCTCTAAAAGGTGACTTCTTCTAGCTGAACTCTCTACAGGATGATTTGTTTGCAGCTGGATTCTCTACGTGGTAGTTTCTTTGTAGCTGAACACTCTACAATGTGACTTCTTCTAGCTGAACTCTCTACAGGGTGACTTGTTTCTAGCTGATCTCTCTACAGGGTGACTTGTTTCTAGCTGAACTCTCTACAGGTGATTTGTTTGCAGCTGAACTCTCTACATGGTGGTTTCTTTGTAGCTGAACTCTCTACAAGGTAACTTCTTCTAGCTGATCTTTCTACAGGGTGATTTATTTGCAGCTTAACTCTCTACAAGGTGACTTCTTCTAGCTGAACTCTCTACAGAGTGATTGATTTTTTTTGCAGCTGAACTCTCTACATGGTGGTTTCTTTGTAACTTAACTCTCTACAGGGTGATTTGTTTGTAGCTGAACTCTCTACAGGGTGATCTGTTCATAGCTGAACTCCCTATAAGGTAACTTCTTCTAGCTAATCTTTCTACAGGGCGATTTGTTTGTAGCTGAGTTCTCTACAGGGTGATTTGTTTGCAGCTGAACTCTACATGGTAGCTTCTTTGTAGCTCTACAATGTTACTTCTTCTAGCTGAACTCTCTACAAGGTGACTTGTTTCTAGCTGATCTCTCTACAGGGTGACTTGTTTCTAGCTGAACTCTCTACAGGTGATATGTTTGCAGCTGAACTCTCTACATGATTGTTTCTTTGTAGCTGAACTCTCTACAAGGTAATTTCTTCTAGCTGATCTCTCTACAGGCCGATTTGTTTGTAGCTGAACTCTCTACATGATGGTTTCTTTGTAGCTGAATTCTCTACAAGGTGATTTCTTCTATAGCTGATCTTTCTACAGGGTGATTTGTTTGTAGTTAAACTCTCTACACGATAGATTCTTTGTAGCTGAACTCTCTACAAGGTGATTTCTTCTATAGCTGATCTTTCTACAGGGTGATTTGTTTGTACCTGAACTATCTACATGATGGTTTCTTTTTAGCTGAACTCTCTACAAGGTAACTTCTTCTAGCTGATCTCTCTACAGGACAATTTGTTTGTACCTGAACTCTCACATGATTGTTTCTTTGAAGCTGAACTCTCTACGAGGTGATTTCTTCTAGCTGATCTTTCTACAGGGTGATTTGTTTGTAGCAGAACTCTCTACAAGGTAACTTCTTCTAGCTGATCTCTCTACAGGGTGATTTGTTTGTAGCTGAATTCTGTACAGGTGATTTGTTTGCAGCTGAGCTCTTTACAGAATGGTTTCTTTGTAGCTGAACTCTCTACAAGGTAACTTCTTCTAGCTGATGTATCTACAGGGTCACTAGTTTGTAGCTGAATTCTCTACATGGTGGTTTCTTTGTAACTGAAGTATCTACAAGGTGACATCTTCTAGCTGATCTTTCAACAGGGTGATTTGTTTGTATCTGAACTCTCTACAAGAAATCTTCTTCTAACTGATGTTTTAACAGGGTGAATTGTTTGTAGCTGAACTCTCTACAGGGTGATTTGTTTGTAGCTGATCTCTATACAGGTTACTTATTTCTAACTGATCTCTTGAATTCTGTTCAGGGTGACTGCTCTATTAGGATGACTGCTCTATTAGAGTATCTCGATCTCGCAATTGCTACACCAAGTTGGATTTCGTGTTATAACTCCGTGGCTTTAAGTCTGATTCTTCTACACCATTGAAGAGCCTTTCTAAGATGATAACTCCATCTGTACAGCGATTTTGAAAGCATTACCCCAAGCGGTTTACCTGGTAGGCGTGGCAAGCATAATAATAATAATAATAATAAAATAAAAATATTAAAAATTAGCTAATCTCGATTGCGTAATTGTTACACACTGTTGATTTTTTCGCTTTATCTTCCTGGTTTTTAGCTCGATTTCTTTCAAACCACAAAAGGTTTGAGGTTCAATAGTTAACCTATTCACCCACCGATTTTCAGCTTCTTCCCATACGCGGTTTACCCTGTAGGCGTGACAACATATTGGTGTTATTTTTCGTGCATAATCGCTCATAACTCTTTGTCTGTTTATGGTATTCCAGCCAAAGTTGGTACCGAGATGCGCCTTTATACCCCCCTTCTGTGTGCCAAATTTCAAGGCAATCGGATAACGCGTTCGAGTTTTATAGCAGTTTTTGTAAGTGTGCGACAAGAAAAAGAAAAATAAGAAGAAGAAGAAAAAAAAACGAAGAAACTCAGCCAATTTTTGAAATCGCATATCTCGGGAACGCGCGAAGCGATTTCGCTCAAATTTGGAATGTAGAGTGCTGCAGTTGGGGGGCATGTCCACAGCAAAAATCGTCTTGTTTCATCAAGGAAGCACAGAGCTACGGAGGTGCGAAAATTGCGTTTTCTTTCTTCCTGTCAATATACTCACGGGTGTTACGCGCCGGCTTCTTGGGCCGCACGACACACTACCGTGTGTCTTGATATATATGATATTGTTTTTACTATCAGGCACTTTTATGGCTTCCCAATACATTTTATTGATTTTACTTTTCTTATTCTTTGAGCGTGTTATGATTGGTAATTTTAATGACACCTGTCTAATATGAATGTTCACTAGTATCCTTATACTTGTCTTTTTACTTTTCTGTAACATTATTATGATTGGTGAACCCACACATACCACATCAAAAAAAAAAAGATGACACCAGAGGTGATATTTTTGAGAATCAATCCAGTCACCATGTAAATACAAATGATTCCCAGGTAGGAAAACCATCAAGCCACCACAGATTGACACCTTGGGCTGTCAACAAAAAGAAATGGGACACAAAGGAGGACAAAGGTAAGTCCATGAGGCATGCATTGTACATACTGCAGTATGCCAAAAGGCATCTGTCAGGCTGAAGCAACATCGAACAGTGAAAAATCCATAGCTTTAGCCGTTATCGAGTTACGCTTATCAGATAGGCAGGCAGACAGACTTGATTAGCTTTCTCTTTCATTATTTATTAAATAAAATGCGTACTAAATTGCAACCGTGGAGGATGGGAATTGACTGATGCTGGTCTGGGCAGAGACTGGGGTTACCCTAAATAGCTATATGGACACATTGTTAGTACAAGCTAGCTATTACAGAATGTAATATAATGCGTACTAGTTAAGTGGATAAATTGTGTTTCATAATTACAAGTGTAATATTTTTTTATAATTACAGTAACATTATGATCACTTTACAACTACAATGCTATGTTAACTTTATTTTGATACATACTGTAACTTTTTCACTATCTGGCTTTTAGGGTTGATAGTTCCTATGTAACTGTGTTTGGTAATAATTATAGCAATGTCCAATCTTGGTTGATGATGTAATGGTACAGTTATAACATAGTCTTCAACTTTAGCATATGGTTGTAGTATGAGATCAGCTGAATAAAAACCAGTTGTTTTTGTAATATTCTAGTTTGCTATAAAACTTGTTCAGATAAACTGGGTATAAAATATGCATGCTAAGTAAAATTTAACTTGTTTTAATAACTTTGGTATGCTCCAGTAAGTTCTATACACCATTGGATTCACCTGTTCATAGAATGTAAGAAAATGTTTGTTTCGTGTTTGTACAGTGAAAGGCACTTGAGTTGTAGGAGCTTATTTACAATGTGGTAAAATTAACGTTTACCACTGATATTTCTTTGTTGGATTTGTCGTCTTCACTGTCCACATGGAGGAGTACAGGGAAAGCACTATGCCTGGATGGATTTGCCGGTTTATGGTGAACGGATTCAGCCAAGTCCCATCTTTGTAGCTGTTTCAGCCATGAGTTATCATTGAATAATTAAGTGCCTGTTACTTTGTGCCATATTGTTACTATGTAAATTGATCTATTGCTATTCCAACTATCTTGCTTTATACCTCCAAGACTGCTCATCATATAAAAGGCTATAACCCACCAACTCCTTTGTTACTATAGATAGAAGCAATTTGAGAAATGAGTAAAACAACTGGGTTCAGCTGGTCACTTATAATGATAAGATACAAGAGACTTTTTGTATAATCCTGCAATATGATAGTACTGTATATTGGTCAGAAATATCCAACCCCACTATACTTTCATGGTGGAATATTGGCAGTATTGGTTATGTAGGTATAATCAAGCCAAAAACACCTTAAGTGCAGCTTGAAATACTTCCAAAACGTTGATATGAAATTTATATTTAGGTACATATGAATGACAACAACAGAACAAAGTTAAAGTTACGGGATTTGGGAATATAGACCCATGTCCTATCTTGGTCATTGATGTAATGGTACTGTTAGTTCAGCTTCAGATTTAGCATCTGATTATATCATGGCAAGACACATTGACCTTAGTTGCATAATTGATTTCCAACATCATTAACCTTTGAATAGGTCCATATCTCTTTAAAATAACACAGCTTTCAATATTATACTTTGTGTGGAAGAATTAAAGTGCTGAAGTGTAGTATTTTCCATAAAGTACTATATGACAGTACAGTTATGTGATTTTGTGGAGGGTGTAGTATCAGTTTTTTCTACAAATAGAAATAGATTATACAAACTCTTACTGATAGTCTGATCACCCAAAATAAAGTGATTTGAGTATTTTAGATGAATGCTTTAAACAGACAATTGGAAAGTGTGTGGAATATATCCCTTAAACTCCGTGTATTCACAGGCTTTAGCCATCTCACTGGTCCCTAGTGGGATAGCAGTTAATAATAAAACTTGTGTGTAAACAGATTAGGGATGTTTTGAGTGGCACTGCTTCAAGTATTAGTCTGTGATGTATGTGTAAACTTGAATGATCAGTTTTGATTACAGGTGTTAATAGTCAGATGTATACAGTCACCATATTGAGTACTCCGGCTGGTACACCAGTTAGTGGATCTATTAACACATTTGACTATCCTATATTGAGTAATGTCACTCTAACATGTAAGGTGACTAATGGAGAAGCATTTGCTAGAACTACAGCATATCGGTGGGGCACTACAGGATGTTATACTAACATTGCTCATAATAGTGGTAATCCAACATGTTTTCCTACTGGTCAGACAACACAAAATGTAACTGGTAATAATCTACTGGCAAATGATGCTGGTACCATCACTTGTACTGCAACCATTGGTGGTGAATATTATATCAGTGATGAATTCACACTTCTTATATCAGGTGTGTATGTAACATGTTTGTAGTGTACCTTTATACAGGAGTACACAAATTCCTTGTTGTAGACTATGTTTGTAAGATGTCCTAATTTGCATTAATGATCAGGTGATACTATAGGCAATTGCCTTTCTGTACCTGTTTAATAAATAAATTGGTATCATTTGTTAGGTGTATCAGTGACCACTTCTGGACCTACTCATAGCAATCCAGCAACTGATTTAGTTAGTGTTAATCAACTTAATGACTACTCATACCTTACTGAAGATCTGTTTGCACTTGATACTAATGGTGTGTTGTTGCGTTGTGCTAGTGGACTGGGACCTACTGGTGGTCAGAGTAATCTAGGTTTGGGAGGATGGTTCTATGATGGCGTTCAAATAGGCTCTGGAGACACTTGTGATACTGATTTCCAAAATCGTGGTGCAAATGCTAGGAACTTCCCAGGAATAATCAACCTCTATCCGTGTGGACCATTACCACTTGATGAAGAAGGTGTTTACTCATGTATGATAATGAACAGTTCAATGATGGTACAGACCACAAGGGTGGGTTTGTACCTTAGTGGAAGAAGTGAGTCACTTGATATGTACCCCATCACCTCATTGTTAATCATCTTTCATCTCTCTACACAGCTGCTCCAATGATAGACCCTCCATCATCATCTACTGTAATAGTTGCTGTTGGTGATTCCCTAACATTGTCCTGTACCTCACAAGGTTCTCCCCCAGACACATTCACATGGAAGAAGGATAGTGGTCCAATAGTACAGTCCACTAGTATCACTTCAGTGACTTATACTAATACTAGTGCAGTGTTCCGTAGTTACTATAGTATTAATAGTGTTGTTACAAGTGATAGAGGAACATACACATGTACTGTGACTAATCCTATTGGAAGTGATAGTGAGACCATCACTGTCATAGTTACTGGTGAGTGATGTAGGTTTACTGTTCTCTTACCATCCTTAATTTCCAGATGCTGTGATGAAGCAGTAAACACACTTTAGCATAATATACATCTCAATCTGGTATTTGTGTAAGTATTAGGCCTGCGTCAAATATGTTAGCATAATAAAAAGCATGGTAATGTGCTATGCTAGCATAATGCTGGTATATTAGGTGGAAAATTCAAACTATGGAGCTTGCTTGCATGAAAATAGATGGATACTCCCTAATAAAGTAGTCAGTGGAAACTGCAAAGAGCATTGTACGTAGTCCTTAGATCAATACTCTCTAATAGAACAGTCACTTTGTAGTGAAATACTCTAATAGAGCATTCAGTGCTTAAACGGTTCCAAGATCACTAAAAATTGTTGCTATCCTAGGAGCATAATACAAGCATAATGGAAAGACCTGAAGAGCATAATTGAAGAAAACTTTGGGAAACTTCTGAACAAATTTGAACTTTTTGATCATATTTGCCTTAAGCCTAGTATGTATGCAATGGTCTCTTACCATACTCTGTATGTAGTTCCTAAACAATCTGTAATGCTGGTAGTTCAACAGCTAATAACATGTGAATGAATCAATATTAATGTGGATTTTGACCACGGTATACTGCATGATTTAACATACATAGATGCTAATTGCAGCTGTTTATTTAGGTATGCATGCCTTGGAGCCTTTTAAAATGACACAAAAATAATAATGTTGCTTACATACACCCTACTAGTACTGTTACGGAATTATGTAGCAATGCTGTTACAATCAGAACCATTCAAACAATGATTATTTGTTACTCTTTAAAATGTGAGAATAGCATGAAGAGTTAATACAGTGAGCATGTACAACTCTGAGAGCTATAGGCTCTGGTCTATTATGCTCAACCAATTATTCTTTGAACAGTGCTCAAAAAATCAGGCGTACGTTGAGCAATATTGTGCTTTCAAAATAAAGATAATGATATCCAAAACAGCCACGTTGTAAAAAAAGAGTGTGGCCCCCAAAAACCATGGTGAAGTGATGTGAAATCCAAGTTGGTGGCCAAGAAATGACTGTGATGATAGGTAAATGGCAATAACAACAATTCAGGTGAATTTGTACTGTCTCCTCCAAGTTTCACTAGGAACTCAGTAATAAATTTATCTGAATTGTTGTTATTAAAATTTTTGCCATTTACGTCACAGTCATTTTTTGACTGCCAACTTGGATATCACATCTTTTTCACCATGGTTTTAGTGGGGGGGGACTTTTTTTTACAGGAAATTACAGCTTAGCTGTTTTGGATTAGAGATCACTTCTTTTTGTATTTGATACTCCAAAGTAGGCCATAGGCCAGCTTTGTGGCTTCTTTTTACCGGTCTTTTCTTTACTACAGGAAGGAGAAAGAAAATCTACAACAGTTGTGTATTTGAACATTTTTTTATAATTATACAAATTTATATATAAATGAACAGGCATACAGTATGTAACTTGTTACAATTTCGGACCATTATTCCTCATTAAAAATTACTATGTAACTGGTTATAGTATTATATGGTTACTTTAATATTAATATACTTTGTAATTTAGTTGTAAAAGTAACTGAACTCTCTATAGGTGGCTTGTTTGTAGCCGAAGTCCCCACCAGGGTACTAGCTTGTAGCTGAACACTCTACAAGGTGGCTTGTTTGTAGCTTAACTCTCTACTAGGTGATTTTGTTTGTAGCTAAACTGTCTACAGATAAGGTCACATAAACTTAATTATTAGTTTTTCATCCCCACCTGCATCACCATTTTTCTTACCTCATCAAGGATTTTTTGTATGCTAATTCAGCTATCTAGTTAGTAAAAAGTAAAATAAAAATCCGCCCTCCCGCACTGCTATTTTGAGTTAAGTTAGTTAAGTTTATATGGTCTAACTTTTTTATAGATAATCAATCTACAGGGTGGCTTGTTGTAGCTGAACTCTCTCCTGAGGAGCTGAACTCTCCACAGGGTGATTTGTTTGTCGCTGAACTCTCTACTGGATGATTGGTTTGTAGCTGAACTCTCCACAGGTTGTAGCAGAGCTCTTTACATTGAGACTTTTTTGTAGCTAAACTTCTACTGATTGACTTTGATTGTAGCTGAACTCCTAACTGGGTGACTTATTTGTTACAGTGTGACGTATTTGTTACAGGGTGACTTGTTTGTAGCTTAACTCCCTACAGGGTGACTTGTTTGTAGCTAAATTCTATAGTGGGTAACTTTGGCAGCTGAACACTCTGCAGGATGGCTTGTTTGTGCTGAACTCTCCACAAGATAATTTGTTTGTAGCCGAAATTTCCACAGGGTGACCTGTTTGTAACTGAATTCTACAGGTGACTTCTTTCTAGTCGGTCTCTTTAAAGGGCGGCTTGTTTGTAGTTGAACTCTCCACAGGGTAATTTGTTTGGAACTGAGGGTGACTATATTTGTAGCTGCATGAACTCTCTACCGGATGACTTGTTTTTAGCTGAACTTTCCACAGGTGATTTGTTTGTAGCTGAACTGCCTACAGGGTGACTTGTTTGTAGCTAAATTCTATACCAGGTGACTTTGGTGGCTGAGCACTCTACAGGATGGCTTGTTTGTTCTGAACTCTCCACAGGGTAAGGTATTAGTAGCCGAACTCTCTTTAGGGTGACCTGTTTGTAGCTGAACTCTATGGGTGACTTCTCACTAGCTGATCTCTCTAAAGGGCAGCTTGTTTGTAACTGAACTCTCCACGGGGTAATTTGTTTGGAACCAAGGGTGACTATATTTGTAGCTGCATGAACTCTCTACTGGATGATTTGTTTTTAACTGAACCTTCCACAGGTGATTATTAGTAGCTGAACTCTCTACTGCGTGATGTGTTGCGTAATTGAACTATCTACACTGTGACATGTTACATAGCTGAATGCTCTAATAGTTTAACTAACAATGCTGAATGCTCTAATAGAGTGATTTGGGGGTGACTGCATTATTGGAGTATCTCTATCTTGCACGTGCTATGTGTAGCTGTAGTTTGTATCATAACTCAGTGACTTTTACTCTGATTCTTCTATATTTCTGCAAGGACTTTCTGTGATGATTATTCCATCTGCATACTGGTATTTAACTAAATATTCTCAATGGTTTGCATGGTAGGAATGAAAACTAATAGTTTTTTATTAATGAAACTTGATTGCATAATTGTGACACAGTTTGCGTCTTCATGTTGAGTCCTTTCAAACTACAGAAAGGCACTCCTACGGTGGTTACTCCATCTACATAGAAATTTTCAGCTCATTGCTTGAAGGGGTTTATGCTGTGGGAATGGCAGAAGTTCAATCTTGTTTTTATGTGAATAATTGATCATAACTCCTTGTTTGTTCATCAGATTCCCACCAAACTTGGTACTGAGATTCACTTTAATGAGTCCTTTAAGTGAGCTAAATTCAGCATGATTGGAGTGCGCATTTGTATTTTATAGCAGATTTTGCAAAGTATGCAAAAAGTAGTAGAAACAAAAACAAAGACCACCCCCAAAAAATTTTGGCCACTGGTATTTCGGAAATGGCTTGGGTGATTGTCTTCAAATTTGGCATGTAGACAACCCACCATGGCAGGCACTTCTGTGGCAATTTAGTTCCAATTGGATAAGAGATATGTTTTCTTTTCTTCCTATAAATATACCTGACTTAACATAATTTTATTATTTTTGGTATATGTGTGTGTTTGTTTATTTTGTTTTGTATCCATCTTTGCCATGCCTACTTTGACTTACTTTGGTCTTTGTGGTTGCATGTGACCAAGGAATCGTACGTATTTTTTTAACACTTCATTTCCTTTGATGATTTCAAAAGAAAAAAGGTGTGGCACACCAGCTTCTTGGGCCACACAACACACTACTCTGTGTCTTGATGCTCAAAAGGTGACCTTGTTATTAAAGTGTCAGAACTTAGACTCTATTTAGGCTGTTTTGGATGGGTAATAAATCTCATATATTCCACCTTGTTTTCTAATATACTCCACGCCTTCAGGCACAATATAACACATGCTCAAAATCTAGGTTTATCTAATCGCTATGCATTGTTCATGTGCAGTGATTTAACGAGCACTATTATTTTGTCACGTGATGATGCATAGTTGCCATAGGGCTAGTATTATTGCAAGAAAACTAGCCGCTGTTGCCGAGCCTACAGCAGAATCAGCCATGGATGAGGTAAGTAATCTGAATGTAATGTGAAATAGAGTCTAAAGCAGTTATAAGGGCACTATGTGGAGTCTATGAAATTTATAAACCCTCAGGCCCTTAGTAGCGCCCTCACTTTGCTCGTGTGCTACAGCTTGGGCCTTCAGGTTTATAAGTTTCATATACTCCACATTGTGCCCATATAACTATTATATATTTCCTGGCTTTTGTATAGGTGACTGCTCTATTAGAGTATATTGATATTATTTCTGTACTAGTAAATAAACGGTTAATTTAATAACATACTTAAATTAATATGAAATGCCGCAATAGTAAAATATGTGTTCATTGTTTGCTTTCTTTTTGGAACTTGCATGGCATATGTGACCTAATTTTAGAAAACCATCGATATCCACGCATCTTTCAAAATTCATTTTATTCGTTCTTTGTTGTCTACAGGGACAGAGGAATGGACTGACGAAGTTTCAGTTTCATGAGTTGAGCAGTGTTGGAAATATAGCATTAGACAGCTGGACAAGCAAATAATTTGATATGTACAGAAGCCATCAAGAAAAGAATCTACAGGCGCTTACATAAACCATCATAACTTACTGATACAACGGTATAAACCATCATAACGTACTGATACAACGGTATACGGAATTGAATCTTGGCTCATTGTGTTTGCCATGAATTTGTTCATCCACCAAGGTATAGTTTTTCCCAAGTTATGCTTCTGTGTTTGAGAAGGAAGGCAAATTCACTGAAGAATGATCGTCAGTAAATTCTTTCATCACTGCAACGTAAACAAATTCTGTAACTTAGAAATCCTTTCATGCATGGAGTTGAAACAAGGATGTTTCTATTCCCTATGCACAGGCGAACACGATGATGCCCAGGACTTATCCATTGGAGTGTACATTGACCCACCAATAAAACAATAAATACTTACGTAATTTTTTTCCTGGAGTTTGCATTTGTTTCTCATTGCTTTTAATGTGTTTTATTACAAAAGTACTATTGTGCATAGGTCAACAGTTTTCCAAAATTCGGTCACATATTTTGATTGAAGTTTTGAAGATAGTTCATAATTATGTTGGCGTAACGATTGATGCTTTTGGTTACCTATTATGCTTTAAATTATGCTGGGGCCGCATCACATATTCCAGACTATTGAAACCCGATTATTTTGTTTGTCTATGTAGTTGTAGAAATATCCACATGCAAGGCTTCCGTACATGCAATCAGTTCATGTGTTTCTTTGTCATTTTTATCAGTACCTAATTTTACAAGTATAAGAAAAAAATTGGAATTTTAACTGCGATTAGGGATCACAGAAAACAGGTAGGGAAACAAAGGAGGTCACCTATACCTGCATATATATGGTGGACCTTTAATCCCTAATTCAGTCATACCCATGGGATTAAATGTTCACTAGTATATCTGCAGGTGTTGGCGACCTCCCTTGTTTCCTGACTTTTTCTATGATCCCTAATCAAAATTAAACTTCTTAATTTTTCCTTGTACTTGTTTGTTTACTTGTAACACTATTAAGTGAGTGGAGTGAATGGGTGAGACTAAATTTCATGTTTCGACTATTTTTAAAGAATTCTATATCCAACTGCCAGTAAGCGTTTTCTTGTTTTTAATGCTACATTTGATGTTAGATGGACTAATATTATTCCATAAAGGTGATTTTCATCACATAAGAAGTTTTTTTAAAAGGCGGTATTTTTGGCAGCGCACATCATTTCGGGGAATCCCTACTTAAACAGTACTACCGTACTGTTTAATTATGAGTGCACTTTAGCCATATTTGTTGGACCTACTTGACATAACGAGGTGGTCGTATTAAGGGCGGTCTTATTATACAGGTGGTCTTATTACAGTGGTGGTCTTTGTTAAGAAGTACCTGTTAATATGAAATTTTGACCAATTTTATTTTTCAGTTTTCCGTTTCAGTTTTCAATTTCAATTTCCTATCTGACAGAGCTGGCAGCTAATCAACCAACTACACTATTTGCCTCAAAATACGTGTTTACACTATGGTGTACAGTGGCCCACCTGGTTAATTTAATCTCCTAGCAACAGAACATTGCTATTTTGTCAACAAGAGTAACAATGGAGGTGAGAACCACGGCCTACATCCAACCTTCCCTGACCTGACAAATGTCAGACCAAATTAACAAGGAAATGGATGGCAATTTTGCTAATTGGTCAGTAAATGCGTGAAAGCTGATTGCTATAATCATCCCTGGGCCTATTCCCTGCTTGCGTTACTGCCCTGCTTGACCCAGTTCCTTTCTTGGCATACTGCCCTGTTTAGCGTATTCCTGTGCTTACTTAACTTATTGCCTGGCTTACCATCCTGCTCTGCCTATTGCTGTGCTGGAATTACTTCCTTGCTTGGCTTACTGCCTGCTCGGCCTATTCCCTGCTTGACTTACTACCCTACCTGGCCTATTGCTGTGCCTACAGTAGAGCTTACTGCCCTTCTTGGCCTGTAGCTATGCCTACAGTACTTGACTTATTGCCTGGCTTACCACCTTTCCTGGCCTATTGCTGCATGTGCTAAGATGACTGCCTTGTGTGACTCACTACCTTGCTGCCCTGCTTTTGGCTTACTGCTTTGTCTGTTAACCTTATTTACAGTAATAAATTGTTTATTAAGCCCAACATTTTTCAACTGGTAGGGTAGTGAGCTGGAGGCTAACAAAATGCTTTCCATCTGAGTGGCTTCCATGGCCAAATCCAAACCATGTGTATTATGTGAATATTAATTTACCCCCACGATCAGTTTTTGGCTTTAACATTAATTCTGTAATTGGCTGGCCAGTTGTAGCCCAGGCTACATTCAGATGTAGCCTGGGAAAATTGCCAACCAGGCTACATTGCAAATGTGACTACATCAATGGCTATCATATTTATAGCTAGCATGCAGTCGGTTATGATTAGAAATTTTCACCAGCCCTAGTCACACTTATCACACTGAAGGAATCTTATATTGCTGTGGTCACTGGTCAGCTATGTTGTGGTTAGCATGGCTTCCCACAGGCAATGCGGCACCATAAATATTATTGTGGCACCAACAAAAATAATCATAAACCATAAGACTCAGAATATGATAGCTTGTGTAGAATGAAGGTAAAATTGGAAGTAAATATCATGCCGTTAACAGACTGAAGTAGAAACAGACTCCTTGTAGACAACTTCACATCTAGTAGTTTACTGAGGATTGATTAAGCAATCTGCCCATGTACTCCATAATCAAGGAAAGAAATACCATCTAGGAGCAAGACCTTGTGCATAAGTTAAGTTTCCTGACTTAATACAACAGATTTGATTATCAAAAAGCTATGACTACAATATATATGTAAGCAAGCAAATCTAAGTCTTCATAACATGACTTTTATGACTTTGCTTATAGAATGGTGTCTAGTCTCATGTTTATAGCCAGACCACTATTTTAGCGCAAGGGCTGATCAGTTAGAGATTATTAGTGCTCATGCTGAAAATCAGTATAGTTGCTAATAATCTCTTAATAAATAAGTTCCTGTGCTGAAATAGTGGTCTGGCTATGGCATCTGAGCAAGAAAACATGGCCTGGTTTAGGTTGTTTCAGCTTGAAAATGAAGTGGAAAATAGATCATGGACACGAGGAAGGACTGAGTAAGCATTGTTATATAGTTTTTATTGTGATTTAGTCGATACATTTGCTGTACATCAACTAAAAGAATTATGAAGATAAACAAAATTGCAAATTTCAGGTTTGTCTTAAATAATTTGAAATACACTTACTGTTTCCTTTCCACTTGATACTTGCTAGTGGACCTATACTCATTACAAAAAACCATCAGTGGGTTTTTTTTGCTGAACAGTGCTGATGAAGTTGGTTTTTATGTAGATGTGAGTTCTGTTAAGATTTTCTATTATGAACCCACTATTGTGGTTGCTCTTCTGTAATGCAAAAGACTGTTACTGGATATCAAATGGTATGGTCGTACCGTTTAAGTAGGGATCCTGGTGAAATTTTCGTGCGCCGCCCAAAATTCCGCCTTTAAAAGGAATCCTAGAGATATCTTATGAGACGAAAATCACCTTTACGGAATAGTACTAGTCGATATAATGCATAAAATAAAACAAAACACTTACCAGATATAGATTTTTTTTTAAATTGCCAAAAGTTGTATTTTAGACTGACTGACTGCTGACTGATCATGGTCAAGCCTAGAGGCCAAACGAAGCAGTGCACGGCCACCATTTTGCACCACAATAACAAACTCATCAGTGGGATGTGTCTTTTGGGGTTCCAACGAGTGTGTGCTCTCTGCACCTTGTCTTTTCTTTCATCTTCAGTCGGGCTGCTTGTCTTCTTCATCCAACGAAACCATATCGAGGCGTTAATTTTCCATATCAACACTTTCTCTAAGAAGCATGATAGATGCCAAGTGATTGTTTAAGGCGCTTAGACTATGCGCTACTGTACAGAGGTACCGGTACTAGATAGCTTTCACGATAGGTCACAAGATCACGCCCATTCTTTATTCTACGCATTATCGATCTATCGATTGAGACACACCCCTTAACACTAGCTGTATTTCAGTGACCACACACCTTCAAGTTGGAAGGCTGACTCAAGATACTCTAATGTAATCAAAAACAGCCAAGCTGTAAAAAAAAGGTGCAGCCCCTAAAAAGGCCAAGGTGAAAAAAGATGTGAAATCCAAGGTGGCGGCCAAGAAATGGCTGTGATGGTAGGTTAATGGTAAAAATTTAAATAACGACAATTCAGGTGAATTTTGTGCCAAGACCAAGCGGCACCAAATTCACCTGAATTGTTGTTATTAAAATTTTTACCATTAACCTACCATCACAGCCATTTCTTGGCCGCCACCTTGGATTTCACATCTTTTTTCACCATAGCCTTTTCAAGGGCCTCACTCCTTTTTTTACAGCTTGGCTGTTTTTGATTAGATATCACTTCTTTTTGTATTTGTATACCCCAAAGCTGGCCATAGGCTGGCTTTGGGTTTTTTTAACCTATCCTATTTCTTTACCACAGGAAGAATAAAAAGAGAGCAGATTTTTAATACTTCAACTGTTTTTGATTTTATCAGTAATTATATAAATATATTTATTACATGTCTATTATTCCCTACTGGACAACTTGTTCGCAGCTGACCTTTCTACTAAGGGACTTGAAATGTAGCTAAACTCTCTACAGGTTGATTTGTTTGTAGCTGCACTCTCTACAGGGTGATTTGTTTGTAGAAGAACTCTCTACAGGATAGTTTCTTTGTCGCTGAACTCTCTACAAGGTGACTTGTTTCTAGCTGGCTCTCTACAAGATGACTTCCTCTAGCTTATTTCTCTACAAGGTGACTTGTATCTAGCTGAACTATCTACAGGATGATCTGTTTGTAACTGAAATCTCTACAGGGTGACTTATTTCTAGCTGATCTCTCTATAGGGTAACTTATTTCTAGCTGAACTCTCTACAGAGTGGGTTCTTTGTAGCTGAACTCTCTACAAGATCACTTCTTCTAGCTATAGGGTGACCTGATCTCTCTGTAGGGTGACTTTTATCTAGCTGAACACTCTACAGGGTGATTTGTTTGTAGCTGAACTCTCTACAGGATGGTTTCTTTGTAGCTGAACTCTCTACAAGGTGACTTGCTTCTAGCTGATCTCTCTACAGGGTGACTTGTATAGCTGAACTCTCTACAGGGTGATCTGTTCATAGCTGAACTCTCTGGGTGATTTGTTTGTAGCTGAACTCTCTACAGGATGGTTTCTTTGTAGCTGGTCTCTACAAGGTGACTTGTTTCTAGCTGATCTCTCTACAAGGTGACTTCTCCTACTACAGGGTGACTTGTATCTATAGTTGAACTATCTACAGGATGATGATCTGTTTGTAGCTGACATCTCTACAGGGTGATGTGTTTGTAGCTGAATTCTCTACAGGATGACTTGTTTCTACATATAGCTGATCTCTGTATAGGGTAACTAGTTTCTAGTTGAACTCTATACAGAGTGGGTTCTTTGTTGCTGAACTCTCTACAAGGTGACTTCGTCTAGCTGACCTCTCTATAGGGTAACCTGATGTCTCTGCAGGCTGATTGTTATCTTGCTGAACACTCTACAGGGTGATTTGTCTGTATCAAAACTATTTATAGGGTGATTTTTTTTATACCTGAACTTTCTACAGGGTGATTTGTTTGTAGCTGAACTCTCTACAGGGTGATCTGATCTCTCTACAGGGGATGATTTGTTTGTAACTGATATCTCTACGGGTAGATTTGTTTGCAAGTGAACTCTCTACAAGGTGATTTGTTTGTAGCTGATTTCTCTACTGGGTAATTTGTTTGTAGCTTAACTCTCTACAAGGTGATTTGTTTGTAGCTGAACTCTCTACAGGGTGATGTATTTCTAGCTGATCTCTCTACAGGGTGATGTTTTTTTGTAGCTGATCTCTCTACAGGGTGATTGTTTGTAGCTGATCTCTCTACAGTGGGTGATTTGTTTGTAGCTGAACTCACTGCAAGGTATTTTGTTTGTAGCTGATCTCTCTACAGGGTACTTTGTTTGTAGCTGAACTCACTGCAAGGTGATTTGTTTGTAGCTGATCTCTCTACAGGGTGATGTGTTTGTAACTGAAGTCTCTACAGGGTGATTTGCTTGTAACTTAATTCCCTATATTGTGTCTAGTGTCTATATAGCTGATCTCTCTACAGGTTGATTTTTTTGTAGCTGAACTCTCTACAGGGTGATTTGTTTGTAGCTGATCTCTCTACAGGGTGATTTGTTTGTAGCTGATCTCTCTACAGGGTGATGTGTTTGTAACTGAAGTCTCTACAGGGTGATTTGCTTGTAACTTAATTCCCTATATTGTGTCTAGTGTCTATATAGCTGATCTCTCTACAGGTTGATTTTTTTGTAGCTGAACTCTCTACAGGGTGATTTGTTTGTAGCTGATCTCTCTACAGGGTGATTTGTTTGTAGCTGAACTCTCTACAGGGTGATTTGTTTGTAGCTGAACTCTCTACAGGGTGATTTGTTTGTAGCTGAACTCTCTACAGGGTGATTTGTTTGCAGCTGAACTCTCTACAGGGCGATTTGTTTGTAGCTGATCTCTCTACAGGGTAATTTGTTTGTAACTGAACTCTCTACAAGGTGATTTGTTTGTAGCTGAACTCTCTACAGGGTGATTTGTTTGTAACTGATCTCTCTACAGGGTGATTTGGTTGTAGCTGATCTCTCTACAGTGGGTGATTTGTTTGTAACTGAAATCTCTACAGGTTGATTTGTTTGTAACTGAAGTCTCTACACGGTGTTTTATTTGTAGCTGATCTCTCTACAGGGTAATTTGTTTGTAGCTGAACTCACTGCAAGGTGATTGGTTTGTAGCTGATCTCTCTACAGGGTGATGTGTTTGTAACTGAACTCTCTACAGGGTGATTTGTTTGTAGCTGAACTCTCTACAGGGTGATTTGTTTGTAACTGATCTCTCTACAGGGTGATTGTTTGTAGCTGATCTCTCTACAGGGTGATTTGGTTGTAGCTGATCTCTCTACAGTGGGTGATTTGTTTGTAACTGAAATCTCTACAGGTTGATTTGTTTGTAGCTGAAGTCTCTACACGGTGTTTTGTTTGTAGCTGATCTCTCTACAGGGTAATTTGTTTGTAGCTGAACTCACTGCAAGGTAATTTGTTTGTAGCTGATCTCTTTACAGGGTGATTTGCTTGTAACCGAATTCCCTATATTGTGTCTAGTTTCTAGCTGATCTCTCTACAGGTTGATTTATTTGTAGCTGAACTCTCTACAAGGTGATTGGTTTGTAGCTGAACTGTGTACAGGATTGTTTCTTTGTCACTGAACTCTCTACAAGGTGACTTGCTTCTAGCTGGTCTCTGTAGACGGTGACTTCTTCTAGCTGATCTCTCTACAGGGTGACTTGTATAGCTGAACTCTCTACAGGGTGATTTGGTTGTAGCTGATCTCTCTACAGGGTGATGTGTTTGTAACTGAACTCTCTACAGGTTGATTTGTTTGTAACTGAAGTCTCTACACGGTGTTTTGTTTGTAGCTGATCTCTCTACAGGGTAATTTGTTTGTAGCTGAACTCACTGCAAGGTGATTGGTTTGTAGCTGATCTCTCTACAGGGTGATGTGTTTATAACTGAACTCTCTACAGGGTGATTTGGTTGTAGCTGATCTCTCTACAGTGGGTGATATGTTTGTAACTGAAATCTGTACAGGTTGATTTGTTTGTAACTGAAGTCTCTACACGGTGTTTTGTTTGTAGCTGATCTTTCTACAGGGTGATGTGTTTGTAGCTTAACTCTCTACAAGGTGATTTGTTTGTAGCTGAGCTCTCTACAGGGTGATTTGGTTGTAGCTGAACTCTCCAGAGAGTGAATTGTTTGTAGCTGAACTCTCTACAGGGTGATTTGTTTGTAGCTGAACTCTCTACAGGGTGATTTGTTTGTAGCTGATCTCTCTAGAGGGTGATTTGTTTGTAGCTGATCTCTCTACAGGGTGATTTGGTTGTAGCTGATCTCTCTACAGTGGGTGATTTGTTTGTAACTGAAATTTCTACAGGTTGATTTGTTTGTAGCTGAAGTCTCTACACATTGTTTTGTTTGTAGCTGATCTCTCTACAGGGTAATTTGTTTGTAGCTGAACTCACTGCAAGGTAATTTGTTTGTAGCTGATCTCTTTACAGGGTGATTTGCTTGTAACCGAATTCTCTATATTGTGTCTAGTTTCTAGCTGATCTCTCTACAGGTTGATTTATTTGTAGCTGAACTCTCTACAAGGTGATTGGTTTGTAGCTGAACTGTGTACAGGATTGTTTCTTTGTCACTGAACTCTCTACAAGGTGACTTGCTTCTAGCTGATCTCTGTAGACAGTGACTTCGTCTAGCTGATCTCTCTACAGGGTGACTTGTATAGCTGAACTCTCTACAGGGTGATCTGTTCATAGCTGAACTCTCTACAGGTTGATTTGTTTGTAGCTGAAATCTCTTGTTTCAAACTGATTTCACTGTAGGGTAACTTGTTTGTAGCTGAACTCTCTACAGGATGGTTTCTTTGTAGCTGAACTCTCTACAGAGTGATGTTTTTTGTAGCTGAACTCTATATAGGGTGATTTGTATGTACCTGAACTTTCTACAGGGCGATTTGTTTATAGCTGAACATTCTGCAGAGTGATTTGTTTGTAGTTGATCTCTCTACAGGGTTTCTTTGCAGCTGAGATCTCTACAGGGCAACTTCTTCTAACTGAGTTCTCTCTTGTTTCTAGCTGTTCTCTCTACAGAGTAACTTGTTTGTATAGCTGAACTCTTTGCAGGTGGTTTTTTGGTTGCTGAACTCTCTACACTGTGACTTGTTTGTAGCAAAATTCTCTACAGAGCGACTTGTATGTAGCTAAATTCTCTACAGAGTGACTTACTTGTAGCTGAACATTGTATAAACTATAAAGTGACTTGTCTGTAGCTGAAATCTCTACAGGGTTACTTGTTTGCAGCTGGTCTCTATAGGTTAACTTGTTTGTATAGATGAACTCTCTACAGGGTAGTTTCTTTGTAGCTGAACTCTCTCCACAGTGACTTTTTTGTAGCTGAATTCTCTAGAGAGTGTAGCCAAACTCTCCACAGGGTGCATGACTTGTTTATAGCTGAACTCTCTTCAGTGTAACTTGTAATGTTCTGATTCTTCTGAATCACTACAGCGATATATCTGTAGCTGAACTCTCTATAGGGTGACTTGCTTCTTGCTGAACTGTCTATAAGATTAACTGTTTGCAGCTGAACTCCCTACAGAATAACTTGCAATGTAATAGAATTCTATAATGGATTAAATAAATTAGCTGAATGCTCTGTTAGGGTGACTGTTCTATTAGAGTATCTCGATCCCGCATATGTTACACGTAGTTGGCTTTGGAATCATAACTCAGTGGTTTGTAATCCGATTCTTCTGTACTACAGCAAGGACTTTCTATGATGATTATTCCAGCTACACACCGATTTTCAGCTCACTGCTCTAAGCGGTTTGCCTAGTAGGCGTGAAAACTAATAGTTTTTATTCATAAAAATCGATCGCGTAATTGTGACACAGGTTGGGTTTTGTGTCATATCTCGATGGCCTTTAACTGGATTCCTTTCAAACCACAAAAAAAGCACTCCTACGATAGTTACTCCATCTACATAGCAATTTTCAGCTCATTCCTTCAAGTGGTTTACCCTGTGGGCGTGACAGACCTTCGACCTTATTTTACGCAAATAATCGGTCATAACTCCGTGAAAATTTATTGGATTCCTACCAAATTTGGTACTGAGATTCGCCTTAATGAGCCCTTTAAGTGTGCGAACTTTCAGCCCTATTGGAGCACGAATTCGTGTTTTATGGCGGATTTTGCAAAGTGTGCGAAAAGAAGTAGTAGAAGAAAAAAACGAAGAAAAAAACCCCAAACTTTGGCCGATCGTATCTCGGAAATGGATGGAGCGATTTTCTTCAAATTTGGAATGTGGACTCCTCTACCTAGCCGGCACGTCTGTAGCAACTTTGGTTCCAATCGGATAGGGAATCACGGAGCTACAAAGGTGTGAAAATCGCGTTTACTTTCTTCTGTAAATATACTCACGGTGTGGTGCGCCGGCTTCTTGGGCCACTACCGTGTGTCTTGATAATCAATCAAAACCATAATTACCACGCCCCTTTTGGAAAGTGCACATCTTTGCAGGCTGACTCAAGATACTCTAATACAGCAGTCACCCTAATAGAACAGTCACGTGCTCATAGCTAGCTATATGCCTTAACAACAACCAAACAAACTATACATAAAGTTATAAATTTAAAATTGAAGTAGGGATCCAAGTGATAAAAAGTAGTGAAACAAGAGATGAACGATGGTAGCTATTACAGCATAGCTCAGTGAGAAATCCCTACTTTGGCATTGAACACAAAATAATTGCTATACCAAGCCAAAGTAGGGATTTCCCACAGAGCTATGCTGTAATAGCTACCATCGTTCATCTCTTGTTTCACTACTTTTTATCGCTTGGATCTCTACTTCATTTTTAAATTTATAATGTACTAGTAATTTATGGATAATACCTCATTATTGCTTAGTATGGGTATTTCCCTTGAATGGAGACTGTACAAAATATCACAAATAAATGGGTAAGGTATTTAGTGACAAGACAAAAAAAAGTACTTAGTTTACTCCTACTGTAAACACACAGTTAGTTTTGATGCTACAACATCCTAATTTGTTGTTGAGTATTTTTGGTATGCATGGCTCTGGTTTTGGGCTTCAATAGATAGCATTGTGACACCTTGGTTGGTATGATGCCCTAATGTACATTATTGTTTCAGGTGTCACCATAATCAGTACTCCAGCTGGTACACCAGTTAGTGGATCTACTAACACATTTGATTATCCCATATTGAGTAGTGTCACTCTGACTTGTATGGTGACATTGCCTAGTGGAGAAACATATACTGGACCATATCAGTGGGACACTACAGGATGTTATACTAACACTGCTCATAATAGTGGTAATCGAACATGTTTTCCTACTGGTCAGACAACACAAAATGTAACTGGTAATAATCTACTGGCAAATGATGCTGGTACCATCACTTGTAGTGTAACTCTTAATGGTGTGGACTATACTAGTGATCCATTAACACTTCGTGTATCAGGTGAGCATGTGAAATGCGCTTGTGGGTGTCTGTAACACCATTATTCATCTTTTTGCTTTGCTACTTTTATTGCTTGGATCCCTACTTCATTTTTAATATTAATTATACTACTATGTTTGTGATGTTTTGTTATAGCATACAGGTATACACGTGTGACTGTTCTATTAGTGTGACTGCTGCATTAGAGTATCACGAGTCAGCCTTTCACCTACCAGGGTTTATGTCACTTATTTCATATTTTCATTATATTGCTAGACTGATAATAATGGGATCTGTCATTGTTATTACATGTATAGTTAAACTCACCAATTGCGACTAAATCCCTTCAACACGAAAAGACAAGTAATGAGACAACCTTGGAGACAACAGCTACACAAGCCTGTTATGGTGCGTTTATTTAGTAGTAATATAAATTTTAAAGGCGTTTATTTACAACAGGACATAATTACGCGCCCTTCTATTGTCTCTGTACATACTTGCCTTTTCTTTACTATTCTCATTTCATTTCACAAGATCTCTTGGCAGGGGCGTAGCTTCTTCACTTGAATTAGTCAATGCTTGAAGTTGATCGAGATACTCTAATAGAACAGTCACATTTCTACAAGTGCCATATTTTTATATTGTAAAGTCTGTAAGTAGCTAGTAATTTAAACTATACAATCTGATGCTAAGCAGAAGTTGTAACTATGCTAAATATTGATTGCTGTGTTACAGCTGTTTTGTGACTGCTGTAATAGAGTATCTTGATCGTTTCAATGCAGTACAAGATGAAAGGCAAAGTGTTGTTAAGGGTTTACTAGTTAAAATGGGTGTTAATTGACTGCAGTTGCATGCCACTAACAGGGCCGTCCAGAGAAATTAGAGGGCCCAGGGAAAAGAGTTAAAGAGGGGCCCAGGGGCAAGGAAGGGTCTAGATCCTGACTGCTCTATTAGAGTATATCGATCTTTCTTTAAACAGGTATTCAAGTGGCCCCTTTCGGGCTGTGGTAGGGGGCAAAATACCCCAGCTATCCCCAATGTGGGCGGCCCTGGCCACTAAAATTACAGTTATATTTTAATATTTTGTCACTGTAATCTGGGGTTTCTGTCAAAACCATGGAAACTCACCTACTGTTATCAACAGTGCATTGCTTATTCTAACAAAAAGTATTGAAATCCCATCCAAAAACAGCTTATAGCTGTAAAAAAAGTGCGTGTCCAAGTAAAGCAGAGTTAACTGCGACAAAAAGTAATGATATCATAATGCGGCCATGTGTGAGGTGTGCAAGTTGTAAAATTAATATTAGCTAATCAGATAATACAATGTTATTGTTAAAGTGTTAATGAGAACTATGTGATGCTGCTAGTTTTTAAGTGTGTGAGCATCTTCATAAATGCCACATAAATTTAATTCTCAATAAAGCAATGTGTATAGATTCTCTGATAGTAATAAATAGTTTGAGTTTGGCCGCCTTTCCTGTATACAGCAATGCTACGAACAAAGGAAAGGTGGCCAAACTCAAACTATTTATTACTATCAGAGAATCTATACACATTGCTTTATTGAGAATTAAATTTATGTGGCATTTATGAAGATGCTCACACACTTAAAAACTAGCAGCATCACATAGTTCTCATTAACACTTTAACAATAACATTGTATTATCTGATTAGCTAATATTAATTTTACAACTTGCACACCTCGCACATGGCCGCATTATGATATCATTACTTTTTGTCGCAGTTAACTCTGCTTTACTTGGACGCGCACTTTTTTTACAGCTATAAGCTGTTTTTGGATGGGATTAATTATACTACTATGTTTGTGATTTTTTTTGTTATAGCATACAGGTATACACATGTGACTGTTCTATTAGTGTGACTGCTGTATTAGAGTATCACGAGTCAGCCTTTCACCTACCAGGGTTTATGTCACTTATTTCATATTTTCATTATGCTAGTATATTGCTAGACTGATAATAATGGGATGTGTCATTGTTATTGAGTAAATAGATTGTTAAGAGGTGTGGTCTCGGCTCTTGATCATTATTAATCAATCAAGATCGCATTATTAGTGAACCTTTTGTAAAGGTACAGGTATCTACTGATCATAGGTGCTTAAATAACTTAGCTGCATCTAAATATGCTGCTCAAGGAAAGTGTTGATAGAGAAAATTAATACCTCAATATGGACGAAGAAGGACAAAGACCACCTTGATTGAAGATAAAAGAAAAGACAAGGTGCAGAGGGCACACACTCATCGGAACCCCAAAAAGGCATATGCCACTGGCCAGGGAGGTGGGCTGGCAGATGAATATCCCTACTTTGGCATGGTATAACAATTATTTTGTGTTCAATGCCAAAGTAGGATTTCCCACTGAGCTATACTGTAATAGCTACCATTGTTCATCTCTTGTTTCACTACTTTTTATCGCTTGGATTCCTACTTCATATTTAAATTTATAATTTTAATATACTAGTTTGTTTAGTTTTTCGATAAAGCATACAGCTAGCTATAAACATGTGACTGTTCTATTAGGTTGGCTGCTGTATTAGAGTATCTCAAGTCAGCCTGCAAAGATATTGTGGTTTCGATCGATTCATATAGTATTAGATAAAAGAATCTTGAATCCGAGCTCGAATCAGCCTATAGCTACCAACATGAAGGTGTGTGGTCACAAATACAGCTAGCCTAAAAGGAGTGTGGTCATCATGGTCTCGACTGATAATATGTAGAATAAAGAATGGGCGTGATGTTGTGACCTATCGTGGAGTACCGGTACCTCTGTACAGTAGCGTAGTCTAAGCGCCTTAAATAATTTAGTGTGGCATCTATTATGCTGCTTAACCCTTAAAACACGCATGAAACTTTAAAGGAATTAAGCCGTGAATGCGCACATAACTTTTAAGGAATATGTGTTTAGACAAAGCAAACTTATATGGTGAGGCCAGATAACCTTTCCTAACTCTATTAGCCTAAAACCAGATATCAATAGAAAGCTTATTCATTGGCCTACTTGGGGAATGCTAAATAACCAATGTAACAACAAAGACTTACTTGTTATAAAGCGAAGAAGAATAACATCTTGCTTTATCGCAACAGTACATTCTTTGTCTTGCCTGTCATATTGATTGTGGGTTTAATCACGGGAGCTGTATATGGCCTGATTTGCCATTGAATGGTGATTCAGCTAATAATTGTTTGCAGCATTTCGGACCAACTGGCAAGGAGTTATGGATCATTTTCTAAAGGTATGTAGCACATTTTTGTAGTTCTTTGTTAAGAATTATTTTCACGACGACTTTTAGTTCCTATACTTTGGTCTTAGGGTAAACCCCTAGGTATCATTTTAATGCTTATTACATCACGAGTAGAATAGCTCAAATTACAAAGCCATACAATAAATGCTTCAAAAGCTACAACACTTTGTTTACAGCCATGCAGCCTATATATAGGCTTATGCATTTTCCAGGGGCATGCGTAATCTGCCTATATAGATAGGCTTATGCGTATTTAAGGGTTAATTTAATTTAACCCTTTGGTCCCTATGTTAATAAAGAAAAGTGTTCCGTTAAACGCGAAAGCCAATATATTGGCTTTTGTTACACACATGTGTTCAAACGCACATATCTCGTAAACGAAATATCCTATGAATGTACGGTTTGGACCACGCTACTCTGTGATTACTGGGTAATACCCTAAGCATTATCCGAACATTGTAGCACGATCGAACGTGAAGTAAGGCCAATACGTGTTTGAAAGAATTTTCGGCCGTTTTTAAGACGATAATTTCTACGATACTACCTGTCATAAAGGAGAGACGGAATAAAGAAGGTTAGTAAAAGTTATATGATGTTGTAGATCTATCCTTCGTGAGTAGTTTAACACAAATCACGAAAGAATAGGTTGTTCCTACATGGAGTAACAGGAGCCAAAATTTATATGTCAAAATGCATATTTTTGTAAAATAACTTTCGTTTTTAAGTGGCTTTAGGGGCCAAAGGGTTAAAGGAAGTGTTGATATGGAAAATTAACACCTCGATATGGTTTCGTTGGATGAAGAAGAAGACAAGCAGCCTGACTGAAGATAAAAGAAAAGACAAGGCACAGAAAGCATACACTGATCAAAACCCCAAAAGGTACATCCCACCAGTGAGTTTGTTGTTGTGGCGTAAAATACTGCTTCGTTTGGGCTCTAGGTTTACGACTGTGGTCAGTGAGTGAGTGAGTGAGACGAAAGTTCGAGTTTTGACGATATTTTTAAAATTCTATATCCGGTTGCCAGTAAGCGTTTTCTTGTTTTTAACGCTACATTTGATGCTAGATGGCCTAATATTATTCCGTAAAGGTGATTTTTGTCATTTAAGAAGTTTCTAAGCTAGTTTTTAAAAAGCGATAGTTTTGGTGGCGCACGTCATTTCGGGGGATTCCACTTAAACAGTACTACTTTGATATGTCTATTAGAGTATATCGATCCTTAGCTACTCTTCCCTTCACAACTACCAGTATAATTTAATTATGGTAGTTGTTAAACTGTCATCTTGTAAATTTTAGTTTCTCTGATGCCCAATGCACACACTTTGCACCTACCTTTCTGGCATTATGCTCAAAGCTTTTGCCTAACCAGGGGTTAATCTGGGTGGGGGGGAGGTGGGAGCTTGTGGGCACAGGCCCCCTAGGTTAGCTATTCCCCCCTAGGTTTATACCTAAAGCCTTGAGAAATGGAAAGGTTTCAATGGCATCACAATAAAATTTCACCAAAATTGAGTATATTTACACCTAAATTTTCAAAATTTTTCTAGGGGAGCATGCCCCCAGACCCCCTAGAATCCGAAGCGGCTTACCGTGCCCCCTAGCTTAATATTCTGGGTTGAGCCCTGCTAAATATTATATCCCAAATTATACTTGTATAACAGGCCTAGTGTGAAACCCAGGTCACAGGTGGTGCTTATTAGTTTTGCATCCATAGGGGCATAAGACCAGATCTGCAAAACCTGGCATAATGGCACATTTTTTCAAATTCTGTATTACTAAAAATATTTTATTATTTATAGTCTACATAGCCAAATGTGTGCTGTGGCAAATGTTCAGCCTTGTATGCCAACAACTTTTAGAGTTACAGCCCTACAAGTAGCAACAACAGAAAAATTGATTTGCACAGAAAATATAGGAAAAATAAAGGACAAGTGCTTACTAAAATTGTTATAACTTATGAATGCAATGACATACAGAGTAGAAAATTGCACAATCGCGTTTGCCATGAATAGAGGAATTGATTGCTTGGTATGACTTTATTTGTACCGCCTTTCTTCACTATGAGTTCTGCGAAGAAAGATCGATCGCATATGAATAATCTCTTTTACATGATGTAAGCAATGCCCATAAATTGGTCTACTGCAGGGATTTCGAATTTCTCTTGAACAGGTGAATAAAATGATATCCAAGTTTTTAGCAGTAGACCATTTAGAAAAAAAAAATTAATTTTTAAATGAAATATACAAGTTATGGCCATTGTAATCAAAGGTTTTATGTTATGCACGGTTTTTACAAGGCTGTTCACATATTATCTGTGATGCCATCTAATACTATTCTTGCTGTTTGTAATGACTATTAGGAGTTGAACTTGTTGGAGGGGTACGAACTACTGCAACTAATGCTGTTAGTTTCAGTAATGTTGTCAGTGACTATTCTGATATTAGAGTGATTATTTTAGTTCCCGTCATTTTAGATGGTTTTTACCTTGATGTTGACTATACCAGGTGAGCTCCAAATGGGTTGGGAAATGGAGGGCAAGAGGCTGTTTAAACCTATTTATGAGGAAGTCATAGAGAGGAATTTGACCAAGTTATGGACCATTCAGGTCTCAAAACTGGCTATGATGAAAGTACATTTACAGCACAGGTCTTTCTTCAACACTACGGGGCTGTACAGCCGCAGACAGCCATCTCCACACTGGCTAGAGCTTCATTAGGGTCCCAGACTGCTAGTACAAATCACCACTGTGCTTGGAAAAAACAGCCAGCAAAGCAGACCACTCAAGTCTAGCTGACTTTGATAATGAAATGTGATAGTTTATTCATGTAGCTTTGAGTTTTTGGTGAAAATTCAAATCTACTGTCATAGGTGATGAGACTGGTTTCCCCAGACCCAGTCACAAATGTCCCATAATATCTGATAAAACCTAGGACATAATGATAGGTCTACTATATTTCCCTTAGAGTAATAGCTATTTAAACAAATCAAGCAGGAGGACTAAATATTGATATCAAATTGTCATGTAACATGCATTTCTGTAAAATCCTCATATGTAGTGGCTGCATTGTTTATGACTGGATTTTGGAAAAATGATCCAAATTTACACATTTCGAGATAAACGGTTGTAAAGAATTCAAGTAAGCATAACTTGCCAATTAAGGATAGTAATCACGCATATGAAATATACACAAGAGATGCATGAATCTATTACCTTTCAGGCCACTTTTCCACTACTTGTGGCTGCTTGTAGAGTTTCCCACCAAATAAGACTAGTGGTATGATGGTGCAGGCTATCCACTGGTGGTGTTAGTTTGCTTTTGCTTGATTAGTGTTTGTCTGATTTGTCAAAAGACAGGGTAGGGTGGTGATTTGGATCAGTTTTGTAAAATCTGGTCACATTATTATTGGTACAGTTTGTGTGTTCTATCCATGCAACTCATTACAGTAAGTCTTGATAGTTGTATAGAAGCCATAAATGTGTACTCTGGTACTATATATGAACATGGAAACATTACACTTGTTATATTGTATTGATTATCTATTAGGAATTGAATTAGTTGGAGGGCTGCGAACTACTGGAAGTAATACTGTTGGCTCTAGTAACATTGTTGATGACTATTCTGCTATTAGATGGAATAATAATTCAAGACGTGGTCTACTGTTTCGTTGTGTCACTGGATTAGGACCTAGTGGTAACAGTAATGAAGAGTTGGGTCAAGTTTCCTTTAATGGTACACAGATATCTCATGGTTTATGTGATGGGCCTGTGGTACAACAACGTGGAGCTAATATTGCTAAATTCATTGGAGTTATTAATATACGAACGTGTTCTGCATTCACTATTAATGAAGAAGGTGTTTACACTTGTACCATAAGGAACAGTAGTATGGTGAACCAGACTGTGAGGGTGGGTGTGTACTTACCTGTGAGAAGTGAGTCACTTTATAGTGTGATCAATTGTTGTTAACTAACTTCATACACACAGCTGCTCCAGTCATCACTACTACATTATCTATTGTTAATAGTATAACTGGTTCTCCTCTGACATTGTCTTGTACTTCAGAAGGTTCTCCCCCAGACACATTCACCTGGATGAAGGATGGTACTCCAGCACCACTGACCTCTACTTTGACTACAGTCACTCATAACAGTACTACTGCAATATTCCGTAGTGACTATACCATCAACAATGTTACTACAAGTGATGGTGGAACATACACATGTACTGTGACTAATCCTATTGGAAGTGATAGTGAGACCATCACTGTTGTAGTTTCTGGTGAGTTGTACTGATCTCTATAAGTCATTGTCATTGATAACATACTGCAGTACCAAATAACCTGTGGTTAAATTAGTTTCCAGAAAGGTAGTTAGACTCAGTTACATTATTTTTAGTAGAGCAGTGTGCTGCTCTTAAAGGACAATCACTTACAACTGGAATTGCTTTTGGGAAGCTATTTGTGACCTACTAACAGAAACTCTGACTTTGCATAAATCTGTTTTGGAGATACTGTAAATGCCATTGAAATATATTGCATGGGTTAAAATTTGTGCTACAAAAATAATTTTTTGCATGTTTTAATCACTTTGTTAATTGGTGAAAGAATGCATGATTAAATATCTAATACATCCCTAGACTCACCTTTTCATGAAAAAAAATCTTTGTTTCATTTCTGTATGACAAAGCAAACATGAATTACATGTAAACTTGGAATTATAGCACATTTATAAATACACACACAAAATAAACTGTTACAATGTCTATATTGAATCTAATGCTCAGGGTGAATAATTATTATTTTTTATATCAGTTCTTCTGTGAAGGTTTTCTCATTTTAAGATGCAGTGCAATTAATAAATCAGAAATTAGATTCACAACACCATCACAGTTGTACGGTGATACATGATAGAGTGGTAGTATTTTTATTTTCATGTTGTTTTTTCACACACCTTGCAATAAAATACAAATGTATTATACGATCATACTTATAGTCTGTTCGTGTTCACCTAAGCCCTCGTTTCTTGTTAGTAACTCTTGTTACAGTGATTACTGATGCATATCTCCATGGTCTTTATCTTGATTCCATTCAAACCACCAAAAGACACTCCTATGTATCTTCAAACCACTTATTCCAGTAGGAGCATACCCTGTAGGTGTGACAACAAATTGTTCTATTTATTACTTGCTTGCTTGAGTGATTGATTAATTGATTGATTAATTGATTGATTGATTGATTGATTTTACTTCTCAATGATCAGTAGAGTCCCACTTCATGAATAATCAGTCAAAATTCCTAAAGTTTTCACCAGATTTATACCAAACGTGGTACTATAAATTTAAACCCCCTTTATATTCAGTACACATTCACCTGAGTACCTGCCGGATATCAAGACACACGATAGTGTGTCGTGCGGCCCAAGTAGCCGACGCGCCGCACTGTGGATATAGTGACAGGAAGAAAGAGAATGTCACTTTCACACCTTTGTATCTCGGTAATGCCTTATCTGATTGGAACCAAATTTGCTGCAGAGTTGTCCGCCACCTAGGGGAGTCCACATTCCAAATTTGAAGGAAAGCACTCAAGCCATTTCCAAGTTACGAGCAGCCAAACGTTCGTTTTTTTTCTTTCTTTGTTATTTTTTTCTTATTTGTGTTTTTGCACACTTGCAAAAACTGCTATAAAATGCAAATGCATACTCCGATCGCCTTGAAATTTGGCAAACAGAAAGGGAGTCCAAAGGCAAATGCTAGTATCAAATATGGTGCACATTCGAAGAACGGTTAAGGATTTATGACCAATTATTCGCGTAAAACAAGATTGATTTGTTGTCACGTCTACAGGGTAAACCGCTTCATGCAATGAGTTGAAAATCGTTTTGTGGATAGATCAACCATTGTAGGAGTGCCTTTTGGTGGTTTGAAAGCAATCGAAATAAAGATCATGAGGATATGACACGAAACCGATAGTGTGTAAAAAAACAACAATTGCACGATCAAGATTCGTGAATAAAAATACCAGTACTTTTCACGCCTACCAGGCAAACCGCTTAGAGCAGTGAGCTGAAAATGGGTATATAGCTGGAACAGTTACCATAGAAAGTCCTTGCAGTAGTACAGAACAATCGAATTACAAACCACTGAGTTATGATTTGAAAGCCAACTCCGTGTAGTAAATGTAAGATCGAGATACTCTAATAGAACAGTCACCCTAATAGAGCATTCAGCTAGTTTATGACTTACTCCACTACGAAATTTCTTGTTCACACTGTGTTGACTCATGGGACAACATTCCTGTAAATTTACCAATCACTGAAAGATGTGAATTAGTGGGACCACGTAACACTTTGGTCGGCTTCTGTAATGTGACATTTTGTAATTTTCTGTAGGTGTTCTCAGATATAGCAGTTACTTCGGCTCCTGTATCTAGTTTAAAAGTAACTTATGTTTGGTTTAGATTGATGGTACTTAGCCACTGTTTACTATTGTTGGAATGTATTGCTCCAATAAAGGAATTCTCATCAGGATCAACGCTGTCTTCAGTTATTTCAGACATTTTGTTACTGTAACATAGTGCACTGTAGTGTCCTGTTTTTCAACACTTGTGGCACTCAGCATCTTTTGCTGGGAATTGCTCTCTATTGTGCCATGGTGTTTTCCCACATCTGGTGCACTTGTTGTCGCTTTTAGACTGTTGTTTCTTAACATCAGATGGTGGCTTTTTGCCAGCTGCTTTCTCAGACTTTTGAACTCGTTTGTAATGTTTTCTGGAATTTAGCACCTCCAGGTCTAGTGGTTCACGACTGTCCTGGGCTGTTCCTCTCACAATACCTTGCTGCTTGTGGACTGCCTTGCTTTGGCGGGCCATAGTCACGGCTCTATCCAGGATTCAATTGCATCTTCTCTGATAACGCGTCGTCTAACAAACCCACTACTAATCTATCACGTATCATTTCATCATGAATAGTTCTGTATGCACAGTGTTGAACCAGGCAATGTAAATCTGTAATAAAACTGTCTCTCCTTTTCTCTGACGTCGCGAGTTAAACTTTGCATGCTTGAAGATGACATTGTGTTTCTTTACGAAGTGTAGGTCGAATCTCTCTTTGACTGTACTGTACTTCTTGTGGTCGGCATCACTTTATTCGAAAGAGGTAAGAATATCGTCAGCCTTGTCGCCCATGGAGTAAATCAGTGTGTTCACTTGACGCTCCTCTGGTTTCGAGGAAAGTCCAGATACTTCTCTGAATCTTTCAAACCGATGGATCCATTTCGGTCAATTGTCTGGCGAAGAAAAGTCAAACTGCTTTGGACCCTCGAGCAGTAAGGACGCCATAGACGAGGATGACTCAGTCTGACACCATGTTGTATAGTGATAATAATCATAGCTCAATCACATGGCATGCAGTCTAAAAATAGTACACGCATGCATACATTGATTAAATAATAATAATTACAGCATCATGCTACAATTGCAAAGTCTATTATTACAGAATTGTTTAAAGATTGGAGTGAACTGCTCCCCACATGTTATGGGAGTGAACTACTCCCCACATGTCATAACATGTGGGTAGTAGTTCACTCCAATCTTTTTACTCACATGGACGTGGGTGTGTACGGACAAACATAAGTAGGTAGGTAGGTACACACACACATACACACACACACACACACTTTTCCAAAAACAATTTCAGCAAACCAGGCACGTGCCCACGCCTGGAAAACTTAACTTTGATTAGGGATCATAGAATAAAAAAGTAGTGAAACAAGGGAATAGCAAAAGTAGCAAATCCCTATTTAAAATGTCAAGCTACTGGTGTATGAGTTCTTACCATCAGTTGGTGTGTACTTTAATGATGTTCCAGTGGATGTGACTAATACTACAAAATATACTATATCTGTGACATCATTAAATGTCACTACTAACAGTAGTACACTAACAATAAAGTAGAGGCATTGATGTCAGTATCTACACATGTAAAGCTACTAATGTAATGTCTAGTAACACTACTTCTGTAATAGTGACCTTAGATTATTTTATTACCTAAAATGTGATGTGTACATCATTTGGTGTTTTATAGTATCACCAAACATTGTTGTACCAGTGGAAGCACAAGAGTTTACTATCACTGAAGGAAGTAATGGATCAATCACATGTACAGCTACAGGTTATCCTCCACCAACAGTTGTATGGCAGAACAGTGATGGGAGTAGTCTAAGTAATATGAGACTAGTATCTGGTAGTGAAGTGATGTCATCTACTGGTGTTGGTAATGTGACTAGTGTAAGTGTAGAACTGATGATGACAGGAACTATGAGAGTAGACACTGGAAAGTACACATGTTCAGCTAGTAATATTGTCAGTAGTACTACTAGGAATATTATCGTCACTGTACAATGTAAGTTCTTAATATAATGCAATTTGCAATTGCTCCTTATGATAGCACCATGATAATTATTATTTGATAGCTTTGACTATGAGATAATACTCTAATACCACTTTATCTTCAACGTTCAAAGACACTGCTCAGGATTTAACTCGCTTATTGTCCAGGTAATATCTTTAGGAAATATCATGGATATGCACTTTGTTCATCATTTCAATGCCCAACCAGTTCGAAGATACTATACACTTAGACTCGTTGTATTAAGCAACACAGAGCATTCAATTGTGGGTTTGGGTTTACAGGTGAGAGTGTAGTTGCTAAATTTCGACTAGTTGACAGTTACTATATGACAAATGATTAGTATAATAATTGTTTGAGAATTGCATGAATGCATATTTCTACCCACCACGGGTTAGCCATTGAGCAGACCATGGAAAACACACAGGACATCTAGATTTAAATGAGTAACTTATTGTCCTCAATAATCTGGCGCTGTGTGTAAAGCGTAATGACATATGAGTAATGTTTTGAAGGCTATTTTATAGTCCATGCTATTAAAACCACTATCAAACTGATGTATGAAAGAAATAGGGAGTGATCAAGACACACAGTAGTGTGTCGTGCAGCCCAAGAAGTCGCGCGACATACTGGGTATATTGATAGGAAGAAAGAAAACATCATTTTCACACCTTTGTATCTCCGTGATACCTAATCTGATTGGAACCAAATTTGTTGCAGAGTTGCCCGCCAGCTAGGGGAGTCCACATTCCAAATTCAAAGGAAATTGCTCAAGCCATTTCCAAGTTAGAAGCAGCCAAAGTTCAGTTTTTTCTTTGTCTTTTCACACACTTGAAAAAATTGCTATAAAATGCAAACATGTACTCCGTTCTCCTTGAAATTCAGAAAGGAAACGCTGTAAAAAAGGAAGAGTGTGAACCCCAAAAAGGTATGGTGAAAAAGATGTGAAATTCAAGGTAGCGGCCAAGAAATGGCTGTGATGGTAGGTTAATAGTAACAAATTTTAATAACAAGAATTCAGGTGAATTTGGTGCTGCTTGGTCTTGGCACAAAGTTCACCTGAATTGTTATTAAAATTTTTACCATTAACCTACCATCACAGCCATTTCTTGGCCGCCACCTTGGATTTCACATCTTTTTTCACCATAGCCTTTCTGAGGGCCGCACTCTTTTTTTACAACTTGGGTGTTTTGGATTAGATTTCATTTCTTTTTGTATTTGGCCTTTGGCCGGCTTTAGGATTTTTAACCTACCATTTTTTTCTTTACCACAGGAAGAGGAGCAAGATGAAGCAGATTTTAAATACTTTAACTATTCAAATTTTATCAGTAAATGTACAAATTACATATATACACACATTTATTACATGTCTATTATTTCCTATAGATAACTTGTTTGCAGCTGATCTCTCTACTGGGTGACTTGAAATGTAGCTGAACTCTCTACAGAGTGATTTTGTTTGTAGCCAGTGGTGTAGCCAGGCCTCCACAGATGGGTGGGCACACTCACCCACACATTCACCCCATGCAACTAACTAGCACAAAGTGCGAGTCCATCCTTAATGGACTCTACATACATTTGGTTTAAAACTGAATGCATAAAGAAGTGCATAAATGTATCTAGCTAGCTAATAATACACTACGCTGCTGTTCCTGCAGCTTATTTCACTAGTCTAATGCTACTGCATGAATGATATAGAAGCTCTAGAAATTGAAACTAACTTATGCACCTATCAATGTAATCCCCGACTACCACTAATACGGGCTGAGGTGGGGGAAGATGGGGATTTGCAAAACTGAAAATTACAATTCCCCACCTACTGGGGAAATACTGGCGATGCAAACCCCGACCAAGTATTGACCTGCAAACCCCGGGAATACTGGGGCTGGGAGGGGATTTGTATGGCTGTGTGGCGTTGGTCTAGTGATGAGTTAGTTTGAGTGAAGTCTAGTATGAACGTAATAGTACCCAGGACACTCCTTCCTAAACTGAAAGCACACATCTTTGCTGTCTGAGTGAATTTCTTTAGTGAAGACAAATCCCCACTATGTCGGGGAAATTTAGCAATCAATTCCCCCACCATCCCCGACCTTTCTCCGCCCTCAGCCCGTATTAGTGGTAGTCAGGCATTACATTGATAGGTGCATTATTACACTGCCTTGTCTGGTCTCCCTTAACTCATCTGTACTTCTACATAACTCTTTATATTCCAACCTGACTCTTGAGATAATCGTACTGTGGTGGCTTAATTCAGCCGCCAATTGTAATTATTTGCCTCCAACCGACTTTACACCATTTTTGTTTATCACTTTAGGTCACTTCACCCTGCAAACAAAAAAAAACATCTGTGCTGTTGCTCACAATTCAATATTCCAGATATGAAAAATAGACTGGATTCCTCCTACCTCGTGTTCCTCTCTTCCCCGCCTAAAATTTGAATCATATGGTGATGTGCATTAAATAGAAAACACTGAAACTACCCAGATCACGTGATGTAATTATTGAACTTATATTAATATCAACTGCTGATTTACAACAAAAATATCGCACTACCAAGGTATGCACTATTTGTCTCTTGTCCATAATAACAAAAGCGAGTGGGCACCGCTCTCCTAGGAAAATTTGAGTAGGCACCACCCAGGTCCACCCTTGGCTACGCCACTGTTTGTAGCTGAACTCTCTATAAGGTGATTTGTTTCTTACTGATACAGTATCTCTGCAGGGTTACCTTGTCTGGCTTATCTCACTAAAGGGTTATTTGTTTTTGTAGCTGAACTCTCTACAGGGTAATCCTTCTAGCTGATCTCTCCACAGGGTGAATTATTTGTAGCTGAAATATCTGTAGGGGGATTTCTTTGTAGCTGAATTCTCTACAAGGTGATCCTTCTAGCTGATCTCTCTACTGGATGACTTATTTGTAGCTGAACTCTCTACAGGGTGATTTGTTTGTAGCTGAACTCTCTACAAGGTAACTTCTAGCTGATCTTTCTACAGGGCAATTTGTTTGTAGCTGAATTCTCTACTGGGCGATTTGTTTGCAGCTGAACTCTCTACATGGTAGTTTCTTTGTAGCTGAACTCTCTACAAGGTGACTTCTCTAGCTGATCTCTCCTGTTTCTAACAGAACTCTCTACAGGGTGATCTGTTCATAGTGGAACTTCTACTAGGTGATTTGTTTGCAGCTGAACTCTCTACATGATGATTTCTTTGTAGCCGAACTCTCGCTGATCTGACTACAGGGTGACTTGTTTGCAGCTGAATTCCCTACAGAATAACTTGAAATGTAATATAATTGAGTAAATTATAAATGCAGCTGAAAGCTCTATTAGGGTGACTTTCTATTAGACTATCTCAATTTCGCATTTGCTACACGTAGTTGCCTTTCGAATCATAACTCAGTGGTTTGTAATCCAATTCTTCTGTGCTACTGCAAGGACTTTCTATGATGATTATTCAAGCTACATACTGATTTTCAGCTTGTTGCTCTAAGCGGTTTGCCTGGTAGACACGAAAATGAATAGTTTTTTTATTCATAAAAATCGATCGCGTAATTTTGACACAGGTTGGGTTTTGTGTCATATCTCCATGGTTTTTATCCCGATTCCTTTCAAACCACAAGAAGGCACTCCTACGATGGTTGCTCCATCTACATATCAATTTTCAACTGATTCCTCCAAGAGGTTTACCCTGTAGGCATGACAGACCTTCGACCTTATTTTACACAAACAATCAGTCATAATACCGTGAATGTTTATCGGATTCCTACCAAAGTTGGTACTGAGATCTGCCTTAATAAGCCCTTTACGTGTGCAAAATGTCAGCCTGATCCAAGCATGCATTCATGTTTTATGGCGGATTCTGTGAAGTGTGTGAAATGAAGAAGATGAAGAAGAAAAAAAACGAAGAAATTGAAACGAAATTTTGTTTGCTCTTATCTCGGAAATGGCAGGAGTGATTTTCTTCAAATTTGGTATGTAGACTCCACTAACTGGCTAGCACTTCTCTAGCAAAATTTGGTTCCAATCGGATTAGAGATCACGGAGTTACATAGGTGTGAAAATTGTGTTTTCTTCCTGTTAATATACTCACAGTGTGGCACGCCGGCTTCTTGGGCTGCGCGACACACTACTCTGTGTCTTTACACACTACTGTGTATCTTGATATACATAATATTATCTAATCCAAAACAGCCAAGCTGTAAAAAAAAGAGTGCGGCCCTCAGAAAGGCTATGGTGAAAAAAGATGTGAAATCCAAGGTGGCGGCCAAGAAATGGCTGTGATGGTAGGTTAATGGTAAAAATTTTAATAATGACAATTCAGGTGAATTTGGTGCCGCTTTCTTTGTAGCTGAACTCTCTGCAAGGTAACTTCTTCTATTGATCTCTCTACAGAGTGATTTGTTTGTAGCTGAACTTTCTACATGATGGTTTCTTTGTAGCTGAACTCTCTGCAAGGTAACTTCTTCTATTGATCTCTCTACAGGGTGATTTGTTTGTAGCTGAACTCTCTACATGGTAGTTTCTTCGTAGCTGAACTCTACAAGGTGATTTCTTCTAGCTGAACTATCCCTTTCCATAGTTGCATGAACTCCCTATAAGGTAACTTTTTCTAGCTGATCTCTCTACAGGATGACTTGTGTGTAGCTGATCTCTAAACAGGTTTCTTGTTTCTAGCTGATCTCTTGAATTCTCTTCAGGGTGACTGCTCTATTAGGATGACTGCTCTATTAGAGTATCTCGATCTCGCGCTTGCTGCACCAAGTTGGATTTCGTGTTATAACTCCGTGGCTTTAAGTCTGATTCTTCTACACCATTGATGAGCCTTTCTAAGATGATTACTCCATCTGTACAACGATTTTCAAAGCATTACCCCAAGCGATTTATCTGGTAGGCATGGCAAGCAGTTGTTTTTTTTATTAGCTAATCTTGATTGCATAATTGTTACACACTGTTGGTTTTTTCGTTGTATCTTCCTGGTTTTTAGCTCGATTTCTTTCAAACCACAAAAGGTTTGAGGTTCAATAGTTAACCTATGCACCCACCAATTTTCAGCTTCTTCCCATACACGGTTTACCCTGTAGGCGTGACAACATATTGGTGTTATTTTTCGTGAATAATTGCTCATAACTCTTTGCCTGTTTATGGTATTCCAGCCAAAGTTGGTACCGAGATGCACCTTTATACTCCCCTTCTGTTTGCCAAATGTCAAGGCAATCGGATAAGGCGTTTGCATTTTATAGCAGTTTTTGTAAGTGTGCGAAAAGAGGAAGAAAAATAAGAAGAAAAAAAACGAGGAAACTAAGCCAAATTTTGAAGTCGCATATCTCGGGAATGCCTGAAGCGATTTCGCTCAAATTTGGAATGTGGAGTACTGAAGTTGGAGGGAGTGTCCACAGTAAAACATCGTCTTGTTTCATCAAGGCAGCACAGAGCTACGGAGGTGAGAAAATTGCATTTTCTTTCTTCCTGTCAATATACTCACGGGTGTTGCGCGCCGGCTTCTTGGGCCGCACGACACACTACCGTGTGTCTTGATATTGTTATGTCTTTAATGCACTTTTGTGATATGTGAAGAAATGCATCTTTAATCAAAGTAACTAATTTTAAGCTGTAAAAATGACACAACTAATTCTGTCTGTAAATAAAAACTATTGTTTAACAGTTCTGTAGTAATAAAACTTTTAGAAACTTCTATGACTGCTGTATTGCCGTGTGTCTTGATATATTTTATTTATTTCATGCCAATTATTTCCTACAGGATAACTTATTTGCAGCTGATCTCTGTGCTGGGTGACTTGAAATGTAGTTGAACTCTCTACAGGGTGATTTGAACTCTCTACAAGATGATGTGTTTCTGGCTGATCTCTCTATAGGGTAACTTGTTTGTAGTTGAACTCTCTACAGGATGGTTTCTTTGTAGCTGATTGCTCTACAAGGTGCCTTCTTCTAGCTAATCTCTCTACAGGGTGAATTGTTTGTAGCTGAACTCCCTATAGGGTGATGTGTTTGTAGCTGAACTCTATAATGTGATCCTTCTAGCTGATCTCTATACAGGGTGGTCTGTTCATAGATTAACTTTCTACAGGGTGATTTGTTTGCAGCTGAACTCTCTGCCTGTTTTGTAGCAAGATGAATAAATTGAATACTTAGCTGTCTCAAATTACTAATAGTGGAAAAGATAAACACTTACAAACACTTATTGTTTTACTTTTGTATGTCATAATAGGTACCATAAAAATGTTTGTGTAAAAATATTTTCGTATGATTTACATGAATGACTGCTCTATTAGAGTAGTTTGATCTTATGTAAAATTTTCATGTCATGCAATTTTTGCATACAAAAATTATTTTGCAATGAAAAAAATGCAAATTGCAGTACCAACTGTTTTGTGCTTACCATGGGGTGTAGCATCAGAATTCCACTTAATAAATGTTGATTAATGATTGTTCTGTTAGGTCATTAAGTGGGTGGTTTTCTTTATTTTTTTTGATTTTGAAACTCTTCCCAGCTTGCAAACTAAAAATTGCTCTGGTGGTGTAACAAATCGACACTACATCTATGTTTTAGTGACATCATCAGGGCAATGGAGACAAGGTAGAAAGGCCAACATATAATGCCATGCAGTTGTGACACAACCAGCTGGTGCAATAAGACCTTGACTATCTGAATGCTTTATTATTCATTTTTTATAAGTAACTGCTCTTGTTAGGTGAGCATTCTATTAAAGTAAGTGTATGTTCTATTAGAGCAGTTGAATGGAACTCTGTATGAAAACAATTGGACTTCATTTATTCAAACAAATTCACTTATCTGAACACTTTTATGATTGAACTGGCACACAGGTGTTTGGATAATGGAGGTCCTACTGTACTTATTATACATTACAGTTAGACAAAGCAAACACAGGTTTTATATGTTAACAAATTTACTTGGTTATTTGTGACCCAATCCTAGTAGTAATAATAATAATTTTAATACACACTGTCGTATGTATAGTTGCTCCAGAAATACTAGTTTCAACAGTCAACACTATTATTATTGATGGAGATGAAGCAGTGTTTAACTGTACAGTAGATGGTGATCCATTACCAACTATTAGTTGGTATATTAGTGGTGTTGATTTATCATTATCTAATATGGTTCCATTTGATCAAGAGGGAAGGATTGATGATGATCTTAGTACTACCACCATACTCAACACAACAACAGTGATGAGTACTTTAACGCTTAATACATCTACTCCATTTTTAGCTGACGACTATGTGTGTGTAGCTTCTAATAGTTTGGGAAATGTTAATAGTACTGCTATACAGCCTACACTGACAGTAAATGGTGAGTTTATTGCAAATACAACATCGTGATATGTTCCTGCATAGCTCCATGTGTGTGTATGTGTATGTGTGTGTTTGTTTGTATTCATGTTAGTCTGCTAAAGGTAGCTAGTGTGTAAGAAATGCAGGCTATATAGAAACTTTAGTCTGGTGAACTTTGGCTTTATATGTATGATTTAAACACTTTAAGTCACACTTCCTTAGCATTGACCTTAAAAGTAATTGAATGATTTCAAAGTAAACAATGAATTACAAAATACATCAGGTTACAATGTTGTATGAGTTACTAACTACAAAACAAAACTAGTTAATTAAAACAAACTAATTAAATTTGTTTGCTCATCATCAAGTTCTAGTACCTTATTCTCTCTTGGATAGATGGATAGTTGTCTGAAAACCTGTGCAAAAACTTAAAACAGGCTAACAGGCTAAAAACATACATAACACAGGATGCATGGATTTTGTCTGCTCTATATATCCAATCTTAGGTGGTGAAAACAGGGGGATTATGTCTCCACTTTATTGGTCAAAGGTATACTCAAATATAACAATAACCACTATAATAGAAGAATTATAATCCAATGACATGCCCCCAGACCACCAAGAATAGCTGTTCTATACTTAAATCTCTACTGTGTAATTTTCATTTCCAAATTTGGTCCTCCTATACTCTTTACACTGCTCCACCACCACCTTACCCAATCTTTAAAGGTACCACTGGGTAATGCATTAGAGTTTGAGCAAGCACTGCCAGTCCTAGTGCACAACTTTCAAACATAGTATTTAAATGCTCTAAACAAGTGAATTAGTAGTTTTATCAATCAATAGAAGACGCACTGGAGGTACTGATCATGTGAGCTAAAGGTAAATTATACCATATCTCTTTAGCAACATTATACCAGATGATGCAAATTTTTGTTGCTGACACTATTGTCATGATAAATAACCGTGCAAGCTGTATAAAAGGGGTGCGTCCTTAAAAATTCTGGGTAAAAAGTTGTGAAATCAAAGGTGGTGGCCATGAAATGGATGCAATGTTATTACACCTTTGTTGTTGCTACACCTTTTTTCATCCAAGCTATTGAAGTCTGCACCCTTTTTGTACGGCTTGGCTGTTTTGCATGGATTTCACTTCTGTTTGTACTTTAAATGCCACAAAACCAATCATCAGCAGGCTTTGATACTTGTTTTCACACAAATAACTGTTTCTTCTTATCTACAGATACAATGATGATCATATAACACAAACTAGTGCTCCATCAATACAGAAAAATACCTACCAATCCTACCAGTCATTACCATTTCATTAAACCTGTGTAAGCTGCTGAAATCACCTTATAGATAGTTCAGCTACAAACAAATTACCTTGTAGAGAGATCAGCTACAAACAAATCAACCTGCAGAGAGATCAGCTACACACAAATCAACTTGTATAGAGATCAGCTACAAACAAATCACCCTGTGGAGAGATCAGCTACAAACTAGACACAATGTAAGGAGTTCAGCTACAAGCAAATTACCCTGTAGAGAGTTCATCTACAAACAAATCAACCTGTAGAGCAATCAGCTAGAAACAAATCACCCTGAAGAGAGGTCAGCTACAAAAAATCACCCTGTAAAGAGAAACAAATCACCCTGAAGAGAAGTCAGCTACAAACAAAACACTTTGCAGAGAGTTCAGCTACAAACAAATCAAATTTTAGAGTGATCAGCAACAAACAAATCAACTTGTAGACAGATCAGCTACAAACAAATCAACCTGCAGAGAGATCAGCTACAAACAAATCAGCTTGTAGAGAGACCAGTTACACACAAATCAACCTGTAGAGAGATAAGCTAGAAACAAATCACCATGCAGAGAGTTCAGTTACAAGCAAAACACCCTGTAGAGAGTTCAGCAACAAAGAAACCACCATGTAGAGAGTTCAGCTGCAAACAAATCACCTTATAGAGAGTTCAGCTACAAACAAATTACCCTGTAGAGAGATCGGCTACAAACAAATCAACCTGTAGAGAGATCAGCTAGAAACTAGACACAATGTAAGGAGTTCAGCTACAAGTAAATCAGCCTGTAGAGAGTTCAGCTAAAACAAATCAACCTGCAGAGAGATCAGCTACAAACAAATCACCTTATAGACAGTTCAGCTACAAACAAATTACCCTGTAGAGAGATTGGCTACAAATTAATCAACCTGCAGAGAGATCAGCTACACTCAAATCAACTTGTAGAGAGATCAGCTACAAACAAATCACCCTGTAGAGAGATCAGCTAGAAACTAGACACAATGCAAGGAGTTCAGCTACAAGCAAATCACCCTTTAGTGAGTTCAGCTACAAACAAATCAACCTGCAGTAAGATTACCCACAAAAATGCACTTTGTACAGAGTTCAGTTACAAATAAATTACCCTGTAGAGAGATCAGGTAAAAGCATTCACCTTGTAGAGAGTTCAGCAACAAAGAAACCACCATGTAGAGAGTTCAGCTGCAAACAAATCACCCGGTAGAAAGATCAGCTAGAAGAAGTCACCTTGTAAAGAGTTCAGCTACAAAGAAACCATCATGTACAGAGTTCAGCTACAAAGAAACCACCATGTAGAGTGTTTAGCTGCAAAAAATCACCTGTAGAGAGTTCAGCTAAAAACAAATCACCCTGTTGAGAGATCAGCTAGAAGAGGTCACCGTGTAGAGAGTTCAGCTACAATGAAACCACCACATAAAGAGTTCAGCTGCAAATAAATCACTTGTAGAGAGTTCAGCTACAAATAAATCCCCCTGTAGAGGGATCAGCTAGAAGAAGTCACCTTGTAGAGAGTTCAGCTACAAAGAAACCATGATGTAGAGAGTTCAGTTACAAACAAATCACCCTGTAGAGAGATCAGCTAGAAGAAGTTACCTTGTACATAGTTCAGCTACAAACAATTCACCCTTTAGAAAGATCAGCTAGAAGAAGTCACCTTGTAGAGTGTTCAGTTACAAAGAAACCATCATGTAGAGAGTTCAGCTGCAAACAAATCACTCTGTAGGGAGCTCAGCTACAAAGAAACCGACATGTAGAGAGTTCAGCCTCAAACAAACCACCTTGTAGAGAATTCAACTACAACAAATCATCCTGTAGAGAAGAAGCTACCTTGTAGAGAGTTCAGCTACAAAGAAACCATCATGTAGAGAGTTCAGCTACAAAGAAACCACCATGTAGAGAGTTTAGCTGCAAACAAATCACCTGTAGAGAGTTCAGCTACAAACAAATCACCCCGTAGAAAGATCAGCTGGACGAAGTCACCTTGTAGAGAGTTCAGCTACAAAGAAACCATCATGTAGAGAGTTCAGCTGCAAACGAATCACCCTGTAGAGAGTTCAGCTACAAAAAAATCACCCTGTAGAGAGTTCAGCTAGACGAAGTCACCTTATAGAGAGTTCAGCTACAAAGAAACCATCATGTAGAGAGTTCAGCTACAAAGAAACCACCACGTAGAGAGTTTAGCTGCAAACAAATCACCTGTAGAGAGACCAGCTAGAAGAGGTCACCTTGTAGAGAGTTCAGCTACAAAGAAACCATCCTGTATATAGTTCAGCTACATTTCAATTCACCCAGTAGAGAGATCAGCTGCAAAAAAATATCCTGTGGGGGATAATGGGCATGTAATAAATATATGTATATAATTTGTATAATTACTAATAAAATCAAAAATAATTGAAGTATTGCAAATTTTCTTTAAGTTCTTTTCTTCTTCCTGTGGTAAAGAAAAAAACACATGGGTTAAAAAAGCCCCAAAGCCAGCCATAGGCCAGCTTTGCAGTATACAAATACAAAAAGAAGTGATATCTGATCAAAAACAGCCAAGCTGTAAAAAAAGGTGCGGCCCCCAAAAAGGCCATGGTGAAAAAAGATGTGAAATCCAAGGTGGCGGCCAAGAAGTGGCTGTGATGGTAGGTTAATGGTAAAAATTTTAATAACGACAATTCAGGTGAATTTTGTGCCACTTGGTCTTGGCATCAAATTCACCTGAATTGTCGTTATTAAAATTTTTACCATTAACCTACCATCACAGCCACTTCTTGGCCGCCACCTTGGATTTCACATCTTTTTTCACCATGGCCTTTTTGGGGGCCGCACCTTTTTTTAAAGCTTGGCTGTTTTTGATTAGATTATATAAAACAGCATTAAATATAACAAAACACTTACAGGTGGCTGGATAGAGAATTTTTTAAAAATCGTAAAACTTGAATTTTAGTCTCACTGCTTCACTCACTGCTTCACCCACTGCCTCACTCCTTACTGACCGCAGTCGTAAGGCTAGATACCAAACAAAGCAGCGCACAGTCACCATTTTACACCACAATAATAAACTCACTAGTGGGATGTGCCTTTTGGGGTTCCGACAAGTGTAGGCCCTCTGCACTTTGTCTTCTTTTATCTTCAATCAGGTTGCTCGTCTTCTTCATCCAACGAAACCATATTGAGGCATCAATTTCTGTATCAACACATTCTTTCAGCAACATATTATATAGATGCCACAGAATTATTTCAAAGCTGGATTTCAGAAGTGCTTCAGTCCTGGCGCTACTATAAGACTAGATATGTGCAAGCATAGTGCAAGTTTGCGATTGGAATCCCGTTCGCGATAGGTTCGCGACCACGTCCAATTAAAGATCTAGGTGGACTAATAGCAATAGAGTACAGTGACCATACCTCTTAACAATCTTGCTGTTTACGTAATAGTAAACAAAATGACCTCACCCCTTATTGGTTTAGCTAGCTGCACACCTCTTGGCTGACTTGAGATATGCTCTAATACAACAGTCATGTATGATATTCTTACAGAACAGTCACAAGTTACCACAAAAACTAAACAAACTAGTATTTTTTTTAAATTGTAAAAATTTAAAAATGAAATAGGGATCTACAGTACAGCTCAAAGGTAATGTCGCGAGTATGCACATGCGAGTAATGCTCGCATCTTCTCGTGGGATCATTATTTTGCAATGTACTGTACAATACCTGTGGAATATCGCGTGGATATGCACTAGCCACGCGAGAAACTCACCACACATGAGAACACTCGCTACTGAGTTTAGTAACTTCATACAACACTTAAATCACATAAACATTTGTGATCGGTCCCATAATTATGTTCGTGCAAGGCTAGCTAGTTAATTATACAGTAGAATGCAATAAACGCACGCTGGGTCCGCAGAACGCAATGGGTCGAATATTTACGAAAACGAAAAAATCCGTAAATTCTAAAGTGCTTGTTTCACAATAAGGGAAAGTGATAACACCAACAACCTTGGTAGCATCGTGATCCCAAAAGCAAGAGGAGTTCCAAACTCTTTGTTTCGTGTCAGTACTCTAAAGGAGACAGAAGATATCAATGTTAGTCTGCCTTGCATTGGACAAGCGGTTCACTATCGCTTTTTCTCACGTTCGTTCGCCTTCGCCGGTACCCCGTGGACATATGAAAGGCCTGGAAGACAAAACGTACCCAGCAATGGATTTTCTTGTTCATGGAGAATTCGATGGTGCAAGTTTCATCTTGGTAGAGGACTGCATCCGTATGTTATGATTGTTTTATCACACGCCTGTAGTTTATTGTCACTGTACAAATCGATTTTTTGCTGTTAGCACTTATAAGCCCCTTCGTAGTGCTGTAACTTCGAAATTTCTTGGCTTCTAGAGTTGAAACTTCGGTTGACCATTCCTTTAACTACCTAGATAAAGAAAATACAAATTAGAAAAATGCATTAACTGGGGTTCTGTGGCATTACTTGGCAACCAATCCATCTAGGTTTACGCCTACTGCTAGCTACAGTACTGACTGTAGTCCGTGACAGAGTCAAGGTTAAGGCAGTAGCTAAGTTACCGAGTATTCGGTTGAACACAGGCATTGCAATAGGAGACTACACAGCTGGCGGAACTGAGCCAGTGTCGCCTCCCAAGACCATAGGTGAGACCTGTTATCTCGCCTTGCGTGATGCTCTCGAGTAAAGTTAGCTATCGTGGAGCATTACTGTAGCCTTGCTGCATCCACACGGGTCACTCGAGCACACGTCACGTGCGTCGTGCGTGTACATGCGACGTTACCCGTGAGCTGTACTGTATGCAACAAAAAGTGATGAAACAAGAGATGAATGATGGTAATACAGCATAGCTCAGTGGGAAAGTCCCTACTTTGGCACATTATCTATAACAATTATTTTGCTTAATGCTGAAGCAGAGACTTTCCCACTGAGCTATGATGTAATACCATCATTCATCGCTTGTTTCACTACTTTTTGCTGCATAGAACAACATAGCTCAGTGGGAAAGTCCCTACTTTGGCACATTATCTATAACAATTATTTTGCTTAATGCTGAAGCAGAGACTTTCCCACTGAGCTATGATGTAATACCATCATTCATCGCTTGTTTCACTACTTTTAGTTGCATAGAACAGCATAGCTCAGTGGGAAAGTCCCTACTTTGGCACATTAGCCATAACGATTATTTTGCTCAATGCCGAAGTAGGGACTTTCCCACTGAGCTATGCTGTAATACCACCATTCATCTCTTGTTTCATCACTTTTTGTTGCATAGATCCCTACTTCATTTTTAAATTTACAAGTATAAGAAAAAATTAGGAATTTTAAATTAGAGTAGGGACAGTGTGTAGTGCTGCAAAGAAAGTATTGAAATAAGCTGGATCGAAGTAGTACGTATTGTCCAAATACTGTAAAACTATGAGAAGTGAGTATATTCCTACTGTGCTCTTATACTTGTTTGTGAATTTTTTTGCAAGTTCATGACCACTAAATAGCCTGCTTTTCACAAAACCAGCCACAACATTTTAAGAGTTAATCACAACACTATCATACTAGATTATTATTATTATTATTATTACTAGGACCGCGTCACATACAACCAAGTACATGCACCAACGTTGCAACCTACCCATTGGGCAAGTATAAACAGTGGCATAGGTAGCACTCATAGCAGTGTGCGTGTACCAGTGGAAATGATACATATGCATACATACACAGGTAAGGGAGTTTAACTGGCATCAGAAAACCACAATACTAAAACACAACCTACACAAAAACGAAGTTAAGTTAGCTATATTGAAAGTAACTATATATTGTAGGTGTGATGTGTCTCTGAAGATGACTCAGCTGATGATCCCAATCAAGCCAATATGGCACAACAGACTCTGTTGTAACTAGAGGCCACTGGTGATGTACCAGTATATCAGCGGTGTGGCATTGGCACAGTGATCACAGTCTATAATAATATGCATACAGCCATGCACAACATACAGGAGATATATACACATTGTTGTATATTCAGCACTGCATCGGCTTCTTGTTTAGATATTACAGACTCACAGTAGAGTAGTAGTTAAGCCGAGTGGAAAATACTTCCAGCCGCTAGCAAGCCAGATGAAGGATTAAGATGTATAATACAACTACCGGTACAAGTATTACATTACTCATTACCTTGTTGTTCCAGTTGGTTGTTTATGAGCGCATCAGCTGGTATCCCAACTGGTCACTCAATCAGCTGGTTGTTCCGGCACTGCATGACTCCTGGAGCGCATATCCTGCACACAAAATACACAGTTACAAACATTTAAACATACTTGTAATGTTGTTGTTTACCAGTAAGGTGGCATCTGGCCTCTCCGCGGACGTTTACTAAATCTTCTCCTTCGAGCAGTCTGTAATTAAACAAGGGTGTGGTGCCAGGCGTTATATAGAATTACACATATGGTAAAGTCATCAGCACGAACAGGCGTACTTATTATACGGTTGTGCCTTCATTCACAGGCGAATCTATCCTCGCTTAGTTCATGTCTCTAGGCCTCGTAGTTTTCTCAAACATTATTTATTATTTATTTATTCATTCATTCATTATTAATGACGTAATTTTAACCGCATTTCGTATTATACTTAGTACTTGGTTGTATAACTAGGCTCGGGGCAAATACAACCAAGTACAATCACCAATGCAACAACCTACTAATGGGGCATTTACAAACAGTGCATGGCCAACACAGTGTGTGCAGGTAGAAAAGATGCACAGTAATATTTTCTGGAGGAATTGACTGGCACATATGCATAAGGGATGTGTTAGTATGCAATTACAATCAGTGATTATCCGACCATGGAGATGTGAGGCTTCAGATGGAGAGCTATGCATTATCACACAAACTTACCATCTGGAAACTGCACCTTCTTCGCACAATGGACTGCCAGGTGAGGCTTTTTTCCATCCCATACACGAGTAAAGGTAGCCTAGTTACACGAGACTAAAGAAACAAGACTATCAAAGTGTTGTAACCAACACAAACTAACCCCAGCAATTAGTAACAACTTCCAATCATGTTGTATATTAAGCAGGAGTAGCAACCACTCATCTTCCAATCAAAATAGTCGCTGTTGCCCACTTTCAAATACAGTAGTTCGCTTGTCTAGTGGGCATCACATAATAACTGTTTTAATCGGCGTTAAATAGAATTGTCATATGTTTCTATCACCTCCACGAGAATACCCGCCCATTATACAATTGTCTCTTCATACAACATGGATTCTATTCCCGGTGAGTGCGAAGCCTTAGGCCTTGTAGATTTCTCAAACATTATTTATTAATTATTTATTTATTTCATTATTAATGATGTAATTTTAACCGCATTTCGTATTATTGTTAGTACTTGGTTGTATAACTAAGCCCGGGGTAAATACAACCAAGTACAATCACCAACTGGATAACCTACTAAGAGGGCATATATAAATGGTGCATGGCGAACACAGTGTGTGCAGGTAGAAAAGATACACAGTAATACAATTCTAGAGGAATTGACTGGCACATATACATGGGGATGCATTAGCAGACTATGGTAAGACTGGGGTAAAAGCAGAGTATTTCAACTGTCTGTCACCTACAACTGATATCTGAGTTATGTATATATTTAACATGAGCTGTGTCATTTGTACTAAAATGATCACATGATTCCGTGGATACGCCGCAAGACCAAAAAAAAATGTAGAACAAATGTGGCTAAATGCAATACCAGAATTTCATGGATATGTCAGTGTGTGCAAGTATGTGAAGCATTGCCAATAATGGCAGACAGTAGCTACATATAATAATAGCAGTTGTGCATACCACATCTGAAGTGGCACCACATTCCTTAATTATTGTCTGAAAAGTAAAGTATCCATTATGCTTCATTGTCAGCTATGCTCAACCTGTTACGCAGCATTTCAAATCAAGAACTGTTCGAAAAGCATCTCTGCAATCCATGCATACCAAAAGAACGAAATGGTACCGAATGCCCCAGTTGTATTAATTATTGTCTGAAAAGTGAAGTATCCATGACACTTCATTGTCGACTGTGTTCAACCCGTTACACAGCAGTACATATCAAGAACTGTTTGAAAAGCACCTCTGCTATTAAAATAGCCACTATAACAAAATTAATACAGACAATTTCCGTTATGTGGAAGGGAAGCCATCACATGCTATCGCCAAATCAACACTTTTCGCTGTCAACAAAGATGAATGGAACACAAAGGAGGACACTGGTAAGTCCATGAAGAATGCATCGTACATACTGCGGTATGCCAAAAGGCACCTGTCAGGCTGAAGCGACATCGAACAGTGAAAAAATCAAGTCCATAGCCTTAGCTGTTATCGAGTTACACTTGTCTGAAGGAATCAGTCAATTACTTACTCAGTCAGTAGAAAATTCTGTTAAATAAACTATTTTTTAAATTATGTTACAACTTGTTGAAAGTGTTTCAGGTTAATCTGATAGCTTGTTTGGGCTTAGTTTTACCTAACCAATACTGCCTCATCATCGTCTGGGAAAATTGAGGCTGTTTTTTGGGTGATATTATTTCATTGGCCATGCCTACTCCTTTGTGGTCCCTACTATACACTACTATCATAGTGTATGATTAGACTGTTTGAGATCAAATCTGAGGGCAATTCTGGTAGTTGTGTGTGCTATTTTGCTTTAACTACAATACAATTAAAAATATATATATATTTGGAGAGAATCTGAGATTTTTGTTAGTAATTTCCCCCTCCACTTGGTCTACAAACCCACACTGTGTTGCACAATATACACCACTTTCATATGAAAAAAGTGGGTCTTATACTTTCTAAGGTGAGCTACATACATAGCTGGCAATCTTCTGTTTTCACAGTTACTTGATAATCATCCAAAGAGGATGTATGATGCTGAGAAGATAAATGCTGCATATTGTGGTGGTGTAATTAACCAGAGGAGGAAAAAATACTAGTCCTGATAGATTCCTTCTTAGATATTCTTGATTCAAATCTTGATATCCATGAACCATTGTGTGTGCAACAAGTCAGTATTGTTAGACAGTTTTTGGAAACTTTTGCCAATGTAGATATTTTTGTTCCATAGAGTTACTTCAAACCCATTGTAATGAAATTTAATGATGCACGAACAAAACTTCTTAAGTAACACCCAAATAAAAATTAATGGGCCTTAAAATTGAAATAGTTCCAAGTAAAGTCGCTTGTTGGAGCTACTGTAACAGGCTATTACTGTAACAAGGTAACTTCTTGAGGTAAGTTTGCTCATGACAAGAAACACCAGTATTTCCTGGGGTGACTTGAACTGGCTGATTATAACAAGTTGAAATTTCTCTAGCTAGTGGCTGATATTTTGATACCTTTTCATCTTCTTTATCAAACACATGAATATCGACTGGACATGAAATCTTTACAAACCTAATACACAACTATTACTAAATAATTAATAAATGTGACCGGATTTGACAACACCAGGCTTCCACACACATCCAGTTGAGTAAGATTTGACCATTTAGTTATAGCTATTGATCTACAATTTTCACACAATTCTCGCATTACATTATGCAATGACAAGTAAAAATTTGACAGATACTCCTACATTGAGTTATGTTCCTCTAAACTCACTAATCTGGATGTGTGTGGAAACCTGGTTTTTGTCAAAACCGGTCACAAATAGTCAAGCTTAACAAACATGCATAAGAATCATGTGATTGAGATACTGTAATAGAGCTGCAATTTTTTTGTCATACCTACTGGCTAAACTGCTTATGCAAGCTGGTTGAATTTCTTGCATGTGTTAGCCAAATATCAAGGCACAAACATTTGGTAATGTAATGGAAGTCTGTTTAATTCATAACCTGAAAATCAACCATACACCATACTTGCATATACCAAGTGTGTTTCATGATCCCTTTATACATGTGATGTTCAGTAACTAAATGATATAAAATTTCAAAACAGTACAAATGTCTTTTAAAGTCTAGTTATTTACTTTACCTATAGGAAAAATAGACGAAAGCCAGCAAATACAAATCTAATCTAAAACACCCCAGCTTGTGGCCTTCCATGAAAGGTGGTTGCCAACAAATGGCCGCAATGATATTATCTCGATTAATTTGTACTGTTTACAAATTATGAAATGGTATAGATATCATTTCAGCCATTTTACATCTTTTTCATATTATCTATTTTTGGAAGTCACAACACCCTTTTTCACAACCGGACTGCAATGGATTAGATAACTACACAAGATACAAAACAAAACACAATACTACAATTAAACAAACAAAACAAAAACACACATACTCAATACCAACACACAATTAATGGTATGATGGAAAGAATGTACAGATTGATATTAAGCACATCATTCCACTATTTACGAAAAAGAAAACCAGTGGCTGTTGATATATGACTGTAGAGGAACAACAGTCAGTTCATGAGCTCTTGTACTGGAAGTATTAAGAAAATGAAAAGTGAAGAGATGTTCTCTTATTGAGGATGTCATCTAGGCAGATAGAAAGTTATGATGATTAGTGAGGCTAGGCTAGTGCAGTTCATCAAGACAATCATTAGATGGCTGTAGTATATAAATAATATGGTAACTGTGGTTGTTGTGTACGCTGGTGATTGTTGTATTGATTAACTGAAGCATTATCACTGACTTGTGAGTAGTTTGTGAATGAAACAGCAACTGCCACACAACTTTATGCCAAGCATGTAAAGGAGCCAAACTGCACATGTTGGGTCTTCACACCTTTTCCATCATCACTATTCATCCAATTGGTGAAAATGTTAATTCTGTTAATAGTTTTCTTCTTTCTATTTTCCTCAAGAGTCAGCTCAACATTAGCACTGTACATAGTTTGCATTTTCCTTTTAAAGATGTCTTTGTTGTCTAGAGGAAAAATCAATGGACTATTGAGTTATCTCTTACAATTGTAGTAATAGAATGCATGAACAGCTAAATAATCAATTTGTTATACTGAAATAAACTAAAGGCAATGTATTTACATAAATCACAATATTATGTATTGTGCCATTTGTATTACAGTCACCATAGTCAGTAATCCATCTGGTACACCAGTTAGTGGATCTACTAACACATTTGACTATCCCATATTGAGTAGTGTCACTCTGACTTGTATGGTGGACCCTCCACAATCAGGCTTTGTCACCTACTCGTGGAACACTACAGGATGTTATGTAAACAATTGTGGAGAAAGAAGGTGTTTCCCTGCTGGTCAGACAACACAGAGTGTATGTAAAATTGGTGTGTTTGCAAAAGATGCTGGTACTATCACCTGTACTGCAACTGTCAGAGGTGTTGACTACACCAGTGAACAATTCACACTCCGCATATCTGGTATGTATTGATTTTGAGTGCATACATAATACTGTGATTAATAATGTAATTTACTTAGTAGATATTAAAAAGAAAACAGCCAAGCTGTGAAAAATGTGCGGCACTTCCAATAACACTAGGGTGGAAGAAAAGATGAGAAATCCAAGGTAGAGGCCAAGGAAAATGGCTGTGATGGTAGGTTATTGAAAAAAAACTTTAATGATGGCAATGCAGGTGAATTTAGTGCCAAGCAGGCAGCACCAAATTTATCTGTATTGCCGTTATTGAAAAATTTGTCATTAACCTACCATCACAGTCATTTCTTCGCTGCCACCTTGGATTTCACATCTTTGGTGTTTTTGAAAGAGTTGCACCCTTAATTACTAATTTATTTATAAGGGTATGTACTTGGTGCGAAGAGAGTGATGATCCAGCTGTAGGATCACAATTACAAAATTCAGGTGCATATTAACCTTGGTAACTAGGATATATACAGTAGTAACTAACAGTAGTAACTCACAAACACACACACACATGCGAGTGTGTGTCATATGTAGTGTGTGTGAATCTGTGTGTGCTTGTGTGTATAGTGTGTGTGTGTGTGTTGTTGTTTCCTTGAGCAAGAAACTTTACTCACACTGCTCCGGTCTACCCAGCTGTTAAAATGGGGACCTGGTGGCCTGGTGCCAACTGGGGAAGCAGCCCACCCAGCTGTAACATCAATGGGTACCGGCTCAACTGTCTATGTCTCATATAGCAGTTGAAGGTCCAGGTGGGACTTTGGGTGCCCACACCTTCACCTGTGAGACATGGTACAGCCTCCTGTGGGTTACTAGTCCTTCCCCAGGAGGGAATTCCTGCACTGACTCATAGCACTTGAGTAGCACACAGGTGCTCCAGTGCTGGCCACTGGCAGTGTGACCATGTAGCAGCAGCTGAAGGCTTTGCTTTTGCTTTGCTCTGTGTGTGTTTGTGTATGTGTGTGTGTGTGTGTGTGTGTGTGTGCATGCGTGTGTGTGTGTGTGTGTGTGTGTGTGTGTGTGTGTGCATGTGCGTGTGTGAGTGTGGCTGTACATTAACAATCCTTGTAAGCAACTAGACATGGTAATTTGTTGTATTAGTTAATGATTGGTGACGGTAACACTTGTTAGGTATCACAACAACCAGAATAACAACTGCTGGTAGTACTCCAGCAACTGATTTGATTAATAGTCATCAAATGGAGGACTACTCGTTTCTTATGGAACCTTTAACTCTTGACTACTTTGGTGTAGTGTTTCGTTGTATTAGTGGACTAGGACCTGGTACTGATGCTAATACTGTACTGGGTGGATGGCACTTTGGTGGAAATAAAATACATATTGCCCAACAGTGTGGATCAGTATTTCAAGTACGTTCAGCAAATTCTAGGAACTTTCCGGCAGTAATTAATTTATATCCATGTGGATCATTATCACCTGATGAAGAAGGTGTTTACTCATGTATGATGATGAACAGTTCAATGATGGTACAGACCACAAGGGTGGGTTTGTACCTTAGTGGAAGAAGTGAGTCACGTGATATGTACCCCATCACCTCATTGTTAACCATCTTTCATCTCTCTACACAGCTGCTCCATTTATAGACCCTCCATCATCATCTACTGTAATAGTTGCTGTTGGAGATTCCCTAACATTGTCCTGTAGCTCACAAGGTTCTCCCCCAGACACATTCACCTGGATGAAGGATGGTGCTCCAGCACCACTGACCCCTACTTTGATACCAGTAAATCATGACACTTCTAATGCAGAGTTCCGTAGTGACTATACCATAAATAATGCTACTAGAAGTAATAGTGGAACATACACATGTACTGTGACTAATCCAATTGGAAGTGATAGTGAAACCATCACTGTTGTAGTTACTGGTGAGTGACATTTGTGTACTGTTCTCATACCACCCATAATTATTGCCGGATACTGTGGTGAAGCACTGTATACATTTTAGCATTAGATTCAATCTGGTGTCTGTGTATGTACACAATAGCATACTCTGTATGTAATTCCTAAATGAGTCATTCTCTGTAACACTAGTGGTTCAACAGCTTATGATAGTGATGAATAAATGTATCAATATTTTTGTGGGTTTTGACTACATACATAGGTGCTAAGGCAGCTTTTATTTAGGCTGGGAGTTTTAAAAAATTACCTACAACAATATTAATGCTGCATCCATACATCATACTAGTCACATCATTTCAGCAATTATGCAACTATACACCCTCTTATGTTCAGAAACTATTAAAATAATAATAAAAACTTTTAATTGTCATGTGAAGGTGGCATATCAGCTAAGGCGAAGGACTTTGACATTAATACAGTGTGTTTATATACATACAGCTCTGGGCCCCAGCCTATTATGCTCAAACTTGAACCTGTTATGCTTTTGAGCAGTGCTCAAGATCAAGATGCGTAATTATGATTTCAAAATAACTCAAAAGCTAACCATGTTATGAAAATGTATTAGTATTTCCTGATTGTTGTATTTGAGTGACTACTCTATTAGAGTATAATGATCTTATTTCTGTAAAGTGCAGTGAATGCAGTGAACTGATTGGTTGCTGTGGCACACTCCTGGAAGTAGTGGCAAACGCCACCATTTATTTAGGACTCTCTTGCAGAAATGTACCCATATTTACACTGTCTAACATTTTTTCCTAGCTATACACACCACCCTTTCACCATACCGAGTTCTATCATTGCCTACTTTTCCCTAATGCTAATTACATAACATTTTCCAGAAAGTTGGTAGTGTACTTAACAATACACAACAATCAACAAGAACACAATGACACAATAATGGCAAATGTGATTATGCATGACATATTATACAATATAAAGAGAATGAATTTGGATGAATAGTGGGTAACTGAGGAAATCATAGGGAGGGCAATAAGCTGTTCCACAAAGAGGATAGATGAAAATAACATGTGTGACTTGATATTGTCTGGAAAACAAGTGATAGTAGCAAACAACTAAGACATGTCAAACCACAGCAACTGATGAATAGCAGCCAAAGATGACACACATAGCTAAGTTACAAACATTAATATTGGCATAAATTGATAAAGCTTTACAGCTACAAAACTAGCATATAATTCACCTAAATTTCTAAGCTTGTCTTACTCCATATAATAAAAATTATGATAATATACAGACTGTCAATACAGTATTATTGTAGCTAATAGATTTAATGTTACAATAACACAATACAGACATGCATGCAATCCAGATGCATGTATATGATTCAAGACCATAAAATATGCAACTAAGTGAGTCTATAAGTATAAAGGTGTGTACAACCATAGTACGAATGTATGCAGCAGGCTTGCAAATGGTTGTGTGCAAGCATCACCTACCTGTATGCAGCAACAAATGTGCAAATGCATTTCTGAGCATAAAGTGAGTCTGCAAATAGCAACAGTCATTGCTATGCAGCTTTTATTGTTCAAGCACATAAGTAGATAAGCAAAACATAAACACATATGCAGCAGCAACAGTTGTACCCAGAGTTTGAATATAGCAAAGTACTATACATACAGACATTGGAAAATATGATTAAACTTACAACTGGAGTTACATATGTCATATATAAGCCTGCAATAATTTTAGACATTGAGTTATGCATGGCTTTATACCCACTGATCTCATGAATTTGCATAGAGATATAGCAGTTAATATTGTACTTCTAGTTTTAAGTATAAGTGTACTCTTGTGCACACAAACACTGACAAAGGCAAATGCAACTGAGGTTTGGAGGTATGTACCCCCGTAAAAAGCTGAGGTTAATAAGGTAGGCAACAACTTATGTACACAAGAACAAGTGTGGCACATCCAGAACATAATATTACATATGGGTCATTCCATGTCAAATCAACAAGGAATTTAGGATCACCTCTCGGATTTTGACGAAACTTAGTGTGTTTGTAGTACCTGTGGTGCTTATCACTCATGAAAATTTTTAGCTCCATACATTCCATAGTACCTGATTTATGACCACAAATATTTTGAATATTTCATGAAAATTTGGTCCATCTCTAGTTATAAAATTGAATGCAACTTTAATCTGTGTAAATATTTTTAAACACAATTTTCACTGATGGAAGACTGTTGATTGACCTTTCCAATGATCCCTAAATTATGGGATATCTACTTAATTATGGTTCAAAAGTACTTCATTGAAAACTGTAATCCTTTGTATTTTGAAAAATGCTGCTTGAAATTTTTCAAATTCTTTTGTGAATAATGATTGGGTCATAGTCTATGTTTGATAAAATTTTTGTGGTGGGACCACAATGGGCTCAAGAGATATAATGAATTATGTTGTGGTATGCAGTGGAATTTGCAGGCTATTATTGCTGTATTGGAGTGTACACCTCCAATAACCACTCACAACAAGGCTTTACCAAGTTTGTCTTACAGAGTGAAGGTGTCTGGGTACATTGGAACCTGTATTAGTGACCACCTGTATTGAAAGGCCACCTATATACTGCAGTTAAATTATACTTCTTTAATGTATTGCACAAAAGCATCAACCCTTTCTAGCAAATCCAAAAGTGGTCCTTATTAGACAGGGTTGACTATAAATTATAGATCTGACCACCATGTGTCCCTAAACATCATGTAAATGTTGTACCATCTCTTTACAAGTACCTTCTTTATTAAGTTGAATCCCACTGTAGTGGATTTAGCCATATTTAAGTTCCGTATGTGGCTGCATAGATACATACAACAGGACTCCTCAGAAGGGATACCTGGATACCTTGATAACCAGGACACCTGTTTATACACTGTACTCCCACTCTAGCGGTGCACATATATTTGGACCAAGATACTTCTGTGGCTTCTGTAATATGAGCACTTTATTATGGTCCTAAGAATGGAGGGGTTTTACCATATACGTACATGCATTGATTGTACCTCAATGTGTGAAATTAATTACTACATTACATTCACAACCACTTTGAAGATCAAATCATAAATTCATACACATACTCACATAGGAAGTAAATATGTTGACCACATATTTACCATTTACCTGTACTGATCTTCAAAAATGTGAACACAAAATACTTTGATAAACCAATAATTTTAGTAATTACAGTACTATAAATCACACATTGAGGTGCAAGCAAGTGTTAATAATATAAAAACTCTTGGTACAAGTAATGCATCTACTATATACAGTGTAACTCTTCTATTCCCTGGACCATTGATAAAGTGTTCATTTTTGAGAAACCACAGACTTGTCTTGGATCCGAAATGTACGTACAATTATAAAGTGAGATCATGAGGCTATCAAGGTACCCAGATATCCTTTTTGAGGAGGTCTGTTGTACCTATGCAGCCATGTATGTAACTTGAATAGTGTAGAGTGGGGATATGTATGTAAGTGCACTACGGCAAGATTTTACTTAATAAATAAGGTATAACTGAAGAGATGGTACAACATTAATGTGTTTATGGACGCATGATGATCTCATTTATAGTCAACCTGTCTAATAAGGACCATTTTTGGATTTGCTAGAAAAATTGATGCTTTGGTGCTATACATTAAGATCCAATTAAAGTATAAATTAGCTGCAGCTTATAGATGGTCTTTCAATACAGGTGGTCATTAATACAGGTTTCAATGTACCCAGACACCTTCACTCTGTAAGACAAACTTGGCATGGCCTTGTTGTGAGTGGTTATTGGAGGTGTACACTCCAATACAGCAATAATAGCCTGCAAATTCCACTGCATACCACAACATAATTCATTATATCTCTTGAGTCCATTGTGGTCCCACCACAAAAATTTTATCAAACATAGACTATGACCCAATTATTATTCACAAAAGAATTTGAAAAATTTCAAGCAGCATTTTTCAAAATATAAAGGATTAAAGTTTTCAATGAAGTACTTTTGAACCATAATTAAGTAGATATCCCATAATTTAGGGATCACTGGAAAGGTCAATCAACAGTCCTCCATCAGTGAAAACTATGTTTAAAAATATTTACACAGTACAAAGTTGCAGTTGATTTTGTAACCAGAGATGGACCAAATTTTCATGAAATATTCAAAATATTTGTGGTCATAAATCAGAAACTTTGCAATGTATGGGGCTAAAAATTTGCATGAGTGATAAGCACCACAGGTACTACAAACACACCAAATTTCGTCAAAATCCGAGAGGTGACCCTAAATTCCTTGTTGATTTGACATGGAATGACCCATATGTAACACTTGTTAAGCTGATAGCCTGTATAGGGCAATCAATCGCTCAAGGCAATGCAAGTGCAGCCACTGGATGGAAGCCACTGGATGGAAGCCACTGGATGGCAGCCACTGGATGGCAGCCACTGGATGGCAGCCACTGGATGGCAGCCACTGGATGGCAGCCACTGGATGTATTATACATACCTAAAATTTGTAGCAGCTAGTACGTTCTTGTTACATTCGGCTACGATGAACGAACGTATCCTTTTTTTTTAATCTACACAATTTTTTCCTAGTACAAACCAGCAAAATTACAGACACCAACACACAAAGAGACTAATACTTAAAGATAAAGATTCAATCTACTGAACTAATCCTACCCTCTGCACACACAAGGTCAATGGCTGCAGACTCTTTGAGGCCAAAGCAGTGACAGGAAGATCTAGAACCTCTCAAACAAGTGATGGCTGAGTTTACATCTTAACCAGTACACAGTGGTCTCTCGATTATCCAAACTCGTTGGGCCCTGAAGGTATTTGGATAATCGAAAAGTTTGGATAATAGAATCCCATTCATTTATATACAGAACCCTTACAAATACTCTAATAGAACACAAACTTTAGACAAAATACTTTAATAGAACAGTCACCTCCATAGTTCAGATAATCAAAAATTCAGATAATTAATGGCCAGATAATTGAGGGACCACTGTAATTATTATTATTATCATTATTACTAAGCCTGGGGCAAATACAACCAAGTACAATCACTAACGGGACAACATACTAATGGGGCATGTACAAACAGTGCGTGGCCAACACAGTGTGTGCAGGTAGAAAAGATGTACAGTAATACAATTTTAGAGGAATTGACTGGCACATAAACATAAGGGATGCATTAGTATGCAATTACAATCAGTGATTATCCAACCATGGAGATGTGAGGATGTGAGATTGCACTTTAAATTGTGAGAATCATGGTATTGAATCTGATGCCTACAAACAGTAAAGCTTAAACATCCAACGAATACTTATTACATTAATTTTATGTATGTTTAAATGAGGATGGATTAGAGCACTGGATTAAAACATGGCTGGAGTTTATGTAGTTTTCTCAGGGCCCATATCAGTGATCAGTCTGGGCACTCCTGGCACTAAAAGGCTTCAGGTGGAGAGCTATGCATCATCACACAAACTTACCAGCTGGAAACTGCATCTTCTTCGCACAATGGCCTGCCAGGTGAGGCTTTTTCCCATCCCATACATGAGTGAAGGTACCACAAGACTAAAGAAACAAGACTATCTAAGTGTTTTAACCAACACAAACTAACCTCCAGCGATTAGTAGCAACTTCCAATCATGCTGTTTATTAAGCAGGAGTAGCAACCACTCGTCTTCCAATCGAAATAGCCTCTGTCGCCCACTTTCAAACACAAATGAACAGTAGTTCGCTTGTCTAGTGGGCGTCACATGCTAACTGTTTTGATCGGCGCTAAATAGAATTGTCATACGTTTCTTTCACTTCCACAAAACACCTACCCATTATATGATTGTCTCTATACAACATGGATTCTATTCCCGGTGAGTGCGAAGCCTTAGGCCTTGTAGTTTTCTCAAACATTATTTATTTATTATTTATTTATTCATTCATTACTAATGATGTAATTTTAACTGTATTTCGTATTAACTGTAGTACTTGGTTGTATAATTATATTGTGTAATTGTAGTACTCATACATATGAGTATAATACAATGTTTAATTATTAATTACAATGATAATATAAGTGTACTGTAAATTTTTCCAGTGGTTGGTGCATTATTACTTTCTTAGGGAGGGAGTTCCACTTTGGAATTATCTTTGGGAAGAAACTGTGCTTATAGCTTTCCACTGATGTTGAGATGTTGAGATGTTGGTAAACCTCTTGTTATGTCCTCTAGTAACAAGTGGGTTTGCAATGATACATTCTGGTAGAGATACATCTACTAGACCATTAATTATTTTGTAGAATATACATAAGGATTGAATATCTCTTCTTCTCTTGAGGGTAAATCTGATAGCATAGCACTGACACTGCTGAATCTGCTGTAGTCGGACATGACATACCGAGCAGCTCTTCTTTGAACTGCCTCTAATTTGTTTATACTATTGTTAGTGTGAGGAGACCATACAATGACTGCATATTCCAGAAGTGGTCTACCGCAAGTAAGGTATGCATCAATCTTGATCTTTCATTGACAGAAATGTGTGTTTCCTTTGACAAAAGCTAATGCTGAATTAGCTTTTTCACAAATACAGTCAATATATTTATTAAAGGTAAGTTTACCATCTAACAGTAGACCTAGATATTTTGTTTCATGTACATGAGAAATTACAGGGTCCCTAGGGATATCACGGAGAATTTTGGTTTACGCGAGTTTAATGTTTAATCAGTGCTATTGAATTGTTTATAGAAAAATTATGAAGTTTATTAAAGACCTAGCTAGGTAAGCTTACTTGTAGAGTGGTTACTCTGTGCAAAGTGGTAGCTTTGTGATGGGGATGTGTCCATATTCAAAAACATGCAGAAGCGATCGGTTAATAAGCTATATATAGCACATGTGTATCCATTCACTGGACTGGACTACTGGACTGGTATAGTTTTGGTTTTTGCAAATTCTGTGATTAAAATTTATTGAGTCTCACACAAGTCAAGGGTCCTGAGGGAACCTACAGCCCACTACTAAATGCTGAATATGAATAGTAGAGTGTGCGATAACTGTCTTTTAATATTTTCGCTGTGATTTATTATGTCCTACAACACTTCTTCCCTACCCTGGTGTACAGTAATGCTGTAGAGAATGTGTATCAGCAATAATTAACCAGCAATCGATTTTCCAGTTGACAATATCCTTCAAGATATACTTAGTGTGAGCTCAGGAATCGAGCTAGCCTGGACGGACTTGTTTTCAGTGCCACGGGACGCAATGATTATAATTAAGCACATGCTGAAAAATTCTAATCGGTAAGCCATTCTCCAGAAGTAAAGGTCTTGCCACGCAAAGCTATACTATATACAGCTTGCTCTTTGAGTTCACACTAAGGATATCTTATCAACTGGCAAGTTGATCGCTGGTTAACTATTGCTGATATACATTCCCTACAGCATTACTGTACACCAGGATAAGGAATAAGTGCTGTAGGACATAATAAATCACAGCAAAATTATTAAGACCGTCATCACATACTCCACTGCTCATATTCAGCATTTAGTAGTGGGCTGTAGGTTCCCTCAGGACCCTTGGCTTGCGAGACTCAATACATTTTAACCACAGAATGTGCGAAAACCAAAAACATGCCAGTCCAGTAACCCAGTCCAGTGAATGGATACACCCCTATAGCACTTGTATTCACCTTAACCCAACGTTTTTCAACTCATAGGATGGCGAGGATAACAGTATGCTCTCCATCTGAGTGGTTTTCAAGACAAAATCCAAGTCATGCATACTAATCACGTGAGTATATCGATCCCCACAATCAATTTTGGCATCAATGTCTATATAATCACTGCCCAGTTGTAGCCCAGATACAAACGTATGTAGCCTGGCTAACTGGGCTGTAGCCTGAGTAGCTCCTGTGATCTGAGGTGTGAAAGTGTTAATGTAATTTATTGCAATGCAATAAATTGAAGTTAACATGCCTTGGTGTGGGCGTAGAGTGGATACAATGCAAATCTACGTACCATACCATAGTAAATGAAGCCAGCATCCTTCAGTGATAAACTAGCCTTTCGAGTAAAGTAATTAAATTCACCAATACAGAATCCTTGAGTTGACTATAAGGTCCATTAGAGAGGCATTGTATATTAGCAGTGTGTTTCAGGTAAAAGTTGAACCAATCTTGTAGGATACATGAGACGTAATGACGTCACAATGATTCATTGTAATAAACTGGTTTGACAAGTTTGAGATCACGAGATCATGCCATAGTGCATGGCGTGTTCGCAGACAGAAAAACTTTTTTCCCTCCCCACCCAAAACCATGCATTATGTATATGTGCCAGTGCATATGTTGTTGTATACACTTTGTACGGTTGTATGCATCACTTAGTTACATTATTTGCTTGGTTGTTGATCATCCAATTACTGATATTGAACTTAGATACCCATATATAGTTAAACGGAAACTGAGGACCAAGGGCAGGTGGATGAAGTGATAATTGTCTGCGCATGGTCAAACCAAACCAATTACACTAAAATTTAACTTATATGATTATTCATTGGTTGCTACTATCACGTTGTGTTGCTATGCATATATGGTGTGTTGCTGCAGTCTTGTACTAATTGGAACACATATTTGCTTCGTGGTCAACTGTAAATCCAGTTATGCCATATCCACAATGCTTGTCTGCATGGCTTGTGCAAAAGTCATTACGCCCTACTCCAACAATTTCCTTAGTTGCCCTTTCCCCAAAGTACTTGTGTATAGATATCTGTATGAATGTTATTTGTGTTTTGTGCTGTTATGTATATTTATGGAAATGGTGCAATGTTATGTGGTAGATATTTGCATGAGTGTTTGGTGTTGTTGCGTACACTATATGGCTTTGTGGAAAATGTTATTGTGGTTAGAACTAGGAAAAGTAGGCAATAGAGCTATAGGTGCAGTGGAAGGGTGGTGTGTATAGCTAGGAAAACATATAGTTGTGTCTATTTTGTATGCACACATATTAAATGCATGGTAAGTGGTGATTGCACCCCCGGGGGTGTGCACTGCTCGAATATGCCGAGTGCACACTGCCCCGGGGTGTTTCCACACCAATCAGCATGTTAACATATCAAGACACACGATAGTGTGTCGTGCGGCCCAAGAAGCCGGCGCGCCACACCGTGAGTATATTAACAGAAAGAAAGAAAACGCAATTTTCACACCTATGTAGCTCTGTGATCCCTTATCCGATTGGAACCAAATTTGCTGGAGACGTGCCGCCCAGTTAGGGTAGTCTACATACCAAATTTGAAGAAAATCGCTCCAGCCATTTCCGAGATACGAGCGAACAAAATTTCGTTTTAATTTCTTCGTTTTTTTCTTCTTCATCTTCTTCATTTCGCACACTTCGCACAATTCGCCATAAAACACGAATTCGTGCTCGGATTTGGCTGAAATTTGGCACACTTAAAGGGCTCATTAAGGCGGATCTCCGTACCAACTTTGGTAGGAATCCTATGAACATTCACGGAGTTATTATCGATTATTTGCGTAAAATAAGGTCGAAGGTCTGTCACACCTACAGGGTAAACCCCTTGGAGGAATCAGTTGAAAATTGATATGTAGATGGAGCAACCATCGTAGGAGTGCCTTTTTGTGGTTTGAAAAGAATCGGGATAAAGACCATGGAGATATGACACAAAACCCAACCTGTGTCAAAATTATGCGATTGATTTTTATGAATAATAAAACTATTAGTTTTCGTGTCTACCAGGCAAACCGCTTAGAGCAACGAGCTGAAAATCAGTATGTAGCTGGAATAATCATCATAGAAAGTTCTTGCAGTAGTACAGAAGAATCGGATTACAAATCACTGAGTTATGATTCAAAAGGCAACTAGGTGCAGCAAATGCGAGATCGAGATACTCTAATAGAACAGTCACCCTAATAAAGTATTCAGCTGCATTTATAATTTACTCAGTTATATTACATTGTAAGTTATTCTGTAGAGAATTCAGCTACAAACAAGTCACCCTGTAGTCAGATCAGCTAGAAGAAGGTACCTAATAGAGAGTTCAGCTACAAATAAGCCATCATGTAGAGAGTTCAGCTCAAATAAATCACCCTGTAGAGAATTCAGCTACAAACAAATTGCCCTGTAGAGAGATCAGTTAGAAGAAGTTACCTTGTAGAGAGTTCAGTTACAAAGAAACAATCATGCAAAGAGTTTAGCTACAAACAAATCACCCAGTAAAAAGTTCCGCTATGAACAGATCACACTGTAGAGAGTTCAGTTAGAAACATGTCATCCTGTAGAGAGATCAGCTAGAAGAAGTCACCTTGTAGAGAGTTCAGTTACAAAGAAACAATCATGCAAAGAGTTTAGCTGCAAACAAATCACCCAGTAGAAAGTTCCGCTATTAACAGATCACACTGTAGAGAGTTCAGTTAGAAACAAGTCATCCTGTAGATAGATCAGCTAGAAGAAGTCACTTTGTAGAGAGTTCAGCTACAAAGAAACCACCATGTAAAAGAGTTCAGCTGCAAACAAATCACCTGTAGAGAATTCAACTACAAACAAATCACCCTGTAGAAAGATCAGCTAGAAGAAGTTACCTTGTAGAGAGTTTAGCTACAAACAAATCACCCTGTAGAAAGTTCAGCTACAAACAAGTCACCCTGTAGAGAGATCAGCTAGAAACAAGTCATCCTGTAGAGAGTTCAGCTAGAAGAAGTTACGTTGTACAGAGTTCAGCTACAAAGAAACCACCATGTAAAAGAGTTCAGCTGCAAACAAATCACCTGTAGAGAATTCAACTACAAACAAATCACCCTGTAGAAAGATCAGCTAGAAGAAGTTACCTTGTAGAGAGTTCAGCTACAAACAAATCACCCTATAGAAAGTTCAGCTACAAACAAGTCACCCTGTAGAGAGATCAGCTAGAAACAAGTCATCCTGTAGATAGATCAGCTAGAAGAAGTCACCTTGTAGAGAGTTTAGTTACAAAGAAACAATCATGCAAAGAGTTTAGCTGCAAACAAATCACCCAGTAGAAAGTTCCGCTATTAACAGATCACACTGTAGAGAGTTCAGTTAGAAACAAGTCATCCTGTAGATAGATCAGCTAGAAGAAGTCACTTTGTAGAGAGTTCAGCTACAAAGAAACCACCATGTAAAAGAGTTCAGCCGCAAACAAATCACCTGTAGAGAATTCAACTACAAACAAATCACCCTGTAGAAAGATCAGCTAGAAGAAGTTACCTTGTAGAGAGTTCAGCTACAAACAAATCACCCTGTAGAAAGTTCAGCTACAAACAAGTCACCCTGTAGAGAGATCAGCTAGAAACAAGTCATCCTGTAGAGAGTTCAGCTAGAAGAAGTTACGTTGTACAGAGTTCAGCTACAAAGAAACTACCATGTAGAGAGTTCAGCTGCAAACAAATCTCCCTGTAGAGAATTCAGCTACAAACAAATTGCCCTGTAGAAAGATCAGCTAGAAGAAGTTACCTTGTAGAGAGTTCAGCTACAAACAAATCACCCTGTAGAGAGTTCAGCTACAAACAAGTCACCCTGTAGAGAGATCAGCTAGAAACAAGTCATCCTGTAGAGAGTTCAGCTAGAAGAAGTTACGTTGTAGAGAGTTCAGCTACAAAGAAACTACCATGTAGAGAGTTCAGCTGCAAATAAATCACCCTGTAGAGAATTCAGCTACAAACAAATCACCCTGTAGAAAGATCAGCTAGAAGACGTTACCTTGTAGAGAGTTCAGCTACAAACAAATCACCCTGTAGAGAGTTCAGATACAAAGAAACTACCATATAGAGAGTTCAGCTGCAAACAAATCACCCTGTAGAGAATTCAGCTACAAACAAATTGCCCTGTAGAAAAGTCAGCTAGAAGAAGTTACCTTGTAGAGAGTTCAGCTACAAACAAATCACCCTGTAGAGAGTTCAGCTAGAAACAAGTCACCCTGTAGAGAGATCAGCTAGAAACAAGCCACCCGTCGAGAGTTCAGCTAGAAGAAGTTACCTTGTAGAGAGTTCAGCTACAAACAAATCACCCTGTAGAGAGTTCAGCTACAAACAAGTCACCCTGTAGAGAGATCAGCTAGAAACAAGTCATCCTAGAGAGAGTTCAGCTAGAAGAAGTTACATTGTAGAGAGTTCAGCTACAAAGAAACTACCATGTAGAGAATTCAGCTACAAACAAATCACCCTGTAGAAAGGGCATCTAGAAGAAGTTACCTTGTAGAGAGTTCAGCTACAAACAAATCACCCTGTAGAGAGTTCAGCTACAAACAAGTCACCATGTAGAGAGTTCAGCTAGAAGAAGTTACATTGTAGAGAGTTCAGCTACAAAGAAACTACCATGTAGAGAGTTCAGCTGCAAACAAATCGCCCTGTAGAGAATTCAGCTACAAACAAATTACCCTTTGAAAAGATCAGCTAGAAGAAGTTACCTTGTAGAGAGTTCAGCTACAAACAAATCACCCTGTAGAGAGTTCAGCTACAAACAAGTCACCCTGTAGAGAGTTCAGCTAGAAGAAGTTACATTGTAGAGAGTTCAGCTACAAAGAAACTACCATGTAGAGAGTTCAGCTACAAACAAATCATCCTGTAGAGAGTTCAGCTACAAACAAATCACCCTGTAGAGAGTTCAGCTACAAACAAGTCACCCTGTAGAGAGATCAGCTAGAAACAAGCCACCCTAGAGAGTTTAGCTAGAAGAAGTTACATTGTAGAGAGTTCAGCAGTTTAGCTGCAAACAAATCGCCCTGTAGAGAATTCAGCTACAAACAAATCACCCTGTAGAAATATCAGCTAGAAGAAGTTACCTTTTAGAGAGTTCAGCTACAAACAAATCACCCTGTAGAGAGTTCAGCTACAAACAAGTCATCCAGTAGAGGGATCAGCTAGAAGGATCACCTTGCAGAGAGGTCAGCTACAAAGAAATCACCCTGCTTCATCTTTTCTTCTTCCTGTAGTAAAGAAAAAAATGACAGGTTAAAAAGCCCTAAAGCCGGTCATAGGCCGGCTTTGGGGTATACAAATACAAAAAGAAGTGAAATCTAATCCAAAACAGCCAAGCTGTAAAAAAAGAGTGCGGCCCTGAGAAAGGCTATGGTGAAAAAAGATATGAAATCCAAGGTGGCGGCCAAGAAATGGCTGTGATGGTAGGTTAATGGTAAAAATTTTAATAACAACAATTCAGTGAATTTGGTGCCGCTTGGTCTTGGCACAAAATTCACTTGAATTGTCGTTATTAAAATTTTTACCATTAACCTACCATCACAGCCATTTCTTGGCCACCACCTTGGATTTCATATCTTTTTTCACCATAGCCTTTCTCAGGGCCGCACTCTTTTTTTACAGCTTGGCTGTTTTGGATTAGATATATATATATATATAAAGAACTTTGCATGGGAGGATAAAAGCAAAAATGTGTTCTATATTTGCCATACACTTTAATAGACCACAGTTCTATATCTAGTAGTTATAGAACTGCCAGGTCTATTTTGCAGGCTGGTAGCCTACTTTGAGTGAGTAATCACTCATTCTGGCCAGTACAACCAATCAACCAAGCCAGTGTAGGCTGATAGCCTGACTGCACTGGCTGACCAGTCAACCCAACCAGTAAGAGCAAAACGACTGGATTTAATTTATAAACACACTTGAAGACTTTGATGATGGTTGCTTGTGGTCAGCAGCAGCGAGTGTTCTTACTACATTTTGTTCACATAAATGGATGAGTCCTACGAATATCATGGAAATATGCTTATTAAAGTACCACAATTGAAAACTTTTAGTTATTGAGAAGGCAGACTAGGCTCACAAAGCGACTAATGAAGGCACAGCACATTGAAACACAGGTGTAATGTCTGTTCTATTGATGATAACACTACTCTGTTAGTTTCTAATTGTTTCGTGTGCCTTGTATGTACCTCAAGTTGACAGTTCTCTGTACCCGATAAAGTACTGCCTTCGCTCATGCTATATGGGAAAATATAGCGCTCAAAGAGTAGTCTTGAGACGGATATAGCACTCGGCTTTGCCTCATGCTATATTTGTCCCTCACCCACTCTTTTCGTGCTGTTTTTCCCGAATAGCACTCGGCAGTGCTTTATCTAGTACATATACATGTATGTATGTATGTATGCCTTACCAGTAAGCTAGGAAAATAGTATAGTAAGGTATTATTGTATACATGGAAAAGGAGTGTACAACATTAGTGTGAATATACGTGACAAGATTTTACAAATCACACATCATTCAAAATCAAACTAACACCACCAGTGGATAGCTATACTATAGTACTACTAGTTTTGACCCTCAGTACTACTGAAACTATATACTCAAGGCTGGTTTTAACAGATGTCTTTTCTGAGTGATGTGGAGAGCTTGAATGATGGTTTCCAGCCTCATGAATGACCTGGCTTGGCAAGAATCAGTGATTTAGTAGACAGTCTGATAATTGTTGATCAGATGTTGTTTCTATTGATTTGCTACCTAACAGCCACAAAGGAGGGTTTGAATTTAATCCAGTGAGTGTAATCATGTAGTATTCTTTGAGATGGCAAATGAATGAACCCTGATTCTCTAATGATTTCATAGGTTTTACTCAATGTTAACATGATATTCAATGCCCATCTTATGAATCAAGGATGCCAATGAACACCATTATTGTGTATTTTACTTGCAGCAACCTGTCAATGATTGTTATTACACCCATGCATTAATTTTTGATAACTACATTAATTTTACCTGCCTCTGTCAAAAGATTCGCTTAAAATCATCCTCCTCCGTAACAGAATGAACATCAACTATCTTTTCTAAATCCCTTTGTAGGTGTTCATCAACTTGCACACCATCCTTTTCCATAGTTATAAATTATTTAGTTTCATTCTGAACTTGATCTTGATAGTCTTTATGGGTGTGCAATTTTTTGTGGTGTATGAAGAAACTGAAGATTTTTGTATAACGATGGAGTTATCAGAATCAATTTACTGCTCTTATAAACCAGGGAATGAAGAGTGTTGCAGAAGCCATAACAGAATGTGCATGTTAGATCCTCAATCAACAGTTGGCATTCATGGTGTCTAATGGTGCTGCTGAGTGCACAAATGATTCATCTAAATAGGCCACTGTTTCTCCACTCATTGATGAAAACTTTCTCTTCCTAGCTACTGCCAAACTAACAAATCTTTCCTTGTAGTTCCTAGGGCCTTAGTAATATGGTATCAAGTAAATCTGGTAGAGAATTTCTGCTGACTCTTGGAGAGACATCTTTGAGTACCAAAGATTGTGAGGGGACCAAATGATCTGCTATGTAAATGTGCCAAGTAAGGTTGTCTTGTATCAGTAGCACATGTACAATGACCATCGGTTTATGAAAGTTTCTTTGTCTCACAACTTCAAAAAACTTTAATTCACTGTTTGCTATGTAACTGCACTACCAAGTGTCTGGAAGGTCTTTATCAACCAATACTTGGTGACATAACTCCATGAAATAAATAGCAAAGTCAAACACATTTTCATGTAGAACTACCTATAGGTGCTGGTGTACTCTGTGTGTATGTAGGTATGTGTATCATACAGTACGATAGTAACTGTATAGTAGGGACCACAAAGGAGTAGGCGTGGCCCACGAAATAATATCATCCAAAAACCAGCCTCGATTTTCCCTTACGACGATGAGGTAGTATTGGTGAGGTAAAACTAAGCCCAAACAAGCTTTCAGATCGACCCGAAACGCTTTCAACAAGTTGCTACGGAATTTTAAAAACTTTTAATTCAATGGAATTTTCTACTGACTGACTGAGTAAGTGACTGACTAATGCCTTCAGACAAGCATATCTCGATAACGGCTATGGCTACGGGCTTAATTTTTTCACTGTTCGACATCGCTTTGGCCGGACAGGTGCCTTTTGGCATACCGCAGTATGTACAATGCATTCTTCATGGACTTACCAGTGTCCTCCTTTGTGTCCCATTCATCTTTGCTGACAGGGAAAAGTGTCGATTTGGCGATAGCACGTGATGGCTTCCCTTCGAAACGGAAATCGTCTGTATTTTTCATCGTGGTTATTTCGATTGCAGAGGTACTTTTCAAACAGTTCTTGATTCGTACTGCTGTGTAACGGATTGAACATAGCCTACAGTGAAGCGTAATGGATACTTCACTTTTCAGAAGATAATTAACATGATTGGGGCACGCGGCATGGTTTCTTTCTTTTGGTATGCGTGGATTGTAGAGGTGCTTTTCGAACAGTTCTTGATTCGAAATGCTGTGTAACGGGTTGAACATAGCTGACAACAAAGCGTAATGGATACTTCGCTTTTCAGAAGATAGCTGATATAGCTGGGGCGCGCGGTGCCTTTTCAGATGCAGTATGCGTGGGTTCACCAGTCATAATAAAATTATTTACAAAAAAAGTTAACAAACAAGTACACAAAAAAAATTGAGATTTTCAACTAGAGTAGGGACCATAGCACATCGATAAAAAGTACTGAAACAAGTTGGAGTAGTCCATGATATTAAATCACAGTAAAACAATAAGAAGTGTTATATCCCTACTGTGCTCAAGATACCATAATGGAAATGCACCGTAGGGATATAACACTTCTTATTGTTTTACAGTGATTTAATATCATGGACTACTCCAACTTGTTTCAGTACTTTTTATTGATGTGCTATGTTCCCTACTCTAGTTGAAAATTCCAAAAAATTTTTGTGTACTTGTATGTTTACTCATCATGTGTAGTACAGCAGTCTTAGCTACAATAACTATTTTAGCTGGTTAGATACAGTTTTAATGTAGTATAATGCTCACAGTATCTGTTTCTATTGGTGAGTCATCCATGTCAGCAACAATTTCTGCTACAATATCTTCCAAATCTTTGGGGACTTCCCATGATACTTCTTCCTCCTCCTCCTTGACTTTGTCTGATAAAACTACTGCACTGTGATCTTCATCTCCTCCATCATCTCGTATTGGTTGCCAGCACAAGAATATGTTTTGAAAGAAGAAAGCTGACATTTAAGTTTTGCTAGATATGCATTTGGAAGGTAGAGTCAATGATGAACTTTAGCACCCTATCCCCTACCCTCTTTTTCTCTTGCCTAACATCTCAAATGCTACAGTACAATAGTACTAAGCATGTAGAACCTAAATAGTTCTAAATAATACCCATTATATTAAAAATCATTTTCAGTGCAATTGAACACCTGTGGTAAAAATTTGGATTCTAGTACACTTGTTGTTGTGTAAGGTTTAGTTGATTGAAATATCGAATCCCAGGGAACTACAGGCATTGAAAGAATGTGGAGACAAAATTAAGTGTACCAATTTCCAAAGTGCAAGCAATGCACTCAAAGCATATAATACTATTTAATTTTAAAAACACTTTGTGTGGTAGCAGAAGTGCAGTATCTTTTAATATTTGGCTGAAAACATGAAGACAAAATCAAAGTGACCAAAAATAAACACAATACCCAACCTGCTATTAGTAGTTTCCAGTAGTGAATAATTTGTTCAGCACCACTTATACGTTATCATAGGCTTGTATAAACTCAAACCAACAACCAGATTTATAGGCACATGAAACTAGGATAGGACCACTTGTGTTCTATAGACTTCAATGTGCTCACATGACAAGTTTCACATTCATGAGGGTGTATATTATCTATGATTGTATACATTGTGTAGTATGGATGGCAAAAGTTCCTTGATTAAAGCAGTAGCAGTGGAAGAAAGCTTTGTAGAGTGTGTAAGCTTGGTATGAGAGAATAGCTGGTAGTACAAAACAATTGACCACCCATGCATTTAATCAGTGTTGACCAACTAGTATAATTAGTGGGTTTGAAATTTCATGGATAGCCTAGAGACGTGTCTATTATGTGGAATAATTTTGGGAATAATAGGTATTGGGGAATATTCCAGAATAATCGGATGCTTTCTAGGAATAATTAGTGCAAAATTATAAGTTTTCCTTGTAGTGTAATTCAAAAACGTTTTGGATAAAACAGTGCAAGCATGAAAATATCAATATAGTCTAACAAAGCAGTCCTTTACTCTAATAGAACAGTCAACTTCTGGTGTATATATAATTCTAATAATTATAGCAGTCACGTTTGCTAAAAGAAAAAGCTTTCACTGTAAATGTGCTAGTTTTTGCAGGAATAATGTAAAATGAATTGCCAGAAAGAATAATTGAAAGCTCAAAAAGCATAATAGACTCCTTGCCTAGGACAGCCCCTCCAGACAGGCGTGAAACTTGAAGCTGCTTCTGGCATAGATCCTTTACACCCCCGGGATAGGAATCTCCGCATACTTGCTGTACTTACATGCTGGACTATCCGCACCGTTAATTAATTGGTGTTGACTGGGCTCTGATCTATTGTTCTGTAGTGAATTTTGTGTTGTTTGATACGGTAATCTTGCTCTTTACTTCGAATAAGGCGGAAAGGTGATTGTGGATGCAAAAAACAGTGACAGAACTTGCTGACAGATTCAAGCGATTAAAACTTTGGCTAGCTGTAACTCTGGAATTATTCACTTTATGAGCATCAAATTCAGTCCGTAAATATAACTTGGGATAAGGAATCGAACCAGTGAAGTCATTAGTCCATGTCTCCATGTTCAAATCTTGCCGTTTGAATGATGGCGACAAATTTTGGCTAGCTCTACCCGCCTGAAGCAACATCTTCTTAACTTACAATTTGTTTTGTGTACTTATCCATCCTTTGTTAATCGAGCTGAAGTAAACTCATTACCCGTACTGTCCACTAAGCAGATAATTAATACGCTAAAGTCGAGTTACTGATGCATCAATTCATAGATCTCTTTGTAGAAAAGTGTCGATAGAGGTGCAGATGGAAGTGTTAAAAACAGAAGATTCCAATCCAGGGGGTATAAACGATCTATGCTTCTGGTTAGTGTTCCCAGTCCAAGGTGATTATAATTAAATTTTGTTTTAAGTAATGATCAGACAAATATCAGACCAGCTTTATGGTTGATCTGACATGGGTGCTAGGCAATTAGCAACAACACTATTTTCCTCAAAATACAATGGTGTACAGTGGCCCCATCTGGTTAGTTTAATGTCACATTGTTATCATGTCAACTAGAGTAACAATGCAAGTGAGAACCACAGTCTACATCCAACCTTCCCTGACCTGACAAATGTCAGGCCAAACAAGGAAATGGGTAGCAATCTACTAATTGGTCAGTAAATTGGGCCAAATTTCTTTTCACAACTAAGCTTAATATGTACATACAGCTTCTAGTGTGTCACACAGTGGTATCCAATAATGCAACCTTTCTGGGTTCACCTCGCTAGGTACCTATTTAGCTTTATTGTATTAGTCCTACCCCCTCCCACCCCCCATTTTTTGTATAGATATACTTTACACTTTGGTTGTAATTATTGCCACAATGCATGTTACAATGTCTGATATGAAGGGATGGATGCAGGTGGTGAGGTCTGCCTGATGGATACTGCTTTATAGTTTCATGTAAAACATGGTATGGTTATTTATTCCAGGGAAAGAGCATACATATGTGACTGGATTTTGGAAAAACGATCCAAATTGCACATTAGAAGTTTCGAGATAAACGGTTTTAAAGAATTAAAGCCAGCATAAGTCTCCAAGGATAGCAAGCACGCGTATGAAATTTACACAAAAGATGCATCAATCTGTTACCTTTCAGGCCACTTCCAGTACTTGTAGCTGCTTGTAGAGTTTCCCTCCAAATAAGATAGAAAATTTGAGCAGTTGGACAAGCAAAGTAGTATCACGAGTGCTCACAAAGGGGTGGAGGGTGGGGGATGGCGGGGATGGCAAGAGATAGACCTCAAAATGGAGGCAGGCCACAATTGGAGTCCAGACACGAGGGCTGTGCTGACTCCTTAGTGGCTGATATGTAGCAAAATCAACAGAGAAAACGTCTGGCCAACATTATATGGCTGTCCACCAGTAAACCACTGATTCTTGCCAAGCCAGGTCCTTCACAAGGCTTGAAGCTGCCATTTGAGCACTCCACACCACCCAGAAAAGACGTCTGTTAAACCAGCCTCGAGTAGTTTGAGTAGTACTGAGGGTCAAAACTAGTAGTACGGTAGTGTAGCTATCCACTGGTGGTGTTAGTTTGATTTTGCCTGATGTACGATTTGGATCGATTTTGTAAAATCTGGTCACATATGTAAATTAGTGCTTCATCACAATAAAGTTATATCCCTCCCCCCACCTTTCTACTGTAACAATATGGTCTGGAAAAGAATTATTTTACCTATTCATAACCAATTATAACAACAATGGGTGCCACAGGTAATGTCTGTGAATATTTGATGTTCCTTAAGGCCCTTCTGCCAAAAATTTTACTCAATATCACAAGCTTTATTAAGCCTTCTCACAGGTCCCTGGTGGGATGGCATTCATGGGATGATTCCTTGTAAACAAGTACAAATGTAATGCTGTAAAAAATAATAATGGGAAAGAATTTTAACATTTGGTAAGGAAAAAGTATTGGTGCTTGACTACCCACTGCTGTGTTTTGTATTTAACCATTTCTATTAACTTGGTATTTTTAATATACCTTTATATTTCAGAGAGACCTGATCCAACAAATGCCACTATTGTGGACATCAATAGACGATGGGTATACCTACAATGGGATATCCCATATGATGGAAATAGTGATATTATGGGATACAATGTATACATCAGATCTGTGAACAATAATTCAGACTTCACACTATTAATGACATCATCCGGTATGGGAAATAGACAAGCTAACATGTTTACCACTACTACTAACAGTTATAATGTGACTGAGCAGATTCTACCTTTTATGAGGTACCAGTTTGCTGTAGTAGCTTGTAATAGGTTAGGATGTGGAGATTTGGAGGCAGCAGGAACATCACAGATTATACAGACCCATCAAGATGGTTAGTATAGCAAGGATTGTTCTGTTTATAATGTAGTACATGTTCTACTCATAGCTCCTGAGACACCACCTGTTAATTGTTCAGCCACTGCTGTTAGCTCCACTTCCATTAGGATCATTTGGTCATCTCCTGTTATGTCTAATGGTATTATTACTGACTATAGTATGTCTTATGTTCCTGGTCAGTCACTGTCCACTTCCGACTATTTTACTGATGGAAATGTCAGTATTAATATTGGTAACAATGACACTAACACTATTGTGACTGATCTGAGAATAGCTACCAGTTATACTATTGCTCTAGCGGCACATACTGTAGTAGGAATTGGACCATATTCTAACCCAATGGAGTGTGTAGTGCAGACACTGGAGGATGGTGAGTGTATATCAAGTCATTGTAATAATTGATAATATCCTATACACAGTTCCTGATGGTCCACCATTAAGTGTTACACTATCATCTCCCAATTATACTTCTATTGCTGTAAGTTGGCAACTTCCTGATCCACTAGTAAGGAATGGCATCATCAGTAAACATCAACTCAACTATACCAAAGTATCTCAGCCACTCAACTGGACTACTGTATCACTTGATAGTGATACTTCTTATGTGATAGAAGACTTGGAAATATTCACCAGATATTATGTATCGGTTAGTGCTGGTACTCAAATTGATGGGTATGGACCAATCTCTGACCCAGTGATGATACGAACAGGTACTATGCATTAAATTGAAAATTCATTGTATGCTGGTGTGACCTTGTAAAGTAGAAAGCACACGTATTCCTGTCAATACAATGTATGGTGAATATTACAGCCGCCATTCCACCTGTTGTTAGAGTTTTCCATTCCTGAGACATAGTCTTTATTCACTGCTGCATTCTGGTCTGTGTATATACCTGTTGAGATCTTTATCAATAAATAAGTGGATGTTTAAGGTGGCGATAAAGCAATGACATGCACAAGAAGCCATAGCAAATGTATTTGACTTAGTGTACATGCAATCTGTGTTTAATGTAGCTAGTTAGTTGAGACCCAGTAAGCCTGGTCCCTTCCTCTATCCCACTGAACATTGAAATGCCACCGTCAGCTGATGGTGGTTTTCTTGGTGGTTATGCAGGGCTCCCTGGTTCTCCTATTTAGCCGTTTTAACAAAGGAGGCCACTTTCAGCAAATTAAGTTTAGTACCCGAAATATATTGGCCAATTATTTACTATAAAGGCTTGGAGGTAGAAATTCTTATGGATTCCCCCAACTTGAAGCCACAAAATTTCTACAGGCCAAAGAAAGGCCTCCAAGCCATAGGAATAGCAGGAGCCTCTGCATATCCACCAGAAGCCAACCTGTTTGTTGATCACTTCACTTTCCTTGTGCCCTTATAATATTCAATGATTACTCTATATAACATGTGCAAATATGTGAGTACAACAGTCTATACAAAGGTATGCCATATGAAGGTATAATTATTTGGTATGCTAATGTATGATGCACTTGTTTCTTGTAAGCTATTTCCATTGAGACCCAGGAGCAGATACCAGTTGCTTGGAGAGCCTTGTGAGAACTTGGACGGGTGTTTTGATGTAGCCTTGGAATGCTGAACTCCTCCAGCGGCCCAACAATTGGATATGTACATCTGAGATTCCTGCTGCCTTTGCTGCAGTGGCTGCACCGATCCTGAAACTGTGGGTGTTGTATTGTAAGTCATCTAGCCCAGCTTTCTTTAATTTAGCAGAGAGGAGAGACTTAAACTGGACCCGAGTCAGGGGTGTTTTGTCCTCCACAAGGAATAATGAACCGGGTTTGCTACCTCTAAGTGCCAGCAATGCCTTGATTGGGCAGACTATCGAATCTGTTAGACCCAGGCATAACCTGGCTCCCTTGCGGAAGGGGTCAGTCGTAGACTGCTTGATCGTGAGCCAAACTATGGTTGGTGTTGACCTGCTGTCAAGAGCAACGTCCCGTAAGGACAAGTGAATGGAGTCATTAAAAGCAGTCTTCGTAGGGACGGTCATTTCCCCCACTCGGAGGAAACCGAAGAATGCGGTGCAGCATGCTGCCCACAGCATGATTTCCTGGTATTGGTTTGGGGTCTTAGACAAAACTGAGTAGATGCTATGCATGATGTCCACTGTGACGGGGAGGCGTATTCTGACTGGGCGTGTACTGGCTTGTTCTCGTTTGATGCCCTGGAGGATCCGTTCCAAGCGTGGGGTGAGAGCCCTGCGGTACACGTGGTGCTGACTGCAGGATAAGTGTAAATTACCAATAGAGGAAAGATAGACTTTTATTGTGCTGTGTGCTAAACCTGTGCGTGCTAAATAAGCTACAATGTGCTTTCTGAAGTGGGTATCTGTGTTAGATTAGCTTGTGTGCAGAATTGTATGTATCTTTGTTGGCCGGCACTATAACATCGTTGAGTAGCTGGTGCTAAACCATTCTCAAAGTAGTATTGTACAGCTGCCTGAATAGAGGTGATGTCCAATCTGGCCCTCCCGCTATGATCTGGAGCAATGGTGGAGGCAGTGGAGATGGCAGGAGGGACGCCTGAGGGTGTAAAGAGAAAAATTGACGTAGGTTACCACGGGACAAGTGATCTGCTGTTGTGTTGGTTACCCCTGCTATATGCTTACACTTAACGTCAATATCAAAATAGGCTACAAAAAACCAGAGACCCCGTAGTAAGTGCGTGGCTGTTGGTTCTCTTGTGTATTGCTTGTTAACTGCAGCGACCACGCTGGAGTTGTCGCATTCAAACAGTACTTTACTCCCTGCCAACTGTTTACCCCAGACAGCGCAACTCAAAACTATGGGAACCAGTTCTTTTATCATGATGTTGTATTGGGCCCATTCTGGTGGCCAGCACCATTGCAACCACTGGCCCTCCCAAAAGGCACCACACCCCCAAGAGCCTGATGCATCTGTCTGGATGATGTGGCTGGGAGACCAGTTGTTGTCATTCCAGCGGAGCAGGCTGAGGCCATTCCAGTCCGTTAAGAAAGTGTGCCACCAACACAGGTCTGACCTAAACTCCACGTTTAATCTGGTGTAGAAATGTAGCTCTCTTACTTTTGGCTGCTGTTACATACATGCAGGAGACAAAAGCTCTGCCTTAGCATACCACTTTTGCAGCATGCTGCAGAGATCCGACCAGGGAGAGAATTTCCTGTTTTGTTGCATTGGTGTAGCCGATCCAGTCGACAATTTCTTTCCGCAGTTTCAAAAGCTTTTCTTCAGGTAGTCTTGCCTCCATCCTGCTGGTGTCTAGAACAATGCCTAGGAATGGCAGGGTGGTAAGTGGACCCTCTACTTTTTTCAAAGCCAGTGGGACACCAAGGTAATCACAGGTTTGAATGATTGTATCTAAATTGTGTTGGCAGACTGGGGAGGAGGGAGGCCCCATCGTTAGGAAATCATCCAGGTAGTGAATTAAGAATGACATATTGCTTTGTCTAACTATCCAAGCTAAGAATTCTGCTAGGATATTAAACAGTTTGGGCGCTGAGTGTAACCCAAACGGGAGGCAGGTGTCAATGTATACTCCATCTCCCCACTTCATCCCTAGCATGTGCCTATCTGCTGGATGGACTGGGATTAGGCGAAATGCACTCTTTATGTCAATCTTGGCCAGTAGAGTGCCACGGCCAAGCTGGATGATCCCCTTTATGGCCTCATCAATGGTTACGTACTTAAGGGAGCATAAATGTTTAGGTATGCCATCATTCACGCTCTGACCTTTGGGGTGGGACAGGTCCACAATGAGCCTCCATCTCCCTGTCTGACCTTTGGGGATTACGCCAAAACAATTTAGGTGGACTTGAGGGACTGCTCCTGGGGGGAAAGGTCCTGCAATTCGGCCTAGGGATAGCTCTGTTGCAAGGTAGTCGGAAACTACATCAGGGTGTTCTCGTGCTCCTTTCAAGTTGCGTTTGGAAGACTTCAATGATGTAGGTTTTGTGAAGCCAATACGGAAGCCCTCTTGGATACCACATAGTGTGAATTGCACCAGCTGCCTATGAGGGTGATTTATCAGCATTGAATACCATGCCGGGGCACAAAGTGGGGTATGTACCAAGCTAGCTGTGATGGGCACTTGGAAAGGGGAATTAGTTTGGAGTGAGGATGACCATTGCTGTAACCAGCTGTCAGGGGAAGGTGGCCTGGGAGCCTGTTGCACCAGCTCTTTATCCCACAATTCTGGTGGTAAGTCATAGATGGGCACTACAGGGAGAAAAAAAAAAAGAGAGGGAGGGGGGGTATTATGACAGGCATAACCCTTTATCCCTAATGATAACTATCACGCAGCTGCTGTTACACAGTTCAGGTGGAATTCAACTCACCTTAACAACAAATTAACAACCTTGACAATGTGAAAACAAGTGCCACTAATAATTATTATTTGTTTTGACCCACCTTACAGCCTGTTACAAACATGGTCTTTTCTTTGTAGATATGGGTTGAACAGCCACAAAACTTCATATGAATGATAAGCAGTAGTGTCTGAATAATTCTATGTATCAGTATATCATGTAGCCATTATATGGCTTCTTCGCTTGGTGTGAATGGTGGAACAAGGCTGTCATCTGCTTGTAATTGCCATATATTTCGACTTGTAAATTGCTTCTACTTATTGATACATAGAATGATTCTTGTATCAGTATGCTTTCATCAGGTGAAGTATTGGAGCTAAAACTTGAGGTTATTAAAAAATAACTTGTCTTCGGTGGTCCACTAAGTACCACCAATTTCTTGCTTTGAGAGCATTTCTGTGTTTTATACTCCCTACGAATGATAGAATCCTGTATGTGTAGTTTATTGTACATGCTATATTAAGTACTAGCTTTCAATATGTCTTAAAATTGAGAACATGTTGAGATACAGCAGATTGTTGTCAAGAATACATGTTGTTGCTTTAGCGCCACCTTAATAGTTTCAATGACTGTTGCATCTATCTGGCAATTATTTTGTGTTCTTCATTCCTCTTCATGTGCTTTACAGCAAGCTATTATTGGATATAACATCCAACTATGATATTGGTGCAAATAATGAATCAAGACACACGATAGTGTGTCGTGCGGCCCAAGAAGCCGGCGCGCCACACCGTGAGTATATTAACAGGAAGAAAGAAAACGCAATTTTCACACCTATGTAGCTCTGTGATCCCTTATCCGATTGGAACCAAATTTGCTGGAGACGTGCCGCCCAGTTATGGGAGTCTACATACCAAATTTGAAGAAAATCGCTGCAGCCATTTCCGAGATACGAGCGAACACAATTTCGTTTTAATTTCTTCGTTTTTTTCTTCTTCATCTTATTCATTTCGCACACTTCGCAAAATTCGCCATTAAACACGAATGCGTGCTCGGATTGGGCTGAAATTTGGCACACTTAAAGGGCTCATTAAGGCGGATCTCCGTACCAACTTTGGTAGGAATCCTATGAACATTCACGGAGTTATTATCGATTATTTGCGTAAAATAAGGTCGAAGGTCTGTCACACCTACAGGGTAAACCCCTTGGAGGAATCAGTTGAAAATTGATATGTAGATGGAGCAACCATCGTAGGAGTGCCTTTTTGTGGTTTGAAAAGAATCGGGATAAAGACCATGGAGATATGACACAAAACCCAACCTGTGTCAAAATTATGCGATTGATTTTTATGAATAATAAAACTATTAGTTTTCGTGTCTACCAGGCAAACCGCTTAGAGCAACGAGCTGAAAATCAGTATGTAGCTGGAATAATCATCATAGAAAGTTCTTGCAGTAGTACAGAAGAATCGGATTACAAATCACAGAGTTATGATTCGAAAGGAAACTACGTGCAGCAAATGCGAGATCGAGATACTCTAATAGAACAGTCACCCTAATAAAGCATTCAGCTGCATGTATAATTTACACAGTTATATTACATTGCAAGTTATTCTGTAGGGAATTCAGCTACAAACAAGTCACCCTGTAGTCAGATCAGCTAGAAGAAGGTACCTAATAGAGAGTTCAGCTACAAAGAAGCCATCATGTAGAGAGTTCAGCTGAAATAAATCACCCTGTAGAGAATTCAGCTACAAACAAATTGCCCTGTAGAGAGATCAGCTAGAAGAAATTACCTTGTAGAGAGTTCAGTTACAAAGAAACAATCATGCAAAGAGTTTAGCTGCAAACAAATCACCCAGTAGAAAGTTCCGCTATGAACAGATCACACTATAGAGAGTTCAGTTAGAAATAAGTCATCCTGTAGAGAGATCAGCTAGAAGAAGTCACATTGTAGAGAGTTCAGTTACAAAGAAACAATCATGCAAAGAGTTCATCTACAAACAAATCACCCTGTAGAGAGTTCAGCTAGAAACAAATCACCCTGTAGAGAGATCAGCTAGAAACAAGTCACCCTGTAGAGAGTTCAGCTAGACGAAGTTACATTGTAGAGAGTTCAGCTACAAAGAAACTACCATGTACAGAGTTCAGCTGCAAACAAATTGCCCTGTAGAGAATTCAGCTACAAACAAATCACCCTGTAGAAAGATCAGCTAGAAGAAGTTACCTTGTAGAGAGTTTAGCTACAAACAAATCACCCTGTAGAGGATTCAGCTACAAACAAGTCACACTGTAGAGAGTTCAGCTAGAAGAAGTTACATTGTAGAGAGTTCAACTACAAAGAAACTACCATGTAGAGAGTTCAGCTGCAAACAAATTGCCCTGTAGAGAATTCAGCTACAAACAAAGCACCAGAAAGATCATCTAGAAGAAGTTACCTTGTAGAGAGTTCAGCTACAAACAAATCACCCGTAGAGAGTTCAGCTAGAAACAAGTTACCCTGTAGAGAGTTCAGCTAGAAGAAGTTACATTGTAGAGAGTTCAGCTACAAACAAATTGCCCTGTAGAGAATTCAGCTACAAACAAATCACCCTGTAGAAAGATCATCTAGAAGAAGTTACCTTGTAGAGAGTTCATGATCAGCTACAAACAAATCACCCTGTAGAGAGTTCAGCTAGAAACAAGTTACCCTGTAAAGAGTTCAGCTAGAAGAAGTTACATTGTAGAGAGTTCAACTACAAAGAAACTACCATGTAGAGAGTTCAGCTGCAAACAAATTGCCCTGTAGAGAATTCAGCTACAAACAAAGCACCAGAAAGATCATCTAGAAGAAGTTACCTTGTAGAGAGTTCAGCTACAAACAAATCACCCGTAGAGAGTTCAGCTAGAAACAAGTTACCCTGTAGAGAGTTCAGCTAGAAGAAGTTACATTGTAGAGAGTTCAGCTACAAAGAAACTACCATGTAGAGAGTTCAGCTGCAAACAAATCACCCTGTAGAGGGTTCAACTACAAACAAGTCACCCTGTAGAGAGTTCAGCTAGAAGAAGGTACATTGTAGAGAGTTCAGCTACAAAGAAACTACCATGTAGAGAGTTCAGCTGCAAACAAATTGCCCTGTAGAGAATTTAGCTACAAACAAATCACCCTGTAGAAAGATCAGCTAGAAGAAGTTACCTTGTAGAGAATTCAGCTACAAACAAATCAACCTGTAGAGAGTTCAGCTAGAAACAAGTTACACTGTAGAGAGATCAGCTAGAAACAAGTCACCCTGTAGAGAGTTCAGCTAGAAGAAGTCACATTGTAGAGAGTTCAGCTACAAAGAAACTACCATGTAGAGAGTTCAGCTGCAAACAAATTGCCCTGTAGAGACAAACAAATCACCCTGTAGAGAGTTTAGCTAGAAACAAGTTACACTGTAGAGAGATCGGCTAGAAACAAGTCACCCTGTAGAGAGTTCAGCTAGAAGAAGTTACATTGTAGAGAGTTCAGCTACAAAGAAACTACCATATAGAGAGTTCAGCTACAAACAAATTGCCCTGTAGAGACAAACAAATCACACTGTAGAAAGATCAGCTAGAAGAAGTTACCTTGTAGAGAGTTCAGCTACAAACAAATCACCCTGTAGAGGGTTCAACTACAAACAAGTCACCCTGTAGAGAGTTCAGCTAGAAGAAGGTACATTGTAGAGAGTTCAGCTACAAACAAATCGACCTGTAGAGAGTTCAGCTAGAAACAAGTTACACTGTAGAGAGATCAGCTAGAAACAAGTCACCCTGTAGAGAGTTCAGCTAGAAGAAGTCACATTGTAGAGAGTTCAGCTACAAAGAAACTACCATGTAGAGAGTTCAGCTGCAAACAAATTGCCCTGTAGAGAATTCAGCTACAAACAAATCACCCTGTAGAAAGATTAGCTAGAAGAAGTTACCTTGTAGAGAGTTCAGCTACAAACAAATCACCCTGTAGAGTGTTCAGCTAGAAACAAGTTACCCTGTAGAGAGTTCAGCTAGAAGAAGTTACATTATAGAGAGTTCAGCTACAAAGAAACTACCATGTAGAGAGTTCAGCTGCAAACAAATTGTCCTGTAGAGACAAACAAATCACCCTGTAGAAAGATCAGCTAGAAGAAGTTACCTTGTAGAGAGTTCAGCTACAAACAAATCATCCTGTAGAGAGTTCAGCTAGAAACAAGTTACCCTGTAGAGAGTTCAGCTAGAAGAAGTTACATTGTAGAGAGTTCAGCTACAAAGAAACTACCATGTAGAGAGTTCAGCTGCAAACAAATTGCCCTGTAGAGACAAACAAATCACCCTGTAGAAAGATCATCTAGAAGAAGTTACCTTGTAGAGAGTTCAGCTACAAACAAATCACCCTGTAGAGAGTTCAGCTACAAGCAAGTCATCCGGTAGAGAGATCAGCTAGAAGGATCACCTTGCAGAGAGGTCAGCTACAAAGAAATCATCCTGCTTCATCTTTTCTTCTTCCTGTAGTAAAGAAAAAATGACAGGTTAAAAAGCCCTAAAGCCAGCCATAGGCCGGCTTTGGGGTATACAAATACAAAAAGAAGTGAAATCTAATCCAAAACAGCTAAGCTGTAAAAAAAGAGTGCGGCCCTGAGAAAGGCTGTGGTGAAAAAAGATGTGAAATCCAAGGTGGCGGCCAAGAAATGGCTGTGATGGTAGGTTAATGGTAAAAATTTTAATAACAACAATTCAGGTGAATTTGGTGCCGCTTGGTCTTGGCACAAAATTCACCTGAATTGTCGTTATTAAAATTTTTACCATTAACCTACCATCACAGCCATTTCTTGGCCGCCACCTTGGATTTCACATCTTTTTTCACCATAGCCTTTCTCAGGGCCGCACTCTTTTTTTACAGCTTGGCTGTTTTGGATTAGATAGTACTTATCTTATTCTAACTGACGCACAGCATACAATATGACTATTATCACAAATGTGCACACACTACTACAAATGTTAGTCTGTTTATAGCTTATGTAACAGGGTGTATGAATTTCTAATACATAGTAGGCTGCAGTGAGTAGCCATATAAAATCAAAATGGTTGTAGCTAAGAAATGTATTAACAACTGTAACTAAGAAATGTATTAACAACTGTAAAGTTTTAATACTTGGTCTACTAAAGCTAAACTTTGTGACTGGATGTAGCAAAATCAACCATACAGGTAAGCCTAAATTGAGATAACACCAGTATGAAGAAGTTGCTGGACTATCAGCCTAACAATTTCCACATCAAGCTCACCTTCAACCTGTCAAGTCTGCTTTTGGTAGACAGTTTTCTGTCACCCTATGTAACTATGCCATACATCTGTATGGGTCTGTGAATGCCAGGTATGTGCTGTAGAGGGCTTTACACACTCTGGACAGATGAGAAGGAAGGTGAATGTGTGATACATACCTGTTTTCACAGATTTCAGCTTATTTCCTGCCTCTGAATTGTGGTCTGGTGCCTCAATCCTTGTCCATTTTGTAGTCTACGTTTTACCCACCCTGCCATCCCTCACCCTCTGCCCCCTTTTTTGAGAACCCGTGTTACACTAACATGCATTGGTGATAAAATCATAAGGATTACTTTAGCCATCAGATACTCTTAAAAGTCTTGAGTTGCTCCATAATTGGAGGAAAATTCATGTGCTTAGCTTCCAGGGAAAGTGAGTTACATTTTTTTATTGTATTGAAACACTTTTTATGTAAATCAACAATGGACCCATACAAATGATTTTCCAAAATTCGGTCACATTTGTATCTGTTTGTAATGCTTAGTCATTAACCCATGAATTATCAACCAAGTTACTTTCACAGAGCTATGACTCTATGGAAACCTCTAAAATGCATCCAATTTTCATCATTCTCTCTAACTGTCTTCAGTTTACACTTCTTTGTGCACCTGAACACAGATCCTTCTGTTCATGTTGGCTGCGAAACCCCTAACATATAAGATAGTAGAACTATAGAATTGTGCTTAGAACAATCAAGATAGTCCAATGAACACTCGCACAGTTACTGAAAACCACTAGTATTTTCTGGAATTGTTTAATTGCTGGTTGTTGATTTACAGGGTATGCTAACACATTGAGTTTATAGGCTGTATTATTGTATGTTTTTATAGAGGTGCTATCTATGTCTAACACAGCTTAATGTACTTTGCTAGGAGTTTTGTTAACTTTAACTGTCACAAGATCATTCAGATCAGTTACAATATTGGAGGGTGAATCAGTTACTTTATCATGTTCAACATCTATACTGGAAGTGGGCTTCACTTGGTCACACAATGGAGCAGACATTGTAGGAGGAATTACATTTTCTCCACCAGTTCTCAACCACAACCTAACAATTAGAAATGCTTTACCTTCTCATAGTGGAGTGTACACATGTCATGCTAGAGCTGGTGAATTATCAGCTGATGAGAATATCACTGTAAACATCTTACCAGGTATAGTTGTGGGAGTGATTTTTAATTCAACTGTGTACATATATAGTAGACACCATATAGATGAATGGGTAATTAATCTTTCAGTGCTGTTCTAAACAGCATCAGTGGTTGGTATTCAATATACTTACAAATTTATCGGGTATGCAATTTTCACAGATTGATACGGTTATATTTTCGAGGATCACTTGTTTTTTACTGAGATTACCTATTACAATATACCATAATAATTTTAATTAAATCCAATCCTGTGCTTTAGACATTGTCTATTTACCCAACACCACAGAGAGACCACATGCACTCATACTGCAAAACTCCCATACAACTCAAGAAAGTAGATAAAAAGTTAGACTGCATGGAGTATGGCAACTCCACAAACACTGTTAGTGCTTACAGCTATCCAAGTACAGTGAAACCTCAGTTATCTGAACCTCTTGGGACCAGGGGTGGTCCATATGTCTGAAGTATCCATATCTCTGAAACTGTATAAATAACCTTAAAATAGCAAAAGAACATTTTTAAAGATTTCAACTACCCTATTAGAACAGTCTAATAGAGTATGCAGTCATTTCCATAGTTTGGTTGACCAAGAATCCGGATAAGTGTGGTCCGAATAACTGAGGTTCACTGTATGGTGTAATCTCAAAATCATTGCTTTATGGTACATTTGGTATATCCTATTTGCTTTACCAATAACTACCAAACAGATGATAATTCACTATGACCCATATCAGAATATTTTGTAGATGAATCTCACAGACATACATAATTTGTAGTTGCAAACAATACAAGTACACAAAAAATTTTGGAATTTTCAACTAGAGTAGGGACCATAGCACATTGATAAAAAGTACTGAAACAAGTTAGGGGTGGTCCACAATTTTCAGCCGTTTCACAAACGTACAAACCGTATGCTAGGGGGAGGGGGTAAAATCACATGTACACTTTTAAAAATGCTGATCACGTGAGTTGGCAAGAAATTCGAATGCAGTGATAAGGCTCTAGCTAGTAAGCCCTACTGCTGATTCATGCAATTCAGTGTCCAATTAAATGGTGGACTAAGCGAGCTCATGCTTAATGCATGGGCCCAAGCCAACACATGTGCTTTGGCAAACTCTAGAAAACAGTGCAAAGGCTAGCTAGCTAGCTACCAATGAAATGAGGCTTTATAAGCTGAAGGCAAAGATAAACCTCATTGAAGCATGTTTCAAACTACAGGTAAGAACAGTTATTAGCGTGATAACACATACTACAGGCTTTATACTTTATAACAGTACTTACTTATTTCTCTTCAGTCTTAGTCTAGCAATTAACACTGATAAACGATTGAATAGCATCTAGCTACACTGTTTGTTGCTTTTGTTTTGTACCTGCAGAAGGTGTTGTGGGTTTAGGAATACTATTGGGTATGGGAGGCTGGATTATGTGGGTATAGTAATTTAATTGTTCACACTACATAGTTGTGGTAGTTGTGGGTTGCCCATAGAGAAAACCTGTCTCTGCAGAGTGTACCCACATCTCCTGACTCTAGTCCACCTCAGACTGTGGTGAAAATACCCTACAAACTAGTACTGTACGTTTTTGCTACTGCCAGTGATATGATTTTGTATGAACACATCAAAGATAGCCAATAACAAGTTGTTTCTATGATGTGTATGTACACATTTGCAATGTGCATCAGGTTAATACTAATGCCTGCTGTGTGTAAGAACATTTCCTTCAGGGTATCAGCTTCAAAAGCATCTAAATAATACGTTGCCAAAAGACAAAACAAACACCATACATGAATTTTGCAATATTGAAGTATCTGGGTGTTTGTTCTGCTATACAATACATCCATGTGTCAACATTTATATAGTACGCCTTTGGCTGGGGGGAGGGGTCAGAAAAAAAGTACTCTTTGTACGCTTGCAAAAAAGCTGAAAATTGTGGACCACACCTTAGAGTATTCCATGATATTAAATCACAGTAAAACAATAAGAAGCATTATATATCCCTACTGTGCTCAATATACCGCAACAGAAATGCACAGTAGGGATATAACACTTCTTATTGTTTTATTATTATTATTATTAACACTTTACAGTGACCAGCACTGAAGGTCCAGCAACATGTACTGCAGCCTTTTTTCTGTGATTTAATATCATGGACTACTCCAACTTGTTTCAGTACTTTTTATTGATGTGCTACGGTCCCTACTCTAGTTGAAAATTCCAAATTTTTTTGTGTACTTGTTTGTCAACTTTTTTACAAATGATTATTATGACTGGTGAATTCATCTGAAAATGGTGCCGCATGCCCCAGCTATATCAGTTATCATCTAAAAAGTGAAGTATTCATTATGCTTCATTGTTGGCTATGTTCAACCCGTTACACAGCAGTATGAATTAAGAACTGTTCGAAAAGCACCTCTGCAATCACAAAAGCCACTATAACAATTATAGAGGTGTACCGATATGGGTTTTTGGCATGTCCCGATATCCGATATTGATGCCACCAAAAGAAGCCGATAACCGATAGTTGATCCGATATTTGCATTATAGTTAAAAGTGTACATTTACCTACCCTACAACAACATGTGCATGTATTCATTGCTGTACTCTGCCTGTGGTGATATCCAGCTTGGGTTTCTATTGTGCAATCTAAACAATTAGGCACCCACAAACATTTTTATGTATACTCCCATGAAGCTTTAAACGAATATTTCTGCATTACTCCGCATTCTAATGGCTTGAGAAGCTGGTACAGCAAATTTCCTTAGTTATCTGTGACCCTTCTTTTTATTACAAGGTACTCTATAACTGCTTCATTTGTAAAGACTGCGATAAGCTTTCCAGTAACAAACACTAGAATCACGTGTATTTATATGGTTTCTCGTAGCGTAGCCCTTGTTTCAGAGTGAACAATAAGCCACTGGCACTAAAGAGCCACATGGATAATGTAGAAATAATCCGTTTATGTACAGACTATTGCTACTGTATAAAAATCGGTAGCGATATCGGTCCTCCTGCTGTCCTGCACCCGATACTGATATTGGTAAAAATTACCATATCGATGGCCGATATTTTAGCCGATCCGATTATCGGTACACCTCTAAACAATTATGGATGATTTTCCATTAAAAGGGGAAGCCATCACTTGCTAACACCAAATCGACACTTCGCTGTCAGCAAAGATGAATAGGACACAACGGAGGACACTGGTAAGTCCATGAAGAATGCATTGTACATACTGCGGTATGCCAAAAGGGACCTCCCGGGCTGAAGCAACATTGAACAGTTGAAAATCATGCCTGTAGTCTTAGCCGTTATCGAGTTATGCTTGTCTGAAGGCATCAGTCAGTCAGTCACTTACTCAGTCAGTCAGTCAGTAGAAAATTCCATTAAATAAATTAGTTTAAAATTCCATAGCAACTTGGTGAAAGCATTTCGGGTCGATCTGAAAGCTCGTTTAGGCTTAGCTTTAGCTAACCAATGCTGCCTCATCATCGTCAGAGAAAATTGAGGCTGGTTTTTGGGCAATGTTATTTCATGGGCCAAGCCTACTCCTTTGTGGTCCCTACTAGACAGTACTATCGTACTGTATGATTAAAGACTCGTAGGCTTCTTCTGTGAAAGCATAAATGATTGCTCTATAAACATTTGCATTTTTGTGCTTAGTGTGTGATAATGACTTCTCTGAAGCTCTGTTTTGGACCAACACTAGACAGAATTCACTATCAACACAATTGTGTTCACAACTTCATCCCAGTTTTCGTTCTGGTGTTGAGATAGGTCGACAGTGTAATAGTGATGGAAGTTGGTCACTAGTTGATCTGAGGAATTGTACCATGTTCATTGGTTCTAAACCAGTCATGATTGTTTACTTTACTGTGATTTTAAATGATACTGGTATGACTAATTCCAAGAATATTATCAATAATGTGAGTTGTGTGTAAAATCTTACAGTGTGATAATAGTAATTGTTAGCTGTGATTGTAATGTCCTCATTCATTTTATGGTTATATTATTACTAATAGTAAGAATGTAGGGGTATATATACATGGATAATATTGACTGTAAGTTAAAAAATTATTGTGAAGAGTAAGAAATGTATTACGGTAGTTTGCTGTGTATCTGCCTAAGTTAGAATAATAAAAGTTTCTTCTTAATGATTAATGAAGTATTTTCTCCTATGTGTTACACACATTTATACTTGTTACACAATTGTGATATCTAATTTATCACCTGTGCACAACAATCTTTTTGATTTCTGCACAGTAACAAATATAATAATAATAATTAACTGATGTCAGCACATATACGTATACTGTACTAGCTATATGATAGCCTTAATTATTAGACATCGATGCAACTTGAGGATGTCCTTGATGTGGAGATCACTAATCTTGTGAATAGAACATGGAATTACACATCCAGCAATGGATCAACTTTTATGAGTTTTACATTGTCATTTAGTCTACAAAAAACTCCCAATACCACTGTTGAGAACATTCAGAGCATTCTACAGGAAAATGAACGTAGCATTCTACCTACTGATCATACTTTAACCAATGAAGCATTTCGAGTATTGTTATTTCAACCAGAATGTAAGTAGGTATAGATAGCACATTGCATATAGCCAGCTAAAGGTAACAACATTTGACCTGCAGAATTTATTTTGTTAACTTTAGTCAAAATAATGGATGCATGCATGGTTACCAGGGTTATCAAACTATCAGTAGGTCACAACATTAGGTCAGTATATTACTGTTACCTTAATAACAAACCTGTGCATTCCATTGATTTCTAGTTCTTCATCATAATAGCCAGCTCATGATCACCAAAATGATTTAATTGTCAGACTTGATTTAATTAAGCAAGTTAATAATGTATAGTGTAGAGTAGTGTAGCTAATGGCTTAGAATGCAATTTATTCTGCTGTGTGTGAGGAAATCTCAAAGTCTAACAGCAAGGAGTATATAGAACAAAAGTTTAGCTGTAGTGGAAATAACTAATAATATTATTGTAAACATGACATCATTGTATAATAACTCATAAATTCTAGCCTTTGGTCATGGCCATGCTGTCCTTTATCACACTCACTAGTTCTATATGGACACAAACTAATAATTATAATACATTGACCATATGCAACTTTGCATTTAGCACTTGAAGACATATGTCATTCTATTAATTGATATGTGCTATTCTTTTGTTTTCAAAGTAACTTGCTTGTGCCATGTTAATGTCAGTCAAAGTGATAGAGTTCGAACAGTTTGTACTGGTCCTAGTGTTGCACCATGTTTGTGTACTTCTAGTAGATGTGAGGTAAGTTGTGTCCTGATTCTCTGGCTGTAATGTAGTCACTTATATAATACAGTGTAACAGTCCTACATTTGCTGGTGATGGACGAGTCTGTGGTCTGGATTCAGACAGTGACGGATTTCCTGATATAAGTCTGGCCTGTAATGACTTATTCTGTGAACAGGTTTGCACAATATTTCACAACCTTTAGTCTTAATGTGCTATCATCCATGATAGGATGTTTGTCCAGACATATTTAGTACCAACAGTGATGGCACACAAAATGATACATTTTGTATAGAAAATGGTATGTATTTATGAAGCATTAAGTATGCATGTATGTTAAAGCATTGTCATTAGTGCTATATTAAAAATAAAGTGTTCGGCACATGGCTGAGATGCTAATAAAGCATGAGGCAAAACCAAGTGCTTTATGAGCATCAAGGCAAAGCACAGAGTGCTTTATTTTTCATATAGCATGAGCAAGGTAATACTTTAAATTATTTATAGAACTTTCAAGTCGTAGCCTGCAGCCATACACTAGGACTCATAATTAGCATGCATTGTACAAATTATAGCAGCATGAAAGCACACAAACTACTAAGTAACTTACACATAGTTCACCATAATTTGGCATGGTAGACGTTCATCACATATTTTGACAGGTTTTGGTCACAAGTCACATTCGATTCTATTGTGGTACATGGTGAAGTATTTCCGTGACATCTCCAGCACTTATTGGTTTACATTATTAAATGTAACAACAACGTTACCTTCTCCCACCCATCATTGAAGTACATGTATTTAGACTATGGTACTGCTCATTTTCAGGGTTACTAAATCACTTAGTCACCCGACATGCTCATTTAGTCACCTACACATGTTCATGTAGTAACCTGCCCTCAAGCAATTTTGTACATGATAAATAATTATAACACGAAAGGCACACTGCAGTACTTGATAATACTGTAATACTCTTCTTCTCCATATTCCACAAATAATTCTGGACAAAATAGTAGACTAAACGGTGTGTGTACTGTAGTTCTAGCCGTTACTTTGGTTATTGGTCTAATAATTATTTTTGTGGGTGCTGTAAGAATTTGAAGAAGAAACCGTTCCGCTGTTCTGCATTACTCTTTCACCCCACACTCATGCTCTAGCTATAAAGGTACGTACTTTAAACCATGGTCTAAATAAGGTAGACACTGCGACTAACAATCACTAAGTGATTTAGTAACCCCTTAGCGCCCTTGCTGTGCTCAGGACGCTACAGCCTGGGGTTACTAAATCACTTAGTTCCCTTGGTCTTGGTATCTAACTATTATTTAGATATGTCTATAAAAGCAATCCAGTGGTAGAACTCGTATTGGCTGGGGTTATTGACCACTCAGCACAGCAAGGGCTATCAACCTGCACCGGCTTGGGTGATTAGTCATACTGGCATGAGCACTGTGGGCTTAGCCTGCACTAGAGGATGTGTGCAACTGTGCTTTATTTCCCACAAAGAGTGCTTTATTGCACCGCAGAGAGTGCTTTAATCCTAATGTTAGTAACAGTCTGGAGGGAAGTGCGGATAAACTCATCAAACCTCTCTAAAACTCCAGCTTGGGGGTGGCAAAACAATGACACAACAGATAGAGACATCATGGGCAATTAAAGTATCCAGATGTGAAATTAGAGTCTGAATACATCCAACCTTTGGATTCAAAACTTGAAGATAGTGCATCAAGAGTAATAGGGGAACCCAACAAAGTAACCTCTGAAAAATCAAGAAGATGGACACCAGGTGCAACAGACTGTAGTTCATCAACAAAGGGGGTGAAAGATGCACCTGCAATGTAAGCTTCACATTTGGAAAGGTTCAAGGAGAATCCCAGGGAAGACGATTGTTCCAGAATAGTTGTACAATCTGCCAAACAGACTGTAGTGGGCCATCGAGTGTGCTATCATCAAGATACCATACATTAAATGTCGATACAAGTTTACTAGCCAAGGAATGGATGGCTAGACTGAAAAGGACTGGACCCAAGGGATCGCCTTACTGTACACCAGTAGCAGATGGAATGATGGAGTCACCAAAACTCAGGTGAGCCGAGATACGATAAGCAAGCCAGACAAAGGGAAATAAACAACTAAACTTCTCCCTCATGACATGAAGAAAGCAGTCTCACCTGACGCTATTGAAAGCATTGTGGTAGTCCACCTTGAGGAGAACTAGAGGATGACTATGAGAACTTGATGACAAAAACTGACAGGCAGCATGAACCGCTGCCTCACAGCCACCTGGGTTTCCCAAGCCTAACTGCACTGGATGAAAGAGAAGTCCTAAGTTACTCCCTAAACAAAGGCAAGCAGTCTTTGCAGCAAGACAATGAAATACATTACCAACAGCAATTGGGCAGAGACCACTTCATCAGGTGGTTCAGGAAACTCTATGTCACAAGGAGAGGATGGATGTTTTGACTGAAGACCAGATAATGTCTCGTCATCAAAAGGTACCAAAGTATCATTGCAACTAGCAAGGCATACTGCAACAATAAAATCACCATCTGAGAGCTTTGCCTCCACATGGTGGTGCAGATTTGAGTCATTAGACAAAGATGGGTTAGGCCTTGTAGGAGAACGTTGGTTATATAGAAGAGGGGAAAAGTCCATAGAGCTGAAATCAACTGCTGCAACGTGGTGCTTTACAATAGTGGTAAGAGAAGAGCCTGATGGATCTCTAGATGTGTCAGGGATAGCTAAAGCTGTGCAACCAAAATACAAAAGTTTCCAGCAGAGTAAGACACCAGCATCCTCAAAACTACAGTCATTAATAATAGTTGTGATTGTTGAGCAGTCTGTAGATGAGCCCCCTTTGAAATATTTCGAAGAACTCACACTGAGTGGGTATTCTTGATGTAACAACTCAAACAAATCCACTTACCCCTAGGATCATCAATAACACCAGTACAGTCGTAGTGAAACCAAACAGAACAGGGACCATCACACCCAATCAAGGACCAGTGACTATCCGGTCTGCCACACGGATACGATGAGGTATTTCCGTCCAGCCTGGTGGTCCCCTGCAATAACTTCTTCAATGTCGAGGAACAATAGTCATGTACACAAATACTTTGAGTTCTTCATTCTTCTTCTAGAGCCAGGAAGCAAATACCAAGACCAAATATCTCACAAAGACACATTAACTATTAAGCCTCAAACCTTTTGTGGTTTGAAAGAAATTGAGCTAAAAAACATGAAAATACAACGAAAAGACCAACAGCGTGTAACAATTATGCAATCGAGATTAGCTTTTAAAAAAAACGACTACTTAACTCTTCAATATCAATTAAGTCCATTGCTTACAAGTGTATTGTCCGGCCAGTCCTGTCCAGTGTGGCATCTTTACTCCAATACCAGTGTCAATCTTTTGGAATCCATACAATGTAGGGGTAGGTGGAATCCATTATCATATTGCTGGAGTAAATCTTCTGATGACTGTATGCAAGAGTTACACTGGCCTACCATCAAGCAGCGCCACAAGTATTTCTCCATTTGTCATGTACATGATAGTCTACACCACAGAAGCTCTTTACCATTTCACAATCATTTTCAGTTACCCGAAACCTCAACTAGATCTCATCCTCTATCGATCCGGCCAGTTGTATCTACTATTGATTCATATCGCTTCTCTTTTTTTGTAAACAGCCCTTTCTTTGGAACACCATACCGCATTCCATCCTACAGATTAAGAAATTAAATCTATTCCATACTGCCCTTTGCCGATTTCTATTAAAATAACTTTCTCTTTTTTGTCCTGTTGTGTATTGCTCTGTTATTAGCTATCTGTCTCGTCTTAGTTATTGTATTCATGTGCATTTAATGTTACTGTATGTATGTTTAATTGTGGGGGGAGTACGTTTGCAGGTTTGTCCTTCTGTACGACCCTGTTGTTTTGACAAAATTGATGATAATAATAATAATAATTAACTTGCCACGCCTGCCAGAAAACCGCTAGGATTAACGTTTTGAAAATCACTGCACAGATGGAGTAATCATCTTAGGAAGGATCTTCAGTAGTGTAGAAGAATCAGACGTAAAGCCATAGAGTTATAACATGAAATCCATCTTGGTGTAGCAAGTGCGAGATCAAGATACTCTAATAGAGCAATCATCCTAATAGAGCAGTCACCTTGAAAAGAGATCAACTATTTCTACTAATTTCATTTAACAGGTGCTGTTTCACTATAACTTGCTATCTATAATCATTTCCAAAATTGGACTTGTAACATACCTGATATAACAGTATAACACGATTACTCAGGATATTACAAAATACTTAGAACCAGACTGGGTTGGCTTCACCATTATTTGAGTTGTGATGATTTGCCACCAGTTGAAGTGGCTGAGCAGTTCTCTAACTTTGTGAGCGACCTTTTACAAGAATTCGGCGTGATAAAGTCCTCCCACGGTCACCCTCGCAGAATTGAGACAGTGGTACAGACTTGACTCAGTTCAGCACATCGAATCAGCCCGTGACCGCAAACAGTTTAAACCAGAATATCAGCAACTTTTGGCTGAGCTGGATCGTTTGAATATTTCTACCTGGTATAGAACTGTAGAAGTCAGTGTTTTGGGTCACTTTCAACCTAAGTCTATTCATGCAATCAAGGACGTAACTTGTTTCACCCAGCAAGTATTTTCTTTGTCTAAAGCTAGTATTAGAGTTCTTTTGAATGGGATGGCCAGAGCCTCAATATCTGCTTCTCAGCAGATATTCTTTGGTTGAAGCTATAAGGAATGGACTGTCAACCCGGACTGCTTTTAAATTTGCTAAATCTGTTTTGTAATTAATTTTTGTGTGTAATTAATTTTTCTGTATGTGTGTGTGTGTATGTTGTCTTTCTTTTCCTTGCCATGCCTGCATGCTGACCAAATTACCAGTCAGTTGTGCGGTTGCATGTTGTCCAAGGATCCACTTGCTTTTATTTTGTATACACCTTATTCATCATAATTTGATGGTTAAAAAAAGTATATATATATATATGCACTCGGGCACTTGTGCATATATTTCTGTCATATGCCTCGTAACCGTGTTATAATTATACGATCTTAATTGTTTGCAATTGATTGACAATCCCTATTATAGATTTTGTTGGGTGTGAACTTGAACAAGATGAAACTTGGAATGTAACATGGCCAGCAACCCAACTAAATGGAGTAGCCACTCAAAAATGTCCAGGAGGCAGTGAAGCAACAGGTAACATGTGTACAAAATATCCTCAATGTATGCTTTTATATCATACAGAATTTGCAACCAGAAAATGTGTCGGAGAAGATGTATGGGCCTCGCCTAATGTATCACAATGTCAAACTATTGAACAAATAAGGCTTATGATGAGAGCTCTAGAACTAC